>NC_057352.1:0-650833 GCF_016509475.1 Prionailurus bengalensis | reverse complement strand
CAACTTCAGCTCAGGTCACGATCTCGCGCTCCGTGAGTTCGAGCCCCGCGTCGGGCTCTGGGCTGATGGCTCGGAGCCTGGAGCCTGCTTCCGATTCTGTGTCTCCCTCTCTTTCTGCCCCTCCCCTGTTCATGCTCTGTCTCTTTCTGTCCCAAAAATAAATAAAAAACGTTGAAAAAAAAATACACACATATACTCTCTTACAGTTCTGGAAGCCTTAAGTCCAAAAATCACTTTCACTGGGTTCACAAGGTGTCAGCAGGGCTGGTGTCTTCTGGAGGCTGTGGAGGGAGAACCAGTTTCCCTGCCTCTGCCAGGTTCTAGGAGCGCCCCCATTCCTTGGCTCATGGCATCTCTCCATCTTCAAATGCACTGCTCTAACTTCTGGCTCCATCATCACCTCTCCTCTGACCTTGACCCATTGAGGACCCCTGTGATGACACCGCCCCCACCAGATAACCCAGCATCATCTCCACATCTAAGATCTTCATCACTCCTTCAAATTCCCTTTGCATCTACACTAACAATCAAAGGTCCCATGGATTAGGATGTAGACACATTTGGGAGGCCATAATTTAGCCTTCCAACAGGAGTTCCTGATTGTTAAGGAAGAACTGCAACCCAGCCTGTGGGAGGATGGGGGAGGTCTTGGGTCTGGACATATGGTTAAACCTAGTCATACTGTCCGGGAGTCAGGCAGGGCTTGTAAGGGGTGATGCACCAGACTCCTCAGTCTCTGAGTCTCACGGTCTTGGTGCTTAGCCCTGCCACAGATGCAGCCCAGCACCCAGTTGTAATAGCTCTGAAGCAAGCGTTTTCCTCCCCCACTGCCCCAACGGGGCTCTTTTCCTAACTTATAAGAAAGAGTGGTGTAAATTGGCAATGGCCCTGCTGGAGTATCAGAAAGGAGCTCAAGGAAGAGAGGGAAAGGGCAGGCAAGTATTTTCTATAATGTGTGTTAGTTTTCTATTGTTTCCGTAACAGATTACCCTAAACTCAGCAGCTTAAAACAACATAAACTTATTATCTCACAACCTTCATTCAGTGACTCTCAAAGGGAGCCACCCCCAGGGCTCTGCAGACCTGCCAACCAGCCTGGGCAGCTCTCCCCTGGCCAGCACTGTATTTCCTCAGGAGGGATGTTCCCAGATCATCCTACACCTCTCAACAGCCTCCCACTCCCTATTTTCTCAGCCCTATTCTCTCCTCACCTCCAGGTCTCCAAAAAAGGAAATTATTCTTATGCCTTGGGTCATGGGATGCCCTGACTTGAGAGAAACTTCTTCCTGGATGCCTTTCATCCATACTTATAGCTGCCCTGTGACGCTGAACTAGCCCCTTTTCATTAAAAAAAAAAAAAAAAAAAAAGTCCAAAGAAACCCAAAATTTGCCTTTTGGCTTTCTCTTTTTATTCCTTATCAAAATATTATAGCAACAATGTATATTTTACAATATAGAAAAAATCAGACATGAATGGAGGCCCCTAAGAAAGCCATGTTTATTTCTCTATGACAAATTTCCAATCTACATCCGTATGTGCACATATCTTTACATGGCTGTAGTAACAGCAAGCCTTCTATTTTATGCTTTTTTTATTGTTGTTGTTGCCTTCCATATTATAAGCATTTTCAACATGGTAACAAAACCTTTATAATCATGGTTCGGCATGACTGCATGGAACAAATTAGTAGTGTACTAGATGAACAATGGGGAGTGATAACAGAAATGTAAGAACTCGTTCTATTTTTATTTCCACAACTAAAGCAACGCATCACATTTCTCAGCAGCAACCCTTTCCATCTTAGTACAAGCCTGCTCCAGTATTAAAAGGGAGAATTTCATTGTTCATTCACAAGCAACGTCCTCACCTACTTGCCCCTTCTGAAATAAATCCTGAACATCTGACAGGGCTGTAACATAGAAATACATACAAACAGCAAAATCTAACTGCGATTCTGTGGTTGCTGTGGGGTGGAGTGTTGTATGGGGTCTATCACCAGGATGTCTTTGTTGATACAGAGTAGACGGTAAGAGCTCCTGCCACTAATTACACTTGATCCTAATAAAAGTTTGCTCATGTACGAGGCAGATGTTCCTCATTAAAGTATTCCACATACTGATTACACACTGAACACATCCATAGGTTCTTTCTTAAGCCCTCTGATGCATCTTCAGAGTACCTTCTTGACATCCACAGATTTTATTCCAGTGTGTGTGCTATTATGTTTGGTACTAGCTGCATCATTCCTGAAGCCTCTTCTGCATTTACTACTACCCTGTGTTTTCTCCAGGAGTTCCTCAATGTATAGATTTAATAGTATGGCTAAGGAATGCCTCACATTCATCAGTTCACTGAATAGCTTAAAACATTATTGTCTGACAGGGAAAAGTCACCTCTGAAGACATTCCTCCTTCACACAGCTTCTTGAGAGCCAGTCAGTAGATGAATGTGGCCCACAATCATTATGTTTCCATGGGCTGCTCTCCAGAGTGTTTTCTTTGATGTCGGATGAGGGACGAGCTCCTTCTGAACGTTTTCCCACACTGAGGACACTGGCTGGGACCCTCCCTGCTGTGGAGTCTCTGATGTACCGCCAAGTGAGAGTTCTGCTTGAAGGACTTTCCACATTCAGGACACTGGTATGGGGTCTCCTTTGTGTGAATTCTCTGGTGCTTGGTCAGACAGGAACTGTCTCTGAAAGCTTTACCACACTGATTACACTCATAGGGCTTCTCACCAGTATGAGTCCTCTGGTGCCGGATGAGGCCAGCAATGTTCCTGAAAAGTTTCTGACACTGGTTACAGCCATAGGGCTTCTCACCAGTATGAATCCTCTGGTGCCTGATGAGGTAAGCACTCTCAATGAAAGTTTTCCCACATTCTTTACATTCATAGGGTTTCTCCCCAGAGTGAATTTTTTGATGCACAATGAGGTGAGAGTTTCGGTTGAAGGACTTCCCGCACTCCACACATTCAAAGGGCTTCTCTCCAGTGTGAGTCCTCTCATGCTGGGTAAGGTATGAGCCATCCCGGAAAGCCTTTCCGCATTTGCTACATTCATAGGGCTTCTCCCCAGTGTGGATTCTGAGATGCACGGTGAGGTGGGAGATGTCGGTGAAAGGTTTCCCACACTCATTACATCTATATGGTTTTTCCCCTGTATGAGTTCTTTGATGCAAAATCAGTGATGAATTTCGGTTGAAGGTTTTCCCACATTCTAGACATTCATAAGGTTTTTCCCCAGTGTGAATTCTCTGGTGTTGTGTGAGAGCTGACCCATCACTGAAGGCTTTCCCACATTTATTGCATTTATAGGGCTTCTCTCCTGTATGGATTCTTTGATGCACAATTAGGTTGTAGTTTTTGGAGAATGATTTTCCACATTCAGTACAGGTATAAGGTTTCTCTCCAGTGTGAGTTCGGTGATGCAAAACAAGAGAAGAGTTCCGTTTGAAGCATTTGCCACATTCACTGCATTTATACAGTTTCTCTCCAAGGTGACTCCTCCTGTTTTCATTAAGAGATGAACTCAGGGTAAAGATGTCCCCCAAATCCTTACCTTCATACAGTTTCTTCCCCTTTTTCAGTACTTTTGGTTCACCAAGAGGAGTAAAATGATTGAAAGATTTAACACTTTCAGGGTATTTATAGGGTTTCTCTCTTGTTTGATCTCTTCCAAGTTGAAAAACCTCGCCAGGATGGTCGAAGGCTCTTCCACAAGCATCACTGTCACTAGTTCTCTTAGCTACATAATTTTTTGCACAACTGTGTAAAGCTGGGTCGCAATCCAAACTTTTAACATCTGAGTCACGTATATGAAAACCATTTGTAGGAACTCTCTTAGATGGCAGAAGGTCTGAACTTGCACTCAAACGCTCCCCAAGTCCAGAATATTCACAAATTATTTCCTGAGTCCCTGGTTTCTCCTGAGTTAAAGCTGACTGCCTCAAATGTCCCTCCCAGTTCTTACAGTCCCGATTATTACCTAGAATGGAAAGATGGGAACCCTCTCTTGCAAATCCTTCCATTTCCACGTCACAGGATAGTTCTTCCTCGGGAATATTCTGAGGTGTCATTTTCAATCTCATTTCCCAGGCTGAAAAGTAAAGAATGAAAAAGACTTAAGTACATAAAGTTATATCTGAAAGGGAATAAAAAATGATGACAGGCCAGGTATGTGAATCCATATTTTTATTTTGTTATTAATTTTGCCCGGCTTATTTTTTTATTGAAATAAAGATGACACACTATGTTACATTGGTTTCAGATGTACAACACAGTGACTTGACAAGTCTACAGGTTATGCTATGCTCAGTACAAGTGGCTACCATCTGTTACCATATAACACCATTACAATACTATTGACTATATTCCCTATACTGTACCTTTAATCCCATGACTTGTTCACTCCGTAACTAAAAGTCTATACCTCACACTCCCCTTCACCATTTTGCCCATACCCACATCCCTCCCTTCTGGCAACCATCAGTCTGATCTTAGTTTGATTCTACTTTTTATATGTTTGTTCATTTGGGTTTTTTTGATTCCCCATATAAATGAAATCATATGGTATGTCTTTCTCTGCTTGACTTATTTCACTTAGCATAATAGCCTCTAGATCCATCCGTGTTGTTGCAAATGGCAAAATCTCACTTTTTATGACTGAGTAATATTCACAAGTATGAGTAATATGTACATAGCACAATCTTTATCCATTCATCTATTGATAGACACTTGGGTTGCTTCCATATCTTGGCTATTGTAAATAATGCTGCAATAAACAGGGGGCATATATCTTTTTGAATTAGTGTTTTATTTTCTTTTTGGGGGTAAATACCCAGGAGTGGAATTACTAGATAATATGGTATTTTTATTTTTAATTTTTTCGAGGAAGCTCCCCACTGTTTTCCACAGTGGTTGTACCAATTTACATTCTGTGCTGTGTATTTTTACTTTTTCAAATTAATATCTGTATAAGGGGAAGGTAAAGTGAGACTTTAGGGATGGAGGCAAGAACAGGTTAAAAGAGCCATACAGCATTTCATCTTCCTAGAGAAGAAGCAGGAAGAAGGGTAATGGAGATAAATATTACCAAAAGAATGAAAGTGAGATGTGGGAGATGAGAGGCCAGGTGCCACTGCTCACTGGAACACCACCTTGGCTACTGTGTGCTTATTCTACCTCCCACTACCCATATCAACAATCAGGACACATTTTCAAAGCCCCAACTTCACAATGTGCTTATGACAGTGCTGAATGAGCAGTTTTCATCCCGGCTTTGTGGTCGAGTTCTGCTTTCACTCCATGACCTGGAAGTTCTGAAAGTCCTGGAGCTGTGAATGACCACCCCTCACCGTTATTGTGAGAGCTAGGTCATGTCTGAGTCTAGCTCTGACATGGGAAATGGATGCCATTCTGTAAGTGGCTACCAGTGTCTCCACCATTACTGATTGTCCTCTAACCACCCTCCCAACCCTTTGCATGATATCAAGACAAATGACTCCTCATTTTTTGTAAGCAAAATGAAATAAGATCCTTACCTCAGAAAGAAATATTTTTTTTAATATTCTTTTTTTTTTTTTTTTCAACGTTTTATTTTTTTATTTTTGGGACAGAGAGAGACAGAGCATGAACGGGGGAGGGGCAGAGAGAGAGGGAGACACAGAATCAGAAACAGGCTCCAGGCTCCGAGCCATCAGCCCAGAGCCCGACGTGGGGCTCGAACTCACAGACCGTGAGATCGTGACCTGGCTGAAGTCGGACGCTTAACCGACTGCGCCACCCAGGCGCCCCAATTTTTTTAAATATTCTAAATGGAGAAAGATCCCAACGTAATACCAGAGTTTAAATCATGTAGGACACCTTCATGATCAACAAGCAAAAAACCGGGGCACCTGGGTGGCTCAGTCAGTGAAGCATCTAACTCAATTTCTGCTCAGGTCATGATTGTACAGTTCATGAGTCCAAACCCTGTGTTGGGCTCTGTGCCCTGACAGCCTGGTTGGGCTTCTCTCTCTCCCTCTCTCTCTGCCCCTCCTCAGCTCATATTCGTTCTCCCTCCCTCTCTCTTTATGGCGCCCCCCCCCCGTCATAAATAAATAAACTTAAAAAAAAAAAAAGCAAAAACCATACAGATAAAGATGAACAAATGTGGTATCAACGTTTTAAATTTCCACACCAACAAAAACACAGTAAGAGTCAAAACACAAGTGGCAAATGGAGAAACAATATTATAAAATACAAAAGAGGCAAAGGAATAATGCCCAAGATCTATAAAGAATTCTTACAGAACAGAACAGAATAAAAAAGGGGGGAAGGAGATACAAAAAGGCACTTCATGGAGAGAAAATTCAAATATCCTGAACACAGGAGTATCTGCTCATTCTCACCATCACTGAGACAATTATAAATTGCAACTTTAAGAACACAAAATATGTAGGGGTGCCTGAGTGACTCAGTTACACATTTGACTCTTGATTTCGGCTCAGGTCATGATCTCAGGGTTGTGGGACTCAGCAAGGAGACTGTTTAAGAATGTCTCTCTCCTAAAAAAAAAGTCTCTCTCCTTCTCTCTCTGCCCCATCCTCATTCACATGTTCACTCTCTCTAAAAAAAAAATTTAAAAAAAAAAACCCACAAAATATGCACTTTTCATATGAGTGAAAATAAAACAAGCTGTGAGAATAAAAACCATATGCAGGGGCGCCTGGGTGGCGCAGTCGGTTAAGCGTCCGACTTCAGCCCGGGTCACGATCTCGCGGTCCGTGAGTTCGAGCCCTGCGTCGGGCTCTGGGCTGATGGCTCAGAGCCTGGAGCCTGTTTCCGATTCTGTGTCTCCCTCTCTCTCTGCCCCTCCCCCATTCATGCTCTGTCTCTCTCTGTCCCCAAAATAAATAAACGTTGAAAAAAAAATTAAAAAAAAAAAAAAAAAACCATATGCAGCAACCATCCAAATATAAAATGGGCATATTCCACTACCCAGCAATTCCACTTGTAGGCATCTCAGACTCAAAAAACATGGAGTCTCAAGCATAAATAGAGAGCAATCTATACCTAAGAAGATAGTCTTAAAGACCAGCAGAAAGAAGAGAGAACACTGGTGAAGGAGTAAAAAGTATCGTGACAGACCACTTGAGAGAAAAATAGAAACCTTAAAGTAATGGAAGCCTACTTCAAAAGTGCTGAGGGAGAGGCAGCTCTTTCCACCCACGGACCCTGTCCCTGTGCTTTCATAAAACGATCTTTTTCTGCTCTGGAAAAAAAAAAAGTGCTGAGGGGGAAAACCTCTCAGATACACTATTAATCAAGAGTGAGGGTGAGAAGGGGCATCTGGGTGGCTCAGTCAGTTAAGCGTATGACTTCGGCTCAGGTCACAGTCCATGAGTTTGCACCCCATGTCAGGTTCTGGAGCCTGCTTCTCTCTCTCTGCTCCTCCCCAACTCATGCTCTTTCTCTTTCTCAAAAATAAATAAACATTAAAAAAAAAAAAAGTAAGGGGAAGACAAAGAGAGCTTCAGAAAAACAAAAAAAAATTTATCTCCAAGGACATTAGCCAGAAGAATTAGAAAAAGTTGTTTTCTTCACCAAAAAAACTCACAAAAAAACAAAAACAAACAAACAAACAAAACCAAAACAAAACCCAGAAGGAAGAAATGCAAAGAAAAGGAAATGATGAACATGGATTTAAATCAAATCCAGGGGCTCCTGGGTGGCTCATTCAATTAAGCATCCAACTCTTGATTTTGACTCAGGTCATGAACTCATGGTTCATGGGTTCAAGCCCCAGGTTAGGCTCCAGGCTGACAGCACAGAGCCTGTTTGGGATTCTCCCCCCATCTCTCTCTCTCTCTCTCTCTGCCCCTTCTCCGCTCATACTTATGCGCTCTCAAAATAAATAAACTTCAAAAAATATATAAATCAAATCTAGCAATGACCATATTATATGCACCAGTATCATATAAAATGCAGCAATAACAACTGGATGAAGAGCCATGAGTCAATAATTAGAGCCTAACAAATGCTTTCCAGGTGCAAGTGGAACATTTGCTAACACTGACAATACCAGGCCAAAGAACAAGTTCAACCAAAGCCACACCACAGTATGACACGGACCATAGCCTCTTGACTACAAATGTGGTCATGTTAAAAATGAGTAGCAGAAAGAAAACCAAACATAAGAAAAACAGTAAGTGGAGTGGCTGCGTGGCTCAGTGGGTTAAACATCCAACTCCTGATTTTGGCTCAGGTCATGATCTCACAGTTCATGAGTTCCAGGACAGCATCAGGCTCTGTGCTGACAGAGCAGAGCCTGCTTGGGATTCTCTGTCTCTCCCTCTCTCTCTGCCCCTCCCCCACTCATGTTTTCTTTCTTTCTCTCTCTCTCTCTCAAAATAAGTAAGAAACTTAAAAAAAGAAAGGAAAACAGTAAGTAAAACAAACCTCTATTTTTTTTTTTGAAAAATGAAAACCTATTTCTCAGTAATTCACAGATTAAAGAGAAATCTCAACAAATTAGGAAACACCTAGCACCAAACTAAACAATGGAACTGGTGTATCTCAAAACATGTGGCAAATGAGGATGCAGCTAACAGTTCCTCAGAAAGTGTTGGCTTTGTGGGGTGCCTGCACAGCTCAGTTGGTTGAGCGTCCCACTCTTGGTTTTGGCTCAGGTCATGGTCTCACAGTTTGTGGGATCAAGTCCTGCATCAGGCTGACAGCACAGAGCCTGCTTGGGATTTTCTCTCTCTCCCTCTCTCAAAATAAATAAACTTAAAAAAAAAAAAAAGTTAGTGGGGCACCTGGGTGGTTTAGTTGGTTAAGTGTCCAACTTTAGCTCAGGTCATGATCTCGCAGTTTGTGAGCTCGAGCCCTATGTTCTTATTTGAAATGCCGCCAGTCTGTTATTTCAAAAGCCTGACAAAACAGACACACTTTGGTGAGAGTGATCATAAAAAAAAAAGTCACACAAGGGGCGCCTGGGTTGCTCAGTCGGTTGAGCGTCCGACTTTGACTCAGGTCACGATCTTGTGGTTTGTGGGTTCGAGTTCTGTGTTGGGCTCTGTGCTAACAGCTCAGAGCCTGGAGCCTCCTTCAGATTCTATGTCTCCCTCTCTCTCTGCCCCTCTCCTGCTCGCGCTCTCTCTCTCAAAAATAAATACACATTAAAAAAAAAAAAAGCACATATAAGCATTATCAGTCATGAGAAGGGGATTTAACTAAGAAATGGTAGAAAGTTACCAAAATGGCAACTTGGATTTATCCTAGGAATGCAAGGACTGGGATACATTAGAATGTCAATTGATACAATTCCCCATATTTTCAGATAAAAGTAGAAGTCCTCTACACCCTATCTCAATAAATTAAGAAAGTAATTTGTGGAAATCTCACCCAGATTCATGATCAAAATGCTCTCAATTAAAGTGGTAGACCCCTTTGGTGTTCCTGAGTGGCTCAGCTGGTTAAGCGACTGACTCAATCTCAGCTCAGGTCTTGATCTTGGGGTCATGGGTTCAGTCCCTGCATTGGGCTCCACACTGGGCATAAAACCTACTTAAAAAAAAAAAAAAAAAAAAAAGTAGACCCCTTTAACCTATATTAATAAATTCTGAAAGTACTTTATTTAAAAAAAAATTTTTTTTTTAACGTTTTATTTATTTTTGAGACAGAGAGAGACAGAGCATGAACGGGGCAGGGGCAGAGAGAGAGGGAGACACAGAATCTGAAACAGGCTCCAGGCTCTGAGCCATCAGCCCAGAGCCCGACGCGGGGCTCGAACTCACGGACCGCGAGATCGTGACCTGAGCTGAAGTTGGACGCTTAACCGACTGAGCCACCCAGGCGCCCCAGTACTTTATTTTTTAAAAAAAAAATTTTTTTTAACATTTATTTATTTTTGAGACAGAGAGAGACAGAGCATGAACAGGGGAGGGTCAGAGAGAGGGAGACACAGAATCCGAAACAGGCTCCAGGCTCTGAGCTGTCAGCACAGAGCCCGACGCGGGGCTCGAACTCACAGCCCTCACGGACCGCGAGATCATGACCTGAGCCAAGGTCGGCCACTCAACCGACTGAGCCACACAGGCGCCCCAATTCTGAAAGTACTTTAAGGAAAACTCCAATTCCTGATGAAAATTCTTAACAATTAAGGATATAAGGAATCAAGGTAAATATCACACCTAATAATAAAACATCAGAATAGTTTACTTTAAAGCCAAGACCAAGACCCTAGAAACCTGCTACATCCACAGCATTCAACAGTGATGTGGAGGAGCTAGCTGCTCAAGAGGGCCATGTCCCAGATGTCACTCCTGGTCATTATGAGTTCTTCACCTACAGGAACAGGCCCCCTGAGGCTGCCTTGCCACCATACTGCATGTTTCCCATACTAGACCCTCTGAGCACACTGGGGCCTGGGTGGCCTTGGATGTCCTGTGAAGACAAGATGGAAAGCACCTTCCTAGAGGTCTGTAGGGGAAGGATGAATGTGTGTATTTAAAAGAACTAAGTCAGACATATACACCATGATACCACTTGGGGAAATTTTTTAGACATACAAAAATTCTGGAAGTAAAAATATTAAAATGCCCTGGCAAGATACTTACCAAAGCTGTGATCATGACTGTTCTGGGAATATGGAAAATAGGCCTTAAGGAGTAAAGGGAACATCCATTTAATCTATAATAGATGCTTCCTTTATTGAAATAAGAGTTATTCACCCTTAAGAAAGTGAAATGACAACCCACCAAATGGGAGAGAATACTTACAAAGCATACATCTAATAAATGATTTGTATACAGAAGATATTAAACTCTTACAACTCAAAACCAAAACAATCCAAATTTTAAAAATAGGCAAAAGATAGGGGCACCTGGGTGGCTAGGTTTGTTAAGCGTCCAACTTCAATTCTGGTCATAATCTCATGGTTCGTGAGTTCAAGACCTGTGTCAGGCTTTGCTCTGACAGCTGAGAGCCTGCTTTGGAATAAATCAATCAATCTCTCTCTCTCTCTCTCTCTCTCTCTCTCTGCCCCTCACTCTCCCTCTCTTTCTCAAAAATAAATATTTAATTTTTAAAAACAGGCAAAGGATCTGAATAGACATTTCTCCAAAGAAGACATCCAGACGGCCAACAAGCACATGAAAAGATGATCGACATCATTGTCATTAGGGAAATTCTAATCAAAACCACAGTGAGATGCCACTTCATACTCACAAGTGTTGCCAATATAAAAAACGGACAATAACATGTGTTGTGAGGATGTGGAGAAACTGGAACCCAGTTTCCAGTTGGTGGGAATTAAAATGGTGCAGCTGCTTAGGATAACAGTCTGACAGCTCCTCCAAAAGTTAAACAGAGAGTTATGTTACCCAGAAATCTACTCCTACCTATCTACTCAAGACAAATGCAAACATATATCCAAACATAAACTTGTATGTGAATTGCAAGTTCATAGCAGCTCTATTCATAATAAACAAAAAGTCGAAACTCAAATAAAATGTCCATCAACTGAAGAATGGCTAAACAAAATATGGAAACTCACACAATGGAACATTCTTCAGCCATAAGAAGGAATGCGGTACTGATAAATGAATGCTTCAACAACATAGACAAACCTTAAAAACATTATCCTCAGTGAAAGAACTCAGACACAAAAGACTATACATTGTATGATCATATTTATATGAAATGTCCAGAACAGGTAATTCTATATAGACAGAAAGTCAATTAGTGGTTGCTAGGTGCTAGGAGAAAGAGCATGGGGTTTCTTGTTGGCCTGATGAAAACATTTGGAATTACATAGCAGTGATGGTTGCTCAGCTTTGTAAACATACTGAAAGCCACTGAATTGTGCACTTTGGATGAATTTATGTATGTGAATTATATCTCAATAAACCTGTAATAAGTCAATGTATGCTTAATAAATTTGATAATTATTAAGTTATTAATAAAGTGTCCAAATTTTGATCTTGGCACAGGTTGTGATCTCACAAGTCATGAGGTCAAGCCCTGCATCAGGCTCTGCACTGACAGTATGGAGCCTACTTGGGATTCTCTCTCTCTCCCTTTCTCTCTGCTCCTCCCTCCCTCTCTGTTTCTCTCCCAAAATAAATAAATAAACTTAAAAAAAAAAATAACACGGAATGGGTTAAGATATTTGCAAATCATATATATGATAGGGCACAGATATCTGGAATAAATAAATAACCCTTTCAACCCAATAATTAAAAGATGAATAACCCACTTAATAAATGGGCAAAGGATCTGAACTGATAGTTCTCCAAAGATATACAAATGGACAAATAAGCACAATGAAAAAGATGCTCAACATCATTAACTATCAGGGAAATGCATATCAATACTACAGTGAGATACCACTTCATGCCCAGTAGAATGGATATAATCAGTCCCACTCCTAATGCAGTTATCCAAGAAAATAAAAAAAATACACCCACCCCCACAGAAGTATACATGAATGTTTACAGAAGTGTTATCCCTAATATCCAAAAAGTGGAAGCAACTCAAATGTTCATCTACTAATGAACGGAAACAAATGAGGTGTATCCATACATTACTTATACATAAAAATGAACTAGGTACTGATAGATGCTGCTACAAGGATGAACCTTGAAAACATTATGCGAAGTCAAAGAAGCCCCCCCAAAAAGGACTATATATTGTATGGCCATTTATGAACAGTTTAGAATAGGCAAATGCATAGAGACAAAAAGATTAATGATTGCCTAGGGCTCAAAGGGATAAAAGAGATGAGGAGTGGCTGCTAATTGGCACAGGTTTTCTTTTCCTTTTTCTTTGGGGGGGGGCAGAGGTTTTCTATTGGGGGATAATAAAAATATTTTAACTTGATAGTGGTGATGGATGCACAATATAGTGAATATACTAAGAAGCACTAAATTGTATACCTTAAAGGGTTAATTGTATATACCAATAAAGCTGTGAAATATATCTCAATTAAGCTGTCTTTAGAATTTTTAATTTCATATTTATTTTTGAGAGAGAGACAGAGCGTGAGCAGGGGATGGATAGAGAAAGGGAGACACAGAATCTGAAGCAGGCTCCAGGCTCTGAGATGTCAGCACAGTCTGACCAGAGCTCTCAATCATGACCTGAGGCGAAATCGGAAGCTTAACTGACTGAGCCACCCAGGCACTACTCAATAAAGCTGTCTTAAAAAAAAAAAAAAAAAAAAAAAAAGGTGATGAGTCTGCTGGGGTCAGAACCACTTGTCTAGATCCCATTGGAATGCTTCTGATACCTTAAGATTTCACAAAAGAAGTAACAGTTTTATATGGATGTGCCAAGCTTGTATAGAAATCTACTCCAAGGCACCAACGTCTGAAGGGCTTTATCCCCAGTCTCTACAACCCTGCAAAGGGTTCCACCTAGGCTTGATGCCTGGATGTCTGACATCAAATTGTGGCAGACCTCAGCTGTCCAACCCCATCCACATGGTTTCCCCCAATGTCTTTGGACCACCCATGATAACGTTTACTTTACTTGTTTAAGTGATGTATTCTTTAACAAAAATAGTTTCCCACCAACTTCAACTCTATCCTAATGCCAATTGTGACAAAGTGTGACTCCATTTTGATGATGACTGCTAGCATTTTTCAAGCTTCCCCTGTCCCCCCCTACTGCCCCACATGTAGGTAAGCTAACTAGAAAGCCTGTGTACTTTCTCCTTGGTGTTAGCAGGGTGCTCACACCATGCAAGCCCCAACAAAAGCTAGGCCACCCTCATCCCAATTCCACTCTCTAATCACAGTTAAAGCCCAGCCAGTCTCCTTTTCCTGCTCTCAAGCTCTTTTTGGATTACCTGGGGAAATCTGCCCTACTCTCCCAAGAAAGTCTTATTATGTGAGTAATAAACCTTTTACTCTCTTGGGAGTGGTGTGTGTGTGTGTGTGTGTGTGTGTGTGTGTGTGTGTAAAATATAAAAACAGTATGTGTGCGCACATGTTTGAGGCAGGGAGAAAAGAAAAGCTAATGTGACAAAGTATTAATAACTTGAGAATCTGGATAGTTTTACGAGTCTTAATTGAACTATTCCTGCCACTTCTCTGTGTGAAACTTTTAAAAATAAAAAAATTGGGTGTGAAGAGAGAAACAAGCAATAGAATGGAGGAAAGTTCTGCTGGGGGTGGCAGGGGGAGAAAGAAAGAAAACAAAGGCTTGGTATTCAACACATATTTTTACAAGCTCAAGTCCCTAACAACCAACTTTTTTTTTTTTTAATTGGCAAAGGATAACAGACCTTTCTGTGGTCATGGTAATTCTGATAAAAGTTGGGTAGTATTTGTCAAAACTATGCAGTGGTACAATGAAGATCTATGCATTTCACCATCTCACTGTAAGTCAATTTTGCCTCAAAAACTTAAAAAAGCAGTAGTGTAGTGTTTGAGAGGGAAACATTGAGGGTGAAACACTGTACTATCTTCAACTTACTTTGAATGCGCCCCAAAAAAGATTAATGAATGGCTGAAAGGATGGACAGAGGAAAATATACGGATACAGCAAATATACATCAGATGTTAACGGGTCGGTATGAGGTCGCAAAAGTATTTCAACTTCTCTGTATGTACAAAAACTTTTGGGGGGTTAGAGGGATTCAAAAAAAAAAAAAAAAGAACTACTGGGGGTTAGAGGAGTTAAAAAAAAATGAACCACGAAACCAAGGAAGAGGAAAGTGAAACGGCCCCTAAACAGGTGGAACAACGCGGCCCTGAGAGTGGCAATATCTGACTTGCAGGTATTAGGTGGAGGGGAAAAAAAAACAACAACAGGTGCGGGGTGACACCCGCGGGACTCCGTGAGAAATGGCACAGTCTACCGGCGCAACGCGGCCACTTTGGCCTGAGATCCACCGACGCGGATCTACCTACTATCCGGCAGATGAGCGGTCGACTAGGGGTTCGCCCCAGCGGCCGGGCCAGGACACCCGGCAGGCCGGGGCAAACGTTCCCTGGGGAAGGACCAGCCGGATACGAGCGCAGATACCCTGAGCAACGCGAAGGAAAAAGTTGAGACGTCTTCACCCGCCGGGGGCGTCCACCCCCACCGGGGAACGTCCACACCAGCGGCGGATTTGCGTCTTTAGTCGCTAGGGCAGCCATGCCCCGGGCCGACCCGCGCCCCTACGAGCCGGACGCACCCGCTCCACCCGTGAAAACCTCCCGCGGACGCATCGGACACACCACACCGACATCCGGCTGACCCCTCCCCGCCTCCACGTACCCCGCCCCCCACATCACTGTCCGGAGGGAAAGTGAGGAACCGAGAAGCCGAGGGGCGCGGCGGCACTCACCTCCCACAGGCGGGCGGCCGGGCCCGAGGCGGCGGCCATGTTTGGGGCGGATGCGCGTGCGCGCGCCAAGGCCCGGATGTGTGCGTCCCAGGAGGCTCCGCGGCCCCGCCCCACCCCGGGCAGTGGCGCGGCAGTTTCGGGACTTCCTCTGTTCTGGTGGCTGCGCGGTGCTGTAGACCCTCCGCGACGTCCGTGGGAGGGCTGGGGTCAGGACTCAGCCGGCGGGTCGTGCGCCTGTGCCTCACTCAGCCCTGACCCCCACCGGCGCGGGTCGTCGGAGAAAGTTGTCCGGAAGAGCTGTCCTGTCGTCTCCAATTATTTATTCACCTATTTATTGATATCAATATGGACTCGTGGGTAATTTTTTTCTGCTGTGGTTTTAATCCGACGCCATTATTATTGTATACAGCCTTATTTTTACTTACTGCGTATTTTATAATTTTGAATAAAATAATTATCTTACTATAATTTTTTTTTTTTTTTCAGAAAAATCTGTTAAAATTCAGGAGCGCCTGAGTGGCTCAGTGGATTAAGTATTGGACTTCGCCTTGCATCATGATCTCATGGTTCCTGGGTTCCAGCCCTGCCGCTGGCAGCGAGGAGCCTGCTTGGGATTCTCTCTCTCTCCCTCTCTCCCTCTCTCCTCCTCCTTGACTCGTGCTTTCTCTCTCTCTCTCAAAATAAATAAATAAACTTTAATTTTTTTTTTCTTTCAACGTTTATTTTTATTTTTGGGACAGAGAGAGACAGAGCATGAACGGGGGAGGGTCAGAGAGAGAGGGAGACACAGAATCGGAAACTGGCTCCAGGCTCTGAGCCATCAGCCCAGAGCCTGACGCGGGGCTCGAACTCCTGGACCGGAAGATCGTGACCTGGCTGAAGTCGGACACTTAACCGACTGCGCCACCCAGGCGCCCCTAAATAAATAAACTTTAAATAAATAAAAATAAAATTCAGATTAAGTACACTCATTATTCATTGACAGTATTATTATTTACTTAATCAAAATAAGCTACACAATTTTTAATGTTTATTTATTTGAAGAGAGAGAGTAAGTATGGGAATGGCAGAGAGAGGGAGTGAATCCCAAGCAGGCTCCATGCTGTCAGTGCAGATCCCCATTCCGGGCTGTCTCTTGAACCATGAGATCATGACCTGAGGGTAAATCAAGACTCAGACACTTAACCGACTGAGCCATCCAGGTACCCGCACAATTTTGAATTAATAGGAAAGCTAAGTAAGGATTTTAGATAGAATATGAATACTAAAAGTCAGTGTATGCATTATAGAAAAAATATGTAAGTTATAATTAGTAATAGACAATATGCTTGAAAAAAGATACACATTCTCAGTCTTATGTATATATGTGTGTAAATTCCAATAACCATTCGGATATATACAAAAAAATAAATATTCCTACTCCCACCATCCAGCATTAACATTGGGAATGGATGGTAGGACCCCCAGAGTAGCCCATGTAGGGTTTGAGGCTCAAGGTACTAGGTTGGCATCCTCCAACACAGCCTGGGAAAGAATGAGATGATTCTCCTAGAATCTCCCACAATATGTTTATTTTTTTTAATTTTTAATTAATTAATTTTTTTTTTTTTGAGAGAGAGAGCACATCAGTAGGGGGTGGGGGGGGCAGTGGGAGAGGAAATCGGAGAATCTCACGCAGGCTCTGTGTCCAGTGTGCAGACTAACCTGAGCTAAATAAAATCAAGGGTCCCACACTTAACAAATTGAACCACCCAGGCACCCCTGTTATTTAATTAATTATGAAGGGAAAAACAGTAACTTGACAGTGGAGAAACCTGGCAGGCATCACCTTAACCATGACCTTCGTGGAATTCTTGTCAAAGATGCACCATCTCAATCTAATCATGAAAACACCAGACAAACCCAAACTGAGAGACATTATAGAAAATAACTGAGCAGTATTCTGCAAAAGTATTGAGGTCATGAAAGACAAGGAGAGACTGAGGAATTGTCACAGACTGGAGAAGACTAAGGAGACACCACAAATAAATGCAATGTGGGATCCTGAAACAAAAATGGACATTAGGGGGGGAAAAATTCAAATAAAGTCTATACTTCAGTCAGTAGCATTGAACCAATGGTAATTTCCTAGGTTAAAAAAATTCTTTTTTAATTTCTAAGTAATCTCTACATCCAACGTAGGGCTCGAACCCCCAAGATCAAGAGTCGCATGCTTTTTCGATTAGCGCCAGCCAGGCACACTGGTGATTTGCTAGCTTTGATAAATATATCATGGTTACCTACAATGTTAACATTAGGGAAAGCTAGTGAAAGGTCTACAGGAAGTCTACTATTGTTACAACTTTTCCGTGTTAAAAAGAAAACCATACAAGTGTCTGGCTGACTCAGTAGGTGGAGCATGAGACTCTTGATCTCGAGTTTGTGAGTTTGAGCCCCATATTATGTGTAGAGATTACTTAAAAATAAAATCTTAACACAGCAAAGGAAACAATCAGCAAAACTAAAAGGCAACCGACAGAATGGGAAAAGATATTTGCAAATGACATAGCAGATAAAGGGTCAGTATCCAAAATCTACAAAGAACTTATCAAACTCAACACCCCAAAAAACAAATAATCCGGTGAAGAAATGGGCAAAAGACATGAATAGACACTTCTCCAAGGAAGACATCCAGATGGCCAACCGACACATGAAAAAATGCTCAACATCACTCATCATCAGGGAAATACAAATCAAAACCACAATGAGACACCACCTTACACCTGTCAGAATGGCTAACATTAACAACTCAGGCAACAACAGATGTTGGCGAGGATGCAGAAAAAGAGGGTCTCTTTTGCATTGTTGGTAACAATGCAAGCTGGTGCAGCCACTCCAGAAAAACAGTATGGAGGTTCCTCAAAAAACTAAAAATAGAACTACCCTACAACCCAGCAATTGCACTTCTAGGCATTTATCCACGGGATACAGGTGTGCTGTTTTGAAGGGACACATGTACTCCCATGTTTATAGCAGCACTATCAACAATAGCCAAAGTATGGAAAGAACCCAAATGTCCCTTGATGGATGAATGGATAAAGAAAATGTGGTATATATATGCAATGGAGTATTACTCGGGAAACAAAAAGAATGAAATCTTGCCATTTGCAGCTACATGGATGGAACTGGAGGGTATTATGCTAAGTGAAATTAATCAGTCAAAGACAAAAATCATATGACTTCACTCATGAGGACTTTAAGATACAAAACAGATGAACATAAGGGAAGGGCAGCAAAAATAATATAAAAACAGGGAGGGGGACAAAAGAGAAGAGACTCATAAATATGGAGAACAAACTGAGTGTTGCTGGAGGGGTTGTGGGAGGGGGGATGGGCTAAATGGGTAAGGGGCATTAAGGAATCTACTCCTGAAATCATTGTTTCACTATATGCTAACTAATTTGGATGTAAATTTTAAAAAGTAAAAATTAAAAAAAAAAAGCTGAGAGTAAACTGAGGGTTGATGGGGAGTGGGAGGGAGAGGGGGGTGGGTGATGGGCATTGAGGAGAGCACCCATTGGGAGGAGCGCTGGGTGTTGTATGGAAACCAATTTGACAATAAATTTCATATGAAAAATAAAATAAAATCTTAAAAATATAAAACCACAGGCCCAAAATGGTGTTACTTAAGTCTAGCAATCAAATCCGGGTTTAATACATTCTAAACTAACTGCACTCTCAATCTCCCTCAGAAGTATAGTCTTAACTTGTTGTCACAAATTTCCTAGTCTGTACCGAAAACGTAATCTGTTATATGGACCATCTTCATCCCCCAGAGTTCAAATTTACTTGGTTGAATTTTGCTTTTTAGCATTTGTAAGATTAAAATTATTTCTAAGATAAAAATTTAGGAAGGGGCACCTGGGCTTAATCAGTTGGTTAAGTGTCCAACTTCGGCTCAGGTGATGATCTCACAGTTCATGAGTTGAGGCCCGAGTCTAGCTCTGTGCTGACAGCTCAGAGCCTGGAGCCTGCTTCGGATTCTGTGTCTCCCTCTCTCTCTCTGCCCCTCCCCTACTCATGCATTGTGTAAGTCTCTCTCTCTCTCTCAAGAATAAATAAACTAAAATTAAAAACAAAATAGGAAGAACGCTCTAGTCCTGAAAAGGGATAGAAGCAGAAAAATGTTCACCTTTAGCCCAGAAGGCTGAACTATATAGCCTGCATAGTTCCAACAAGGTCAAATAAATACTGGTTGCTATATTCTTTTTTTTTTTTAATAGTTCGATCCTGCCATTTTTATTCAATCCAATTAATGTAACTTGAAGTGGGGTTCCAGGAGAAATGTTATACTGTGCCTGACTCAAGTATTTGTCAACGGGTTATAAGGAAATTTACACTATCTACCATTTTCTTCCGCCTTTGTTCCCCACATCATGACCCCCTGAACAATCTCGACCCTTAAATCTTTAAGGTTGCTGAGAGTGCAAAGTTTTCTCTTCTTCTTAAAGAGATTCATGACTGCCTGAACATCTCACTGATAGTTAATATCCAGCTGAATGATAAGTACCAGAGAAATCTTGCAAAAGTAGTTTTACAAGTGGAAATTCAAAGAAGATATTTATGACCTAATACTCCCTGCACATCCCCACACCTTCAGCACTAAAAGCATATAACACCAGTTTCATACAGCAAAAGTGCAGCTCTTTCTGCCCACAGGTACTGTCCCTGTGTGACTTAAATAAACTTAAGTAACTCGACCTGGAAAACGTCTTAAGAATTCTTTCTTGACCTTCACACTCAAGGGTCCCACAACAATCCTATAATTATTCATATACAAATAAGTTCACCATATAGTGAGCAAAAGATTATATTAAGCAGTATTGTGATTCAGTTTTTGTAAAAAAAAAAAAAAGAGTATAGGAAGGGGCGCATGGCTGGCTCAGTGGGTAGAGCATGTGACTCTTGATCTTGGGGTCATGAATTCAAGCCCCACGTTAGGTGTAGAGCCCACTTAAAATAATTTTTTTAAGTATGGGAAAATGGGTCAGAAATGTGGTTTATGATGGGACAAATCACAAACTATTGAAGTTTGTTCATAGTGTTATTTGAGTCTTCTATATTTTCATAAATCTCCAACTACTTGTTCTCTTTTTTTTTTAATGTCTATTTATTTATTTTGGGAGGCAGGGAGGGGCAGAGAGAGGGTGAGAGAGAATCCCAGGCAGGCTCCACACTGCCAGCACAGAGCCAGACAAGGGGCCTGACCCCATGAACCGTGAGATCATGACCTAAGCGGAAATTAAATGAGTCAGACGCTCACCTGACTGAGCTACCCGACTTGTTCTATTAATTACAGAGAGGAGTATTAAAGTCTCCCACTATAATTATGGATCTAGTTTTTCATTAATTCTACCAGTTTTTGCCTCATTTATTTTGGAGTTCTATTGTCAGGCGCATGCACATTTAGATGAATTATGTCTTCTTCATAAATTTGAACTTTTACCTTTATGTTATGTCCTTTCTAATCTTTGGCCATTTTCTTTGCTCTGAAATCTACTTTGTCTGGGGCGCTTGGGTGGCTTAGTTGCTTAAGTATCAGACTCTTGGTTTTGGCTCAGGTCATGATCTTTCACCTTCCTGGGTTGGAGCACCAAATCAGGCTCTGTGCTGGCAGCACGGAGCCTGCTTGGGATTCTCTCTCCCTCTCTCTCTGTCCCTCCCCCACTCACGTTGTCTCTGTCTGTCAAAATAGGTAAATAAACTTAAAAAAAAAGTCTACTTTGTCTGATAACAGCATAGTCACTCCAACTTTCTTTTGATTGGTGTTTGTCATATATTTTTTCCCCAATTTTTACCTTTAACCTACCTATATCATTGTATTAAAATGGGAATCTTGAAGATACCATACAGTTGGGTCTTGTTTTTGTTTGTGTTTTATCCATTATCAAAACTACTTAAATGCATAAAGCTGAACAAAATTCAAAATGGCTGCACTAATGCTTCAGCAAAGCTCGATTTTATTTTATTAAAAAAAAAATTTCTTGGGGCGCCTGGGTGGCGCAGTCGGTTAAGCGTCCGACTTCAGCCAGGTCACGATCTCGCGGTCCGTGAGTTCGAGCCCCGCGTCGGGCTCTGGGCTGATGGCTCGGAGCCTGGAGCCTGTTTCCGATTCTGTGTCTCCCTCTCTCTCTGCCCCTCCCCCGTTCATGCTCTGTCTCTCTCTGTCCCAAAAATAAATAAACGTTGAAAAAAAAATTTTTTTTTAAATTTCTTTATGTTTATTTATTTTTGAGAGAGAGAGAGACAGAGCATGAGTGGCAGAGGGTCAGAGAGAGACACAGAATCCAAAGCAGGCTCCGTGGTCTGATCTGTTAGTGCAGAGCTCGATGCAGGGCTCGAACTCAGGAACTGAGAGATCATGACCTGGGCCAAAATCGGATGCTTAACTGACTGAGTCACTCAGGTGCCCGCAAAGCTTGCTTTTAAAGTAACCTTTTTCTGGGCACCTGGGTGGCTCAGGTGGTTAAGCGTTGGAGCCTACTTGGGATTCTCTCTCCTGTCTCTCTGCCCCTCCCCCTGCTTTCACTCTCTCATTCAAAAATAAATAAATAAACATTTAAAAATAAATAAATAAATAAATAAATAAATAAATAAATAAATAAATAGGGGCATCTGGGTGTCTCAGTCAGACAAGGGAGGCTAGCAGCAAACACACAATTCTTGTCAAAAACATCTAGATCCTGTATTTCCCTATGAATCCCCCAACCCCTTCCTCCAGACAGGCTTGTAGTTTTTTGAAGGTCATTGCCTGCTGTAACCTTCTATGCCCGGAAAAGCAATAAAGCTATTGTTTCTCTTTATCCCAAACTCTATCTTTGCATTATATTGTGGCTCCAAAGCATGGGGGTTGGTTTTCAACAATATGACACTGTTTTTTAATTTGTTTATGTCATTCACTTTTTAAAAAGTTTTTGTACATTTATTTATTTTTGAGAGACAAAGTGTGAATGGGGGAGGGGCAGGGAGAGAAGAAGACACAGAATCCAAACCTCTGTGAATCCAAGGCTCCAGGCTCTGAGCAAGCTGTCAGCGCAGAACCCGACTTGGGGCTTGAACCCACGAACTGTGAGATCATGACCTGAGCTGAAGTCGGATGCTCAACTGACTGAGCCACCCAGGCGCCCCTGTCATTCATTTTCTTTAAGACTAAACTCTACAGGGGCGCCTGGGTGGCTCGGTCGGTTAAGTGTCCGACTTCAGCTCAGCTCATGATCTCACACTCCGTGAGTTCGAGCCCTGCGTCGGGCTCTGTGCTGACTGCTCAGAGCCTGGAGCCCGCTTCAGATTCTGTGTCTCCCTCTCTCTCTGCCCCTCCCCTGTTCATGCTTTGTCTCTCTCTGTCTCAAAAATAAATAAACGTTAAAAAATTAAAAAAAAAAGCAACTAAACTCTACACCCAATGTAGTGTTCAAACTCCCAACCCTGATATCAAGAGTCACATAATCTATAGATGGAGCCAGTCAGGCACTCCTACATCATTTACTTTTAATGTACTTATTTATAAGGTTGGATTTAGGCCTAAAATATTGTTTGTCTTCAGTTTACCTCTTCCGTGATTCGTTCCTTTGTTTCCGTTTTCCTGACTTCTCTGGATTATTTGAACACTTTGTAGCATTCCATCTTAGTTTATCTATAGACATTTTAACTATATATCTTTGCATTTTTTAGTAGTTCCTCTAGGGATTATGGTATACATACCTAACTTTTATTTAAAAAAAATTTTTTTTAATGCTTTTATTTATTTTTGAGACAGAGAGAGACAGCATGAGCAGGGGAGGAGAAGAGAGAGAGGGAGACACAGAATCTGAAGCGGGCTCCAGGCTCTGAGCTGTCAGCACAGAGCCCGACGCAGGGCTCGAGCTCACGGAGTGGGAGATCATGACCTGAGCTGAAGTCGGACGCTCAGCTGACTGAGCCACCCAGGCGCCCCACATATCTAACTTGTAGTAGTCTATCTAGGGGTAATATTTTATATTTCAAGTAAAATATAGGTGCCTTACGGTCACATAGATCCCTTTACCCATGTGTATTATATCTACATACATTGAAAAGTTCTCAGGCAATATAATTTTTGCTGTCAATATTCACGCGGTGAAATTAATACAGGGAAAACTCACTACAAAGGAGTTGGGAGGCCAGAGGTGGAGCTGTCATGCTGTACCACTCCACGTCGAGAGTTGTCAGTAACAGAACCCATCAGAAGACTCCCAACAGAAAAGAATCATCTATTACAGGTCCCAACAGAAGATGGAAACTGCATTTCCCACAAGAAATCAACCGCCCCTACAACTGAGCCAATGAGAAACTGTCATCACCCGAACTCTTGCTTTTTTTCTAATGGAATTTTGTTCAAAATTCTGTGCTGACAGCTCAGAGCCTGGAGCCTGCTTCAGATTCTGTGTCTCCTCTCTCTGCCCCCCCCCCCCTTCATTCTCTCTTCTCTCTCTCTCTCAAAAATAAATAAAACATCTTTTAAAAAAGGAGAAAAAAGTTATTATGTTTACCCAAATAGTTATCATTTCAGCTGTTCTTCCTTCATTCTTGAAGTTCCAGTTATCCTTCTGGTGTTATTTCCTTTCAGCCTGAAGAAGTTCCATTAGCATTTTAATAGAGCAGGTTTGCTGGTGATGAAGTCTCTTACTTTTTCTTCATCTAAGAATGTCTTTCTTTTGCTTCATTTCTGATGGATATTTTTGCTAGATATGGGTTTTCCATTTGACAGAGAGTTTTTTGTTTTTGTTTTTGTTTTTCCTTTCAGCACTTTAAAGATGTTTTCCCACTCTCTCGTCACTTCTATGATTTCTGATGGGATGTCCTCCATCACTGGAATCATTGCTCTTTTACATGAAATGTTTCCTTTTTAAAATTATTTTTAGCTTGTTGCTTTCAATATTCTCTTTTGTCCTTCCTTCCTTCCTTTGGTGGGGGGCAGTACTTAGCAGCTTATGATATATGGGCATAAGTTTTCTGTTGGGGATGACTGAGACTCCTGAGTTTGTAAATGTATGCCTTTTTCCAAATTTGGGGAGTTTGTAGCCATTATTTCTTCAAGTATTTTTTCCTTCACTACTCTTTATCCTTTCCTGATGTTTTAATGACACAACTTGAGATCTTTTGATATTTTCCCATAGGTCACTGAGGTTCTGTTCATTTTTTTTTTTTTTATCATTTTGTTCTGTTTATTCTTCAGTTTGATCTATCTTCAAGTTCACTGATTCTTTCCTCTGCTATTTTATTCTGCTCCTGAGCACATCCATTTGGTGAACTCTCTATTTCAGTCCAAAATTTGCTATGGTCTAATTTCAAGTTCCAGTTTTAACTTCCGTACTGAGGGAGAATTCCACCTTTCTATTTCATTTGTGTTTACCTTTACCTCAAGGAGCGTGGTTATAATAGCTGCTTTAAAGTCTTTGATAATTGCAACATCTGGGTCATCTCAGGATTGGCATCTGAGTCTTTTTCTCTAAGTGTTGGTCATTGGTCATATTTCCCTGGTCATTTTTATATCAAATAATTTGGATTGTGCCCTGGATATTTTGAATATTATGTTGTGAGACTCCGGGATTTGTTAAAATTAGCTGGAAATGTTGAATTGTTTGTTCTATCAGCAATCAACCCAGCTAGGTTTAGACTGTAAGTTCTGCCTCATTTTCTGTGGATGGTATTCCAATGTCATTTCAGTTTCAAAGTGTCCTATGGTGTTGGGGTCTACCTGACATATGCATCGCTCAGGGGTATCCTGGAATGTTGGTTTTGTTTTATATTTGTTTCAGTTTCCAAAACCTTTCTTATGCCTCTTTGGCTCTGTTTCATGTTTGCTCATGAGGGTGAGCCCAGGACTTATGTCAGTTCATAAATGGAGTGTGAGGATCCTCTTCTTCAGCTCTCTCCTCACCAGGATTTCCCCTCCCAATTTTGGGCAACCAGCAGCTCTTTTCCCTAGTTTCTCTGGCCAGAAACTTGGGTTTCTTTCAGAGTTCAGTTCTGTGCCATTGGGCCATCTTTGGGATTTAGGAGTGAGAAGAAAGCAACAGAAAAAGTAATTGGGAAATTCCCCCACATTCTTCAGACAGAAGTGTCCTCTTTCTGCTTTCTCTGACCACAGAGGCAGGTTTCTCTAAGCTTTGGCTTTGTTCTATTGTGCAGTTCTGTGCAATGGGGTGTGCTTTCCAGGCAAAGTGGTGGGTGGAAAGAGCAGGAAAAGATTAGAATTCCCCTGAAACTCTTCAGTCAACTAAGGTTTCTTTTACTGGTCCTCTGGCTAGAAATGGGGGAGGAGGAGTTTCCTGGAGTCTTGCTGTCTGAGCCTATTTTACAGTTCCAGGATTTGGGCTGTCCATCTGTCAAAACTGGGAGAAAATATAAGGGGAGAAAACACAAACACACCTCTATTACATACATATCATTATTCAAGTTTTTAAATTCTGTACCAAATCACCCAATCTGCCTGATATTGTTTACTTTTCAGCATTCTTAGGTAGTTGGGTTTTTTTTTTTTTAATGTTTATTTTTGAGAAAGAGAGAGAGACAGAGTGTGGGCAGGGGAGGGGCATAAAGAGAGGGAGACACAGAATCCAAAGCAGGCTCCAGGCTCCTAGCTGTCAGCACAGAGTCTGATGCGGGGCTTGAACCCACGAACCGAATCATGAGATCATGACCTGAGCAGAAGTCGGACATTTAACTGACTGGGCCACCCAGGCACCCCAGGTAGTTGTTTTTGAATTCTATTCAGAGATTTCAGCTGTAGTCAGTTGGAGAGATAGGGTGTACTTGGCTTACACCAGCTTGAACACCAGAGATTATATCAGATGTTAGAAAGGACAAAACTGTAGAAACAGAAAGCGATCAGGGTTTCAAGAGTCTTGGGTGAGAGGAGGGAATCAACTAAAAGGGGCACAGGACACTTTTGGAGTAATGGAAATGTTCCCTGCATTGGTTATGTGGGTGGTTATAGGATTGCATACATTTGCCAAAATACACTGAACTATGCACTTAGAATGGGTGCATTTTGTTGCTCATAAATTATAGCTCAATCAGGGAAATTAAAAAAAAAATGGACATAGCACTTCACACCTACCAGAATGGCTAAAATTAAAAGGACTCATAATATCTTTGTGTTGGCAAGAATGTAGAGCAATTGAAACTTCTACATACTACTTTAGGAGTATAAAGTAATATAACCACTTTGGAAAACTGTTTGGCAGCATCTACTAAACCTCAACAATAGGACAACCTGTCACCCAGCAATTCCACTCCTGGGCCTATTCGCAATCAGAAAGGCATACCAAGATGCAACCAGTGTACATGCAAGAATGTCCATAACAATAGTGTTCATGAAAGTCCCAAAGCGTCATCCACCCAAATATCTACCAATAGTAGAATTAAGTGAATTTGGCGTTTTCATACAGTGGAACACTGGACCAAACTGCTACAAAAACAACAACAAAAAGGATGAATCTCACAAACACAGCGTTGAGCAAAAGAAGAGAAACAAAAACGCGTACTTCAAAACCCCATTTATGTAAAGTTCAAAAACCGACATAAATTCTCCATGGTAACAGAAATCAGGATAATGTTTGTGAACCTTTGGAGGGGAAATGATATTGACTGGAATGAAACAGAAGCGGGGGTATCTGGGGGTGATGTTAATATTTTATTTTTTGATTTGTGTGTTTGTGATGCCCCCTTCCAGAATGGAGAAAAGGCCTCCCAGAGGCCTGGCCAGGGATCCCAGAGGACATAGAATAGGGGGTTTCTCTCAGAGGGAGGAATCAGGGTCTTAAAAAAAAAAAAAAAAAAAAGCCTCCTCTGTAATCAGGGCAGGATTTCGTTAAGCGCTGTACACTGGAAACTGCCTTTTCCTTTGAGAATCCAGTCCCTGCTCACCACCGTACACTGGGAGTGGGGATGGGGCTCAGAACTTGCCTCTTAGCTTCAAGGTCAGTGGGTCCGAGGACTCTTGGGACCTGAGCTGTCTCCTGTGACTGGACAGGACTTGAACTACTCCTTTGGGAGGGGGGAGGGGGCGTTGGACCCGGAGAAAGTGAGGCCCCCGCCGGGACAGCGGATCTGGGGGACGACCTCCAGTGATGGCCACCAGTAGGCACCTGCTCCCCGCTGGAGCCGCCTGCGACCCCGCCCGGGTCCTCCCGGCTGCCCCACCGCTTCCTCGTCCCTAGCGCTACCCGCGCAGCTTTACCACCGGCAGCAAGATAGACGCCAGGTTGTACACCGCCTGCCACTAGCGAAGCAGACGTCCACCCCTCCCTGCTCAAGTCACACGCTTCTGAGATTCTCCACTACGCATGCGTGTTCCCCCCCCCCCCCCCCCGCCCGGTCGCCTACATCTCCCAGAAGGCCGCGGGACCGGGCGCGCCATCTCCTCGCGGAATCTAGTTAGCTGCAGCGGTGTCGCCCTCTACCAGCGACGGGGGGAGAGGGCAGCGGATCGTGGATGTCTAGGTCTTCAAGGTGTTCAGGGAGGATCCTGGCCGCTGGGCTCTAAGGTGACCTCCCAAGTGGAAGGAAAAATCGTCCGGGGAGTCTAGCTCAGGCCGTCCAGAGCCTGAAACCCACCGCAGTCCTCCCTGGATTCACCCTTGCGGGCTACATGCGTTGCTACACGGAGACGGCCTGTAGGGGGCGGTAGAGACCTAGGTATTCTTACCAGAATATGGTGAGAGAGGTAGAGCAGGAGCAAGTGGGGGAGGGGCAGAGAGCGAGAGCGAGAGAATCCAAGCAGGTGCCGTGCTATCAGTGCAGAGATCAAAGTTGGGGTTGAACCCACAAACCGTGAGATCATGACCTGAGCCGAAATCAGGTCGAAATCAAGAGTCCCACGCTTAACAGACTGAGCCACTCAGGCGCCCCCAGGATTTTTTTTTAATACAAGGAAAATCAATGGCTTGGAGACTGTGTCTAGAAAGGAATGAGGGGTAACTCCCTCAGCCAAAGATACATGAACATTAGAAAATATTGCATTTATTGGATTTACTTTTCCTCAACATTCTACTTAGAACATTTTCAGTCAGAAAACTTAAGATTGTGTGAGCACCCATGTACCCTGCCCCTAAATTGAACAATAAACATTTGGCAATATGTGATTTATCACTATCTACATATCCAACATTGGGCTTATTTTGATAATAATCAAATGAGATTAAGAATGGCTGTGAATTCAAACAGGCACAGCCTGTGCCTCAGATTAGCATAGATGCTTTCTAGCTTCATCACTTAAGTAAAAAGACCTTAACTCTCTAAAACTAACCTTCGTCATCTGAAAATAGGAGTAGAGAGCTGTGTGAGGACTGTATTGCTAATACCTATGTGCTCTACACACACTAAACTCTCAATGAGAATTTACTATTGTTTAACTACTAAGGCCTTTTAAAGAACTCATAGAAGTGGAATTCGTAAATGCCAGAAAGAATAGTATGAACGTTTTAAACAGTTTTATACAGGAGCACCCGGGTGGCTCACTCAGTGAAGCATCTGACTCCTGACTTTTGCTTAGGTCATGATTTCACGGTCCTGAGTTCAAGCCCTGTGTAGGGCTCCGCAGTGATAGTGTAGAGCCTGCTTGGAATTCTCTCTCTCCCTCTCAGAATAAATAAATAAACTTTGGGGCGCCTGAGTGGCTCAGTCGGTTAAGCGTCCGACTTCATCTCAGGTCATGATCTCACGGTTGGTGGGTTCGAGCCCGTGTCAGGCTCTGTGCTGACAGCTCAGAGCCTGGAGCCTGTTTCAGATTCTGTGTCTCTCTCTCCCTGCCCCTCCCCCATTCGTGCTCTGTTTCTATCTCAAAAATAAACATAAAAATTATTTTAAAAAGAATAAATAAACTTAAAAAAAAGTTTCATGTATTAATGAAATCTCCCTTCATACATCTCTCACCTACACTCACCAGCAGGTGTCTCCAGAGTCAAGTTCTCGGGACCAGCAACTATACAAATAAAGTGGGAGGAGAAATCAAAGGCACAAGCAAGGCTTTATTGCGGTCACAGCTCAAGCTGAAAGGAGACAGCACTAACAGACAGCAGTGAAACTCACCTCTCATAGTAGGGGAAAGGCCCTGCTTACTTAGGAGTGTTCTCTCAAGTTCCCACTCTGGCCCAACACTCTGATGGGGTGGGGGTGGGGGATGCGTCATTCTGATTGGCCCTGATTGGCCGATATTGGCAGGTTACTCAGCCAGCTCTTTTAGTACTTTTTGGAGCCAGGATCCTGTTTGAAGTCTAGCTTGTATATAAGTCGGGGCCCCAGCCTGGCTGCATCATGGTTCTACTCTGTAGGAGAAGCAGTGCAACAACAGAAAGCGCCCCAGGTACACAATGTTTTTTTCCCCCACCTGGGGCTTGTTCCCAGGTCCGTTTCATATCTCTATTGCTTTTCTTGCTGTGTAACAAGCTACCATAAATTTAGCAGCTGAAAACAACATGCATTTATTATCTCATAGTTACTGTGAGTCAGAAGTTTGGCATAGCTTAACTGGGTCTCTGTCTAAGGGTCTACAGAGGCTGCAGTCAGGGTGTCATGTATACACTTGACTGGGTAAGACTCTGCTTCAAGCTCATTTGGGTTGTGACTGAGTACATCTCCTTGCACTTGTAGAGCTCACAACAGCTTGCTTCTTCCAAACCAGCAGGAGAGAGTCTCCAAACACTCTTTTAAAGACTTCAGACTAAGGCCGACCCAGAATAATCTCCCTTTTGATTAGTCTATGTCAACTAATTTGGAACCTATCTTCAAAATCCCCTCGTCTTTGCCATACAACCCAAACTAATCATGGTATAACATTCTCACAATTCTGTCTACCACAATATCCAATCCAGAAATTGCAGTGTATCGTTGATTTAACTTGCATGTCCTTAATAATTAGCAAATTTGCACATTTCCTGTATGTTGCTTCATTAATACCCAGTTTGGGGGGGGGGGACTAATCACTTAATATTGTTTATTCATTTTATGCTGGAATCTATTGATTTCATAAATGTGTATGAACTTTCACATGGAAGCTCCTTTTCCTCTGAATTTGTCTGGCTTCCCTAGGTGGTGCAGTTCAGGGTCAGCATACACTGAGATGGGAGTTAAAAGTGCAAAAGTGATACCAGAAACTAGGGGAGTTCTCCACACCTGAGACTTTGACCATTAGCCAGTGCCAGATTCTTGACTTCAGGGTAGAAAGATTTCAAGGATGAATCAGAGTAAAGTATAGCAGAATCAGCTTTATTGCAAAGCAAAAAAAGCCCACTTGAAGAGGGGGAGGGCTGCAGGGGCATTTAGCTAGAGCATCTTAGTCGCAGGGTACGTGTACGGTTCTGATCTTTGTGAACAGTTATAATAAAGAGGTGAAATATTCATGTAGAAATCTGGGAATAGGCGGGGACTTCCAAGCCTTCTGTGTGTCATTACACACGCGCAGTGCTGGACTACACGCAGGCGCAGTATGATTTTTCTCGTGGGGCTACTCTAGCCAAGATCTACCAGGAGTCCGCTAGCGCCCCCAGTGGATGCGGTCATTCTCACTCATTTGCAAGCTAAATGTGTCTTGGTGTGCACGCGTGCTTTGGGCTTGGGCAAAAACAAGATGCTTGTGGCAGTGAGAAACCACAGGGATATAAAGAGGTTGTTTAATCGGCAAAAAGTCTGTGAGGTGGCCGACTCTGTTTCCCCGTTTTTTGTCCCTCCAGCAATTTCTCAAGGCTTCCCTATTCTTACTCCCTCAGATGGTTTGTTGGGGAATAACACTGGTAAAAGAAAGAAAAATAAATAAATAAAAGGAGGAGGAAGCCGGATTGCGCAGGAGGCACTGTCAGACCACAGTGCTACCCAGCAATGAGCTCCAGAACAGAGACGGCCAGTTAACGGAGTGTCATGTTAAGTGCAAACATTCAGGCCTTTGGACCACGGCCTTATTTGCTGAGTGGCCGGGGCTGCTGGGCAAGGAGCATTACCTTGGCTCCTGAAAGAGCTCACAGCTAACAGCAGGACCCTCCGTGAAGGGGAATTTGGGCAGCAGCCAAACCAAGTGTCTATCCTTGGTGCCTTCTCCGTTCGTATACTTATTCCTCTTAAAAATAAAATCCTTGGGGCGCCTGGGTGGCTCAGTCGGTTGAGCGGCCGACTTCGGCTCAGGTCATGATCTCGCGGTCCGTGAGTTCAAGCCCCGCGTCAGGCTCTGTGCTGACAGCTCAGAGCCTGGAGCCCGTTTCAGATTCTGTGTCTCCCTCTCTCTGACCCTCCCCCATTCATGCTCTGTCTCTCTTTGTCTCAAAAATAAATAAACATTAAAAAAAATTTTTAATAAAAAATAAAATCCTTCACTCTGAGCCCTGAGCGCCCCCCGCCCCCACCCCCACCCCCAGCTTCATCAGCCTCTAGCCCCTCGGTGTGTGTGGCCTCTGATCTTCTTTCAACTCCCAGACTTCTCCATCAGTTACAGAAAACACAGTATCCGGGGCCCAAGATACCTTTGAGCGTCCACAAAAATGGTATAATTTCTTTTAAAATTAGAAGTGAAAAATCCTATCTGGACTACATTAATCTTTACACCAATGCAGTCATCAAATATAATTTTCTAAATTTTTTTTTATGAAAGAAGAAGCCCACGAAGGCCAAAGTGCTTCAGGTTTGGGAAAGAAAGTCCCAATCTGCCACACTACGTTCTCTGCCATTTATCGGGCTCCTCTGCTAATTAGCACTCCCCCCTCTGCTCCTTCTTCTAGTCAGCCGTCTCATTTCTTTGGATCTTCTATTGCTTTCTATGACCCCAGGTGTATAATCTCAGCCCAGACTCTTCCCTGAACTCCAGACTAAAACAGTCACCTGCCTCCTTGACACTGCACTTGAAAGTCTAATGAACATCTTACATGCCCCAAACCAAATGCTGGTGCTTCCCCCATTCCCAGCCCCTCTCACAGCCTTGTCTGTATTGTCACCAGCATTTGTGTTCTTTCCCTGGTGCAGGCTGAAGCCTCATTGGTGTCTGCACCCTCCTAATTCATATCCTGAGTGTGACTGGGCAGCAGGTCCTGACAGTATCATGCTCAAATCCACCCAGAATGCAGCCTGCTTTCACTTTCTGCCCAGCTGCCAGAATCTCTTAGAGTGATCATGTCACCAACCTTCCTGCTTCTATCCTTGTTCTCAGGTCTATTTCTCCACAGCAGCCAGAGTTCCTGTGGCATCTCCCTCTTTTGCTCAAAACTATTATGGGTTTCCACCTCCTTCAGGGTAAAAGCCCATGCCACAGCCTGAAAGGCCTGACCAGGTTAGTTCCTATTGCCTTTCTGAGCTCATTGTCCACTCCTTTTCCTCTGCCTCACTCAGGTCCAGCCACATGGGTCCTCTTCCTGGTGCTCTTACATGCACGATATGCTCGCACCTCAGGGCCTTTACACATGCTGTACCTCTTGACAGGAACACCCTTCCACCAGATACCTGCCCAGATTATTCCTTTACCTCTTTAGGTCATTACCCATACCTGGCACATACTAGATGCTTAATGATTTCAATGACTGAAAAACCATCAATTGAATTGTTGATCCCAATATTTTGCTACCCTTCCCTAAAGGACACTTACATGTCCTCACATTTGCTAGTGACTTGCAAGACCTCCTTGTGGGATTAGGAAGGAGGCATATATATGGGTGATATACATGTATGTCTATGTGTGTGTGTGTGTGTGTGTGTGTGTGTGTGTGTGTATTCATATACATTTAAAGAACAAAGGAAGAATAAACCAAAACTAATGAAAAAGGATTTATTTACAGGTGGTAGAAGAATCGAAGTTGAAAGGACAGGGATGGGGGCACCTGGCTGGCCCAGCTGGAGAAGCATGCAATTCTTGATCTAGGGGTCATGAGTTTGAGCCTCATGTTGGGTGTAGAGATTACTTACATAGATTAAAAAGCTTTAAAAAAAGAAAAGAAAGGACAGCGATGGAAGGTAGACTTCTCTGAGTATACTTTGGCATCATATAAATGGATTACAGGATTAAAAAAATTTAAAGACCTTATCAGTTAGAAATAGTTTAATATTAAATTAACATTAAAAATAATGTTCAGGGGGTGCCTGGGTGGCTCAGTCGGTTAAGTATCTGACTTCGGCCCAGATCATGATCCCGTGGTTCGTGGGTTCGAGCCCCTCATTGGGCTCTGTGCTGACAACTCAAAGCCTGGAACCTGCTTCAGATGATCTGTCTCCCCCTCTCTCTCTGCCCCTTTCCCACTTCCGCTGTCTCCCTCTCTCAAGAATAAATAAACATTTAAAAAACTTTTCAAAAATAATTTTCAAATGTTTAGTAAAAAGAGAAAAATAGGAAGGGAATTGCCCAAGGGACTCCCTGGGGAGGACTGCGGGGACTCTAATTGTCTTCACATCTACCTCTTCAGGCAATGCCACCCACCTACAGCACATCACAGGCGGTTGCTGTCTGGCAGGTGCCTTATGCTCTGCCTCTGGTGTATTGGTGCGGATGTGGGTACCTGACCGCGGTTAGGCCCTTTTCAGTCCTCCTCCAGGATGATGTGGTCAGGAACACGGAAGCCAGCAGATAGACAAGCTGGGACTCATGGATGGTGATGCTATCCTCACAAAGACTATAAGCTCTGGCAGAAGAAGGCAGGAGCTACGTTTTTTGTAGCAAAGTTCTTCGATGCTTTCTTGGATTCCAGAACAAATTTTCTTGTTTTCCACAACTGCTTACAGTAAGTTATTACTAGCAACAATGGAACAAGTCTTATTTGAAACATGATCTCTGTGAAGATTTTAGCATACTTACTTTCATTAGTTGTTTTCTTCTCCTTGTGCTTTTTTCTTTTGTCCTAGTTAAGATCATACCATATAGAATTTTTTTAACCTTATATCAAGATTAAAAACAATGACCATTTCTGTTTTGACCAAAAGCCACTGATAACTGAGAATATGTATCGGTCAGTTATTACCATAAGAAAACTGTGCAACAAGTCGCCCTTAAAATTCAGTGGCTTAAAACAACATTTCATTTCATTTTTGTTTTTAATGTTTATTTATTTATTTATTTATTTATTTATTTATTTATTTATTTATTTATTTATTTATTTTTGAGAGAGAGAGAGACAGCGTGCAGGCAGGGGAGGGGCAGAGAGAAAGGGAAACACAGAATCCGAAGCAGGCTCCAGGCTCTGCGCTGTCAGCACAGAGCCCGACGCAGGGCTTCAACTCACAAGCCATGAGATCATGACCTGAGCTGAAGTTGGGTGCTGAACCGACTGAGCCACCTAGGTACCCCAACAAAGTCATTTCTTCTGGCACAATGTGCCCACAGGTCAACTGGGGGTTTGCTGAGCTAGGCTGGGTTTAGCTAGCCTTCAGAATGATCATCTTGTTCTTGTCATGACAATGGCAGAGGCACAAAAGGGTAAGTCCAGCCACATTAGCACATTCTATACCTCTACTCACATCATACCTGCTAACCTCCTATTTGCCAAGGCAAGTCTCGTGCCTTAGTCCAAAGTCAGGGGCAAGGAGATATAGTGTATATTAGTTATACACTTTATAACTAATATATAGTTATATATTATTTTATATATTATATACATGTATATAATATATAAATTTTACACTTGGGGTAAAAATTACCCCAAAATATAATGGCTTAGAATAAGAGTAGCAAGCTTTTTCTATAAAGAGCCAGATAGTAAATATTTTAATTTTTTAATGTTTATTTGTGAGACAGAGAGAGACAGAGCATGAGTGGGGGAGGACGAGAGAGAAAGGGGGACACAGAATCCAAAGCAGGCTCCAGGCTCTGAGCTGTCAGCCCAGAGCCCGATGCGGGGCTCGAACCCAGGAACTGTGAGATCATGACATGAGCAGAAGTCAGACACTTAACTGACCAAGCCACCCAGGCACCCGATAGTAAATATTTTAGATTTGGTGGGCCACATGGTCTCTGTTGCAGCTACTCAATGCTGCTTTTATTGTAGACAATAAGTAATGAATGGACATGACTGTGTTCCCATGAAGCTCTAGGGATAGTGACATTTGAATTTGACATTTTCACATGGCATACAATATAATTCTTCTTTTGATTTTTTTAGCCATTTAAAAATGGAAAAACTGTCTGTGAGCCATCCAAAACCAAACCAAAACAAAAAAGACAGCTAACTAGATTAGGCCTGGAGGCTGTAGTTTGCTGACTCCTTGCTTAAAACAACAAACATTTGATATCCTCACAGTCTCTGTAGGTCAAGAATTTAGGAGCAGCTTAACTGAATGTTCTTTCTCAGGGTCTCTCATGAGGCTGTAATCGAGATATTATTCGGGGCGATGGTCATTGGTCATATGAAGCCTAACAGCAATAGAGAGTACATTTACACGTTTATCTATGTAGTTGTTGGCAAGAGGCCTCAGTTTCTCCTTGAGCCTCTCTCCACATGGTTACTTCACTGTCCTCTTAACATGACATCTGGCTTCCTCCAGAATGAGAAGAGATAAAGAAACAATAAAGACTAAAGCCACAGTGTCTTTTATAATCTGCTCTTAGAAGGGATGTACCATCACTTCTGTCACATTCTGTGAGTCACACATACCAATCCCAGCACAGTGTGGAAGGAGGGAACCAGAGGAAAGTGTGAATTCCAGGAGTGGGGAATCACCAGAGGCCATCTTGGAAGCTGCCTACCACACCAGCGTCTATTTATTTTCCTTCTACTTGATCTGTTGTGAAACATGGTCTGTGGGACTGTAAAGTTTTCCATGGTCTGGATTTTGTTGATCAGATCCTTATGGTGCAATTTAGGATGTTTTCCATTATCTATGTTCCCTGAAGTTTTCAGGCCAGGCTTCTTTCTTGCCTAGAGTCATTCCTGCCTTGGTGTTTTTGGTTTACACTGCACTCATGACTTGGCGTCTCTCATGTTTCTCCTCCTCCCAACCAGATTGCTTGCGGCCTGCAGTGTCCCTGGGATGAGTCTTCCCTAAGGACTGTAGGCTATAGGCAGCTCCTGTGTCTCTCAGTTGAACACCCAAATAATTTAGTAAGGAGAAAAGTGGAAGCCCAAGGCTTCCCAGTGAGCCCAGGTCACCATGCTGGAGAGATTAGAGTTCAAGACCAGTGGAACCATAGAGTGTCAAAAATGATGTTCCTGGGGCATAGGAAAATTACTCTGGTATCAGGGTGAGTCACAGAGCAAAGACTAAAGATAGAAGATTAAGATTGCTTCAGTAATCCAAGTATGAGGTACTAGGGTCCAGACTCTTCCTTTATAGTTCCTTTTAAGTCCATCACCTCTGTTTATTTATCAACTCTATTCAGTTCCTACTCCATACCAGGCAGCTGTTGGGCCAGGGGCTGAATATTCTCTGAAGAATCTTCCCTGTATACAAGTCATCATCATATATCATGATAAGCATGGCAAGTGAAAAGAGCAAGAAATTATGAGGGAACAAAGGAGAAGGTGCCTTAGATCATATGGACTATCTTAGTTTCCTGTTGCTGCTGTAACAAATTACCACAAACCTAGTGGTTTAAAATAATACAAATTTATTATCTTATAGTTCTGGAAGTCAGAAGTCTAAAATGGTATTCCTTCTGGAGACTCTAGGGGAGAATCCATTTCCTTGCCTTGTCCAGCTTCTAGAAGACACATTGTGTGCTTCATGACCTTAAATCACTCCAATCTCTGATTCTGTCATCAAAAATCTTCTGATTTTGACTCTCCTGCATTCCTCTTACACTTTTGAGGACCTTGTGATTACACTGGGCCCACCCACATGACCCAAGATAAACTATCCATCTCAAAATCCTTAACTTAATCATATCTGCAAAGTCCCTTAGGCTACATGAGGTAACAGGTTCTCAGGTTCTGCAGATTAGTACATAGACGTCTTTGGGGGACTATTACTGAATTCACCACACAGCTCAAGAAAGCCTCTCTGATGAAGTCAACTTTAATCTGAACTCTCAGGTGTGAGAAGGAGCCAGTATATAATGAATTGGGGAAGAGCATTTTAGCAAAAGGAGAAGGGCTAGCAAAGGCTCTGAAGTGGGGAGAATCTGATGCAATCAAGAAACTGATGGCAGGCAGTGAGGCCAGAATGGATGGGTGAGGGAAAAGAGCAGAAGGACAAGAGTCAGATGCAATGAGGCTCAGACGTTCCAGGTCTTGTGGACACTAATTAGGAGTTTGAGCTTCCTTCTGAATGCAATGGGAAGTCACCTGGGTTGAGGTTACCCTGGAGAGAGATAAAATTAGATTTATATCATTAGAAATTCATACTATGCTGTGTAGGAAAGATCTTCAGACATTCTGTCACTAACTTTGGAAATTTAGAAGCTGGGGTTTAATGATCTTGACTTGGAAGTCATCCACATACTGGTCAAGAGTGAAGTGGTGAGGAGTCTGAATGACCTCAAACAACTGGCCAATAAATTGTCTTGGCTTTCCCGTGCAGATGCTGGGACTAAAAGAATAAACAAACAGATATGGTATTTGCCTGTATGTATCTGTCATCATAGTGGAGGTGGATATTCTAGAAAAATATATAAATAGGTAAGAGCAACCATTGATTAAGTTCAAGTAGAACAATGACAAAATCAGATTTATATTTTTGAAAGATTTTGCCGGATGAGTGTTGGGACAGAAGTAAAAACAAGATGGGATGACAGAGCTCTACTGCAGTAGTTAAACTAACAAGTGCAGTGACTCGGAGTAGGAGGGGGCTATGGAAATGAAAAGGAGAGCAATTCAATGTATACCTAAGGTGGACTCAAAAGTTGGTGACTGATTCAAAACAGAGGGTGGAGGGGTCCATGGCTGCTCACACAAGCAACTGGAATGGTGATGTTGTCCATTAGTAGAGAAAGGCTAGGATAAGAGCAAGTGGTGGGTGTGGGATTAGTATTCAATTTTGACAGGCTATGGTTGTAGAATAGAGATGCCCAACAGGCCGTTGAATGTGTTCAATGCTCAGAAAAGAATCTGGGATGAAGCTATAGAAGTATGATTTATCAACATTAAAAATAGTGTTTAAGGGGCGCCTGGGTGGCTCAGTCGGTTAAGCGTCCAACTTCAGCCAGGTCACGATCTCGCGGTCCATGAGTTCGAGCCCCGCGTCGGGCTCTGGGCTGATGGCTCGGAGCCTGGAGCCTGCTTCCGATTCTGTGTCTCCCTCTCTCTCTGCTCCTCCCCCGTTCATGCTCTGTCTCTCTCTGTCCCAAAAATAAATAAATGTTGAAAAAAAATTAAAAAAAAAAAAGTGTTTGAGGGGCGCCTGGGTGGCTCAGTCAGTTAAATGTCCAACTCTCTGATTTTGGCTCAGGTCATGATATCACGGTTTGTGAGGTGGAGCTCTACATCAGTACAGAGCCTGCTTGGGATTCTTTCTCTCCCTCTCTCTCAAAATAAATAAATAAATAAACATTTTTATACAATGGTGTTCGAATACAGGAGAATGAAAGAGCTCACACTGGCAGGAGACAAAAAAAGGGCTCAGGACAGGTCCTCAAAGAATTGGGGTCCAAAAGAGCTTCTGGAAAAGGAGAGGGAGGAGTGATCAATAGCCACGATTGACCTATCTTCCCATCAGCCACCTCAAGTGGTTGGGCTCATTCTCTCTCACAGGTCAGTCACTCTTTGAAAGGCAGATTTGAAAAAAAATCCACATGCTTCCAATGTGCTTCTTCACTTAATCTCACTATTTTATCTCCAGAAGTTTTTCTCTAAGCACTTAAAACTATCTTTTTCAGATTGGGAAAGTAGACTCAAAAGTGAAGAGTGAACCAGAAAGCAGAATATTTCTCATAGAAGCATATGCTGTCCTGAAAATAGAAAGATTCACAAGAGATGAACTGTATCCTTCCATATTTGTCAAAGACCAGGAATATAAGCCCACTTAAGGAAGCAGCAGGAAAACCAAGGAAGATGGGTGGAACATATCAGGAAACAATGATTCAGGACAGAGGCTGTAAGAATAGTGAATTTGGGGGAAAAGTTAATTAGAATGCAATCGTTCTTCCACTATGCAATGACATCAGAGAGGTCATACTTAAGAAAAATCATATAAATGTAATGAATGTAGAGAAGTTTGAACAGAGCTCAACCCTTTTAACTTTGAGAAAATCCACTCAGGGGACAAAATTTACAAATGTGTTGAGTGTGGGAGAGTCTTCACTGATAAGTATTGCCTTTCATTGGTTTCAGAACTCATAGAAGATAAAAACCATATAAATGTATAAAACACAAATTATTCCTTACTCAGTATGAAAGAATTTATACTTAAGAGAAATATTATATTTGCAGTGAATTCAGGAAATAATTTTTCTTTAGTTTATTTTTTTTTAATTTTTTAATGTTTATTTATTTTTGAGAGAGAGACAGAGTGTGAGTTGGGGAGGAGCAGAGAGAGAGGGAGACACAGAATCTGAAGCAGGCTCCAGGATCTGAGCTGTCAGCACAGAGCCCGATGCAGGACTCGAACCCACGAAGCATGAGATCGTGACCTGAGCTGAAGTCGGATGCTTACCAACTGAGCCACCCAGGTGCCCCAGGAAATAATTTTTCAAAGAGGGACTGTTTCACAGTACACCTAAGAATTTATAAAGAAGGGAAACACTACAATGCAATTATTCAAGGAAAGTTTCATGCTTTTCTCCTTCCTTACTTGACATCACAGAATGTACACGGAAGAGAAACCTATGGATGTACTCATTGTGCGAAAGGCTTTAAGCATAACTCAGCAATGGGGCACCTTGGTGACTCAGTCAGTTGAGCTTCTGACTTCGGCTCAGGTCATGATCTCATGGTTCATGGGTTCGAGCCCCGCATGGGGCTCTCTGGGGTCAGCATGGAGCCCATTTTAGATCTTCTGCCCCCTCTCTCTCTGCACCTCCCCTACTTGTTTGTGCTCTCTGTCTCTCAAAAATAAATAAATGTTTTTAAAAATTAAAAAATTAATTAACAAACATGGCTCAGTACTCATGTTGCTACATCAGAGAACTCATACTGGGAAAAACCCCTATATATGTAATCAGCATGCAAGAGCCTTCAGGAGGTGTTCCTACTATATTCAACACAAGAGGACTCATACTACAGAACACTGTGAATGGAGTCAATGTTGGCAGGCTTTCAACTATGGTTATCATCTTATTACCTTATTTGACACTGGGAAATTCATATAGATTTGAGAAACTTATTGAATGTAATCAATATGGAAAAGCTATTAGTTAAAATTCCATTTTATTTGACATCAGAAACACAAAGGAGGCAGAATACACAAGGTATATTTGACCCATAAACAGGTAACTGCATGTAATAAGACTTTGCACTTGTGGTTCACTACAATCATGGAGAAGCAGTTATAAGCAGTTGTGTTCTACATTTCTCCTTGATTTGCCATAGAAACACCATTTAATGGGACTCAGGGTCTAGGCATGATGGAAAATGTCTCATAGGGATGACTGCCACAAACAATAAAATGTAAAGGTTATAACAATACCATATCTATCTTCTTACATCCTATATGAATTAGAGAACCATCAAATTTGAGGGGTCATGCAAAGATCACTTATCTTTTAGTATCATGGGGATCAATATATGCATAATTTTATAGTATTCATAGGGAGAACTGAAGAATAGGTCATCAAATTTTTCCCCTGCATAATCCAAATGCCATCACTTCAAACAAATCAGAGAGCTTTATACTAACTCACCAATATTTCACAAACGGCATTCTACTATTAACTTTAAGAAAGGTATCATAAAGAGTAGTGTGCATCTTCACACTTCTAGGGGCATAGTCAGGATACAGGAAGGATTAAAAAAGACATACCCTAACCTGGTGGAATGTCCACACTCCATGGATCATCTACATCTCACAAACTTCAACTAAAATACCTTTAAAAGTTGGGATCGGGAGGAAACCTCACCCATAGCTGCCCAAAAGGGTATCTGGTGTGTTCTTGGGGAAAAGATGAAGAGGAAGTTCCCACACGTTAATTCTGAAGACCTTCCCCTCCCTCCCCCTTTATAAGAATCTTTTGAAATGCTGGCTTCCCTCCTAGACCCAAGGAAGAGATCCTGCTCCTCTAATGCTCCATGGAATACCACCTTTCCTTTCCACCACAACCATCAAATCCTCTTCCAGGATCCCCATCTCCTTGCTGTCCCCTGGATGTTGAAACTTCATTCAGTTCTAGATCTCTGCTTCTAGTAGCAAGCCCAGAAAATTCCAGTATCAGCTGCTCTCAGATTTGGCATGTGGCCTTCCTTATAACTCAACTTGAGAGGCCTATGTGGCAGAGGGGCCTCACCTAAGAAGACTTTTTTGACAACCTCCATTGCTGTGTCACCCTCCTCATTGTCGAGAGCCCATCTCCCTCTACAGATGCCAACCGTCAGCCACTCTCTTTAACAGCTTTTCTCACAGACAGGATACAGACACAAGTGTCAATCCTGGCCAATGGGGTTTGAGGAAGTCTATGAGAAAAAGGGTTTCTGGGGAAAGATTTTATCCCTTCTCTGTGCTACAAAGAGTAATGGCTCCCCCAAATGCGCATATCCTAATGCCTGGAAACTGTGAATGTGTTATTTTACAGGGCAAAAGGGACTTCACAAATGTAATTAAGTTAAGGATCTTGAGATGGGGAGATCATCCTGGCTTACTTGTAGTGGGCCCAATGTCATCACAATCATCCTTGCTTAAGAGGAGGCAGGAGAAGCAGAGTCCAAGAAAGCAATGTGATTATTGAAGCAGAGGTCAGAGTCAGAGGGAGACTTGAAAATGGCATGCTGCTGACTTTAGTGTTGGAGGAAGAGACCATGGGCCAAGGAACGCAGGCAGTCTCTAGAAGCTGGAAAGGACAAGGAAATGGATTCTCCCCTAGAGAATCTCCTCTAGAAGGAATGCAGCTCTGCCAACATCTTGATTTTAGCCCATTAACCCATTTGACCTTCTGACCTCCAGAGCTGTGAGATGAGAAATTTGTGTTGTTTTAGGTCACAAAGCATGTGGTAATTTGTTACAGTGGTACAGGAAACAAATACACTCCCTGATGCCAATATCTTCAGCCGAATGTTGCATGGCTTCATGTAATGTGTGGAACTGTGACAACCACTTTAAGACCATGAGGACACAAGCTTTAGGAATAACCAAGGCAATACACTAAGGGAGGCAATACACTAAGAAAAGATGGACAGTACCTGGCTAAGGGTGATAGTCGAGCCCAGGAACCATCCCTGGAAGCCCTCTGCCTCTGGATTTCATGCAATATCAGATAATGAATGGTGACATATTCTGTCACTTGGGGGAAATCAAACCAAACCAAACTAAACCAAACCAAACCAAACTTCTTACACTATAACCCTTTCTTGCTCCCAAAACTAGCTTCTGCTTTCAAGTCTCTTGCTTAGTCACGCTGAGCTACTATTTAGGGACTCCTAGAAGTAGCCATCACAGGTAACCAAATTCTGCAGGCTCAGGCTGACCCTTGCTCACCTGATTTAGAGCCAATCCTCTGGAGGTGGACAACCCACAAAGAGCAGAGATCCACCGCAATCAGCAGGAAGGGCCAAGTCACCTCAGCAGCAATCTCCAAGGCACAGGCAAGGGGCTGCAGAGAAGGCAGAGAGACATTTCAGATATCCAAGGGTATGATGTAAAAATGCAGAGTGGGACCCAGGGGAGGTGGTAGCTTCATCAAATTACACATGCAGATATGGGTAGTCTTCCCCTCATGTCCCTAGGTGACATAAGTGTTTGAAATGAAGCACACACCTCTACCTAAAAAACTTGTGCCAACTTGCTGAACCACAAAATGAGTCTTCTACCACCACCATAAAAAAGTTCTGTGGCTATAACTGTATGTTATGGATGGCTTTGAAGTCTAAATTTTTTTTTTAAATTTAAAAATATTTATTTATTTTTGAGAGACAGAGCGTGAGCAGGGGAGGGGAAGAGAGAGAGGGAGACACAGAATCTGAAGCAGCTCCAGGCTCTGAATGGTCAGCGCAGAGCCCGAGGTGGGGTCAAACCCACAAATGGTGAGATCATGCCCTGAACTGAAGTTGGACGCTTAACTGACTGAGCCACCCAGGCACCCCCGAAGTCTAAATTTATTGACAAAAAAACAAAGAATGTTTTTGAAGTAATAGTTTCTGGGAATATTTCTCCTTGAGAGGAATTTGATTCCATATTGATTGTTCTTATGAAAAACTACAGTCAGTTCCTTCTCCTACATTTTGAGAAAGAAGGAAATACAAAGTGTGAGGGCCAGTATTCCAAAAGGCCCTGCTGTAATCCTGTTTACTATTGCATTGAGCCTAGTGATGATTTGGGATTTAACAACTGGCCTTCCCATCCTGCAACATGATAAGCATTTTTTATTTATGCAAATTTAATTGTAACTCTTTCCAGAAACTTATCTTCATGTAGGTGGCCTGCATTTCCCAACAAATTAATCCCAGACATTTTATGTTTTTATGATTCTACTGTGACAGAAACCTTTCAATATACTTGTTAGGGTTATAGAGATTTTGTGTGTACGTGTGTGTTGATTTATGTGTCTTTATTTATTACTCTGCCTGGTTTATTGCAATCTCATTGATTTTTTAAATTTTCCAGTTGATTTTTTTTTAGGTGTGCTAACACTATCTGTTAATAAGTGCATCTATTTCCTTTTCCAATAGTTACAGCAGTTAGATCTGTTTCATATCTTATTTGTGGTAACATAAATATCCAGGGATTTTTAATAAGTTTTTAATGTTTATTTATTTTTGAGAGAGAGAGAGTGAGAGCAGAGGAGGCAGGGGCAGCGGATCCAAAGTGGGCTCGGTGCTGACAGGAGACAGCCTGATGTGGGGCTGAAACTCACGAACTGTGAGATCATGACCTGAGCCAAAGTCAGATGTTCAACTGATTGAGCCACTCAGGTGCCCCATTTTTAATTTAAGCTTCTTAAGAGCTGATATTCTTCTTTCATCTTGGATATATATATCCATTCATGGTTGTTGAACAGAGGAAGAATGGAGAGAGACTCAAGAAGAAAGATTGGAGTTTGTAACGGCCCCTCAGATCAGTTTGATGCTTCAAACATAATACTGGAGGAAAACATTAACTAGAACTATACAATAAACAATATAGCTCTAAGAGAAACATCTAGTGAAATGTCTTTCTGGGGAGGCAGTTGATGTTGCTGAAGCCAAGCAGCTGGGAACGTTATCTTTGATGTTGGGGAGAACAGGCAAAGAATAAATGTTTAGCAGTAATAAATAGATTCAAAGGTGTATTTTCTGGGAAACAGTTATTACTAATAATTTAATAAATTATTACTAATAATTTATAGGTAAAATGCTAATTTATTTCTGCTTCTCCAACTTGAAGTTCTCAAGGTCTGAGGAGTTCTGAGAAGTCTCCTAGAGACCCATGGGTTTTTTTGTTTTGGTTTGGGTGGAGTTTTTTTGTTTGTTTTTTTGTTTTTAAGTAGGCTCCATGGCCAACAAGGGGCTTGAACTCTCAACCCTGAGATCAAGAATCACATACTCTGGGGTGCCTGGGTGGCTCCGTCGATTAAGCATCCGACTTCGGCTCAGGTCATGATCTCACAGTCTGTGAGTTCAAGCCCCGCGTCAGGCTCTGAGCTGAGCGCTCAGAGCCTGGAGCCTGCTTCCAATTCTGTGTCTCCCTCTTTCTCTGTCCCTCCCCCACTCATGCTCTGTCTCTCTCCTTCTCTCAAAAATAAATAAACGTAAAAAAAATAAAATTAAATTAAAAAAAGAATCACATACTCTATCACTGAGCCAGCTGAACACACCTATCTGTTTTAAAGACAAAAAGGTTGACCTTTCTTTTCTAAAAATTTTTTTTAAGGTGTATTTATTTATTTATTTATTTATTTTTAAGAGAGAAAGAGAGAGTGGGGGAGGGGAAGAGAGAGATTGACAATCTGAAGCGGGCTCTAGGCTCTAAGCTGTCAGCACAGAGCCCAAGGCAGGCCCGAACTTGTGAACGGCTAGATCATGATTTGAGTCGAAGTCAGCTGCTTAACCAACAGAGCCACCCAGGTGCCCCGCTTTTCTTCCTTTCTGAAATGACTTTTAAATGTGTGTTCCCCCTCACATGAAACAACCTGAGATGCTCTGTACGGTGAAAGAAGAATAGACAATGGTGAGTGGAGATCAAATTAGGTCCATGATTCAGTCTTATGGCACGTTTAAGACTCCATTGAGTGCCACCAGCTGCCATAGTGATTTTGCCAATATACAGTTTTATATCTCTTATTTTTAGTCTTATGTTAAATCAGCATGGAATATTAAGGAAAGTATATGGAAGAATGCTAATATATTGCAACAATTTAGTATCTCAATAAACATGTCTTTGACTATATGGAGTATATTGAGAGGAAAAGTACAAATTAAGCTTTGCAATTGAATGGGGGCACCTGAGTGGCTCAGGTCACGATCTCGCAGTCCATGGGTTCGAGCCCCATGTTGGGCTTTGTGCTGACAGCTTGGAGCCTGGATCATTCTTCGGATTCTGTGTCTCCCTCTCTGTCCCTCCCCCACTCGTTCTCTCTCTCTCTCAAAAATAAACTTTAAAAAAAATTTAACTTTGCAATTGAATGAAACAAGTATTGCTAATCTAGCCATTTTTACGTATGATCCAAAATGCCTTTTCTGCAACTCTAAATTCCAAAAGCTTTTGTAATGAAGTTTCTTCCTCTATTATGTATCTGCCAAATTTACCAGAAATAACAAGGCTATTTACACATTTTCTCCAACCTAATGTGACTTTTCATGTATTCTGCTCCTGCTCAAGATGTTACATAGTATGTGATATACCTACCTTACTATCCTGTTAAGATCCAAACACTTGTGAATTCCAAAACAGTTCTGGCCCTGAAGGTTTTGAATAAGGGATTGGGGCCCTGTATGAAAACAGGATACATGACATTTTTTATATTTTACTTGCGTAATAGTTATTATTTGTTCATAAATGCTTTAACATGATCAATCACAGTAAACTAGCATGCTTAATTTGCTAAGTGGGAAAAAGAACACAGAATTTATTGTTAAAAGTTATATTTATTTATTTTTCTTAAATGTTTTTTTTTTAAATTTATTTTTGAGATAGAGCATGAGCAGGGAAGGGGCAGAGAGAGAGGGAGACACAGAATCTGAAACAGGCTCCAGGCTCTGAGCTGTCAGCACAGAGCCCGACGCGGGGCTCGAACTCACACACTGAGAGATCATGACCTGAGCCAAAGTCGGATGCTCAACCGACTGAGCCACCCAGGCGCCCCAAGTTATATATATATATATATATATTTTTTAACGTTTATTTATTTTTGAGACAGAGAGAGACAGAGCATGAACGGGGGAGGGGCAGAGAGAGAGGGAGACACAGAATCAGAAGCAGGCTCCAGGCTCTGAGCCATCAGCCCAGAGCCTGACGCGGGGCTCGAACTCTCGGACCGCGAGATCGTGACGCGGGCTGAAGTCGGACGCTTAACCGACTGAGCCACCCAGGCGCCCCTATATTTATTTTTTAATGTTTATTTATTGTTGAGAGAGAGAGAGGACAAGCAGGGGAGGGGCCAAGAGAGGGGGACAGAGGATCTGAAGTGGGTTCTGCACTGAGGCCAGCGAGGCCCATGTGGGGCTTGATGTAGGGGTTACCACCTAAGCTGAAGTCAGATGCTCAACTGACTGAACCACCCAGGTGCCCCATTAAAAGTTGTATTTAAAGTGGCTTTCATGAATAAGTCTCCAATAATATATTTATTGAAAATCACCTTTTAACTGAAAATCATGTTTTTATCCCATACCATATAAACAGAAATTGACAGAACTTCCAAGGGGACTTGCTTCCTTAAGATGTTAAGGTCCTTCATCAAACTGGATGATGAACCATGACAAGCATCCTCAGTCACACCCAACACAAAGCAAAAATAACATGACTAATTAATGTGGCTCTGTCACACTACCTAGGGCTATAACATAGATTTTTTTTTTTAAGTCAAAATATGGAAAAGGAAGAAGCCAAATTACTTACAGAATGGAGATTGTATTTTCTCTACAATAGCCACAAGAAAATCCAAGGAAATACTCTTAGTATAAAAGACTTCTTCTCAGTTTCTGAGTAAATACTAATCAAAATCAAGACCGTCTTATTGCAACAAATATGATGAACAATGTGCAGCTGGCAGGTAGATGCTCTCCACAGTAACAATAAAAATTAACAACTCCTGGGCGCACCTGAGTGGCTCAGTCCATTAAGCACCCAACTCGATTTCAGCTCAGGTCATGATCCCAGGATTGTGTAATCGAGCTCTGTGATGGGCTCTGCACACATTGTGGAGCCTGCTTAAGATATTTCTCTCTCTTTCTTTCTCTCTCTCCCAACAAATAAATAAATAACAACGCCTGGAACAAGTTTGGCAGGCTGTGGACAGGATGACCCAAAGGGAGGCATAGGGTTGCTAAAACCTGCTGGGAAATTCCAAGAGGAGAATCCACCAAGTCTGGGGCCCAAGAATATTAGGAGAGCCCCGAGAACATCAAAGCCTGGACCCTGAAGAAGTCAAGACCACAGTAGGCCCTGGGACCTGACCAAGATGAGAAAACACCAGATACTGGACTCTGAGGAAGATAAGAGACTACTTAGTCCTTGGCCCCCAGGGAAGACAAGCACACACCAGATCATGGGCAGAAACAAGTCTTCTTTCATTTCCTAGACAGGGGCACCATGGCTCCCAGAAGAGGACACTGCGCAGAGGATCCTACCCATCCCACTCCTCCTCCCTGACCAAGATTCTTTGCTTACCCAAACTTTAGTCAGATTCCCCTGAACCGTCTCCCCAACAACCTTCCATGTACTTCCTTGTAGAATCCAGTTTTAAGCAAGAATCCTGTCAGTTTAATAAGAATTCTCTACCCTTGAAAACTGACCAAACTTCATCCCCACGACTGCCCCCAGGTGGTATCAGACCACCTAGGCCTGCCTTCAGCAATAATCTTATTAGGTTGGTACAGCCAAAAGCCGCCGGACTGTGTATTTATCAGCTAACACCCCCAACTCCAACTTGTTTAGTTATAAATCCCCACTTGATCTGCTGGTATTCAGAATTGACCCCAAGTCTATACTGGAGTGTGTCTTCCCCTGTAGCTACATTATGGTGAATAAAATTTATTTCCACCGTTTTAGCTTACGTCTAGCTCTGGTTTTCTTTGACAACCTACGCCCACACCCGTTCCTAGGGTACAGTTAACCCTGCCTTTCTACACACAACTTGAGTGGACATTTAAGCCTGACCCTTCTCCCCTGCCTACAACTGGAGGACACAGAGCCGCACCACCAGCACCTTCGGGGCAGGCCCGCCCTCCTTTCCTCTCAGGACCCAGGCGGTCTCCAGCACATTTCCGGCCCTCCCTCCCCCTCTTGCCCTTCTTCCTCCCCTTATACGAGGAACGGCATTTAGCACCGCCCCCAGTCACTTCCGTCCTTCCTACGACAGCCTCCTCCCGGTATTTGGGTGGACTTTAGCTCCTCCCCCCTCCTACCCGCTCTCCGCCCGCTCCTCCTCCTCTCCCCGAGCTTGGCTGGACGTTAGCTCCGCCTCTGTACGTTTCCCTCCCACGCTGTTCCCGCCCTTCCTTCCTTCACGTTGGGGAGGAATAGCAGCCCCAACCCTCTACGCTTCAGGCCCTGCCCGCTCTTCCTCCTCCGCCAAGGAATGTAGTAATCCTTCCCGCCATTCCTCCACCCAACTTTAATCTACTTCCGGCCCACCCCCTCTGCTCTCCGTCCCTTCCCCAACTTCCGGTCCTTCCCACGAGTGGTCGCCCTCGTGGCGGAGCACGACTCTGTTCTGACCTGCGCCGCTGCTTGGGAAAGTGTTGAGGCCCCGCGGCCTGGCGTACCCGACTCAAACCCCCCCCCCCCCCCCCCGACCCAGCTGTACCACCAAGGGTCGCTGGCGAGTGCCCTCTTCCGGCCCGCCCAGGCTTCGCTTGCCATCCGAGATGGCCGGCCAACATGGCCGCCGCCTGGGAGAGGTCGGGCGGGCACGCCGCAGGGGTTGCTGGGAGTTGTAGTCCGGCCCTGCGCGCTGACGCATTTCGCCGCGGGCCGACGGTCGCCATTGTGCGCCGCGCACTGGGTGAGTGTGGCGCGAAATCCGCTCCCGTCGGGCGCTGTGCGGAGACATCCCGGGCCCACTCTTCGGGGTGTGCGGCCTCAGTCCCTTCCCCGCCAACCTCTGGAGTCCAAGGCCGGTCTTGCCTGCCGTCTTCCTGCTGCGGGGCCGGAAGGGGCGGTGTGGTCGGGAACCCGGGGCCCAGAGGGAAGACAACTCCCTCCAGGCGTGGGGCTTAAGGTGGGCCGACCCGTTCTGGGCGCGTGCGGACTAGGGAAGGGTGTAACTTCCTCTGGGTGAGAAAGGTATGAGGACGATCTCCTCTTGACCAGGGGGAAACCGGCCCTTCAGGCGTCGGGGAGAAGGTGGAGACGACCCCTTCAGCGCGTTTTTCTAGGTGGCGGGTGGACCTGTTATTTCACATTGATGATGCCGGTTCTGGGCTAAGTAGGGGGCTCCCTTCCGCATAGACCTAACACCCCTTCCACCTCCCAAATTCGACCTTCTCAGGACTGCCCACTCCCACGAGGTACGTCGAGGAGAAGGAAGGTATGGCCTCCGGGCTTCCGACGGCCTGGTTTCGTGTGAGTAGAGGCTTCTTTGAGTTTCTGAGTCTACCCCGGGATCGGGGGGTGGGGGGGGGGCAGGGTGGTAGTGAGATGCCACCTTCCCTTGAGATGCCTTCAGGCTCCAGAGCATCTTCGGGAGGATTGAGAGACTAGCTGGGCATGAGAGACTTTGCTGAATGGAGGAACCGCTGGTTGCTTAGCTTTCCAAGGGAATGGTTAGAGTACAGGTCAGGTTCTGGGGGACTCTAGTTTATCCTCTGTGTCGAGGATAGGTATTGACAGGTTTAAGTAGGGATTAGGTTCATATTTACATTTCAGTAACCATTTTGGCATCAAAGCTGGAGGGGATGAGAGCTCTATCACTAGGAAAAAAACGATAGAGGAGGATGGATCCTTGACCAGTGAAGGAAGTAGAAACAGCCTAGGCGATGGACGGGAGCTGAAGGCTTGGGTGTGATGATTCAGCTCGCAGAATTCCCGAATAAGACGCATAGACGCTAATACTAGTACTGGAATGTCCAAGTTAATAAAAAATGGGAGATCTTCAGCGAATAAAGAACTCTCTCTGGCTTCACATGTCCTCCCTGCTGTGACCTGAATAGGGTCAAGCTTGGGTTTGCTCAATTTCAGACAAACGCAGAAACACACGAGACGTCGGGAATGCTTTCAGGTCATCTTGTAGACTGTGCCCTCATGTGCTGGGTCAGCCTTTCCCTTCCTGTCAGCGTGGGTGATGACAGACCCTGGCTGAACAGAAACCTGTGGGTTTTAGGAACCAGTGACCTTTGAAGATGTGACCTTGGGTTTTACTTCAGACGAATGGGGACTGCTGGACCTCGAGAAGAAGTCCCTGTACAGGGAGGTGATGTTGGAGAACTACAGGAACCTGGTCTCAGTGGGTAAGGATGGCCTCCATGTCAATAAAGATCTGCGCTTTGCAGCACGAATGTGGTGCCTCTGAAGTGTGTGTCTGCTTTGGCTCAGGCTGCAGGGATCAGAGTGCAATTGTCAAGGTCCTGGAGTCTGAGGGAGAGGGCTTTACTTTGTACCTGTAGGGAAAGGGCATCTTCACATGACTTCTAAAGCTGCCTAGTCCATCCCTCAGAGGCCTTGAGTTGCTAGGGAGGTAGGTCTATCAGGAATGTTTCCAGCTACAGTAGTAGATGTTCATTTTTGTAACAATTCCGGAGGATGTGGGGTCAGTGTCCCAACAGATCAGAAGTATCATTGAAGACTGATCCCTTCCATTTCCCTGTGCTTAGTGTGAACTTTTCCACGCTTATGTTAGTGTCTGCATGGCTGAGGCACCCAACATCATATCCATGTTCAGGGCAGAAAGAAGGCGAAGGGGCAGTCCTGGCTAGTTCTCTTCTCACACCTGCCATTATTTAGCAAGAAAAAAAAAAAAAGGCCCTAACGTCTCCAGCTGACAGATTTCCCTTTGTGTCTTGCTGGCCAGAACTGGGGTCCCACTGCCACTTTTACTGGCAAGGGAGTCCAGGAAGGCAAGTAACTGACAAAGGGGATGGATTGCATTATCATCACTGCTGTAGACCAGAAGTCATGCCCTTGCAGGGAAGAATTCAGGGACAGCATGTGCCACAGGAGGAATGCATTTTCTCCTGAACACAGACCCCCAAGCCCTGTCTCTTTTCCCTTGGGCAGAACATCAGCTTTCCAAGCCAGATGTGGTATCTCAGTTAGAGGAGGAGGAAGCGCTCTGGTCGGTGGAGAGAGGAATTCCTCAAGACACCTTTTCAGGTGAGACCCAGGCCCATGGGAGTCCTGGCAGGGAATGGGCTGGTTAGTCAGGGACTGGTGTCTTAGAAAACAAGGTGACAGGGGAAACCCCCAGATGGGGTGCTGTGATGACTAGCTCAGACATGCTGAATCAGACTGTTTCTTCCTCTGGTCTGAGTCAGGGGCATACTACTTGGTTTAATGAGAATTTGTTACCAGTGGCCAGTTGACTGTTAGGGGCTCCTCTGCTCTACTACTCTTCCTTCATGTGATCACCAGTAACTGGTGCATCTGGCCAGACTTTTTTTTATAGATGTTTTCATGTGTGTATATGAATATGTTTATGATTTGGGGGTGTTCTACTGGATACAAACAGGCCTGTTGTATCCATTTTAACAGATGCTATGTAGTCCACATTTGATGTTTCCTCTTGATAGTCTTTCAGGTTGTTGCAGAAAACATTATTGCATATTTTTTGTTGTTGTTGCATATTCAAGTTGGGGTGTTTTTTGTTTTTGTTTTTGCAGGTAGGATTTCTTAAAATAGAATTTTAGAATCAACCAAGATAGAAGCTAAAAATCTGGTAGCAACAGATTGCTCTCTAAAAAATACATATAGCTGCTCAATTACATGAAAGCTTTTTCCCCTTCATTGCCAGTGATTTTTAATGATCTTTTTAAGGTTGGCAGATCTGATACTATGTTTAATTTGTTGACATTTCCCTCATGAAGCTTACACATATTTTTATGTTTATGGACCATTTGTACTTTGGTGAGTTTATATACTTTCCCTTTTTTTTTTTCTTCTGGGAACTCTGTATTAATTATGGGTATTGATACTACAAATATCCCAGACCAACATTTATTTATCTTCTACCTTTAATTTTTTTTAACGTTTATTTATTTTTGAAAGAGCACAAGCGGAGGAGGGGCAGAGAGAGAGGCAGACACAGAATCCAAAGCAGGTTCCAGGCTCTGAGCTGTCAGCACGAAGATCAATGTGGGGCTTGAACTCACGAACCGTGAGATCATGACCTGAGCTGAAGTCGGATGCCTAACCGACTGAGCCACCCAGGCGCCCCCATTTATCTTCTACCTTTAAATTTAGTTTTCATAAAGAAGTTATATAATTTAGGTATTTTTCCTTTCAGATCTGTTTTTATTCCTATCCCATTCATAGATAGGCAGATTTCATAAATACTTTCTTGTATTTCAGGGTTTTTTTTGTTTGTTTGTTTTTGTCTGATTGTTGCACTTATCTGGAGTTTCTTTGTGTATATGGTACGGAGCATATGTTCTTTCAACGAATTTTGACTAGATTCTTCTGCTTATTGGAAACACCGTCCTTATTACAGACTAAATTTCCATGGTACTTATTGGGCATAGGCTTCGGTCTTGGTCCCTTCTGCTTCGTAGCTCTTAGTCTGAGTACACATACTGCTGTACATATGGTAGTTTTATAACTTGGATAAATGATAGTTCCTCTCATTATTTCTAAAAAAAACCCAAAAAAACAAACAAAAAAACCAAACTATGAACTATTTTCACCCACCTGGTTTGCAAGATGAGTGCTTGACATCAGTTTGTCAGGGGTTCATTAAGAAAATCCTGTCAGCATGATTGCATTTAGAATTCCTTGATGCAGAATTGGTCTAGTTGAGTTTTGGCGCAAGTGTACAAAGAGGGATCTCGCTTCACTGTGCTATGTCAGGCCTTCTGAGTGCTGTTGGGCTTTCACTGTAGTGGTTGCTGTTAATCTGCTCAGGTTAATCCTCTGCAGTCTTGCGTAGTTGGTCCAGATGAACCTGTCATGCTGTTAAGTTCTCTTATTAGTTATAACAGTCTTACTAGAGCCTCAATTTTCTCAGTACAGTCATTTTACCAGCAAGTATAAAGGAGGAGGCAATCGTATTAGTATTGTTTTACTCTTGCCCAGTTACATAATGACCTTTGTCACAGCTGGTACTTCCAAAACACTGAAGTTGAGAGTGTGAAGAGTGAGTGACCTAAATGGGAAAGTTTCTGGGTCTTGACAAGCATGATGCTGGACTCTGCTTTGATTCAAGTCAGTTTTATCTGGACAAAGCAATAGTCATCTAGCCCTTTCTAATAAATGAAAATCAGTAATAGCCCGTTTTCCCTATAGTCATGCCAAGGTGATCATAGTGATTTTCTCCTTTGAACAGTTAACACAGTGACATAATAAATGTAGAAGTGCCCTTGTAAGAGCTGCTGGCATCCACAGACAGATCCATATTCATAAATTAGGTTCAGGAGGTGGGTGGATTTCTTTTTTGTGTTTATTATCTTTTTAAAAAAAAATTTTTTTTAACGTTTATTTATTTTTGAGACAGAGAGAGACAGAGCATGAACGGGGGCGAGTCAGAGAGAGGGAGACACAGAATCTGAAACAGGCTCCAGGCTCTGAGCTGTCAGCACAGAGCCCAACGTGGGTCTCAAACTCACGGACCGTGAGATCATGACCTGAGCCGAAGTCGGCTGCTTAACCGACTGAGCCACCCAAGCGCCCCGATTATCTTTATCAGCTTTGTAAAGAAAACTTTGGATGCTCTCTTCTTCCCTTTGTTTTCTGTGTTCTAATGCAAATGACATTGGAACTACCTGCTTCTGGTAGTATTCAGCTACGAAATCTGCACCTGATCCCCATCTTTGGTGATGTCCTTCTGTTTGCCACAACATAGACTGCCATCTCTACGAATCTCTGAGCCCTTTTTCTGAACTCAGTTTGATGGCTCAGTATTAGTGGTTTTTCTTTTCCATAGAGTCATTCTTTTCATCCTCTTCATTGAAAACCTAACATCCATTAGCACAGGTCACTAAACTATATGTCACCTGGAAGGTCCCCAGCAACACAAGCACTTTGTATCCACCCATCATGGTGTCTTTTCCCCCTGGCTGTTCCCTGTGATCTAGCCTCCCAAAGTCCCTTCCTGTCTTGTGGCTCTGATTGTGGCAGGTCTGTGTCTCATCCTCCCTGAAGCTCAAATCCCGTGTCCTGTGTTGGCAGACCTTCCAGCCTTGTACTTCTGGATGATCCAGTAGTTCCCTGAATCTAGTTGCCATGAGGGATTTGGGGCACCTGTGGTTCTGTACGTCTCAGGGAGAGTTGGCTTGACAGGTGCCAGGAGATTCTGAGGTGATAACCCAGAGTGAGAGACCACGTCCAGAGAGGCTTATAAGGACATTTTATTACAGACTAGGCCTCAGGTGCCTGACTCCTCTCTGCTCTGTCACAATGAGTCCTTTACGTGTTGTTTTCCCTCCACTGCCTCCCCTTTTACACCTCACAAATACTTGTGGAACTCGTCTTGTGTTCCATATAGTATACTAAACACTTTGGTAGTAAACCAAAGACCTAAAGTAATCCCTGATACTGTGGACTTTGTAGTCTAATAGATTATGACCTCTACAAACACGTTCCCCAGATATAACTCTGTAAAGATGAGTAGTGGTTAAATACTGAGAAGGGAAAGAGTGTAAAGTGGGGGCAATGAATAATTACACTAGAGGAGGTATTTTGAGGGGCACTGCAGGGGTGAGCTTTAAGCCAATCCCCAAAGTGAAAGAATTCTACACACCTATAAGAGTGGTGGTGAAGAGAGCTTCCAAGCACAGAAACAGCATTTGGGGTGACCATGAAAATGGAACAAGCTTGGCACATTCAGGGAACATGGAGTCACCCAGTGGGCTGGTAGGAGGTAACTGAGGTATACTGACAGGCAGGTTAGGTTTGGCAGAACACACAGGGCCTTCACTGTGAAGGTAGTTTGGTTTTTATCAGGCAGATGTGTGGTACAGCTTTTCAAGCTCACTGCAGGTGCTTAGGAAAAAAGAACTTAGTAAGATGCAGATGGAAGTAAGGCAGGTTACCGTGGTAGTACTACCTAAGGAAGAAGTGAGGTCACCTGGCCTGAGAGTAGCAGAGGGTTTGGGGAGAAGCTGGCGTCGGCTTCTCCCTATTCATAGTGGATTCATTGGGGCCAGGTGAGTAATGGCCAAAGGAAAGGAAGCTGCCAAGAATCTCCCGTAGGTGAAGGCTTCAGGGATTTCCTGTGAGTATTCTTTGTAATGTATGCATTTACCATATATGTTCTTTTTCTATATATCAACATCCAACTTTAAAAGAAGAAAAAAGAAAAATTACTACTCCTGAATTTTTGGTTTTAATCAATAATACGAGGAAATCTGGCAAAGGCAAAAACTTTTGAAGGGTAGAAATAGAGGTTTGGGTTTTACTTTTGTAATGTTTATTTCTGAGAGAGAGCGAGCGAGCACATGCACACAAACAGGGGAGGGGCAGAGAGAGGGAGGAACAGAGGATCCAAAGCAGGCTTTGCTGACAGCAGAGAGCCCCATAAGAGGCTTGAACTCATGAATTGCAAGATCATGACCTGAACTGAAGTCAGACCTTAACCAACTGAGCCACCCAGACACCCCTGGTTTTACTTTTTATGTTGAAATAATTTTTTAGACAGTTTACATAGAACTCCCTAATAGCTTTCACCTAGATTCAAGAGTTTGTGGAATTGTCACATGTCTTGACTGGTTCTGTTAATTAAGTATGAATGAGAAGGGACTGAGAGACATCCAAGTACAGGTTTGTGAAGCCAGCTGAGTGCACCTCTCTGGACTCGAGAAGGAGGTCCCAGCAGTGCATAAAGACTTGGGAATCCTAGATGTTTGGAATAGTGTGTTCTATTTACCATCGGATGAGACAACCATCTCTAGCAGTGGTCTGTCTCCCATCACTAGTGTAGCTGTGCCTTTCCCTAACTCAAGGGACTGAGTTTAAGTCGAAAGCTCAGCCTTTCTGAGGCAACTCATTTTGTATGGCTATCCAGCTGTCCCTGATAGCAAAAATGGCAGCACAGACATTGGTGGAAGCAGAAGGGAAACTTAGTAATAAGTGCTTAAGACAGAGGGCATTTGTTTTTAATGTTTTTTTTGTTTTAAATTAAAAATTTTATTTATTTATTTTTTTTTTTGAGACAGAGAGAGATGGAGCATGAGCAGGGGAGGGGCAGAGAGAGAGTGAGACACAGAATCTGAAGCAGGCTCCAGACTCTGAGCTGTCAGCACAGAGCCCAACGCGGGGCTCGAACTCATGAACCACCAGATCATGACCTGAGCTGAAGTCGGATGCTCAACCCATTGAGCCACCCAGGCGCCCCAGGGCATTTGTTTTTAAGAAGGCACGGATTTGGGAAGATGCTGTGAAGATCAGGAATATGGACGATATTTGATGGCACTCAAACCTTTAGCCACTGCTCAGTGTCCTTTCAAGGAAGTATTGCCATTCTGTGTAGTTTGGTTAGGAAACTTGAGATCTGGGCACCTGGGTGGCTCAGTAGGTTAAACATCTGACTTTGGTTCAGGTCATGATCTCGCAGTTTGTGAGTTTGAGCCCCAGGTTGGGCTCTGTGCTAACAGCTCAGAGCCTATGGCCAGCTTCGGATTCTGTGTCTCCCCCTCTCTGCCCCTCCCATGCTCATGCTCTGTGTCTCTCTGACTTCAACAATAAATAAACATTAAAAAAAAATTGGAAAAAAAAAAAAACTTGAGATATAATCTAGATTTAATCATTGATAAGCAATAGGGTGAAGACACTATATTGAAGATCGTGATTATAGGAAAGCCTGCAAGACATTTAACTTTTTTGACTTGACAAGTAATGAAGCAGGAGAGATGAGCCATACAAATATGAATGTAGCAATACTCCAATCAGTGCAAACTTTAGTAGAAAAAAATAACATCTACAAGAAGATTGTTTTTTGGAAGGAAGAGAAGAAAATCCTCTTCTAGATTTCATTCATCCCTTGTGTAGTCTGAGAGGATTCATATGGGCTATAAAGCAGACACGGGGGATGTAGAAAATCAGTTGTTTTATACAAAGGATAATCCATTCAAGAACAAGACTGAAAAAATGTATTTAATGTGAGAAGGCCTGTTTTCATTCAGCCTTTAACTAAGGCTCACATGGGAGGAGACTAACATGCAAAGACCTTGAATGGAGGAACTCATGTGCATGAATTTTTTGACATGAGAACTCAAACAGGGTAGAAACCCCAGGAATATAATCCTAGCAGGAAAGGCTTCTGGCCTGATTCACTGTGACTTGAGAAAACTCATATTGGAACCACCACCACCACCACCACCACCACCACCCCCCCCCGGCCCCGCCAAAAAAAAAAACCCAGTTGTAATGAATTTGGGAAAGTTCTTAGATCAAATAATTACCTATGAGAACTCCAAAGCCAAGGGACTATGACCGTGTGAAAAGGTTTCTTTCAAGCACAGCTCTCTTACTCAGGATCATGAGAATGTAATCGGGTCTTAGGAAGGCTTCAGGAGTCACAGAACCCACTGGCAAGAAGCCCTTCAGTAGGAGTCCTCATTGTATTCAACATCAGAGGACTCCTATGAGAGCAGATCCTCAATGTAATCCGTGCAGGCAAATCATTAGCCTTAGCTCCCACCTTATTTGACAGAACAACAAAACAGAAAACTTACACTGGAGAGAACCACACTGAATAACAAAAATGAAATGTCTCATCCTATTTTTATACCAGATAAGTCATACAGAAGGCAAGTTCTAAATAAAATTTTGATCACATATGTATACAAATACAGAAAAAGAGGTCTTTCCCAACTTGTTCTGTTATCTGACTGAACACCTAGAACAAATATTAAACAAGAGAGCAGGTGTCTTTATTTCACTTTCCCATATATATCCCCAGTTGCTAAGACAATGACTCCATCTCTAGCTCAGGAAACTGTTGAGTGAATAAATGATTGAAGAAATTGTAAAAAAAACAAGAGGATGTCTTCAAAGAGGAGACTATGAAGACAAGGCCAGGCTTTGAGACAAGAGGGTAGGTAAGGGATGATAAGGGGCAATCTTGAGATATATAGTGCTATTAAGAACTCTGAAAGGCTCACATCCTAGGGAGTGAGTCAAGAGTTTAGAATCTTGAGTGACTATCAAAACATTTTGGCAGAAATCCAGCCTAGCAGAGTGTGGTAACACTGTGTAAACCTTTATTCAAGAATACATTCATTCTGTGACCCTCCACGTATTTGCTCATTAGGACCCATGTAATCTTGATCCTTCTATCTGGAAACCGTTCTGCCTGGTGTCCAAATATAATACCTAGGGTAATTTCAAGACCTGAAAATGCCCTCACTATTAATTAAATAAGGAAAACAAATGAACTACACATTTGACTCAAAGTCCTAAGGAAACAGAAAAGATAAGTACAACACAAATAAATGAATCAAATGGAGAAGAAAAAAAGAACCCAAGAACTAATTTTCTGGAAAGACAAAAATTCAAAACCAACTTTGATTAAACAGAATAAATCAAAGGCAAGCTAAAAACTTATACAGGGAAATAACACTACACACATATTCAGCAACACATGTAATTTTCATTATAGAACTTTGTACAACAGTAACAATGCATGAGCCAGCTCCATGTACTGATATGAAAGTCTCCAAGATACGTGTATTTCTTAAATATGTAACTTTAACACGTATAAAGATAAGCAGATGCACATAATACATACAAGTTCAAATATGTGTGTCAGGTGGTAATCACTGAATGTAGATACTGACAGGCTGTGACAGCCTCCTGAGAAGGAAACTGCTACCTCCTTCCTGCTGTGTTACCAGTTCCTGACACAGCCTAGATGCCCAGAAATTAACAAACAACAAAATGGAAAGATTTCGGGAAAAGTGGAAGGTTGTCAAAATTGGTCCTAGGAAAAATGTTAAAATAATTTATAAAAATTTTTCAGAACAAAGTGGCCAGCTACTTATTATTACTGACCTGGGCAGTGAGTATCTTCCAACTTCCTGTTAAAAGGCCATTTCGATGGAACACGAGCAGTTCAATTACAGGACAAGGCTGGAATGTTGACAGATTCGGCAAGGTATACATAGCATTTTTGTCACTAAAGCACAAAATGAGAAAAATATTAAAAAGGAAATATTGATAGCTCATGACAATTAACCACCTTAAACTAATCCTTTGAAATAGTTAAAATAAGAGTTCATCAATGTGCCAAATAACAATAGAGATGAATAGCCTTGGCTTACACAAGGAATACCCAATTTAACACAAAGATATTAATAGGTTTTTGAAATGGGATCTAAGAATGAATTAAATGATTAGGAATTGTGTTTTTTTTTTTGTTTGGTTTTGGGTTTATTTTGAGGAGGGGAGTGGCAGAGAGAGGCAGATAAAGAATCCCAAGCAGGCTCCGCCCTTGAACCCATGAACCGTGAGCTGAAATCAAGAGTCAAATGTTTACCTGACTGAGCTACCCAGGCACCCCGAAATGATTAGGAATTGTTAAGGAATAAATTATTAAGGCATTTCTATTTGAAAAAAAATTTAAGTTAGTGGGATATAAAATAAGTAGAAGCAATAACTTCTTTTGAGGGCTTATAAAAATTTTAAGTTTATGCATTCCCTTTCTTGACTTAAGTCCTTCCATCATTCCAGCCTCTAGAGAAGTGTTGGAACCATTATACATTGGAAGCAGAAATGCAAGTCTCTGACCTAGCTGGTTGGGAAAGAAGCAGGAGTATAAACCAGGTGTCCTCTTACCCGGTGGCCTGCACTCCCAGCTACTGCTCAGGCTCCCAAGTGGAAGGGAACTTTGTAACAATAGCAATCCTCCCATGATAGTTTAAAGGTGGGACACAATTAAAATGCCAGTGAAATTTCCTGTAAATGACAAATATAGGAAAATCCAGAGAGCTAAAAAACTCAAGAGGCACTTTTTAAGGCTATGTCGAGCCATTATTTCTTGAGCGCCTGCAAAAATGCCACGAACTGTTACAGGGATGGGTCACAGTATTGAACATGGTGGTAAGGCCCCTGTCTTATGAATGGGCCTACATTCATTTCAGAGCAGCCACTAACACGTGACTGATTAAGCTTAAACAGACTAAAATGAACTTAACCAGTTTAGTTCCTTAGTCACGGCCATCTTTCAGATGGTCATTGATCAGCTGCAGCTAATGGCTACTATGTTGGACAGTGTAGGTCTACATTTCCTTAAAGAGAGCTCCATTGGGCAGTGCTGCTGTAGAAAAGGTAGAAAGGTGATAATGAAACAGATATTTTGAGATAGCAGTCAGTGCTGTGAAGAAAAATGAAACAATGGAATATGCTAGCGGGAGGAGGCGTGGGTGGGCAATACTAGTTGAGAACTGCTCAGGAAGACAGTTCTGAGGAGAGGACACAGAAGCTAAGAGCTGGATGAGGAAGGGGTATCAGGTGAAGATGTTGGGAAAGACTAACAGGCAGGGGTATGGCACACTCTGGCACGTATGAGGAAAATTAAGATAGTGGCTATGGGAAGCATAGCCTTTGGTGTAAAGGGCATAAAAGAACAGGGCTTGGATCCCAGCTGCTATGTTCCCCAGTGTGGCTTTGGACAGGGCTCTTAGAGTCTCCCAGTATGGACTTCCTTTGTATAAGAATAGATGCTATTGCTTACTGGGACTATGGTGTGTAAAGCCCAGGTCTTGAGGGGTCTTCACGTAACTAACCACTGCTATTCGAAGACTTTGATGTTAAGATGACCATCAGCACCTTTGGGAGATCTTCTGCTGGGCCAGGCTTTAGGGTTTCTGATGCACAAGAACCAGCTGACATCCTCAGCAATCCATGGGGGTAAACAAACTTCAAAGGCAATGCCATGGAGGGCCCAGCAGAGATGAAGAGTGATGGGGGGAGGAGGAGAAAAGGTGTAAAGCTGGGGGCATTCTGGACAAGGAGAAAAAGGAACAAGGGAGTGTGCACAGGGATGAGAGGAGCTGAGGTGAGCGTTCCTCCTGACCCTGCCCCCAACAAGATCTTGAAAGGTCATTGTTATTAGTTATTATTCTATTTGTGGACTGGTAGCCCTAGTGTACCTGGTTAGTCAGCGTTCACTGTGGAACTCTAAGCACTGAGGGAGATGGCTTACCCTGGAAGGGAAGAAGCAGACAGGGAAGTAAACTGTAAGAGGAGGAAGAAAAACATCCTCCATCATCCTTTCCTACATGCTATTCCTGGCTTTATGTAACCTAATCACTTAGAAAGAGGAAACTAAGGCCCAGAAGGATTAAGCCCCTTTCCCAGAGGCTGGGTGAGTTTGTATAACAACCCACTAAATAGATAGTTGCAAGTGAGGGGACTAAATTGCTAAAATTCTACACATACACACACCACCGGTCATTCAGGTGGTGGATTGAAAACCAGTACTTGGCGAGTGCCTGGGTGGTTCAGTTGGTTAAGAGTCCCACTCTTAATTTCAGCTGGGGTCATGATCTGACGATTCTGTGAGTTCCAGCCCTGCATTGGGGGATCGGAGCTTGACTGGGATTCTTTGTCTCCCTCTCTCTACCCTTCCCCTGCTCAAGCTCGCTCTTTCTCTCTCAAAATAAATAAATATTTTATTTTATTTATTTATTTTTTTACATTTATTTATTTTTGAGACAGAGAGAGACAGAACATGAACGGGGGAGGGTCAGAGAGAGGGAGACACAGAATCCGAAACAGGCTCCAGGCTCCGAGCTGTCAGCACAGAGCCCGACGCGGGGCCCGAACTCACAGACTGCGAGATCATGACCTGAGCCAAAGTCGGCCGCTTAACCGACTGAGCCACCCAGGCGCCCCAATAAATAAATTTTTTTTTTTAATTTTATTTATTTTTGGGACAGAGAGAGACAGAGCATGAATGGGGAAGGGGCAGAGAGAGAGGGAGACACAGAATCTGAAACAGGCTCCAGGCTCTGAGCCATCAGCCCAGAGCCCGACGCGGGGCTCGAACTCACGGACCGCGAGATCGTGACCTGGCTGAAGTCGGACGCTTAACCGACTGCGCCACCCAGGCGCCCCTAAATATTTTAAAAAAGAAAAGAAAACCAGTACTTGGAGCTGCAGTTGATAGAGATTTTGTGCAGCCCCACACAGATGAGTGGGTCAGTCAGCCCGAGCTATGCGCCAGTGAGTTGAAGATCCAGTTTCAACTCTGCCAGCTGTAAACTTAAGAGTACATTTTCTCTGTGAAGTGAGGTGAATACTTTCCTGACAGCACAGGAAAGGTTACCTTAGCTGCCTTGGGGGATGATCCAGAGGACTGCAGTGACTAGAATGACACTTACCCATCAGCTTGCAGGTTGTGGCCCATCTCATTGACCACATAGCACCCAGGAGGAGCTTTACAATAACCCTGCGGAATATATGTTGTCCTGAATGTCTGCTACTGCAGGGAGAGGCAGGCTGCAGATCCACTGAGCTCCCAGCACCACAAGGATGGGCAGAGTTCTCCATATCCACACCTAGACAGGCTGTGAAACTTAAAATGGTTAAGAGTTAACATTTTAATGAGCATTCAATTCAAGATTTTGAGAAATTGCCCTAGTGTCCCCCAAAGATAGGAGGAACAAAACACATGATCCAAGACTAAAGGAGAAATAAAATTAGAAATGGAGAGTGGATGGGAGTAGAATGAAAAGAACCTACAGTTAATTTTCTTGAGGGATAAAGTACTAAATAATCCGCGTGATTAACCAAGGAGTAAAAAACGAAAGTTTTAGAAATTAGAAAGTTGTGAAGCATTGTGGAGAATGAAGATTTCAAGTGTCATGCATGATTATTACTCAAAATGGTGCCTGTGGCCCAGCAAGGAGCGGCCAGGGAGCGCTACTCGCCCCCCCCCCCCCCTTCCTAATATCCCTTAACTGGGGCACTTTTCAAGCCCAGCCCTGCTGGGAATCCGGGAAATTGTCATCCTTGGCTTCCTGAGTTGTTCTCAGGGCAGTCTGAAGCTCTGAGAACGCTAACTGGAAGTGGGGAAATGAATTTTGCTTTTAAATCAACAATCTGGAGGGGAAAATGAACCCCCAGAAATCCTAGGGAACAGGAAGGTAATTAAATCCTGAAGACAAGGAAATATAAATGAGTTGGGAAGGGCAAGCCCCCAAATAAAATTAATAGAAAAGTTTGTTTAGGGGAGGAGGTCAGAAATAGGAGATCAACGTAGTTATTTTTATCAAGGAAAAAAAATCCCTTGGACTAGGATTTTGATTCTAGGACTCTTGATCTTGTGGTGAATTCGAGCCCCACATTGGGTGGGGATTACTTAAAAAGTCTTTTAATAAAAATCTGTTTAAAAAAAAAAAAAAAACCTAGGAAAGGAGTGACTGGCGATGGCCGAGATTAAAAGCGCGGCCCAGGACGTGTTTTGCAACCCCAAGCGCCCAAGGCCCGTCCGGGGCAGCGGGCCCGGCCCCACCCATCGCTGGTGACTCCTGACCTCGAGCTGACTCACTTCTCGAAGAGCGTGCCAGCAATTTCCAACACCGGTTAGATCTGTGAAACCAGTAAACCGAGGAAACCATAGACGAGCCAAGGTCTGTAATCCGGAAATTTGGAGGGGGAGGGAAAAAAAAAAAAACAAACATCCTACGCAAACGGGGAGGAATGTAGAATCGGGGATCCGAAAATGGATAAGGAATCCGGGCGCTCGCTCCCTTAGGGGGAAGCGACTGCGATCCTCCGCCCTGCGCCTGCCCGAAGGGTGAAAACTGGCAGACCGGGAAGGTGTATATGGAAGTTCCAGCTGCGCCGGCGCCGCCCCAGGGTGCGTCAGCCGTCGCGAAGGGGGGCGGGGGAGGGAACGAGAGTGCAGGAGGCCGAGAGCCCAGCATCTCGCCAAGGGGCGGCCGTCCGATCTGGGCCCGGGTCGCACCCACAGCTTCAACATGGCCGCTCCGGAAGTGTGCACCGCGAAGGGCCCTGGGAGTTGTAGTGGCCCGGCACCAGGCTCGTGATGCACGTCCGGACCAGGGGATCGGGGCGTGGCTATGGGGACGTGGGCGGTGTCGTCCCGTTTACCCGGTGGGAGGGGGACGGAAGCTTCAGCTTCCCGAACGCGGGCCGCAGTGTACCTGTGGCTACGGCCTCCGCCAGCGCCACCCTCCCGGACGCCGCGGTGCTGGAAGGCCGGCCGGGCCGCTGCTTAACAGTGCGGGTGGCGCGCAGGCAGCCGCTGCTCTTCGGGTCTTTCCGAGTTTGTGTGTTTAAACAACACGGGTGCGGTCACTTCACACTTCCTGCTGCGCTCTTTTACTTCACGTGACGGGAGCTTTCCTCCGTTGTAATGATCACACTAAAACCAGCGTAATTTTTAATGCTTACCTGGGAATCTTTCAGTTTTCTTGAGCGGTGCTTTAGCACTACCTGTGTTTTCCAGTTTTGCTCCGTCCTGCACCCCTGCTCAGGAAACGTGTGTTGTGGGAAAAAGACCACCCAAATGAGGACATGCGGAGGCCATCTACTCAGGCCACTGTAGCAGGGCGTTTGCCACCACACCTAGTGTTTAGTTGAGACTGGCAGGGAGGCAGGCGTGGGAAAATTTATAGCGAAAAAAGTAAGGTTCTGACTGGAGGTTATTGACTTGGGGGTGAAAAAAAAAAAAAAAACTGGCGGTCAAACAGGTCAAACAAGTCCTGAGGTTGCGGGGTCAGGGTTCTATTGTCGTATGCTGTCTGGCCTTTGTCTCCAAATACTCTTCTCTTGGTGTCTCTACATTGGTCTTCCTCTCCAAATAGTTCCCTGAACAGGATTAACCAGCTGAAAGTCCCCAGGCATTGATTGCCCTGGCATTAGTTGCTAAGGCTTTGAGTTCATGCTGGAAGTTCCTTTGCAGGTAGAGTTGTGCTAATCAGGTATATTCAAAACAGCAAGTGTGAGCGGCACATTTGCTCTTGACATCAGCCGGACCATTTCTGTTTTTATAAACAAACAAGCCTAATTGGAAGTAAACCATAATCCGTGATTTACATTTTTTTCTATTTACTTTTTAAAAAATGTTTATTAATTTACTTTTGAGAGAGAGAGGGAGTGCAGGAGCACAAGCCAGGGAGGGGAAGAGAGAGGGGGAGATACAGAATTGCGTCTCACAGATTTGTGAGATTGTGACCTGAGGCGGTTAGATGTTTAACCGACTTAGCCACCCTGGTGCCCCTCTATTGACAGTTTTAAAGCTTTCAAGTCATTTAGAGTTAGCATTTCTCCTTAGGGTTGTAGAGTGCTTTCTTATTTCCTTTGGTTTGTGTGCCCTCCTTAGCATTTCAGGGCCCTGCTGGAGTTGTGTTCTTGTGAGTTCTGTGCCAAGACACAGGGCTTCAGACTTTCCTGTCTTCTTGGCTCCCATGGAGGCAGGATCAGGTTCTACTCCCTGTACATAGCTGTGGGCCTATAGAGCATCACAGGTCTCTTCTTAAGCCTCCTTGCCTCTTGCTTTCCCACCCCCCTCCCATATTGAGGTATAATTTACATACCTTAAAGTTCACCCTTTGAGAGTGTACAGTTCAGTGGTTTTTACTATAATTCACAAGGTTGTGTAGCTATCACTACAGTCTAATTTCAGAACGTCTTTATCATCTCCCTGAAAAAGCTTCATTTTTATTAGCCAACACCCCCTAATTGTCTGAATTCCTTATCTCCTGGAAACCACGAATCTACTTTGTCTCAGTATATTCGTCTATTTTGGACATTTCGTATAAATGGAATCTTAAAATTAGCCTTTGGTGTCTGGCTGCTTCCATTCAGCATAATGTTGTCAAGGCTTAGCTCGTATCACTACTTCATTCCTTTCTATGGCCAAATAATATTCCAATTTGTGGATAGACCATATTTTGTTTATTCTTCCTTTGATGGACATTTGTTTTTCTTTTTGGCTATTAAGAATAATGCTGCTGTGAAAGTTCCTGTACAAGTTTTTGTATTGACATATATTTTCATTTCTCTTGGATGTATACCTAGGAGAATTCCTGGGTTATAATTCTGTGTTTGGCTTTTTGAGCACCTGCCAGACTGTTTTGCAAAATGATGCAGCGTTCTGTGTTCCCACCAACAGCAGTTTTTCCACATCCTCGCCGATAGTTGTTACCACCCATCTTTGATAATAGCTATCCTAGTAAATATGAAGTAGTATCTCACGATGTATTTTTTTAAGTTTTTGTTTATTTAGGTGATCTCTACACCCAACAAGGGGCTCAAACTCATGACCCCAAGATCAAGAGTCACACGCTCTTCTGACTGAGTCAGCCAGGTGCTCCTCACAGTGGTTTTGATTTACATTTCCTTGGCGGCAAATAATGTTGACTATCTTTTCATGTGCTTGTTGGCCATCTCTGTGGCTGTGCTTTTGACTTACAGAGTGTCCTGTGGCTCAGTTGGACCCTCAAGTGGATCCTCTTCCTGCTGGGAATCCCCTGATGAAGATCGAAGTCGTTGAAGTCCTCACACTGAACCAAGAGGTAGCTCGTCCCCGAAATGCCCAGATTCGGGCCCTCTATGCTGAAGACGAGGGCCTAAGCCCAGAAGTACTTGGGGAGCCCACTCAACAGCTAGGCAAGCATCCAGCTGACCCTGAGGCTGCACGCCAGAGGTTCCGGGGGTTCTGCTTCGAGGAGGTGGCAGGGCCCCGAGAGGCCCTGGCCCGGTTGCGTGAGCTGTGCCGCCAGTGGCTGCAGCCCGAGGTGCACTCCAAGGAGCAGATGCTGGAGCTGCTGGTGCTGGAACAGTTCCTGGGTGCGCTGCCCAGGAAGCTCCAGAGGTGGGTGCAGTCACAGCACCCAGAGGACTGTCAGGAGGCAGTGGCCCTGGTGGAGGATGTAACCTGGATATCTGAGGAGGAAGGTAAGTGCAGTGGAGGGGCGGAGAGGGACACTCCTGTGGACGCATCTTGGAGAATGGGGGAGTAAGAACTCAGGCTTCCTCGGAAGGGTCAGGGAAGGGTCATGCCTCTTCATCTAGTCCAAGAGCATCTACCTCCCCAACGTGTTCCTGAGTCAGAGCTTCAATGGTTCCTTGCTGAAATACCTGCCATTGCCCCTAGGTCAAGGGATCTGAGTATCCCTGGACCCATCTACCGAAATGGAAAGTCTTAGACCACACCTCACAGCTACTGAAACCCTTGGGCAGGGCCTGGGACTGCACTCTTTAACTAGCCCTCCACAGGCTTGTGATAGAAGCTAAGGGATAAAATCGTTCATTCTCATCCTTTTGGAATCCCTGCTGTGCTACAAGCCAATAGAAAACGTGATTTTAGTCACATAGGCATATTCCCAGAATGCTTTTTAAAATTTTTTTTTAACGTTTATTTATTTATGAGAAAGAGAGTGTGTGAGCTGGGGAGGCACAGAGAGAGAGAGAGAGAGAGAGAGAGAGAGAGAGAGAATCTGAAGCAGGCTCCAGGCTCCAAGCTGTCAGCACAGAGCCTGATGCGGGGCTTGAACCCATGAACTGTGAGATCATGACCTGAGCCGAAGTTGGACAGTTAACTGACTGAGCCACCCAGGCACCCCAAAACTTAATTTTTTTAAGTAATCTCCACACACAACTTGAGGCTCAAATTTACAGCCCCAAGATCAAGAGTTGCATGCTCTACCAGCTGAGCCAGCCAGGCACCCCTCCCAGAGTGGGAATTGTGGATAAAGTGGTGACCAAGACAGGATTCACAGATGCATGAGCTCAACAAGCCTTAGACCCAGTAAGAATGATGGGAATTTGAGAAATGAATACGCGTTTGACAATGATGGGGTTGAGAAGAACCCAAGGGTGCTGGTGGGACTCCTGGAGGCAAGTTGCTTGTAGCCGACACCTGGTGTGGAGTGGAACTCAGAAGGGTACAGGAAGGATGTGCTGAGCAGGAGAGCATTGCCTGTGAAGGCCCAAAGTGGGAGCAATGACAGTATATTCAAAAATCTGAGAGAAATTGGGTGGGTCTATGGTAGAAGGGAGCAGGGGACAGGGCTGGCAGGGCCCTTGCAGGGGTTTTCGTGTTGTCCTAAAGGAATGGGAAGAGTTACTGTCAAGCAGTGGGAACCAGTCCATGAGCTCTAGGGACATGTGGTATTGTCTGACAGAGTAAACATTTTCCAGGTTGGGGGTGTTACATCCACACGACTCCTGAAACAGAAGGCTATGGGCACCAGTGACAGTCACAACAAAGTTTACTGCAATGAGAGGCAAGGCCGACCGATCGGGACCAACACTCTTGATAATTTTATGGCCGATCACATCGTTTTATCATCACCTGGGAACAGAACAGAGAAACAGTTCCCAGACGAGTTAGAAACAGTTGCCAGATGAGGTGATTATTTTAGACTTTCTGCCGCCAAGTTGCAACCAGTGGATCTCCTTGACCTTGCCTCTGATGCTCTTTTCTTTGAGCTTTTGTTTCCTTCATTGGTGAAGACTGATTTACAAGAGTATGAAGCATAATTTACAAGAGTAAAGCAAGGCTGTTATCTCTTGACCTTCAGTGTCAGAACAAAGCTGTTATTTTTCAAGCTAGGTGTTAGCCCTACACTACACTTTAATCCTTACATTTCTCCCTTTTCTTGTCAGTGAATCAATCCCTTGATTCATCATTAGGAACTAAGGGGACGTAGTTGGGCCTAATCATCATAATTTTTATTTCACCAACTCGCCTCTTGACATACTGTACTAACCAATTGATAATGCATGGGCCGATAGTTAATCCGAGAAGTAACAATAGCAGTGGCCCAGCTATGGTGGTGAGCAGTGATGTGAACCAGGGGGACCAAGAGAATAAATTCTGATACCAATTATTGCTGGCCTTTTCCTTCACATTCGACCTTTCTATTTGCAGGGCAACTGTATAACCCTGGTATGTTAGCCATTTTTTGTTCTTGATCCCTGTGTCCACATCCATAGGTAACCATATAGGGGTTTTCGGGGACCGGAGGAGCGAAGCCCGTTGGCTGTTTATAATTAGTAATTAAAAGTCCCCCATGAGTCCCTCACCAAGTCGCATAAATCAAACAAAAAACAAGGCACAGTGGAAGAGGTATTAGATGCTATCACCTTCCCCGTGACAGTGTCCCTGAGTTCCCATTGGTATGGCCAAAAAGATAGGGGATGCCATTCCGTACAGTCTCCCACGCTTATCATTATACAAACCCAGACAATTATTATTATTATGCCCGCATCAGTCTTACCTTTAAAGGATCCTCTGAGTGCCTTCGGACCTTCCATTGCTGTTCATTATCTGGTTCCGTATCAGTCTGGGGTGTTCCTGCCTTTACACAGTTTTTTTTTTTTTTTTTAACATTTTTTTATTTATTTTTGGGACACAGAGAGACAGCATGAACGGGGGAGGGGCAGAGAGAGAGGGAGACACAGAATCGGAAACAGGCTCCAGGCTCTAAGCCATCAGCCCAGAGCCCGATGCGGGGCTTGAACCCACGGACCGCAAGATCGTGACCTGGCTGAAGTTGGACGCTTAACCGACTGCGCCACCCAGGCGCCCCCAGTTGTTTTTTTTTTTAACCTGAGAGTGATGAATCCAGGTTCGGACACCATCTACCTTCACGGCCGTGAGTGTAGTCAGGATCACGGCGTGTGGTCCTTTCCAGAGCGGCTCCAGGGTTTTAAGCTCGTGCCTCTTGACCCAGACTAAATCTCCTGGTTGAAAGGGGTGGGGAAGAACAGGAGGATGAGTGAAGGATTCTTTTAAGGCCCTGGTTATTTCCTTTTGTACATGTTGCAGGGCCACGAGTGAAGCCAGCAAGCGGTCCTGTTCCAACTGTTCCATTACATCGCCTCCTAGCCTCGGCAGGATAGGTGGAGGTCTGCCAAATAAAATTTCATAAGGGGAAATCCCTTGACAAATGGAGTACAACATCTCGCAAAAGGGCAACAGGCAGGACGTCAACCCAATTTTCGCCCGTCTCAAGGGACAATTTGGTTAAGGTCTCTTTTAGGATCCGATTCATCCTTTCTACCTGACCTGAGCTCTGAGGTCTATATGTACAATGTAATTTCCAATCTATTCCCAATGCCCGGGCTAGACCCTGGACACCTGCACCGTGAAGGCCAGGCCATTGTCCGATCCTATGCTCAGAGGCAGCCCAAATCTAGGAATTTTTTCATTTAATAATTTCTTAACTGTCGCCTGAGCCGTTTCTGATTTAGTGGGGAACGCCTCGACCCACCCAGAGAAGGTGTCTACAAAAACAAGCAGGTATTTGTATCCGTATTTCCCTGGTTTAATTTCAGTAAAATCTACTTCCCAAAACCGGCCTGGCTCAGTTCCTCTATCTCTTTTAGCTTCTGAAACCTTCCTACTTGCACCCTGATTTACTTGCACACCTTTCAACCACCTCTTCGATCTCTTTTCCCAGCCCTTGCGCCCTGAACTTCTTCTGCACTAATTCCGCCATCTTCGTTTTTCCCAGATGAGTCCCTTGGCGGAGCTGACACACCATGCGCCGCCCGAGTGCCGTGGGTAAGAGGATCTTACCTTCAGGATCCTGAGACCACTTTTGTCCCGGCATCATACTTCTCCCTTTTCTTGAAACCCACTCCAAATCTTTAGGAGTGTAACTGGGCTCCCTCGGTCAAGATCGGTAGCCCCAAGGCACTTTTACTTTTAGTTGGGGCAGCTTCTCGGGCTGCTGCATCAGCCAGGCGGTTTCCGACTGCTTCTAGGGAGTCGCCTTTCTGACGTCCCGGGCAGTGAATGATTGCCAGCCTCGCAGGTTCCCAGATGGTTGCTAGAAGATCTAAAATTTCAGCTTTAGTTTTGATGGCCTTGCCTTCCGCCGTGAGGAGACCGCGCTCTTGATAAATGGATCCGTATACATGCGCGGTTGCAAAAGCATAGCGGCTGTCTGTATAAATATGAACTGCTTGTTTCTTCCGAGTTGGAGGGCTTTTGTTACAGTGATGAGCTCTGCGTGCTGGGCTGAAGTTCCCGGGGGAAGGGTCTGTTGCCATAAAACCTCGCGGTCCCTCGTCACTGCAGCGCCGGCGTGCCTTTGCCCTTGAAACACAAAACTACTGCCGCCTGAAAACATGCTGATATCAGGGTCCTGTAAGGGAACGTCCGTAAGAGCGGAGCAGAGGGACGAGATCGTCGCCAAGGTTTCTGGGCAGGAGTGCAGAGGGGGACCTTGTCCTTCGGGCAGCAGAGTGGCTGGGTTTCAGGCTGCGGGGGCACAAAAACGTATTCGGGTCTGGTCGAGTAGCAACACTTGATATTGGGTAATCCAAGCATTTGACAGCCGTCGCTCTGGGGGAGCCCGCAGTAAAGCCTCCACTTCGTGGGGCCCGGTGACAGACAGTGCCTGCCTCAAGGTTAGTTTGTCTGCGTCTTCAACTAAGAGCGCGGTGGTGGCAATTTGTCGAACGCGTGGGGGCCACCCGGAAGCAACTGGGTCCAGCCGCTTGGATAAATAGGCCACCGGTCGGCGCCAAGGTCCCAGGCGCCGAGTCAGAACTCCCTCGGCTACCCCCCCCCCCCCCCCTTTTCGGCTACAAACAAATGGAATGGCTTGGTGGGATCTGGCAGGGCCGAGGCCGGTGGGGTCACAAGAGCCTCTCGTAAGGCTTGGAAGGCTTTAGTTTGAGTCTCCCCCCACGTGAAGGACTCCGGAGACCCCTTGAGAGTGGTGTACAAAGGGGCTGCCAGTTCAGCAAAGCCAGTTATCCATACTCTGCAGTAGCCTTCTGCCCCCAGAACTCGCGAACTTGTTTGCGAGTTTTAGGCCGAGGAATATCGAGTATAGCCCGAATTCTTTGTTCACCGAGATAGCACTTCCCTTTTGAAGGTTGTAACTTAAATAGGTCACCGCTGTACGACAGATCTGCGCTTTTCTGGCTGACACTCGGTACCCCAGTTTTTGCAGAAGACTCAAGGGTTCTCTGGTGGCACTCAGGCATTCTAAATGAGAGGGGGCCGCCAACAAGATATCCTCAACATATTGCAATAGGGTTACCTGCGGGTTGGAGATTCGAAATGGCTCTAAATCCTGGTGCAGGGCATCATTAAAAAGAGGAGAATTTTTAAATCTTTGGGGGAGTTGCCTCCAGGTGAGCTGTCCCTTTTCAGGATCAGTCCATTCAAATGCAAATAGTGGCTGGCTTTGTGGGGCCAGTGGGATGGCAAAGAAGGCATCTTTTAAGTCCAGAACTGTATAATTCGCCTTAGAAGGGGGAAGCAAACTAAGGAGAATATAAGGATTGGGTACAGTGGGATGAATGTCCATCTATAAGTCTGGGGCTGCCTGTAAGACGAAGGCCAGGTTTAATGCCCTTCTATTTTTAGGTGCCTCAGGGTCTACAGGGGTAAAGGTGCGGTACACCTCTGTGAGCCTTTCTAAGAACGCTGAGGGACTTTCCTTGGTCCCCTGAATTACTTCTGTTACCTTAGACATGTTTGTGGGCCGGCGGGCGGCCGCTCAGAGACCTCCCAGTAGAGTCTGGTGAAATAGGGTCAATGATCGCCTACCGTGAGGAGCGTTTGGGTCCCAATTTTCAGGATGCGAGGAAGGAAAAACTTCCTTGAATCCAGCGGGATCCTCGGTAGGTTGCCCATTTGGCCCCATCACTAATTTCTGGGCCTCGCGCCGGATCTTATCCCGCTCCTCAGTGGTGAAGAGAACCTGCGAGAGCTGCTGGCAGTCATCCCAGGTTGGCTGATGGGTCACAAATATAGTTTCAAGAAGAGAAATTAATGCTTGGGGTTTCTCTGAGAACGAGGGGTTTTGAAGCTTCCAGGTATAAAGGTCACTAGTGGAGAAGGGTACATAAGTCATAAAGGGTCGGACATCACCCTGCAGGGGTGCAGGGGTGGCCCTGGAAGAAGGGATAGGGCAGCGGGAGGGGGATGGAAGGGAGTCCCTGACTGGGTGTGAGACGGGCTCAGGGGAGTGTCCCGACTCGGGCTTGTCTCCAGATCTGAAGCATCTTGACCTGTATTCTTTGGGCGAGAACTATAGGGCAGTGGGTGGTAAGTTCCTTTTTTTTTTTACCCCCCTCCTGTGCAGGTGATAGAGGGGGCGGCTACTTAGTCTCATCAAGATTCTTATTCTGAGCTCCAGATGGGCGACCTTTGAGTGGCAAAGCCTGTACTTTAGGGAGGCGAGGGGGAAGGGGAAGAAATTTTAACCAATCTGGAGGTTTTTCGATGAGGGTTCTCCGTGCCCCAATGTATGGGATTTGGTCTTCGTGCCAAGAAAAGATAATATCACGAACCTTATATATCAAAGTAAGGTTAAAGGTCCCCTGTGGAGGCCATTCGACCTGAAAGCTGGTCCATTCCACCTCGCAGAGTTCGAAGGACTGTCTTCTTAATGTGGAGGCTGAAAACTGAGGCAGCTCTCCTATAGTCCTGGAAATGGGTTAGTATGAGACTCAGCAGGGTGGGGGTAGTCTGATTCTGACCGATGACAAAGGTAGGCAAAACTGACAAGGACGCACAGCCAGTCAACAGGAAGAAGACAATTAAGACATGAAGAAAACACAAGTTCGAGATCTCAAGGCCAGTAGGCCGTCGCAGCTCCCTGAAAATAGGATCCTTCTTGACAAAAACCAAACCTAATGGGGTCCACCGGCGTCCCGGTAGGATCCCTGACTCTGGTTCTATAGCCACGTCAGGCAGACCCTCCTGAGTCATTCAAATGGCGCGCCCCAAGAATTCCTTACCTCTCCCAATCCCGAGCTTCCTCCCAGGGGTCGGCAGAGCAATCCGGGGAAAGGGCCCTGTTTCAGAACTTTAACTTTCCCGGCCAATGCACCAAATGTTGCATCCACACGACTCCTGAAACTGAATGCTACAGGCACCAGTGACAGTCACAACAAAGTTCATTGCAGTGAGGCAAGGCCGACCGATCGGGACCAACACTCTTGATAATTTTATGGCCGATCACATCGTTTTATCATCACCTGGGAACAGAACAGAGAAACAGTTCCCAGACGAGTTAGAAACAGTTGCCAGATGAGGTGATTATTTTAGACTTTCTGCCGCCAAGTTGCAACCAGTGGATCTCCTTGACCTTGCCTCTGATGCTCTTTTCTTTGAGCTTTTGTTTCCTTCATTGGTGAAGACTGATTTACAAGAGTATGAAGCATAATTTACAAGAGTAAAGCAAGGCTGTTATCTCTTGACCTTCAGTGTCAGAACAAAGCTGTTATTTTTCAAGCTAGGTGTTAGCCCTACACTACAAATTAACCCTTACAGGGGGCACCCAGGCGGCTCAATCGGTTAAGCATCTGACTTGATCTCAGCTCAGGTCATGATCTCATGGTTCTTGAGTTCAAGCTCTGCATCAGGCTCTGTGCTGATGGCACGGAGCGTCCTTGGGATTTTCTCTCTTCCTCTCTGCCCCTTACCTGCTTGTGCTCTTGTGCTGTCTTTCTCTTTCAAAATAAATAAATAAACCTTAAAAAAAAAAAAAAAAGATTTACCAGGTTGCAGTTTGCGATGGTTGGTGGGCAAAAAACAAGGGGAAAATGAGAATCAGATTGGCCACCCAGAGGTGTGGTGGCTTGGGCAGGACAGCGGTGGGGGGCTGGGATGGGAGTACGTTTGGGGGTGAGATTCCATGAAATTTGATTTGTCAGGCTGAGTGTCATGGAGCACTTGCTCACCCGAATATGTAACCTCATACAGCAAAATTGACTTTGCAGATGCAGTTTATTAAATTGAAGATTTTGAGGTGGGGAGATTATACTGTGTTATTTGGATGGGGCAGGCACGAGAGTTCAGGGCAGAGAAGACACGAAGAAGGGCTGGGCGCTAGGTATTTTAGTTGGCCTCCAGAAACCGGCAAAGGTGACAAACATATTTTCCCCTAGAGCCTCAGAAGGAAGGTAGCCCTGCCACCAGCTTGATTGTAGTGCAGTGAGGCTGGCGTCAGACCTGATGTCCATAATCATAGGAAAGCAACTTTGCTTTTAGGCACCATTGTGGCAATTTGTTAGAGCAGTAATAGGAAACTGATAGAGGTGCCAAGGAGACAGTTGGGAAGCCCCTAAGACAAAAGCCAGTCTGTCTTACATTTCACACCTTGGGGGTGAATGAAATCAATTCATATTATAGTGGATGGCAGGAAGAAAGGCCTTCCAGAGAACCCTGAGAATCCTACATTCATTATCAGCGAGTTAGTTGCGACTCTCAGTTGTGAATGCCAGGGGAGGAGAATTTACTGAAAAAGTCCCAGGGTGATCTAGCTTCAGGCACGGGTGGACCCAGGGGCTCCTGTAGTATTCTCAGGACTCATTCTCTCTCTGCTATCATACTTCTGGTGGCCTCCGTTAGCTTCACTCACAGGCAGGATGTCTCCGTAGGAAGCCTCCCTGCAGGGAAATGTTCTAACAAAAGCCTCTTTGGCTCTGCTTGTCTAGCTCTGTGCCCTGTATTCATCTCAGATTTAATTATTGTGGCCAGGAGGAGGTGGCAGACTGGTGGGCCAGAATGGGTCACATCGTGTTTCCCCCTTGAGAGCAGGGGTGGAATCATCCTTATGGAAGACCATGTACCAGGCAGCAATAGATGAGAGTCAGGCATGAAGGAGCTGTGGTTAAGAGGGGCTGGAAGGCCAGGCAGAATGGTTTTCGAAGGTGGAGGAAACTTGATAAAATTCTCATCTAGATGGGTGTGTGTTATGAGAGTGGGTCCAGTCCCGGGGGTCAGAGGAAGTCCATGGAAGAAGGCAAAGAGGAAGAGGACAAGGAAGGTAAAGAGGCAACATACTCGGAGGCTAGAAAAGGGGTCTTTGCTTCTGAGGAACAGTGTGAGGCCAGCTGTTGAGGCAAATGGAGAGATGAGGCAGCTGTCTCAGAGGAGGGACAGGATCCGGGACAGTCCTTGGAGAGGGAGGGAGTGGGGCTAGGGGTCTCAGCAATGGGGACATTGGTGCCCTACAGTCACCCTTAGGGTGATGCATCTTGAGCTAACCAGGTGTGGGGATTTGGGCACAGGCTGTGAAGAGGAGCCAGAGTGGGGACTTGAGCTGGTGGCAAGAAAGGGTGGGCACAGATGCCCTCACAGCAGTAACAGCAGATACGATGTGTGCACTGGCTGCACGGGTCCCAGAGAGAGACGTGGGTATCATTGCCCCATCCTGGAAGTGGCACCACATCCGGCTGATCCCCTGTGCTGGTGTCTCCCCACAGCATTACCTGCCCAGGACCCCACCTGCTCTCTTGAGACCACAGCTCCTCAGGAAGAGAAGGAGGAGAACATGACCACCTGGCCGGCAAAGGCGCCACCTGAGGTGAGTGGGGGGTGTCACCCTTTTGTTCTCTGGTCACAGTGTCCCCTATGAGGTGACTTCCCCCTACCTCCCAGCCTCCCACAGGGCAGACCTTTCAGAGTTTCTGAGCCTGAAGGGCTGGGCTGCCTTGTTGCTGCTGTGAAGACCAAGAAAGGGCACAGGGACTGGGAGACAAGAAATCTGGAGGAGAAGGGAGGGGCCAAGTGTTTATACATGCTTGGGAGCCCCAGGTAGGGACATGCAGACCACATCTGAATTTGTGTTAGAACAAGAGAGCCCTTGTCCTTCAGAAATGCATACTTAGGTGTTGATGATGGAAAAAATATCTGGAATTTGCCTCAAAATATCCCAGAGCTGGGGCATAGATGAAAGCACTGGCCGTGTCTTGCCGACTGTTGAGGCTCAGAGAATATGACAGAGTGATGTGTGGTATTGGTCAGGACTCTTTCTGCTGCAGATGGCTCACAAGTGGTTCAACCATAGGGTGAATTTATTGGCTCTCATGTAATGAGTGGTCTGTGATAGGCTTCAGGCAAGACTGTATTCAGGGGCTTCCAGGTGATGAGAGAGGAATGTGTCTCCAGTCCTGGTCTCATGGCTCTGCTTTCTCCCATTACTTCTCAAGCAGGCCCTGCCCCTGGTGGGTAAAAGCCCCCACAGATCCAGGCAGAGTGCTATGGGGAGACCTCTTCCTGCCAGAGTTTTGGCCAGCTCCCCAGAAAGGACTGATCTTGGCACCGCCTCTGGACACACCACCCTCTGGCAGCCACCATCCACAAAGGCAGGGATGGTTCCTTCACAGGCAGAGGGGCTGTTCCCAGAAGAAGGGAGTGTGCCTAGCAGGCAGGGCTGGTCTGAGGGGCAGTCTTCTGTGGGAAGTTGCACAGAAAGGATGAGCTGCACATAGGCCGGGGTACAAGGGAGGCAGTTTGCTTATGGCGTTTGTAGCTCTTAGTGAAGTAGATTCTGCCTCCAGCCTGGGCCTCAGACTCTGGGTTTGTGATAGGGGACCCACTGGGCCTCTTATGGGCCCAAGTCAGTGTTGCTGAGCAAACTCCAAAGCAGGGGTGTCCTCAGCACAGCAGACTCTGTTGGGAGGCCCTGGTCATCTGTTCCTGTCGATGACCCTCCTGCTGATCAGACAGAGTGATATTGCAGGAACCAGTGACCTTCCTCGATGTGGCTGTGGATTTCAGCAAGGAAGAGTGGGGGCTGCTGGACCCGATGCAGAGGACCGAGTACCACGACGTGATGTTAGAAACCTTTGGACACCTCGTGTCTGTGGGTAAGGCTGTGCCCGTGCTGGCCACTCCACCCTTCTGGGACTGGGAACCTCAGGGACCCTGAGTTGGGGCCTGCACCTTCTCTGGGCCCAGTGTGAGCACTGGACATGCTGACAAGAGTTCCTTGCACCATCCATGCTTTCAACTGGTCCTGTGGGCCTCAAGGGATGGGCATTGTGTGGACAGTGGAGGCTCAGGCCCAGGGAAAGACTGACTTACCGCCCACCTTGAAGGCATATGAGGAGTCAGAGAGCTGGGAGAGTGCTCCCTGTTCTTGCCCCATCCCTGACTGCCAAGCTCGGTGTTCCCCTCTTTGCTACTTCACTTCTTTCCGTAGTCTCCCCAGGTCGCGTGATGGTACCTGGAAAACAAAAACAGGGGCGCCTGGGTGGCACAGTCGGTTAAGCGACCGACTTCAGCCAGGTCACGATCTCGCGGTCCGCGAGTTCGAGCCCCGCGTCGGGCTCTGGGCTGATGGCTCAGAGCCTGGAGCCTGTTTCCGATTCTGTGTCTCCCTCTCTCTCTGCCCCTCCCCCGTTCATGCTCTGTCTCTCTCTGTCCCAAAAATAAATCAACGTTGAAAAAAAAAAATTAAAAAAAACAAAAACAAAAACAAAAACAAAAAAACACCCAGCTTCTGAATACTTGATGATGTCATACTGATAGCCCCTTTTACCACTTTCTCTCTATAGTATCTGTATCTTTTGGGTTCTTTCAGGGTGGGAGACTACACTGGAAAGTAAAGAGTTAACTCCAAAGTCTGACATCCCTGAGGAAGAACCAGCCCCTGACCTAAAAATGGAAGAATTCTCAAGGGATGACACCTGGTCCTCTACCTCAAGAGACATCTTGCAGGGTGGGACCCAGGAAGTCTTGGACACAGCACTGAAGCAAGTGGAGCTCACTCAGGAAGAAACCCTCCCTCAGAAAAGCCCCCAGTCCCAGGCAAACACTGGCCTTGTCACCAGCCCTATTTCACTCCAGAAAACTCTGCCCAGGAAACGCTTGCGCAAGCGTGGCTCGCGGGTTAAGAAGGTGACGCGTGGTCCATGTGTAAAAATTCATCAGAAGGGCCACAAAGGGGAAAAAGCCAGAGAAAACAGTGGTTGTGGGAGAGCCTTCAGCCGGAGCACTCAGCAGATTACGTTCACAAGAATTCACAAAGGGAGCCAAGTTTGCCGATGCAGTGAATGTGGCAAAACGTTCCGGAATCCAAGATATTTCTCTGTACATAAAAAAATCCACACAGGAGAGAAGCCCTACGTGTGTCAGGACTGCGGGAAGGCGTTTGTTCAGAGCTCCTCCCTCACACAACATCAGAGAGTCCACACCGGAGAGAGGCCTTTTGAGTGTCATGAGTGTGGGCGGACCTTCAATGACCGCTCGGCCATCTCCCAGCACTTGCGGACTCACACCGGAGCCAAGCCCTACCAGTGTCAGGACTGTGGGAAAGCCTTCCGCCAGAGCTCCCATCTCATCCGGCACCTGAGAACGCACACGGGTGAGCGCCCCTACATGTGCAGCAAATGTGGAAAGGCCTTCACCCAGAGCTCGCACCTCATTGGGCATCAGAAGACGCACAGTGGGGTGAAATGCAAGAAGAAACAGCCTACCTCATAGCCCTCAAGCTGAGCCGGTTGAAGAGACATGGCCTTTTCAGCCTGATCCTGCAATGTAACACGAACGGGCGTGGTTGGCATTTGGAACTGAATATGAAAAGCAGCACTGAGTGATGACGTTATCAAGACCAAAGGACAACCAGGGAGACCATCCTGCTCACAAGTAAATGAGAAAACTGGTGGGGAGTTGTTGCTAGTGAATATAAGTTGGAAAAACATTTAATTTTTCACTCACTTGATTTGCTGTTATAATTTGTTTGCTCATTTGGTCATTAAAAGTGATACTAGTGAAACCTGACCATGTTTATAATGTAAGTTTAAAAAGCCAGGTACCAAAAAGTCTGTGCACTGATATTATATTTGTGGTATTTATGCATATGGACAAGGACTAAAAGAGAACAAAGATAAATAAACTATATATTTCTGTGATAGAAATCTCTGGGTTTTTTTCCACCTATTAAATTTCTTTCATTAATAATTTGATACTTAAAATAAGCAGTGTTAAAACAAAGTGAAGGAGATTGTCAGACCAGTTCTAGCAGACTCTGCAAAAGGCCACAGTCCCTCTGGCCCAAGATTCCAAATGAGTTAGGATGAGTGGGTCATCCTAACCCTGATCCTCAGAGCATCATCAGGATGCAGGGAATGTTCGATTCAGGGAATGGTCATCTTAAGCAACCAACCATTGGAGGCCTAGAGGGAGGGAAACCCCCGGAAAGGGGGGGTGGGGAGCTTCCCAGAAATGTTCATGTTGGTGCCCATGTTTCACATTTTACATGAGATGATAAATGAAAATCCTTTCTCCGGGTCACACAGCCTGTAACCTGCAACCCATCCAGTCCTTGCTCCATGACTCTACCTCTGCTCTCTCAAGTTGTACATAACATTTCAAACTATGTCCTAAGACTCTGGGTCAGATGTTGAACTTCTGCTCATCAGGTATTAGTTGACTGCTACAGGGCACACCCCTTCAGAGCCCTTGGGGTCATAACACTGACAAGGGTGAGGCACAGTCATGCCATCTGGAGTGAGCGTGTTTCACTCCTTTCTCTACAGGAGTGAACAGCCCCTGGAGACAGAGTAGAGAAGCCCAGAGGCCAGGTGCCTGGGGAATGGTGATGGCACACTAGCTGTCGTATTGCTTTTCATGCATCAGGCACAGGGCTCATGACTGCTATATCACATCTCCATGGTAGCTTCTTTGAGAGATGAAACATTTGGGGCTGAAGAACTTGCCAGGACCCCACTGCCCTCCCACTACACAGTTGGAGATCTTTAACAGGAGAACATCAGCAGCTCCTTCTCCAAGTACTGATGATGTAGGGATGTCTATTTACTTGGGGGAGTGGCCTCACCATGATGCCCAGTGTCCACTGGGGAATGCCACAGCCATGTGCTCAAATGAGGTCACTTAATCCTGAAATGCCATACAGTTTTGTTGCCAGAAGATGGTCACTGAAGGAGGTGTGCTGACTGCTTTCACATCTATGGCAGTTTCAAATATGGCCACAGACTCTTTGCCTTTCCTCCATTCCTAGAATGTGGCTGGGCTTGTGACTGCTTCCACCAATAGGGTCAGCAGAAGTTACACCATGTAACTCCCATGAAATGAGGTCATAAAGGACGCTGAGCACTTGTTTCCTCAGCGAAATGAGAAATGGTGGTGTCAGCTGAAACTGTGACCAGGCTGCAAGATGTTGGGTAGTGAATGAGGAGAGGAGAAATCATCCCTTCAGAGGAGGTGAACAGATGAGGGTAGGCTTGCCCAGTAACTCATCTGGGGCCCTGAGGTTTGGGATCACTAACTGCAAGGCTATGGACACTTTAACATCCAAATTTGAAATCCAGTTGGCTGCTTTAGAAGCTGAGAAATTTATCTCTGAAGTGAATGGAAGAGTTCCCACTTTCCTTAAAGTAGGATGAGATGATGCAGAATTTGAATATATGCAGCTGGTGGTCTCCCATCTTTTCCCAGCCACACATAATTCATTATCAGCAGCACCCGCCATTACACTCAAAAGTTTGCCATTGGGCCTCAGTATGCCTGAATCTCCTGGGGGATTTGGGGAGGCAGAGTGATGACCCCCACATATGTCTACTGCTAGGCCCCAGAACCTATGAAAATAGTGCTTCACATGGCCAGAGGGACTTTGCAGATGTGATTATGTTAGGATTTTGAAATAGTGAGATTATCCCGGATTATCCCCATAGGCCCAATGTCATCACAAGGGTCGTTATAAGAAGGAGACAGTAGGATCCAAATAAGAGAGGAAGATATGACAAAAGCAGCGATTGGAGTGATACATGGCCATAAGACAAGGAATGTGAGTGGCCTCTAGAGGCTGGAAAAAGCAAGGAAATGGACTCATTCCCTAGAGTCTTCAGAACGAACACAGTCCTGGAGACACCTTGATTTCAGTCCAGTGATAGATTTCTGAACTCCAGAATGTTAAAATAATAAACTTGTATTGTTTAAGCCACTAACTTTGTGGTAATTTGTTTCTGCAGTAATAGCAAACGAATGCAGGGGGTATATGTGATTTGCAATTTTCCACCAGTGGGTGCTGATTTGTGCCCAAAGGGATGGTGTATCTCGCTGGGAAGCACTGGATCTGGGGGAGGGAGTGGGAACAGGCACTCTGCCTAGGGTTGGCAGCCTGAAGGGAACTAGTTTGGTGCTAGTGGAATGGTTCTCAGTCTCACAGACATGTGGAGATTGATTAGGTAGGAAAAGTCTAACAGTCTGGATGAGTGAGTAGAATGCTCAGCTCAGACTCTTCTGTGACCTTGGGACAAAGACTGCTGCCCGGTAGAAAAGTGTGCAAATCTAACTTCTGGGGGAAGAGACAGCTGCACTTGCAGAAATGGATGAGGATAGGGGCGCCTGCGTGGCTCAGTTGGTTAAGCGTCTGACTCTTGATTTCCCCTCAGATCATGATCTCATGGTTCCTAAGACTGAGCCCTGTGTTGGGTTCTGTGCTGACAGGATGGAGCCTACTTGGGATTCTCTCTCCCTCTCTCTGTCCCTAACCACCCCCCTCAAAATAAACATTAAAAACAAACATTTTTTTTAAAAATGCAGACCCTCCCCTCCCAAGAAAACAGAGCCCATTACATTAGGTGAAAAAAAGTTCAGTCACACCTTTCTAATTTGAGATGCTCTAAACCAAAATGTTAAAGAATAACTGGAAGTAAATAAAGTGCCACATAAAGTGATACCTGCAAAACCAAACAAAATAAAATGTGTCAATATTAAAATCAACCAAAGTGGGATTAAAAGTTAGAGGGTTGATCAGGATAAAGACATTTTGGTGTGATCAAGGTACACTAAAAGAAGAAATAACAATTTAAAACCTATATACAACTAAAAAATGGCACTTAAATGACACAAAAATCAATTTGAGATACAAGGAGAACTTGATTAGAGCAAAGCAAAGAAAAAACAGTTATGGAGAAAGAATTTAATATACTGCCTTCGGAATCAGACATATCTAGTATATGAAATAAACCTAATGAAAAAATTGAATAATAAAATTAACAAGTTCAATTTAATAGATGTATATATAGGATTTTTGTGCCCTATGATTTCAAGAATATATGTGTGCTTAATCAAACAAATAATATTAAAGTATAAATTTTTACAGGTGACTTATCTGATCATATATTAATAAAAGTATGAGTAAATAATAAAATTATCAAAAATATCTTAATTTCCTGGACATTAAGAAATAACTTTCAAATATTTGAACCAAAGAGAAAATAAAATTGGATTACTAACTCCCTTAAAAAAGAAAACACAACATGGGGCGCCTGGGTGGCTCAGTTGGTTAAGCGTCCGACTTCGGCTCAGGTCATGATATCATAGTCAGTGAGTTCGAGCCCTGCGGCAGGCTCTGTGCTGACAGCTCAGAGACTGGAGCCTGCTTTGAATTCTGTGTCCACCACTCTCTCTGCTCCTCTGCCACTTGTGCTCTGTCTTGCTCTCTCAAAAATAAATATTACCAAAAAAATTTTAAAAAAAGAGAACATGATGCATCATAATAAACGGTGCACAGCTAAGCTGTATAGCAGGAATAATTACAGCCTTAATTGTATTATTAAAGTAGAATTATCAAAAATTAAGGAATTAATATTTTGCCTTAAGGAACTGGAAAAACAGTACAATAAACCAAAAATAATAAAATAGAAATTTATTCAAGTTAATGAAAATTAAAGCCAAAGTAAATGAAATGGAGAGCAAAGGGAAAGAAAAGTTATGGTAATAAACCTCTCAAAAGCCTGACTGAGAGAGCAAAAGTATTATAATGTAAATGAGAAAGAAGATAACCACAGGTACAGAAGCAATTAAAAGAATTATGAGACTATTATACAGAACTATATGGAAAATTTCCTAATATAAATAAACAAAAGTGAACAAGAAGCAGAAAACTCCAATAGAATAATTACCATGGAAGTGACATGGACACAAAGCCTAGGGTTTATAGCTGACTTTAAACCTTTCTTTTAAATTTCTTTTTAATATTTAGCACAAATCCCAACGTGGGGCCTGAACCCACGAACCATGACATCCTGACCTAAGCCAAAGTCCAATGCTTAACCAACTGAGCCACCCAGGCGCCCCAGACTTTAAATCTAACTTTAAGGAATAAACTATTCCAATTTGTTAAAAAAATTCCATATCAACACAATGAACAGCTTCACAAAATATTAAATGAAGATAACATAATACTCACATCTGATAAAGATGGTATAAAAAAGAAATATATCACCCAGCTTCATCTATGAATATAAATACATGAGTTGAAAATAAAATATTTAATCAAATCCAGCAGTATATCTAAAGAACAATACCATGACCAAACAATTTATTTCAGGAATCCAAGAATACTTCAATTTCAAGAAATTTATCAAGTTTAATCAACTGTATAAAGAACTCATCATACCCAAGAAAAACTATGAATGTAATCAACATGGAACCCTTTCAGTTGGCCCTCCTTACCTGTTAGACATTCTTTAATTCATACTGGAGAGAGACCCCATGAATGTCATTAATGTGGGAGAGCTTTTGGTAGGATGTCTCACACTTAAAAAAAAAAACTATTCTGTTGTAATCACTGGGAAATCTTTCAGTCACATCCTTGATTTTAATATTTATCAAAGAAAGCATAACATGGGCACCTGGGTGGCTCAGTCAGTTAAGCATCCAACTCTAGATTTTGGCTCAGGTCATGAGATCATGGTTTGTGGGTTTGAGCCCCACATCAGGTTCTGTGCTGACAGTGTGGAGCCTGCTTGGCATCCTCTCTCCCTCTCTCACTGCCCCCTTCCTGCTCACGAGTACACTCAAGCGTACTCTCTCTCTCTCCAAACAAACAAACAAACAAACAAAACATAACAGAGGGAAGCCTTATGAGTGTAGTCAGTATAGGAAATTTTTTTCAGAGCTCTGGCTTTATTTCACACCAGAGAATTCACATTGAAAAGAAGCCTTATGAGTGTAATCAGTGTGGGAAATACTTCAGTGGGAGTTCTCACTTTGTTACTCATCAGAGAATTCATACTGCAAAGAAACTGCATGAGTACATTCAGTGTGGAAAATCTTTCATCTGGAGTTCTTATTAGGCATCAGAGAACTCACACTGGAGAGAAAACTTATGAGTGTCCCAAGTGTGGAAAATTAACTAGAATTCTCATGTTATTGAACATCAAAGGACTCATATTAGAGAGAATCCCTATAAATGTAGTCAATGTGCCCCAGCTATAGCTTTACCGTACCCTAAAGGGCCAGGGAGTAGATGAACAGAGTAGACTAAATTTAGTGTTGTAACACGAGCAAAATTAAAAGTAGCAATTTGATGTTATGTAGTATTTTTTTAATTTTTTAGTTGAATATGGTTGCCATTATCATCACTTTATCCACCTGAAACAGGGATACGGTTCAAAGACTAAGGATCCATTGTCCTTCCATCTCAAGTCTTTCTGAGTAGAAATTGGGGAAGAAAGCCCAAATTAAAGTAAGTTATTCTTGGAGAGGACCTAAGAGAACATCCAGCTCTGGAGGGAAAATGGTGTTCTATCCAAGTCCAACCTTGTTTTGCTCACCACACAACAGGCCTATATAAGGGGAGAGGCAAGACACTGCGGTAAGGAAAGTGACTTATTCAAAAATCCAGTGGACTGAGACTTTTGTCTTAAGAACCTCTATAGTTATAAAGACTTTTATCCTAAAGAACCATCTTAACTCAGCATGAAATCTCAGCTTCTTTTGTAGCCCAGGCACCTGGATGCAAGCACACCTGGCTCCAGGGGTCCCTAACAGACCAGGGTTGGCCACACAATGCTGACAAAATCCAAAGGCAGAGAGACAAGTGGTGAAACAAGAAAAGAATTAATTTCGGGGCGCCTGGGTGGCTCAGTCAGTTAAACGTCCGACTTCAGCTCAGGTCATGATCTCGTGGTTCATGAGTTCAAGCCCTGCATCGGGCTCTATGCTGACAGCTCGGAGCCTGGAGCCTGCTTTGGATTCTGTGTCTCCCTCTCTCTCTTTGTTCCTTCCCCATTTGTGCTCTGTCTCTGTCTCTCAAAAATAAACATTAAAAAAAGTTTAAAAATAAAAATTAATTAATTTCAATGAGGCCAACACCAGTTGGACAGCGGACTAATGTCTCAAAGACTATCTCCAAAGTGATGAGAATATTTCCGTGTTTATAAAAGGAAAAAGTGGGGCAAAGGTGGATGGATACATGCAGGTAGATATTGAGAGTCAAATCAATGGAGTCAAATCAATGTCTTGGAGTCAATCACAGGTGGGGTCTTGCTGGCTCAGGGCAGTCCTTATTGGGGGGGGGGGGGCGGTAGTTTTGGTTCCCCTCAGGGGATGCTTTGCCATCAGGGTCTTCTGTCTTAGCCAAGAGACAAGCTGGAAAGAAGAACCCTACTGGAAAGTGTGAGGTCAAAACAGAGACAGCTGAAGTCTGAGCCAAAATCTAGAGTCAGACACTTAACCAACTGAGTCAACTAGGTATCCCTGTGCCTCAGTTTTTCTAGCTGTTCAACAGGGAAGAAAGTGTCTATCTTATAGGGCGTTGAGAAGAGTACTGAGTTAATATACATATGTGCTTTATAGGGCTGACAGTCAGTAAGCCCTTAATCTATTAGTATTGTTATTACTATTATTAATAGCTCCTCTTTCAACTCTCCACCAATTTAGAAGAGCTAAACAATAAAAAAAAGTGTTAACAGCCAGAATCATCCTGAAAAAGAAGGGCAATGAGGTATGCTCTACTAAATAGTAAAACATACTACAAAGCATCCATAACTTAAAAATTGTAATATTGACACATGAATATATACAGATCAACTGAACGAAAATCCAGAAATACTCAAATGCATGTAGAAATTTAAGTGTATGATAAAAGGGGTACCTCAAAACAGTAAGGAAAATGTAAGCTACTTAGCTAGTGTAACTATGGAGCCATAGGACAAAAGATAAAATGGAAGTCATTCCTCACACCATACACTAGGATAAATCTAAGAATTCATACATTGCCATACTATACCATAAAAGTACTAGAAGAAACATGGGTAAATTGCCCCATAACTTGAGAATATTTCCTATCCATTAATCAAAATCCAGAAGCAATAAAGGAAAAACTCATAAATTTGATTAACTTTTACATGAGAAAGAAACCCACAACACTATCAGCAATATAAAAAAGATTACAAACAGGGTGCCTCAATGGCGCAGTCAGTTGAGGGTCCAACTCTCAACCTCGGCTCAGGTCCTGATCTCGCGGTTCATGGGTTCAAGCCCCGAGTTGGGCTCTGTGCTGGTAGTGCGGCTCCTGCTTGGGATTCTCTCTCCCTCTCTCTCTGTCCCTCTCTGGCATGTATACACGTTCTCTTGCTCTGGCTGTAACAGTAAATAAATAAACTTTAAAAATGTTTTCAAAAAGATTACAAAACGAAAAATTGCAATTTGTAATATAAGCTACAGGTTAACATTGTTAATCAAGAACTTCTAAAGCTAGAGTAAAAGACTAACAACCTTATAGAAAAATGGGCAAAATATGAACAGTTCACAGAAGAAATGAAATGGCTCTTAAACATATTAAAAGATGCTCATAATTAGAGAAATTCTACTCATAATTAGAGAAATGCCAGCTAGAACTACACTGAAATACTGTTTCTTACCTATCAGATTCACATAGAGTCAAAGTTTGGCATCAAACTTTGCCACACTCAGGTGATGAGACTGTAAACCCTCCCATACATTGCTGGTAGAATGTAGTAAGGTACAATCCCAAGGGAGAGGAATTGGGCAAAAGTACATATACATTTATCTTTCACTTCTATTCCAAATATACACTGGCAAAAATACACAATTACGTAGGCAGAAGAGTATCCATTGCAGCACTATTTTTAATAGCAAAAAGCTGGACACAGATTACATGGCATCACTAGGGGCCTGGTGGAAGAACTGCCATCATGCCACCCAATACTGCCCAGGGCAGCTGCCAGAGAGTGGTCTCCCCAGCCAAATGGTTAGGTGGGAACAACAGAGTACATCACAGGACCATGTGTGGTATAGGACCTTTACCTAAGGAAGAGGTAGATTCTGTGTCTCCCTCTCTCTCTGCCCCTCCCCTGCTCATGCTCTGTCTCTCTCTGTCTCAAAAATAAATAAATAAAACATTAAAAAAAAAAAAGAGGTTTATAACAATAACTACTCTAGTAGTAATGGTACTCTTAGTGCCCAGGTCTCTAAAACACATTTCCCACTAAAAAGAACCAGGATTCCTCAGAGAAGTGCCTAATTCCAGGGTTGGGGCAGGAAATTTACAGGATGAGCCTTGCAACATCTTCTCTGACTGGAAAGCAAAGAAGTTATCAAAAGCTTGAGATCATGTCAAAAGGACACATGAGTCAGCATAGAGGGAGCTGCTTGTGGCCAACATTTGGACAGTTGGAGCATCAAATTATTCACTGTAATAGATTAAAACAGATAAAATATGTTAAAAATCATGTATATAAAACATACTCACTGGCTACCTTTGGAAAATGCTAATATATCTGTTTTCTCAAAGCATAGGCAAAGAATGAAGCATTTATCCTGCTTTTCTTGAATAAACTCTACCTCCTTAGAGTAACCAAAATGTTTGTGAGGGAAAGTTTTTCCTTATGGAAGAATGCAGAAGATGCAGCAAAAAGATGCAGAAGAAATGATGTAATTAGAAAATAACCATTTTGTAACTCCTAATAAAATAACGGGTAATAATGGGTATAAGCAACAATCTTCAATGACTGCGAAAACCACTCTGCGAAAAATGCTGGACAATTCTGTAATAAATGGATCAAGCTGTCAACCCTTGATCAAAATAAACATCACAGAAGTGCACCAGACATTACATACCTTCTGATATGATTCCAAAGAAAACACATGCACCACTTATGAAGGATTGGCAAGCATAACAACCTTGAATCTAATTAAGCCTCAAGGTTCAACTACCAATTCACAGGAAAATAAGGGAACAAGAAATGACACCACAAGGATACTATCACCAAAATCCAGAATGTAGTAAATCCTTTTGGAAAATTTACCTAGTTTCAACAGATGGAAATAAAAGGAAAAAGCACATATGGGGCAAATCCCTAAATTATAAGACTGAAGCACACATTAACCAAATGTAAAGTGTGAATCTTGTTCAGATCCTAATTTAAATAAACAAAATGATAAAAAAAAAAAAAGGACACAAGTGGAATTAACACTGGATATTTGATATTAAGGAATTTTTGCTAATATTTTTAGGTGTGTTAATGACTATGGTTATGTATTCAGAAGTCATCTTTTTCCCCCATTATATGTTTTTCCAATAGGTGTTGGCAACCTTATGTACTGATTTTTAAACAGCCTTATTAACATAATTCACACACACCCACTTAAACTGTACAATTCAATGGTTTTTTACTGTTTTACAACCATCACTGCAATCAACTTTAGGACATTTTCATCACCCCCAAAAGAAACCAATATCCATTTAGCAGTCACTCATTTTCCCTCAAACTTCCCCAGTCCTAGGCAACCACTAATTTACTTTCTTTATGGATTTTCCTATTCTGCCAGAAATCATTATCTTTTACAGATAACCTTAGTTATTTATGAGTGAAATGATAGGGAATCTGCTTCAAAACAATCCAGTGGTGGCTGGGAGCAAGTGGGGATAAATTTAAAGAACAGAATGAGGTGAGTAAAAGAAGTTGAGTAAATGCATGGAGAGAAGTATGGGTTTTCATCACACTATTCACCTTACTCTTGTATGTTTGAATTTTTCCATAATAAAAATAAACAAGGTCGTTTATGGTATCATAAGGAAAAGTCCCAAGATGGCCACAGGCAGTATTAGTTGATTCGGTGACTCTGGTTCTTTCCATCTTTCTGCTCTGCCATTCTCAGCATGTCGACTTTGCCCCTTGGGCTGGCCTCTTCAAGGTGCTGGCAGGCAGTACGGTTCTACACATTATGTGCAGACAATGCTGTTCAAAGACAATAAAAGGAGACACCCTATGGTCTATGTCAATAACTGAGAGGGGCACTTCCCCAGAAGCCCCCAGCAGACCTGTCGTTTCTCCTTGGCCAAAGGGCTTTTGTCTAATTCAGTGACACAGCAAGAGGCACGAGCCCACTCCCATCAAGACTCTCCCTTTGGAAGTCAGATTCCAGACTTCCTGGAAGAATCTACAAATTGCAGGGTCATGTTAACAAGTATGAAACACGCAAGTAAGAAGCTGATTGTTGTTGGGTAAAGCAACCAACGAGGTCAGGCCCAGAAGAGTCCAAGCAAGGAAGGCTGGTCACAAGAGCACCCCAGACACGAGGGAACAATCAGGAGCTTACGACGTTCAGGCAGAGCCAGAGTGGCTCCCGCCAGCAGGCCGGCCTGGGAAGGTTCCTGTGGCAGGTCAGCAGGTGGAAGGTCTCACACTCTGCGCCCCACGACGCAGTGAGGCTGCAAACACAACCACGGGCAGACCACACCTAATAGAACAGACCCACAACCTCTCCGGCTACAGGCCCCCACATTCAGGACTTGGTCACTAACTGTCAGCTTACCTATTTTTTTGTCCCTGGCCCACTTCGGGCCAACCGGAGAAAGCCAAATATACTCCCTAAGCCATCCCAGACAGGATGACCCGCTTAGTTAGCCCGTCTCCAACTTCCACACTCGCCAAAGTGCATCCAAGGCGCACCCGAGGCCTCTCCTGCTTGTCGCTGAAAAGCTTTCCGTGCCTGCCTTCGCGCCTCCGCCAAAGGCCCAGGATGGTGGCGGACTCCCTCGCTTTAGCGGGGTCTAGACCCTTTCAAGGCGTCTTCGTTCACTTCCACAGCAGGTCGAGGCGCTGGAAAGGCCGACGAGGAAAGGATGCGGCCGAGCGCAGTTCAGACGCGAATCCCGCCCTCGACGTAGATCGTAGACGTCCGCCATTCTGGCGTCGCGGCCTCGGTTGCCGGCTGAGGAAAGTCAGAGTCGCGTACGTTAACCCGGGCCGAGCGGAGAGGCACGCCAAAGAGCACAGCCCAAGGGAAACCACACTCGAAACCACAACACGAGCCGCTGTAAAAGGGAGACGGCCGACTCTGAGTCCCTGGGAGCCGCCGACGCACAAACACCTCCGCCCTCGAACAGTCGCCTGGAGCAACGGTCGCCGCCGCGGGAAAAACCGCCGCCGGCGCGCGGCTTTCTGGGATTTGCAGTCCGTTACGCCCAGCGCGCGCACTTCCGCCACCCGCCGGAAGCGCAGCCATTGATCCGCACGCTCAGGTGAGCCTGAAATCCGGGACCCGCGCGGACGCTCCGCTGTCCGCTGGGCGGGGCGGGCTGGAGGGCGGGGCCAGGCCGGACCGAAGTTATCTGGGCGGTGCCCGGGAAGTCAGGAGACTGGCCGAAGTCCCTCCTCCTGCGGCGCCGCGCTGGGCCTGTCGGAAGCGAGTCCCTCTCTGTACAGAAACTGGGAGGGAGCTGGTGCAGCCAGGGCCCCTCCTGCTGCAGAGCGCGGCTGGGTGTGATCTAGTTTGAGGTTCTCCTGCTCCGGGGCGCGGCCGGGAGCCGGTTTGGTTGAAGCTCTCCCGCCGCAAAGGAGACCAGCTGTTGTTGAGGGTTTCTGGCCGGCCTGTGGGAATCTGGGGCCTGCCCACCCAGACCCAGCCTCGCGTCTCTTTTCTTCCCTCAGGTTGTTAACGCCACCTACCCCGGGGGCGCTCTGTGCAGGAGGTGGTAGCCTAGGCCTCCCGGCAGCAGAACCAGGCAAGTGAGGCTTCCTTTACCCAGAGGCCACCCCAGCCTCAGAACTTGGACGCGTTTTCTTCCACTGGTATGTGAACTTGAACTCAGTTTGAAGAGTAAGTGTATGCTTTCCAAGCGAACAAAGAATTAGGGGCAGTCCAGGTAGAGCATCAATCAACTCTGCGCCCAGGGTGTTCACTGTGTTTGTTGATACCCCAGGTTAAGGGCTAGGTGAGAGAAGGGGCTGGAGGTGTGAAGAACACGGACATGAAGCTATCCAGTACGTGAGGCATTAGAGTTGGATTTCAAAGAGCCTCAGAGTAGAACCGTCTGGCTGTGGAAATAACTGTGCAAGAGGGAATGCCAAGGGGGTGGGAAGAGCTCAGGACTCTTGAGTTCCCATTTCTAGTGAGGAGCCAGGATGGAGGTCACAGAATTCCTGGTCACTCAGCTGTGTTGAGATGAGGAGTCGATAGGAGGTGGGCTGGAAATAGAGGAGGAAGTGGCATTGGCAGGGAGCCTGGGAGGGAGGTCTGGGCTGAACTTGAAGCCTGGCACAGCACTTGAAATCCCACTCTCCAGGCAGGAAAAGAGGAAGCTGTGAAAGGAAGAAGAAGAAAACAACCTCTGCCCCAGCCCTGGAGACAGAGGAGACAAGGAGAGACCCTGCCACACCAGCCCCCTCCCAGGTCCAGCAGGAGGCATAGAAGAGGAATTTATGTATAATGTATGTGACTAAATGTGCTGTGTCCTGTGTGTCGCATGATGTTGAGCTCTATAAATACAGCTCATTTAATCCTCACAGAAGCACGATGACACAAGGCCTGCTGTTCTCCCAGATGTCTACAGATCAGGAAACTGAGGCCTAGTGAGGTTAAGGAGGGCTGTTTAGGGCCTACAGAGGCAAGTGGTGGAGCTGGGACTTTGAAAGCAGTCAGTCTGGCTGCAGAGTAGTGTTCCCAGCCCTTGCCCTTGGATGCCTCCAGACAAGGAGAGGATGGGAGAGTAGAAATGGTTATAGGCAGGAGGAGACTGCCCAAGGATGGGCAGGAGTGTCAAAATAAGATGGCATCATCTAGAATCTTTGTCCGCTTTCTTGGGTGTGGTGTGCATTTGTAGTGTGTGTGTTCAAGAGTGAGGGTAGAGTGGGGCGCCTGGGTGGCTCAGTCGGTTAAGTGGCCGACTTCGGCTCAGATTATGATCTCACGGTCCGTGAGTTCAAGCCCTGCGTCGGGCTCTGTGCTGACAGCTCAGAGCCTGGAGCCTGTTTCAGATTCTGTGTCTCCGCTCTCTCTGACCCTCCCCCGTTCATGCTCTGTCTCTCTCTGTCTCAAAAATAAATAAACATTTAAAAAAAATTTTTTTTTTAAAAAGAGTGAGGGTAGAGAGAGCATGGACAGAGTGAAGAAGAGGGGACTGAGGTGTTGGCTGCTCCAAGGGCCTAGCTGTGAGGAGCAGAAGCATGGAAGTAAGGGTTGGGGGTACTGGGATGCAGGAGTTTACTTGACTAGAAGGGAAATCTCTCCCCTGAGAAGTTGAAGGGAGCCACTTGGGAGGGTTTTGGCTTAGAGGAGTCAGTGCCTGGAAGGTGGTAGAGCCTAGGGTCATTAACTGGAGTGAATTAAGAGGCAGGTTTGTCTGCGCAGATCGGACAGTAGTGAGAGGGGTGGGAAGAGGGAGTGAGAGCATGGACTTGCTGCTGTAGTGGGGATACAGATGGGGCGGATGTGTCTCATACCACCTAGGACTCAAAAACCATCAGTGGCAGGCAGAGAGGGTGGCTGGTAGTGTGAGGCAGATTGTGTTGAGCTTCCAAGTGAGAGAGGCTGAGGGGCAGGTCCTTGATGAAAGATGCTACGAAAGGGGCAGTGGGCTGGGCAGCAGTGTACCAGAGGGAGAGGCAGAGAACCAAGATGGCAAGATGGCACCTTGTGTATCTCTTTATCTGGTTGTTCATCTGTGTTCTTTGTCATATACTTTAATAAACTGGCAAATGTGTACATTACTTTGAGTTCTGTGAGCCACTCCAACAAATATAGGATCTAAGGAGAGGAGGTCATGGGAAGCTTCAATTTGTAGCTAAGTCAGAGAGGAGTTGTGGGTAACTTGGGAACCTGCTGCTTATGGTTGGCATCTGGAGGGATTGGGGCAGTCTTGTGGAACTGAACCCTTAAGATGTGGGATCTGAGTTGAGTTAAATTGTTGGACACCCTGCTGGTGTCACATAGAAGTGTTTGGTATGGGAAAAACCCCCACATATGGTGAGCAGAAGGGTCAGGACTGTTGAGAATGTAGGAGTAAAGGAGAATCTTGGGAGAACAGACAGGGTTTTTCCCAATTCAGTGTCCGAACTGGCATTTAATGTGTACTTTTTATTTTATTTTATTTTATTTTATTTTATTTTATTTTATTTTATTTTATTGTTTTAATGTTTATTTTCATTTTTGAGAGACAGAATGCAAGTGGGGGAGGGGCAGAGAGAGAGGGAGACACAGAATCTGAAGTGGGCTCTGGGCTCTGAGCTGTCAGCACAGAGCCCAATGTGGGGCTTGAACTCACCAACCGTGAGATCATGACCTGAGCTGAAGTTGGACGCTCAATCGACTGAGCCACTCAGGCGCCTCTCATGTGTACTTTAAAAAAATTTTTTATGTTTTTTTTTGAGAGAGAGAGAGAGAGAAAGACAGAGTGTGAGTGGGGGAGGGACAGAGAGAGGGAGACACAGAATCCAAGGCAGGCTCCAGGCTCTGAGCTGTCAGCACAGCTCGTGACCTGAGCTGAAGTTGGATGCTCATCTGACTGAGCCACCCCATCTCATGTGCCCCATATCATGTGTACTTTTTAAAACATTTTTTTGTAATGTTTATTTATTTTTGAGAGAGAGAGAGACAGAGCGTGAGCAGGAGATGGGCAGAGAGGGAGGGAGACACAGAATCTGAAGCAGGCTCCAGGCTCTGAGCTGTCAGCACAGAGCCCAACGTGGAGCTCGAACTCACAAACCATGAGATCATGACCTGAGCTGAGGTTGGATGCTTAACCGACTGAACCACCCAGGTACCCCATCATGTGTACTTTTAATACAGAAAGGAACTTCCAGAGCTTGTGGAGGAACTTGAACTTGAACCTGAAGACAGTGGGAAACTGCCACACAGTGACAGAAGCTGCATTCTACTATGGCCTCTGTGGCTTCCTGGGAGAAAGGGGGAAAGACAGGAGATAGGACCCAGTCAGATCTTCTTCAGTAACTCAATCAAAAAGCAATAGACCAGACATTGGGAACCAAGGGTGTGGAGAGGTGCATATTTGAAATGTGGGGGACCCCAGGTCTTTGTGACCAACTGAATGTGATAGGTGAGTGTGAAGGAGGGGTCAGGAAGGACTTCAGGGGCACCTAGGTGACTCAGTTGGGTGTCTGACTCTTGATTTTGGCTCAGGTCATGATCCCAGGGTTGTGTGACTGAACCCCATTTCGGGCTCTTTGCTGAACATGGAACCTGCTTGAGATTCTCCCTCCCTCTCTCTCTCTTTCTTCCTCTCTCCCTCTACCCCTAGCTCATTTGCTCTCTCCAAAAAACAAGAAAGAAAGAAAGAAAGAAAGAAAGAAAGAAAGAAAGAAAGAAAGAAAGAAAGAAAGAAAGAAAGAAAGAAAGAAAGGAAAGGAAAGGAAAGGAAAGGAAAGGAAAGGAAGGAAGGAAGGAAGGAAAGAAAGAAAGAAAGAAAGAAAGAAAGAAAGAAAGAAGAAAGGAAGGAAGGAAGGAAGGAAGGAAGAAGGACTTGAAGCATCATTCTCAGATTCTCAGTACACATGTGAAGACCAAAGAGTTAATCATTTCCAGGCTAGGAAATCTTGGCACTGTTGACATTGGAGGCCGAGTCGTCCTCAGGTGGGGGAAATGTTTAGTGCCCCTCTCACCTCTGCCCACCCTCTATAAGTTGTGACAACCACGTGTCTTCAGACATTGCCAGATGTCCCTTGAGGGCACCCCTGCTCCCAGCTGAGAACCACAGCTGTGCAGAAAGGGCCAACTTTCTCACACTTCCTGGAGATGGGGTTCTTTTCATGGCCTGGTCCTTTAGTTGAGCCTGATGCACACTGTGTATGGTGTCCCCAAGTAAACAGAGACAATTTATCAGGTAGGATATCCCTAAGAGCTCAGAGGTTACCTCCCAGCAGCTAGCTGGTCAGGGAACAGGCCTTTCTTTGAAATGTGCGAGTCATGGATAATCTAGGCCTGCTGAGTTACACAACCTGTTATGCACACAGTATGTTAGGTGTGCTGTGGACGGTGTGGCCATTCCAGCATTGTTATGGATGGATGGAACTTTTGCCTTCTTGGGGTGGGGGTTGTTCTGGGAGTCAGGTAAATGCGTACTCACACCAGCTCTAAAGTTGAAAGTTGAACTTTTTGTCACAGACTTATGTTCTGACTTTAATGTTTTTTAGTAGGATATAAATGGTTTTCCTCTAAAATTTCTTATTTGACAGCTATTCGAAACATTCTGGCATTCTGTTTCTTGCATGTTTATTGCTGCCTTATCTGTACTGGCCTGAGCGCCAAGGTCAGACACAGCCCTGCGTTTTGAAGCCATCATCTTCCGCTTCAGTATTGAATTTGTTGCTCAGCACTCTCCCCTTTTTACAGCAATTCTCAGAGGACTTGGGTGCTCTATTTGCCTGAAGAATATGAGGTCTCTGTGAGAGAGATTGGGACCCACCACGAAGGTGATGACCAGAAGAGAGTGTCTGCAGAATTAAGCTCAGAAAAGGAGTTCTCAGACCTCGCTGCATTGGAATCAGCAGAGTGCTCGAAAGAGACTGTCTTGGAAGTGGGAGAACAGTGAGAAGCTGCCTCTGGTGCCTTTGTGGCTCCAGCAGTTGCAGGTGCTGAGGTCCTGGCCCATCTGCAACCACCGTGCTCCTGCTGACTGTGGCTAGGGGCTGCCCCCAGCATACTCTCCGCGGAGCTCAGGACCTATGAGAAACCCAGCACCTGGAAAAGCTCGAAGAGGAGATGACACTGGTAGAGGAGACTATCCGGACATTTGAAGGCAGAGGTGAGAACTGCCACAAATGTGAAGCATGGGGAGAGCACGATTTCCCCAATATGTGAGTGCTTTTTGATTCTCTGGGGAAATGGTTTTACAGAAAAAGTAGAACAAGAAAAATGCTAGCATTCAGTCCTGGGAGAAGAGTGAGCATCTGCCTCCCGGAAGCAATGAATGAGAGTCCCGAGTCTCCGTGGGCCTCCAGCCCAGACGGTAGCTGTTCTGAGTTTCACGGGGGTGAGGGTTCAAGGTTCTTTGTGACCTAGATGGCACCATGCAAATGAAAGGTGCCATCTGGCGGAATGAGCAGGAGCTCCATGTGAACAGACACACAAATGCAGCATATATTTCTGGAATGTTGGGTCATCCCAAATGACCAGTGACGAGAGTTGGTGTGTGGGCGTACACAGGTGTGGGTGTGCTTCTGATGCAAGTGGGTGAGCAGGAGTCAAATATGGGGAAGGTTTGGCGGCCATATTTCATGGGATTCTCACCCGGCTGTCTCAGTGGGACAGTCACATGCCTGCAGCCAAGCTATTAGACAAGTAGGGTATGGGATGCAATGGCGAACAAGTAAAGCAGCAGGTGATGGGCACACCCCACGCGGGGGCAGCGTCCTGCACCTCCAGAGTAGCTTGGGGGAGCACATACCCGGGGTGACACCCCCTACAGAGCCCTTAGTTGTCCTCCTGGGGATTTTTATCCTTCTTGTCCCCATTCCCCTTACCCCCATTTTTGGAAACCAGCTGATGTTTTATTGTGATATTTTAAAATTGTGAGTCTTTTTTTCTTTTTGAAGCCAGTTCATGTGTCATTGGTATTCAAAAATTGTGCAGTTTTCATGGGAAATTAGCTGATGTTTCATTGAGGTATCTTAAAATCATACAATTGTCTTAACACTCTGCTTCTATCTCCTCCGATTTAGTCTCTTGAAATGACAGAAGAAACTGGCCAGTCCTTTACTTAGGTGTCTAGGGATGGCTGTGTATCTGTGGGGTCACAGTTCAGACACACCAGCATGTGACTGGGCATTTACCTTGAGCCTAGGGCAGCCCATGTCCATCCCTAGGCTTGGACCTGGGCTGGCTGGCCCACTCCACATCTGGAAAGCTGGCTTGGCTGCCAGAGCTGACCTCAGAGCCTTGGACTTTTAGGAAACTGGTCAGAGCCCTATCTCCCAGCTACTCAAACCCCAGGGGGATGTTCCTCAGATGGCATTGGCAGGCCTCTCCTTTGTTGGGGTTGTGGGTGGTTTCTGTCCCGTGGGCTTACTGAGGAGGGGCTGAATTGCTAATTGCTCCCTCTTTCGCCAGCCCTGCCTTCTGAGGATCCCTGCCCTCTCCACAACAGCTTCTTCAGGTATGAGGAGGAAATGGAAGCACATTCTCAGCCAGTCCCATCCCAGGTGAGTTAGGGACCTTTTCTCTCTTTGCCTCAGTCTCCTCAGGTGCAAAATGGGTCCAGGACTAGCACCCAGGTCCTCAGGCCAGCCCATAAGAGCACTGTAATGTTGTCCTTAGCCTTCATGTGAAAGCCAAGGGCTCTTTGCAGATAAAGCACCTTCCCTGTATGGATAAGCCAGGAGCTTCTAGGATCAGACCCAGCATGAGGCTTCCACACCTGGTCTCCTGGGACAGCTGGTGCCCTGTGGCTCAGACTGTTTGTGACGGCTGCTCAGCAAGTTATCAAGGATGGGCAGAACTAGGCCTCCATACCCCATTTAGCCACACTGGGCCCTTGACCCTCACTGAGACTACTCAGGAGGGCCACTGAGAGTGTCCCCTTAAAGTGCCATAGTCACCCTTAGATGGCTCACAGTGCAGCACACAGTGGGGTGAGGAGCAGGTCCCTGACCTTGTTCAGGGTCCCATCACCACGCCCATTATCTGTGTGCTTACTGGGTGCCTGGGGGTCACTGCCCCTCACGTCCTGTGAGACTTCCTGATGCGGGAGACTGTCTTCATAAGGGACAGCGGCTCAAGCCAGAGGAGTTCAGGGACATGTCCAGGTGTCCCTCAAGTGAGTCATGAAGCTGAGATGCTACCTCAGGCCTGGCCCCCGAGGCCAGGACACATGGCTTTTTGCCTGTTGGCGGCCTTCCTTGAAAGTAGGCTTCACCTAGCACTCTCTATAAAGGGCCAGGTAGGAACTATTTTAGGCTCTGTGGACCACATACAGCCTTTGTCCCATCCTTTTCACACATGGTGAAAAATGGATTTAAAAATGTAAAAATCCGTTCTTAGCTATATTAGTCCGTTCGTGCTGCTATGACGAAATACCACAGGCTGGGTGGAGTAAGCAACAGACGTTTATTTTCTCATAGTTCTGCAAACTGGAAATCCAAGATCAAGGTGTCAACAGCGTTGCTTTCTGGTGAGGACTGTCTTTCTGGCTTGCTGGTGGCACCTCCTCTGTGTCCTCACGTGGTAGGGAGAGAGACCTCTGGTGTCCCTGCTTCCTCTTATGAGGACACCAATCTCATCACACTAGAGCCCTGCCCTCATGACCTACATTAGCCTTAATTACTTCTGGGTAAAGTCCCTGTCACTTTGGGAGGTAGGCCCTCAACATGTGAATCTGGGGGGAAACAATGCAGCTCATAGCATTAGCCTTATAAAAAACATGCCATAGCCCTTATTTGTCCTGCAGGCCAAAGTTTGCTGACCCCTGATTTAGAACCTCCTCTTTGGCTTCAAATTTGTGACTTTGTAGAGAAGTGAGGGATGGGATGTCTGAGTGGGATTCCTGTTGTTTCCCAGTACAGGAAATCAGAAGCACCAGTGTGACCAGGGGTAGATGAGACACTCAGAGAGAAGTGAAAACACCATGGGCCTGGGTCTGGGTTTGGTCCCAAAGGTGGGAACCCCATGAGTGCTCATGGGGGTCATCCTCGGCCCACGTCCTCTCCCTCCCCATGCTGCCCCATTCCCCCTACCCAGCGTCCACAATGTATGATGATACAGGTGATGTTTCAGCCACCTGTGAGCTTCAAGGACGTGGCTGTGACCTTCACGCGGGAGGAGTGGGGACAGCTGGATCCAGCCCAGAGGACGCTGTACCGCAACGTGACTCTGGAGACCTGCAGCCACCTAGCCTTCCTGGGTAAGATAGGCTCCGCCCATCACAGCAGTTTTCTGCTTCAGGGACTCAAAGCTCTGGCTCTTACGGGTATGCCTGGGCTGGGCCAGAACATTCTAGAAATGGGTTCCTTTGAGATGCAGATCTCGGATATTGCCACTTTTCTGCCTCTAAGGAGCCGAGAGTTTTGCTGGGAGTTTTTTCAGGATGTGCAGGGCCTTCCTAGTCCATCCACATCTAACCCCAGGACTGAGGGCTGGGCTGGAGGACATAGTAGTTCTCCTCTTCCTCAAACAGAGCACAAAGTCCTTTGTTTTCCCCCCAATGACCAGGGCTTCTGCTTTCGAAACCGGCTGTGATCTGCTGGCTGGAGCAAGGACAAGACCCATGGAGGGGAGAGCATGGACCTCCCAGAGGTGAGAGGAAATCAGAGGCCTGGTGAGTTAAGGGGGCCAGAGAGCTCTCCCCAGGACCCTGGGTCCTCGGAGGGGAGAAGGAGCAGGAAGCTTCCTCAGGCGTCCAAAAAGCCTCATTCTCAGCCACATCAACCCATCCCTCCATCCCCAGTCCATGAAAAACACATCATTGTTGTCCTGACATTTCTTATGTACACGTTCTTTTCTTTTCCCATCTTCCCTTGGTCTTCATCCCTTAGCTGCTTGCTTCATCTACTCCCAGCTCCTTGTGCCCCCTTTTCCTTGAGTCCTTCGTCCTGACTTCCACCCAAGGCAGCGACTCCTCAGACTTCCCCTTCAGGCCTGGTCTTTACCCTGTAGTTGGGTGTCCATCCCCCCTCCATGTTGGACATTCCCATAACTACTAGATGATTCAGAGGTATGGTGAGAACTTGTGCATCCTGGGAAGTGGCAACGACCTATTCCTTCCAGAAGGATTTCTACTAAATCAGTTCCTGGACTTATTTTCCCACCTCTTCTCATCCACTTCCTGATACATCCCAGTGTGGCAGCCTGGTTGGAACTCTCTTTTTTTTAATAGCTGTGCCAGATACAATGCACATACCATACAACGCACTAATTTAAAGTATGCAGGGGAGGGGCGCCTGGGTGCCGCAGTCGGTTAAGCGTCCGACTTCAGCCAGGTCACGATCTCGCGGTCCGTGAGTTCGAGCCCCGCGTCGGGCTCTGGGCTGATGGCTCAGAGCCTGGAGCCTGTTTCTGATTCTGTGTCTCCCTCTCTCTCTGCCCCTCCCCCGTTCATGCTCTGTCTCTCTCTGTCCCCCAAAAAATAAATAAATGTTGAAAAAAAAAATTAAAAAAAAAAATAAAGTATGCAGGGGATTTGAGTATATTCACAGAATGTGCATCCATTTCTACGATCAATTTAGAACATGTGCATCATCCTAACTAATTAGGCTGCTTCTGATTTTTGTTGCTGTTCTGTTTTAATTAATAGATTTTATTTATTAGAGCAGTTTTATGTTTACAGAAAGTTGGGCAGAAAGTACAGAGTTCCCATATTTCACCCTTCCCTCCCCCACCACACACACACAGTTTCCTCTGTTATTAATATTTTATATGCTGTGGTACTTTTGTTACAATGGGTGAAGCTTTGTGGGGCGCCTGGGTGGCTCAGTCAGTTGAGTGTCCAGCTGTTTATTTCAGCTCAGGTGATGGTCCCACAGTCCACACTGGGCACGGAGCCTGCTTAGGCTCTCCCTCTCTTTGCACCTCCCCCATTCACGGGTGTGTATGCTGCATGCACGTGTGTGCTCTCTCTCTCTCTCTAAAAAGAAAACAATGGGTGAAGCTGTATTAACCCATTATTACCAATAGAGATCAATAGTTTACATCAGGTTCACTCTTGGTGTTGTACACTGTATGGGTTTGGGCAAATGTATGATGCCATATATCTATCATAGTATCATGCAAAATAATTCCACTGCCCTAAATATCCTCTTTGCTCCACCTGTTCCTTCCTCCCTCCACCCTAACTCCTGGAAACCACTGGTTGTTTTACTGTCTCTGGTTTTACCTTTTTTAGTATGTCCTATAGTTGGAATCCTGCAGTACATGGCCTTTCTTAACTGGCTGCTTTCAGTTAGCAGGAAGCATCATGTGTATCCTTCACACCATCTTCGACCTTCACACTGCCTTCTGTGTTCCCATAGCCAGGCGTTGAGTTTATCTTATGTGCTCTTGTTGCTTCTTACCCTATAACTCGCACTTGCAGCCTCTATTATTGTTATTTTTCCCTCTGAAGCGTCACCCACTTTTACTTGTTCTTGGTCATTCTCATGATGCCATCCTGAATTCAGTTTATGGGCAGCATCTTTATTCTCATCAGTCATAGACATCACTATCTCTGTTTTCCTCATTTTGAAATCTTAATGGAGACACTGCTGAAAAATGTCTAACCTCCTTTGCCCAGTTCCCAATGACCAGACACAATTTAGACACCTTTAGCCACCCAAAGACTTCTTTCCTCCTTCTCGTCCCCAAATACCTTTTCACTCCCCTTCATTGTTTCATTTGAAAAAGTTCTGATCATTAGGGATTCCAAGGCAACATCACAAGGGAACACAACAGAGTCTTGGAAAGGAGAACAGCATTGCTCGTGGAGGGTGTTGAGCTTAGATAAGGACTTTGTCCAAGTCGGAAATGTCCTCCTGGAGTTAAAGGAGGGCCACAGAGTATAGTTAACATTTTGCCAAATGGAGGATCCCTGTCTCCATGGCAGACATGGAGAGTGAAGCATGGGGACTTGAGCAGAGGCCTTGATAGTACTAAATGTGGGCAGCTATACACCTGAAATAGGAAGAGTGACACGTAAAGGGGGAATCTTGGAGAACTCAGGCAAGGGTCCTGAGCTGGGAACCTGTAGCACTTGTTAGAGGCCCACTATTTCACCAGAGGGAGGAATGCTTGTTAGGACAATCAGGGGTGATGATATCAATGGTACCATGAACTAACAGTGCACTCTGTGCCAGGCACCATGTAGGACTCACAGATCGGTTCATTTGTGCATCAAACCCTGTAAGCTAAGGATTTTTATTCCTGGCTTACCACCGAGGAGAATGAGCTTCAGAAGTTGCTGGTTAGTGAAGCCCAGTTGCAACCCAGCCTGGCCAACCACACTGTTTCAAGGACGACAGTGCTTTTCTGGGGTGTCGGTGGCATTGACTATGGAGTGGTGAAAGAGTCTTTTTTTCTGTGGGTAGCCTGAAGAAACAGTAGAAATAGTGTGTTAGGAATATTAAGTCAGTGTTGATGTTTGGGATCCTGTTTCAAGATCCAGAACCAGAAAATAAATAGAGTAAGATTCTGGATCAATAATCTAGATTGAGGCACCAGATAGGCCCCTGTATTAATTTCCCATGGCTGCTGTAATATTACCAGTTGGGTGGGTTAAAACAAAACAAATTGATTCTTCTAGTTTTGGAGGCCAGAAACCTGAAATCAATACCATGGCAGCAGAGTCATGCTCCCTTGGAAGGGTCCAGAAGGAAATCTGTTCCTTGTTTCTTCCCACTTCTGGTGGCTGCAGCATTCCTTGGTTTGTGCCCATATCACTTCAGTCTTTAAGGCCAGCATCTCTAAATCTCTTTGTTCCGTGTTCATATCACCTTCTCTGTGTGTGTCAAATCTCTCTCTACCTCCCTTTTATAAGGACACTCCTGGTGACATTTAGGGCCCACACAGATACTCTCCCTATCTCAAGTTCCTTAACTTACACATCTGCAAAGACCCTTTTTCCCCAATCAGGTACCATATTCACAGGTTCCAGCAATTAGAACGTAGGTATGTTTTGTGGTTATTGGGGCTGTATACCTTCAGACCCCCCCCCCCCGATTCTTTTTGTGGATTTCTCCTTTATTCTTTACCCTCCCCTGCTTATTCTTATTTCTCTGCTCCTTCTTTGGGGACCAGTCCCCCAGTATCTTTGCTTGTTTTTTATACTTTATCACTGATTTCCTGTTTTCTGATCCATCTTTTTCCCCCCCCACATCCTGCATGAAATTACAATCCATGGGTTAGAAACAAACCCAGAGACACCTCTTATACTAGGTGGGTCTCCTTCATCCCATCCTCTCCCTCTAATACATATCCAGTAATTCAGTATTTTGGATTTCTTTCAGACTGGAAGAATACACTTGAAAAGGAAGAGTCAGCTTCTAAAGAGGATACTGCTGTGGAAGAACCATTCCACAACATAGAAATGAAATGCTGCATACAGGAGGAGGGCCCCTGGTTGGTAACATTGGGAGGAAGGCAGGATTGGAGGGACCAGCTAAGGGAGCACCAGGAAGACCCTTTGAGTCAAACGATACTCACCCCAGAAAGACCGTTTGCTCACGGGAAACATTGTGAGCCTGACCTTGGGGGAAGTTACCTGAATTTAAGACTTCTACCTCCAACATTACCCACAAGAGCACATTTCCATACACTTGAGTCACAGGTTAAAAAGTTGAAACAGAATTCAGTTTTCATTAATCATGAGAAAGGCTGGGCTGATCTGAAGCCCCATGAAAATCACCAAAGTCCTAGCGCCTTCTATCAGAGCATTTCCTTGAATAAATTTACAAATGTTGAAACAAGAAATAAAAAGCCTTATGAATATACTGTCAGTAGTGACTCTTTCAACTATGATACCTCCCTTCAATACCATAATAGAATTTTTTCAGCAGAGAGCAGCAATGACTGTACAGACTATAGAAACATCATTAATCATAGCATGTCTATGAATGAACACAAACCAATGCATTTTAGAGAACTCCAGTATGAGTGTGACAAATGCCTTGTACAAACTGTGATAAGTGATCCTGAAGAAGCACCATTTAGATGTGAGGAGGAATGTAATACCTTCCATGAGACGTCATCTTTTACTGACTGTGACATCATTCAGACTGGAAAGAAGCCACATGCATGTAATCAATGTGGAAAATCTTTCAGCTGTTGCTCTAAGCTTGTTGTACACCAGAGAACACACACTGGAGAAAAGCCCTATGAATGTTCTCTGTGTGGGAAGTCTTTCAGCCAGAGCTATGACCTTGTTGTACACCAGAGAACCCACACTGGAGAGAAGCCCTATGAATGTAACCAGTGTGGGAAATCCTTCACCCAGAGTTCCAAACTTATTAGGCATCAGCGAACTCACACCGGAGAAAAACCATATAAATGTCATGAATGTGGAAAATCTTTCAGGTGGAACTCTAACCTTATTGTACACCAGAGAATTCATACTGGAGAGAAACCTTATGAGTGTGGTCATTGTGGAAAGTCCTTCAGCCAAAGTTCTGACTTTGTTGCACACAAAAGGACTCACACTGGAGAGAAACCCTATGAATGTAACCAGTGTGGAAAGTCCTTCATTAGAAGCACTCAGCTTATTAGGCATCTGCGAATTCACACTGGAGAGAAACCATATAAATGCAATCAGTGTGATAAAGCTTTCACTGGGAGCTCTCACCTTATTGAGCATCAGAGAACTCATACTGGAGAGAAACCTTTTGAATGTAATCAGTGTGGGAAAGCCTTTGCTGGGAGCTCTCACCTTCTTTCACATCAGAGAATTCATTCTGGAGAGAAACCATACGAATGTAATGACTGTGGGAAATCTTTTCGGCAGCGATCACAGCTTGTTGTGCACCAGCGAACCCATACTGGAGAGAAACCTTATGAGTGTAGTCATTGTGGAAAAGCTTTCAGCCAGAGATCTCCCCTTATTGTGCATCAAAGAACACACATTGGAGACAAGCCGTATCAGTGTAACATGTGTTTTAAAGCCTTCAGTCAGAAGTCACGCCTTATTGAACATCAGAGAACACATACTGGAGAAAAGCCCTATGAATGTATTGACTGTGGGAAAGCCTTTAATGATCGGTCAACTCTTACAAAACACGAGAGGACACACACTGGCGAGAAACCCTATGAATGTAATCATTGTGAAAAGGCCTTTAGTCAGCGATGTCAGCTTACTAGGCATCAGAGAATTCATACTGGAGAAAAACCCTATGAATGTAACGAATGCGGGAAAGTTTTCAGTTATATTACATCCCTTATTCAACATGAAAAAATTCATGGGAGAGAAACTCTGAATAATCAAGATGGAAAAGCTCACTGCGAAACCTTTATTAGACATCAGGTGACCAAGGTATGACTCTCAGAGTGTGCTCTAATGACCACATATATCAGATTTGCTTGGAGTGTTCATTGAAACTGCATATTACCAAGCTTACCTTGATCTACTAAATCAGAACCTCTGGCAGTAAAACCCAAGAGCTTACAATTCCCAAACGTAGCACAAGTAATTTGTATGTACATTAAAATGTGTTTACTTCTGCATTTAGATGAGAAACTATGAACATGATCACTGATTTAAAATTTTCAGTCAGAGCTCTTAGTAGGAGTTAGGAAATTCAAAATGTAAGTATACCCACCAAATAATCTTTTTAGTGAAAACAACCACCCAAACTTACTCAGACATTGTCCCTGTAACACATTCCTAGAAATAATGGATTGGAAGATATTCTTGATGTAAAGCCCCAAACACTGTCTAAAATGAAATCATTGCATGGTGAAGTTGGTATTGAGTGATGAAATATGTAGCCAGCAATGATCAATGTAAACCAGCAGTTAACATGAACTGGAGGAGGTCTAAGGATGGGAAGTCTTCTGAAATGGGTTTTATTGGAATTAAAAGTAGACTCTGGGGGCGCTTGGGTGGCTCAGTTGGTTGAGTGTCTGCCTTTGGCTCAGGTCATGATCTCATGGTTCATGAATTTGAGTCCCACATTAGGCTGGCTGCTGTCAGCACAGAGTCTGCTTCAGATCTTCTGTCTCCCACTCTCTCTACCCCTCCCCTGCTTGCTCGTTCTCTCTCTCTCAAAAATAAATAAACATTTTAAAAAGTCATTCAGCAACATGTTCAAAAAAAGACTGAACTGTAAATCAACCATGGTGAAGAAAGTGGGAGAGGCCATACCTGCAAATTTGAGCAAGGTGAAAGCAGATGTGAGGGCATCAGCTGGAGATGCAGAGTGGGAAAGGCTGAAGCCAGGGTCCTGTGAAGAGGGCTGCAGTAGAGGCCACAGTCCCCTGGCAGAGCTGTACACTGAGAGGTGTGGGAGAAAACAGGATTAATTGAAAAATCTGTTCTGAAACTGAATTTCCTCTCCCTCCTCCCCCTTTTTTCTTGTCTTGCAGTAAGTATCTGGCTGTGGGCAAGCAAAAAATATAGGAGGGAGAAAGTTATGTGCTAGAAACAGTTTGAAGGACTAGAGAATTAGGTGGATTATGTTCCAGAACAAAAGCTGCCTTGTTTAGGCATTATAAGGACCTTCATCCTAACAACTACTTCTTGCACTTTTCACCGTATAGCAAAGCATGCCATTAAACCAGTCTCACCCACCTATGGAATTTCCCATCTTCTTTGATAGTCTTTTCACTATGGGTGGGAGCCAAGGTGTGAAAAATGATGAAAGCTTTCAACATAAAATAAAAAATATCTAAAATGAAACAAAAACTGACCCCAAAGAGAACAGATATTCAGGGAACCAAATATTTAAAAGCTTTATTCTAAGAGTGGGTCAAAAAATAATTGCAAGTGAAAAATAAATCCAAGATGCTCTTTTTAAAAGAGAATTATGAAAACAAGAATAGACTATGAAATTAAAAGTGAGATTATTGGACAAGAAAGAAAAGAGGAAGGAAAGGAGAGAAGGGAAGGAAAAGGAAGGGAGAAGGGAAGAGAAGGGGAAGGAAAGCTGAAAGATCTTCAGATCTTGCCAACTACAATCTATGATGAATAAGATCCATGCATTTGACCCTGATGCTAATATTTCTTCTTAGAGGAGGCAGAAGACTCATGATATTGGAATAAAAGAAAGAGATATATAATCAGATTGTTTTGGTCTTTCACTGAACAGTATTTGCATAGATATAAACAGGAGATACTGGGGTTTTTTTGTTTGTTTTTTGCTTTTTTTAAAGAAAGAAACCCAGAGCTGTGATGTGAGGGTTTCATAACGGCAGGAGTAGAGCACCACTGTTGTCAGCACTAAGAGTGATGGTACAGTCTGCAGCTGTTGTAAAGTAGGAGAAAGAGACGTAGTGGGGAGACAGAGTATCCCTGTATCCTTATCTTAGGAAGTGGACTTTTAAATATAATATGATAGGTTATTTAGGAGACTAGAACTCGGGCTCAAAATGGTAATATGACAAATTAGATGCAAATAGAGGAGCAACAGTCTGAGCCAAATCTACACTGCTTACCAGAGCAGGAAGTCAGTTAAGTCTATAGGCCATAAAAGATCAGAATTATAGAGATGGCCTCAGGAAGAACTGGAATAGAAATGGTTAAAAAAAGAAAGAAATGGTTAATAGTCATTGATGGAATGTGACTGTTGAGTAGGGTAGGGCAGGAGACCCGGATTTCATTTTATACCTTCTGTAGTACTTCATTCCCTGGTGGTACATTCCTTATTTGGGTAACAAATTATTAACAATGTGTAACTATAGGTGAGCAAAAACCACAGTACATGAGGACATCTGCAATTGATTTGTGGGATTAGGTACAATTTTCCTTCTTTTGATTCAGTGTTGCTGTCATAGTAGATTGACAATTTAAAAAGCAAGAGCAAAAAGAAAGATGTCAGACTTTTCTGTTTAGCAAATTAGATTTCATTCCAGAAGAAGGAAGGCTCCTTGGCTTCTTAGAAGTCCCTGGAATTAAAGGGGAATGGCTTAGTCTTTCAAGACTTGATTTTCCAGCAGCCTTATCACCAGGAAGTCAGAAGGCAGCCCCAGAGTGGGGACCTAGAAAGGTGCTGATAGCCTGGGACAACTAGATGTGGCAAGACAGTTGTGTGAATTTGTGTAACCAAGTATTGAATGTGCTTCCCCCAAGGTCACTCTGGCAGTTACCTGGTTTCCATCATAAAACACTTCAAGTAATATAGCTGCTGTGGTTCATATGAGACTCTGAGGTTGAGGTGGAAAACACCTTGGCTAGGCAGCCTGGACAGAACAGATGGGAACTTTGCTTGTGATTGGATAGTTGGTCCTGCTATTGCATAACTCTCAGAAGATGGCAGAGCCTGGGGGGAAGGACCTGCCCAACAGACCCAGCGGAGTGAACATCGTTTGACAATTCCTGTTGGCTAAAACATCTGAGAGATTTCTGCATTCAGCAAGTCACAAGAGCAGCCTCATTCAATGAAGGCGCTACTGGAGACTTGGGTACAGAAGATGTGTGCAATGCCACAGTGTCCTCAAGCCATAGTGGGGACTCCACACGTGGTGGTTATGTGTGCCTGGAGACTAAGCCCAGTGGGAATTCGAAGAGGCAGATGGAGGGACTGGGGATTGAAGGGTGCAGCTCCTGCATATGCAGCCAGTGCTTCAGCCTTGCTCTAATAGGTATTCTACCCCCACACAAGTCCTAGGACCCAAGAAGTGGGCTCATCTGAAATAAGAACCTGAGCCCTTTCCACCCGAATTATTCTCATACTCAGAGGTCAGTGGTTCCTGATCAAAACATGCATAAGACCCACCTGAGAGGAGCTATTAGAATTGTGGCTCCTGGGCCCATCTTCAGAGAGTCCACTTGGTCAGGCTGAGGCTGAGGTGATACCTAGATACCTGGATAGTTCAAGGACACTTGCTATTTTTTCCTTAACATTTTGGTTGTTTTGTTTTTTAAAGATTAAAAAACAAATTTTTTTTTAATGTTTATTTTTGAGAGAGAGAGACTGAACGCAAGCAGGGTAGGAGCAGAAAGAGAGGGAGACACAGAATCCGAAGCAGGCTCCAAGCTCTGAGCTGTCAGCACAGAGCCTGATGTGGGGCTTGAATTCATGAACAGTGAGATCATGACCTGAATCTAAGTCAGATGCTTAACCAACTGAGCCACCCAGGCGCCCCTAAAGATTTTTAAGTAATCTCTGCACCCAATGTGGGGCTTGAATTTACAACCCGAGATTAAGATCGCATGCCCCACTGACTGAGCCAGCCAGGCACCCCTATTTTTTTTTTAACATTTTGTAAATAGTAATCTCAAAATCGTATATCCACATATCGCTTTCCTCTTTGTTAGTTTTATTTAAGTTTGTGGCTTTTTTTTCCTTTTTTGATAAAAACACTAGATACCACATCTATTACATGTGACCCAGAGGCTCCTTTTAACGAGAAACAGAAATCCATTCTCCCCTCCCCCATTTTTGAATACAGATATCAAAATAATCCTACACATAATTTTGATACAACTAGGCAGCGAAACTGTTGAGGGCCACAAGACCATCCCCACATCCAGAGATTTCCAGGCAATTTCATGAGACTCAGCATATCCTCATACTCACAGCTAAGGCTTATTGTAGTGATGTAGCAAGGACACACAGGTGGACCATAAGGAGAAAGGTGAAGTCTGGGGAAATCCACATGCAGGATTTCTCTCTTCTCTTCTCCCCTCTTCTGAGGGGGTCACACAATGCACTGAGATGATGATGGGAGTTTAAGTTCACTGTGATTTCCACACCGAGCAGGATTACAGGGACAAGAGGACAGATTGTGATGCAATCTCTCCCTCTTTTCTCTCCCTCTTCTGAGGGGGTCACACAATGCACTGAAGACCAGGCAAGTAGGCACCTTCTGTCTAAAACATACCACATTCCAGACTCCCAGAAGGAAAGCAGGTGTTCAGTGTAAATCACATCGTTTGCATATTCTGGGCACAGTGAGACATGCTTATCAGTTGGGATACACACAAAACTCTAAAAGCCAAGTTGCCAGGTGTCAGCCAAGGGCCAGGCCAACCCTGAAAACGGGACTTGTAACAGGTGGAGCCTAGGCTGCCACATTAGTCTTCTTTGTGCGAGCTCTCATGCCTCTTCAAACATGAATATATTTAGCCGTATTCACAGTACCTGTTCCATTAGTAGTTCAGACTATTGCTCTGGCTGCTCAAGTGGGTAAAACACACGGTTCATATAAATCCTGCTTGAGGCTGGTTTTCAGAATCACACCTACATACCTCAGACTTGACACTCCTTGCCATGATTCAGTTTGTAGACTCAAATCCCATTTGGATCGTTCCAGGCTTAAATGACACAGTACCTTGATGATAAAACAAAAAAATGATATTGTCTTTTTTTCTTCTATAAATACCCTAAACATAAAACATAAATTTATGTTTAAACTTTTTTTTTTTAATGTAAGCTCTATGCCTAACATGGGGTTTGAACTCACAACTCTGACATCAAGAGTCACATGCTTTACCATAAGTCAGCTAGGTGCCCCGGTGTGTTAAACACCACTAAGAATGTTAAACATTCTTAGTAATGTTCAGGTCCAGTTTACCAGCTGCAGACATGTTGCATGGTATTTAATGAAGATAGCATGAGCAGAATGTTCTTGACCTAAGATGACTCTGAGATACACTAATTGTACATTTGTCCTTCTGGGGGCTGTGGAAGCTTCTGACTTTCTTTCAACATCATCAGCTCTTAGCATCTTAATTCTTGAGGATGTGATGCTAAGGCTGTATGAATTTTGCCAGCTGGCTGTCAACAAATGTGCTCTGTGTATATAACATCACCCAAGAATTATTTACACTATTCATATTCATTCTTGTAGAAACAGAACTGATGGAGGAGTTCTGGATATTTAGGTCCTTGCTCCACTTTCAGGTTGCATGTTCTGTTTTCACAATCTGTCCTCTTGTCCCTGTAATCCTGCTTGCCATCCACGTACGTACCAGAGCTGTGTCTTCCTTGAGCCCCAGCCCACCGAGCTCCTTGTTGGTCTTCTTCAAATTCTCGGTGTGGAAATCACAGTGAACTTAAACTCCCATCATCATCTCAGCAGTTGATCAGCAGCAGCAGCAGCAGTTGACACTTGGATCTGCACCTCCTCCTCCACACCACTGGTGGCTGGTTGCAGATCTCACAGAGAGAAACTCAGTCATGCTGTACAAGTGATTATTGCTGCAGGGGATGCAGAGGGAGTCAAGACAAGGAAGCTCTGGTAACCAGCAACACCCATCATAGCCATGATGAGCTGGACAACACCCCTTTCCCCTCCCACTCAACTGCCAACCCCAGTGGACAGAGAGCATGACTAGTAAATCAACTGTAAGCAGACATGAGCCACTGAAAGTGGGGTCTTGTTTGTTAGTTCAACAGAACCTAGTTCATCCTAATACCATCTGACATAAAAAATATGTAATTAAAAAAAAATAATTCTAACCCACCCCACCTTCCACACACACACAAAATGTCAGTTCATAAGGGTAGGGCTGTTGTCTGCTTCACTGCCAAACAGTTCCTGGTACATAATAGCCATTCTTGGTTCAATGAAGAAGCGCTGGAGAATCATCTCATCTCATCTCATCTCATCTCATCTCATCTCATCTCATCTCATCATCTCATCTCATCTCATCTCATCTCATCTCATCTCATCTCATCTCCTCTCCTCTCCTCTCCTCTTCTCTCCTCTCCTCTCCTCTCAACTCCAGCACTGGAAGGATGATGAAGGAAATAGAGAGGAGCAGATTTGAGGAGGAATTGTATGAGATTAAAGACTCACTAGTCATATTTGGTGAGTTTTCCTTAATGAACATGCTGTGTGGCCTGAGGGACTTTAATGCCTACCTCTCTGTTCCTCAGTTCCCTCCCCTTAGATGAAGGATGTTATCCAGGTCTCACTTCCTACTGCAAAGACTGGAACTGATCTCCTGACTTCCAGAGAAGAGGTTGGCACATGAGATGTCAATCTTACTCTCTCAGGGGTTGGGGATCAAGCAGTCACCCTGTGTGTGTGTGTTGGGGGGGGAGTTCAGGAACAAAGAGTGAGTTAGTGGTCAAGACTTGGCTGGAACTATGATCTCTGGAGAGGAAAATGAAGTGTCACTCCATAGAGCCATGCCCAGCTGTATTCTCAGACATTCTCGTGTGTAAGAATCTGTCTAGTTGGAGTTGGAGAAGATGTAGATAGCTCAATGGTGGTTTCTGTGTCTCCTGCACATGTGGAAACCGTTCGCACATTGCCGGGCTCAGAGGGAGTAGGAAGGGATTGCCCTTTGTCTGCTGCACATTGAGGTCACAGATCTAGCCATCCCAGGTAGAAAACAGCTTGTTCATCGGTCCAGATTTGAGGATTCTACATCTGCCCACTTCATAGCAGGACCCTTTCCCTAACAGATCTGGGGATTCCAGTCACACTGTATCCTGATCTTGGAAACGCTCTGCTCCAAAGGGGCTGCCTCCCCCAGCAGTTTTCCTGGTGTTTGGCCACAGCTGTGCTGAGCTCTCCAGAAAGATGCTCAAAGAAACCCAGCATCTTTCTCCCATGAGGTCAAGCTGTTCCTAGCTGCCAGGCAGAGGGCCCAAGCTGGGTCTGCCCCAGAGAATCTGGAACAGAGAGGGCACCCAATAAGCGCTAGATAACTAACACAGAATGATCATATAATAAGCAAATGGTCTGAAATTAGCTGGAAAAAGTAAAGCTAAGACAATCCAAAGTGCTTGGAAGAAAGGATTCAAACATGGCCTAGAAGTAGATACATAGATCTAACCTAGGGAAATGCAAATTTAAAAGGCCAGTCACTGTTCCATGCCATTTGGCTTTGCAAGGATTCTTTTAAAATTGTAAAGCCCATACGTCAGAGGTTGGTGAGGGAGATACACTGATGCAGAAGTGTCAAGGGGTATAATTTCTGGAAAGACCCTGGGGTATGAAGAGCTCTACAGGGTTTCAGACCACTTGATTCAATAACCCTCTCTGTTCTGCAGAGGGATATTTTATGTTAATAAAAGGTAAAATCTACAAAGATTTTAAATGACCATGAACCTTTAGAAATGGCACTACTGAGGGGCGCCTGGGTGGCGCAGTCGGTTAAGCGTCCGACTTCAGCCAGGTCACGATCTCACGGTCCAGGAGTTCGAGCCCCGCGTCAGGCTCTGGGCTGATGGCTCAGAGCCTGGAGCCTGTTTCCGATTCTGTGTCTCCCTCTCTCTCTGCCCCTCCCCCGTTCATGCTCTGTCTCTCTCTGTCCCAAAAATAAATAACCGTTGAAAAAAAGAAATGGCACTACTGAAAAATAGTAGAAATACCAGGAAAAATGGGTAAATCTACAGTACAGTCATTTGGGGAAACTTTAACATATTTCTCAGGAAAAAAAAATGGCTGTTTAGGTAGATAAGTGATTCACCATGAAATGATTAACAAGCTTGGCATAACAGTCACAATAGTTGTATTTACACACTCACACACACACACACACACACACACACACACACAAAATTTGTGACCAAATGGATTTTCAAACAGTTTAATACATCACTCCTTCCAAGAACTCGGTGAGCCCTCTCCAACACTGACAAAGAATTTCTTCACATCAACAAACTTTCCTCAGTGATTGCCTTGATCATGAGCTTCTCTCTCTGTCCCCCATTCTCCATCTAGGGTCCCATTATTGGCCCATGAGGCTTTCTGGATCTGTTCACTTAGGCTATTACCTTCCATCAAAATTTCCATGTCTTTATGTTTTGTTCTGTCATGAGCTATTTCTTCTGTGGTTCTCAACACTCTCCTGCAGGCCAGTTTGTCTACTAAGGTTCTTAACCTAAAAGTCATTTTCTCACCCCCAGAAAGTCTCTATGCTCCAACTGGGGACCCCACTTTAAATAGATGAAGAGGAACTAATATCTCAATAAAGTTGTTAAAAATAATAAGGAAGGATCTTACATGCTTGTATGGAAAGATTTCTAGGATATTATTAACTGAATAAAAGCAAGGTAAAATTCAATGCGTGGTAGCCACCACTTGTATAAGAGAATGAAAAAATATTTACATATATTTACTTGTGAATACATAAGGTGTCTCCAGAAGGACCTACAAGAAACTAAAAATAGTAGTTGCTAGTAAGTAAGGAAGTCAGTGGTGGGAGTCAAGGGACAGAGGAAGATCTCACCAGATACTATAGTGCACCTTCTGAATTTCAAGTCATGAGAATGTATTACTTGCTTAAAAACATGTGTTTTAGGGGCGCCTGGGTGGCGCAGTCAGTTAAGCGTCTGACTTCAGCCAGGTCACGATCTCGCGGTCCGTGAGTTCGAGCCCCGCGTCGGGCTCTGGGCTGATGGCTCAGAGCCTGGAGCCTGCTTCAGATTCTGTGTCTCCCTCTCTCTCTGCCCCTCCCCCGTTCATGCTCTGTCTCTCTCTGTCCCAAAAATAAATAAACATTGAAAAAAAAATTTAAAAAACAAACAAACATGTGTTTTATATTTTTAAAAACAATGATGAGGGACTGAACTAATAGGAAGGAACGAGCAGGAAAGATTTTTAGGAAGGTAAAAATCCACAAGCCACAGATTCACTTTTCTAATATTATGTAACAAACATCCCAAACACAGTGGTTTAAAATAATAATTTCTTTAATTTCTTACCGTTCTATAAGTTGACTGGGTAGCTGGGTGGTTCTTTTCACTTAGGGCCTCTTGTGTGGTTTCAGGTCAACGCGATCAGGGCTGGAGACATTTGAAAGCTCAGGGTGAAGATTAAGGCTGGCGCTGGCTGCCCGCTGTGAGCTCAGCTGGGACTGTTGACTGGAGCACCGACATTAGACCCCTTCAAGTGGCCTAGGCTCCTCTCAGCATGGTGGCTGGGTTCTAAGAGAGGGTGTCCCAAGAATGAACATTCCAGGAGACCCAGGCAGAATCTGCAAAAACTTCTTATGATTTGGCCTCAGAAGTCACACATCATCACTTTTGCTACATTTTATTGCATAGTCAGTCAGGGGGAGCCCAGACAGGGGGAGGGGATATAAATTCCACCTCCTGGTGGGAAGAGACACAAAGAATTTGGGACTATCTTAATCCACCATGGATCCTCAGTGACCCACGGAGGAGTAACAGAGAGAAAGGAATCTTTCTCAAAGAATCTTAATCTTATATCAGATTATGATATAGAAAGATGAGTAGGCTGAGGTGACATGAAGGAGGAAGCTTGGAGCGCAAGAACAGCACGTATGCTTTTGGACAGGTTATATTGAGGCGCCCAAGGGACATAAAGTGGAGCCGCCCAGTTTAAAATATTAGCCAAGGTAAGGAGAAAACATGATATACACCTACATATATTTAAGTTTCACAAGACAGTTCTTTGAGCATCTAGAGTCTTGCTATATTCTGTGATCTCTGCCTGGGACACTTTCCACCGAAATATCCCCATCGCTCCCATCCAATCTCCTTTAGGCCTCCCACTTGTGGATTTTCCCTCTTCAGAAAGTGGATTTTCAGGCACATAGAGGAATGGTGTGAGAATGCTCTAAAAGGGTTTTAAAAAAGATTTTTTTTTTTAATGTTTATTTTTGAAGGAGAGAGATAGAGCGTGAGTGGGGGAGGGGCAAAGAGAGAAGGAGACACAGAATCCGAAGCAGGTTGCAGGCTTTGAGCCATCAGCACACAGCCTAATGCGGGGCTTGAATCCACAAACTGTGAGATCATGACCTGGGCCAAAGTTGGACGCTTAACCGACTGAGCCACCCAGGTGCCCCCTAAAAGGGTTTTAAAAAGAAAGATGTGGGGGCAACTGGGTGGCTCAGTTGGTTGAGCATCTGACTTCAACTCAGGTCATGATCTCACAGTTCATGAGTTCAAGCTCCGTATTGGTCTCTGTGCTGACAGCTCAGAGCCTGGAGCCTGCTTCAGCTTCTGTGTCTCCCTCTCTCTCTGCCCCTCCCCTATTTATGCTCTCTCTCTCTCTCTCTTAAAAATAAATAAACATTAAAAATTTTTTAAACATTAAAAATAAATTATCATCCAAAAGCTATTTGGTCAAAGAGGAAAATAATAAAATAAGTAAGTAAAATAAAAAATAATCTGATTTTGTTTAGACTAAAAAATAATATACTCCATATCAAAACCAGAGGAATACATACAAAATTATTATCAAAGCACGCTTTCATTTTTTTAATGTTTATTTCTTAAAGATTTTCAACAAAAGAATTTTTTTTAGTTTTTTAATGTTTATTTATTTTTGACAGAGAGAAAGAGAGAGAGAGAGAGCGAGCAGGGGAAGGGCAGAGAGAGAAAGGGACAGAGGATCCAAAGCTGGCTCCAGACTCTGAGCTGTCAGCACAGAGCCCAGCACGGTGCTTGAACTCCCCACGGGGCTTGACCCGAGCTGAAGTTGGACGCTCAACCAACTGAGCCACACAGAAACCCTGAGAATGCTTTTTTTAAAAAAAAATTTAGTTATTTATTTTGAGAGAGACAAACAGCAGGAATCAGAGAAGGGCAGAAAGAGAGAGAGGGAGAGAGAGAATCCCAAACAGGCTCCACACCACCAGCACAGAGCCCAATGCGGGGCTCAAACTTACAAACCATGAGATCATAACCTAAGCTGAAACCAAGAATCAGTAGGATGTTTAACTGACTGAGCCACCCAGGTACCCCAATGTTTATTTATTTTTGAGAGAGAGAGAGCTTGAGCATGAGCAGGGGAGGGACAGAGAGGGGGACAGAGGATCCAAAGTGGGCTCTGTGCTGACAGCAGAAAGCCCAACGCAGGTCTCGAACTCACGAGCCCTGAGATCATGACCTGAGCCAAAGTCGGATGCTTAACCGACTGAGCCACCCAAGTGCCCCTGGTGTCTTTATAAAAAGAGGAAAATTCTAGACAGACGTGCACACAGGGAGAAGTCATATGAAGATGAAGGCAGAGATCTACAAGCCAACAGATACCAAAGATTGCTGGGAAACCACCAGAAGTTGAGAAAAGAGGGATTGAGCAGAGTATCTCTCTCATGCCCTCAGAAGGACCAAACCATATCAAAACCTTGATCTCTTGTAGCCTCCATAATTGAGACAATACATTTTTGTTATTTAAGTCACCCAGTTTGTGGTACTTTTTTATGGTAGCCCTAAAAAACAAATACAACATTTTGTTTTTGTTTTGTTTGTTTGTTTTTTTCAAAACCCCCACTTTATGGAAAATAACTACAGTTTCCAAAACAAGTAAATATTAGTGACTAGTGTTGCATTATATTTTCGCAAATCTCTTTAATGTCTGGTAGTTGGGTTTCCATAGCTGCTTGTGCCTTTGAGACTTGCAGAGTCTCAGTACTCTTAGTACTCTCAGTTCAGTCCTAACCTCTTCAGTAGGAGACAACTGGAGTCTGGCATGGCTTCTAGCAGCACAATGCTGTGTCCCTAGAAAGATACCATCCTCCAGTGAAATGCCTGCTGACTGCCTCCCTGAGAAATGCTGCCAGGAGAATTTGCTGTTTGTTCTGGTGAACACCCAAGGATAGCTCCTGACCTCCTCTTCTTATAGCATTTACTAAAAAAGAGCTTAGAACTGAATTCTTTCTGTCTGAGATGTCTGTGTACATCCTACAACTCAGAGTCTTTTTTAAGGAAAGTTTCCTTTGAAACAGAATGGTCAGAAAGGAGAGGGCTGCTGTCTCTAGTCTCTGTGGGAGGGTAGAATCCTAACTTTGATAATCATCAGGCAACAGCACACTGGCTCAATCATATTTACACTGACCAACACTTTGTAGTTTTCCACATGAGTCCTGCTCTCTCCCCCTTCTGATTCCCTTATTCTTCTTTAAAAGGCCCAGTCACCTCTGCACAAATGCAAGTGGGGTTCAGTGCTTTCCCCCACTGTCAGCAGTTACTGAATAAAATCTGTTTTCACCATGTTAATCAATGTCCATTTTGTTTATCTTTAACACTATCATTCTGTTGCAATATTACACATCCAGAAGTCTCTGGAAAACTCTATTGTACATTCGTGAGAAAATGGGAGTGGGGGGGAAAGCTATTATTATGAACTCATGGGTTTTTTCCTTCCTTTTCAAGTTTTTATTTAAATTCTGGTTAGTTAACATATATGGTAAAATTTGTTTCAGGTGTAGAATTTAGTGACTCATCAGTTACATATAACACTCAGTGCTGAACTTAGTTTTGAACTCACCAACTCACAGGGTCTCAGGAAGCTCCAGGGTGTCCCTGGCCCACACTTTGAGAACTACTGCAACAGACAAACGTCCTATAATATAACCAAGGAGAAAACAAAAATATAAGTAGTAGAAAATTAAAAATTGAAACAATTGGGAAACATCATGCATTGAAACTTCAGCACTATTAGAACCAGGAGGAAAGTTGTGCCCAGGAACTCATTCCACATAAATACATGGGGCTGCTCTAAGATAACAGACTCAACCCTCCTTCATCTTTTCCACCCTTTTGGGGCTGCTGCAGAGAGGAAGGCTATACTTCCTCCTGGGACTTCTCTGCCCACCGAGAAAGGAATACTGCCTGGAAATTGTGTGGGAACCCAGTAGTGGCCACATTCAGTCTCCCGGAGACTGCCTGATTCATGGTTCCCACAGCAGCTCCTGCCCTCTGCTCAAGTCAGTGAAGATGCCTGACAAATGCCCCTCCTGGTGCTGCTGACCCCTGCCGCGCTGGGCACTGGGCGGGGTGGCAAGGGAGATGCCCAGCATTGCCAGCTAGGACGCGCAGGCCCCGGGTCTCAAAGCAGGGCACCCCACTCCCGCGTGGACAGACGCGCACCTTCAATGGGGGCTGGAGGAGCAAAGGCCACCTAGGCGCCGCGGACGCGCGCAGACACGAACCCCCAGCTGCCAGGCTGGGAGGACGGACGACCCCTAGCACCAGGGTCCCCTCGGAGCCCGCCCCGGCGCCACAGCCCTCAGCGGCCCCCGGCCGCCGCCGCCCGCCGGGCAAGCCTCGCGGAGGTCTGCGGCAGGAGCGCCCCCAGTGGCCGGAGGCCCGAAGGAAGGACAGTCCTATTGGCCCGAAGCCAGAAGGCTCTCATTGGTCGAAGATTCGACGAACAGAGGTTTCCATTGGTCAGGCTCTGAGGCACGCCGCACGGCCTTCTGGGAGTTGTAGTTGCAGCGTCACCAGCGCGGCCGCCATTGTCCCGCGGGCGGCGAGTGGAGTGGTCCCTGAGGCGGGGGCTGCTCTCGGGTTTACGGACGCCTCGGGCTCCTGTTCTCGACCTGTCGGTCCAGGATGAACCCCGAAGAGGAAGCGACAGCACTGGAGATGGCTACAGGGCTGCCAACGGAATGGCTTCAGGTAAAGTAATAATTATAACGATTGCAGCGGGTCCAGCGTCTCCCGCAGGTATTGGCCCTTTAACCCTGGCAGCGCACGGTGAGCAGGGCCCGGGCCTTATCCCCCTTTACACATGAGAAAACTGAGGCGCAGTTCAGGGCGCGCTGACTGGCCCGACTGGTGAGGGTGGAGTTTGGATTCGAACCCGGGCCATCAGGTCCCCCAGTGCGCATGCTCCCCTAGTACGCCAGTTTCCTTGTTCTGGGATGGGGCTTAGTATCATTTCCTAGGACCAGGCTGGCCCGGCTCCCGCCGATTGCTTTCCCCGCGAAGGCCATCTGCCATGTGATGGTGTCAGTGGAGCGCCGAGATGGCAGGTATTTCCGAATAGAAATGCTTTAATTCACGGAGCCAGCAAACACTCCCCGAGAGCCCTGCTCCGCGAGGCCCCTGGCCAGGGGGCTGGGCACAACCCCTGAGGATGATGACAGGTCACCAGGCACGGCATAACTGGGGCGGGAGCGACTACCGGGGCTCCTTCCCAGCACCGCTCCCTCTCGGGGGCTGTGGGCGAATTGCACACTGGGCGGTCCGTGCCTGCAAGGCCATCTGGGAAGGTGCCTGTTTCAAAGATCCTGCAATTGTAGACAAAGTGGCCGCTCCCTATGTTCTCCATAAAGTGCTGTCTCCACGTGGCAGAAACCAAAAATAATTCATAATTCCTGAAGCTCCGCATCTTTGAAATTCTGGACTTACTGTGTTTTGTTGTTGTTGTTTACCAGGATTTGCATTATTTAAGATTTTGTATGCCAAGTGAGATTATTGATAACCTTAGATTTGCATGTTTTCAGATATGTGTTATGCAGATTTGCATTAAATCACACTTTAGTGGGGCGCCTGGGTGGCTCGGTCGGTTAAGTGTCCGACTTCAGCTCAGGTCACTATCTCGCGGTCCGTGAGTTTGAGCCCCGCGTCAGGCTCTGGGCTGATGGCTCAGAGCCTGGAGCCTACTTACCATTCTGTGTCTCCCTCTCTCTCTCTCTGCCCCTCCCCCGTTCATGCTCTGTCTCTCTCTGTCCCAAAAATAAATAAACGTTAAAAAAAAAACTTAAAAAAAAAAAAACGTAAAAAAAAATCACACTTTAGTGGGGCACCTTGGTTGAACATTTTTTTTTAAATTTTGTTTGTTTTTATTTATTTTTGAAAGACAGAGGGTGAGCCGGGGAGGGGCAGAGAGAAAGGGAGACCCAGAATCTGAAGCAGGCTCCAGGCGCTGAGCTGTCAGCACAGAGCCGAACGCGGGGCTCGAACTCACAGACCGTGAGATCATGACCTGAGCCATAACCGACTGAGCCACTCAGAGGGTCTGACTCTTGATCTCAGCTGGGGTCTTGATCTCTTGGTGATGAATTTGCCTCCAGCTGGGCATGTGAAGCCTACTTTGAAAGAGAAAAAAAATCACACTTTGGTCTGCAGTGGATGGAGGGGGTGGGGCAGGGAATGAGCAATGTCAGTGTAAAACAGTAATTAAGGCAGTCAAAACAGATTTTATTCAGAAACTATTGCAATAGAGGGAAAGAGACTTCAGTATAGAACTGAACTCAATTCCAAATACTATAAGTAAAAGTGGGAATTTCTAGCTGGGTTCTGGGGTGGGTATAATTCTTGCCAAACTGACCTAGGGATTCTTGCTGAAGCAGGCTAAGTGATCAGATATTACCTGAAGGATTCTGTGGGATGAGGACTTTGAAAAGATACAGAGAGTAATTAGATATGGTGGGTGGGGATTCTGACTAAACCAACTCTTTTTCTTTTTTTTTTCTCTGACTAAACCAACTCCTATGAAACTGGGTGATGCAAAGTGGACATAGAAGCCCAGAGGTCAAGGCCTAGTTGAGAAAAGGGTTCAGAGGAACGAGACTCTCTCAAGGAGAGTCTGTCAGCAGTAAGATAAAGTGTATTAGTTATCTGTTGCATGTAACCCAAAAACCTAGTGGTCTAGAACAACAATAAATATTACCTCAGTTCTGATAGCAGGAACCCTTGAATGATTTAGCTGGTGGTTCTGGCCTAGGCCCATGAGGTTACCATCAAGATATCAGTGTGGACCGCTGTCATCTGAGACTTGACTGGGATTGGAGGATCCACCTCCAAGACAGTTCACTCACATGACAGTCCCTCCCCATGTGGGCCTCTCTGTGGAGCTGCTTGAGTGTCCTCACAACATGGCATCTGGCTTCCCAAAGAGTAAGTGGTCCAGGAGATGGCAAGGTAGAAGCCCCAATGCCTTTTGTGCCCTGGGGTTAGAATTTACACACTCATTGGTACGGTATCCTATTGGTTGCCCAACCCTATTGGTTGTCAAACCTGCACAGTATAGGAGGGGACTGCATAACTACACAAGGACTGGGGACCACTGGAGGCCATCTTGGAGGCTTGCCACCACAGGAGGCAAGGAAGTCGAGGGCGTTGAGGTCCAGTGTATAGCTTTCTGTGGCTGCTGTAACAGAGTACTAAAGACTTGGTGGCTTAAAGCAATACACATTTATTCTTACAGTTCTGGAGGTAAGAAGCCTGAGATCAGTTATACTGGGCAGAGCCACCCCTGGAGGATCTAGGGGAGAATCGGTTTCCTCACCTTTTCTAGCTCTAGTGGCTGTAGTCCTTGTATTCCTTGGCTAATGGCCCTTTGTCTGTCTTCAAAGCCAGCAGCATGGCATCTAGCCATAGTGGTCACATTGCCTTTTGTCTTCTGTAGTTAAATCTCCTTCCACCTTCTTAGAAGGACATTAGTGATTGCATTTAGGGCCCACCTGGATAATCCAGGATGATTTCCCCATTTAAAAATCCTTAATCACATTCACAGAATCCCTTTTGCCATTTGTGGTAACATTCACCAGCTCCAGAAACTAGGACCTGGGTATCTTTGGAGGCCATTACTCAGTCAACCATAGCCAGGCTGAAAGAGGCCATCCTGTACCCAAAGGTGAAAAGGAGCCATTCAAGATTTTTTAAAGCAAGTATAGCTTGGGTTTGAGAAAAAACATTAAAGCATCTGGGAAGGTGGGGGTAGGAGAAATACTGAGAGCTAACTAGGATGCGGGGAGGGGGCCAGTGACCAGGTGCTGGATGATGCCAGGGTGGCCTGGTCAGCTGTGGGAGTGTGTGGAGTAAAGGAGTCTGATAGCCCATCTCTCCAGGCACCAGTAGTGCAGAACAAGAGGAGAGCCACAGGGGTCTGAGGTGGAGCAGCAGAGAGGGCCATGAAAAAGCAAGGAATGGGCTCCTGCTAGAATTCCAGGAGGAGACATGAAGGATTCATGTAATGCCACTGAGAGCTCTTATGGCCTGGAGAGATCAGTACTCAGTGGGCCTGGCGCCTGGGCTGTTACTGAGGACCCATGCAGAGTGGGTGATAGTTGAGGGGGTGAGGCAGGAAAGGCAGGGGGCACAGGGAGCATGTATCAGAGCTGGAGGACCTGAGTGGGATATGAGGACACGGGGAAAAGAACAGAGACTTCTGTTCCCAACCAAAGGGTTCTCATGCTTCCTGAACAATTTTTGTCACAGCTGTATGCCACCTGTACTATAATTTCTTTAAAATTTTAAAGACTTCTTGTGTTTTTCTTAACATACCCCTTTATAATTGAGGTATTTAGTAAGTGATTGTGATTTGCATTTCCCTGGTAGCTAATGATATTGAGCATCTTTTCAAGTGCTTATTCAGTATTTGTATATTTTATATTTTCTTTGAAGAAATACCTATTTAGGTCCTTTGCCCTTTTTAATTGTGTTGTCATTATTATTGAGTTGTAAGAGTCCTTTATATTTTCCAGATACAAGTCACATACAAGATTTGTGATTTGTTATTATTATTTCCCAGTATGTGGATATTTTTTCACTTAATTTTTCTAATTAATTTATTTTTTTAATTTGAGAGAGAGAGAGAGCACGAGTGGCGAAGAGGGGCAGAGGGAGAGAGAAAATCCTAAGGAGGCTCCATGCTTAGCAAGAGCCCAAGGTGGGGCTCGATCCCACAACCCTAGGATATTCACCTGAGCCGAAACCAGGAGTCAGATACTGAACCAAGTGAGCCACCCAGGTTTCCCTCTTCTCATTTTCTTGATAGTGTCCTTTGAAGCACAACAATTTTTAATGTTGATGAAGTCCAACTTACTTATTTTTTTCTTTTGTTGCTTGTGCTTTTGCTGTCAGATTCTAAGAACTCTTCACCAATCCAAGATTGTGAAGATTCATTACTATATTTTCTTCTAAGAGCTTAATAGTTTTAGCTCTTACGTTTGTCTTTTATCCATTTTCAGTTAACTTTTTATATGGTGTGAAGTAGAGGACCGATTTTATTCTTTTGCATCTTGTCCTGTAGAAAGTGTTTCACAACCACTTATTCCCCATCACAGCCCCCAAGGAATGATTCTTTGAAAACAGGGAAGCATGGCAATAGAAGTGGTCACCTGCTCTATGCTTCTTGAGGAAGAAGTAGCAGAGTCAAAACTCAGATCCAGAAATATCTAGCTTCTGACAGTGGCCACACCGAGCCCACAGAAGGGTTTCATTTGTAGGACATGTTTTAGATACATTGCATCAACTTACAAAAATTAAAAAGTTTCATTTAAAAATGTGGCCTAATTTTCAGCTACTCACTAGAGATGGGCAGTTCTGACCAAATGAGGCCTGAATTTCCCCCATGATCAGTTGGTTCTGAGTCCCAGCTGCCCCTTCAAATAGGGCATATATTACCCATCACCTGCAGTGTCACCTCTCACAGGTTAAGTACCCTTGTAGGCTCTTCCAGTAGCCCACTTCAGTCTTTGATGAGCCTGCCTGGTCCCTGAAGATAGGTGAGTTTCTGACTCCCAACTATAAACCCCTCTTTTCAGGTAGGATACTGAGTCTTGCCTTGAATCTGAGAGTTATTTAATGTATCAGTTAGATGTTACTATGTAACAAACTATCCTAAAGGTTAGTAGCTTAGACCACTAACTGTTTCTTTAACCCACAGATCTGCATGTCAGCAATTTCTGTTTGCACCTGCACCTGTCTGAGATCAGTTGTAGGTCAGCTGTGGGTGGCTTCCATCTTGCTGGGATACTTTCATATGCCCTCACTATACAACCTAAATGTGACAGTCCAGTAGGTGCCCAGTGAGACCTGACTTGGCATTATTCAGAATGTGCACTCTCTCAGGACACTGGCCTGCCCATCTTCTGCTTCTCCATTCCTCCTTCTCTTCCTAAGAGCACTGACGGGGGCAGTCCAGCTGATCAGGAGTGTGTGTGATATTTCAGGAGCCGGTGACCTTCCGGGACGTGGCTGTGGACTTCACCCAAGAAGAGTGGGGACAGCTGGGCCCCGCCCAGAGGACCCTCTACCGTGACGTGATGCTGGAGACCTTTGGGCATCTGCTCTCTGTGGGTAAGGCCTGCTTCCCCAGCTGATGATTGGATTCCTACAGTGACTTATTTTTTTATGGGTTATAGGTCATAGGGCCTCTGGTATGAGGACTTGATCTTGGGCTGGGGAACAGGGATCTTGCATTCTCATTCCTTGTGGTACATACAGGCAGGAGGAGGTTTCTGCCCTTTTCTGTCCTAATGCAAAGCCGTCACCTTATTGTGAGATGTCCTCATGCCCTATCAGGAGTGTAGGGCTGGATTCTGAGCTGGTTCTTTCTGTGGCAGGTCCCCACATCCTGTGTCTTTCCCTTGTTCCAGGGCCTGAGCTTCCAAAACCTGAAGTCATCTCCCAACTGGAGCAAGGGGCTGAGCTGTGGGCAGCGGAGAGAGGAATTGCCCAGGGTCACTGTCCAGGTGAGAAGCTGCCAAGTGGGAACTCCTAATGGGAGCAGCCCAAGAGGCGACTACAGATGTGCTGCTTGGAAAGGGTGGTGTGTCAGGGTCCCCAAGACCCCAAAGAGCCAGTGATTACAGCGAAAGAATATAGAGGAAAGTCGGCAAGGAGAAAAGGCAGATGAGGTGAAGTCCAGAAGCCAGCCAAGATTCCACAGTTCCTTCCTAGTAGAGTCACACTGTACATGCGTAGTTCCCACAGTAGTGAGTTGTGACGACACATGAGGAATGCTAGCTCCCAGGGAAGCTTGTTAGAGGCTCAGTGCCAGGGTGTTTTATTGGGCGCTGGTCACTTAGGCACCCTGTGCCTGGCACAGACCAAGATTCCAGACTCGCAGGAGAGAGCAGGTGTTCACCGTAAACCATACTGTGGGCACAGTTTGGGCACAGTGAGCCACTCTTATCAGTTAGGGTGGTGGGAACTCTCTTGAAATCCAAATTCCCACACACAGCCCTGGGCCAGTCTCAAAACTGGCCCCTCTAAGGATGGTAGCCTTAGGCCTGCCCTGTTAGCTTTTCTCTGTGTAGGAGGTCTGCGCCCTGCTCCTGTGTTCTCTGTTCTTCTCATCCGGGCTCTCCCTTCTCTGAGCACAGAGACCATCTGCCTCTCCTCCAGTGGTCAGAATCCCACCCTGTCCTCCCTCTCATGTTCTCTCTTGCCACCTCAGTGTGCCCTTGCCACAGGATCATTTCTAATGTGTGAACTTGCTCTCCATCTTCTCCATTTTCATCTTTCATGTCCAGATTCTGTAAACCTGTTCTCCACACCCTTGTGTTCTCTCAGCAACAACGATTGTATTCAGCTCTAAATATCTGAAACCTGGGCTAGAGTACTCAAAAAAAGAAGCAATTTTTTTCACAAAGCAGCCACTGCTGCCTCTGACTCAGTATTCAGTGGCAAGGCTTATGGTTCTGATTCTTCTGGCCTTTCCTTGAGGTCATGGCATGGATGCAGCAGCTCTGGCCATCACATCTGTGCTCCAGGCAGGGGGTGTGGATGTGGGAAGAATAGTGCCAGTAACATTTCACCCCTTTTATCTGAATGAACCCAGATTTCGTCCTTTGAGGTCTCCTTGGTCAGGACTGGGTCACATCTACCTGCCCTTATGCCACTAGGGAGTCTGGAAAGGAGGCCTAGATTGTCATAATTGGCTTATGCCTGTCACAATCCCTTCTCTGGGACTGGTGAATTGGTACCCCGAAGTGCGTTGGAAGAAGTAGGCTATGACAGTGGGATACACGGCCAGCAGTACCTGCTGCTCAGCCTCTGACACCACCCAGGGCTTTTTGACCTGCAGGGAATCACATGTACCTCCACAATGAGGTATAACCTATTACCCGAGGGCAAGGGTGAATCTGCAGCAGATGCAGAAGTACCATGTCTCCTCTGAGGCAAAAGAGCCTGAAGTGCCCCACACGTTTGACATCCTCCAGTCCCCAGTGCTGGCCTGCACCCCCAGGCCCTGAGCTAACTCCTACCAGGCTAGTTCCCTCTGGATGCCATGGTCCCCAGCGGACCATAAATTTCACCATGTAAAACGTACAATTTAGTGGTTTTGAGTATATTCACAGATTATACCCATCACCACTGTCAAGTTCGAGGACATTTTAATGGCTCCAAAGTCACCAATTAGCAGTACCGTGATTTGTTTCTACCCATATAACATTTGTGACACCAAATGTGTGGGGTTTTTTCCACACCAACAAACCGTTTTCCAACTCTCCAGTTACTAGCTGGGTGTCCAACAATTAAGTCCAATTCTGACACTATCTACCTGGAGTTAGTGTAGACCCCACAGCCTGAGGACTCTGTCTCTTAAGAATGCCTCCACTTCAGGGGCGCCTGGGTGGCGCAGTCGGTTAAGCGTCCGACTTCAGCCAGGTCACGATCTCGCGGTCCGTGGGTTCGAGCCCCGCGTCGGGCTCTGGGCTGATGGCTCAGAGCCTGGAGCCTGTTTCCGATTCTGTGTCTCCCTCTCTCTCTGCCCCTCCCCCGTTCATGCTCTGTCTCTCTCTGTCCCAAAAATAAATAAACGTTGAAAAAAAAAATTTAAAAAAAAAAAAAAAAAAAAAAAGAATGCCTCCACTTCAGATGCCAGTTGACAAGTCAGGGCATCCCATACCTCTGACTGACGAGCTATAAATCAGGGGTTCCCATGACCCTCTCCTTAGGTTCAGTAATTTGCTTTTACAGCTCACAGAACTCAGGGACACTATTTATTACTGGTTTATTACAAAGGATAAAATAAACAGCCAGATATCAGGGGTTGGGGTCTGCTGGCTCTGGAGGTGAAGGAAAGGGCCATGGAATGTAGTCAGTCTCGTGAAGCTGGAAATGGCACGGAAACAGATTCTCTCCTAGAGCAGCCAAGAGTCATCCAGCCCTGCTGATACCTTGACTTGGGACTTCTGACCTCAGAACTGTAAGAGAAGTGTGGTCTCTTAAGGTGATACGCTTGCAGCACGTTGTTAGAGCAGCTACAGGAAGCTGATACCCTTGCCTTCGCTGCACTGTAAGAAAGGGGGGGGCCCGCCTGCCTGCATGCAGTTCTTGTTCTGGAGGATTCTGCCACCTGGGCTGGTCCTCCCAAGGTGTCCTACAGACATGAGGGTACCTCTACTTGGGTATCTGACCTACCAAACTTCGGTTTTCTAAAACTGAGCTCCTTGTCTGCCTCCCAAGCCTGCTCCTTCGATGGTTTGCCCAGTATCTATTTCCCTGGCTCCTGAGGACTGGGCTTTTCATGTGTTGGGGTTGCAGTTTCTCCCCATCATCGGGCCAGACAGTGAGTATTTTAGGCTGTGTGGGCTAAGTATACTCACTATTTGTTTTGTTCTCTCTGAAATGAATTACCATAAACTTAGCAGTTTAAAACAACACCCAATCATTATCTCACATTTCTGTCAGTCCTGACTGGTTTGTCTGCTCCAGGTCTCACAAGACTGAAGTCAAGGTCCTGACTGGGCAGGGAACTCAGAGAGAATCCAATTCCAGGTGTGGTCAGGACAGAATGCAGGTCTGTGTGACCATAGGATTGAGGCTCCTGTTTCCTTTGAGACTCTTGCGGAGGAGTTGTTCTCAGGAAGTGCACCCATTTCCCGACTGAAGTCCTCCTGTGCAGCCAGCCTCTCCCTTTTACCTCCTTCTGCTTTTAAGGGCTCTGGGGGCCACTTTAGGCCCATCCTGATAACCCAGCATCCTCTCCCTATTTTAAGGCTTCAGGTCAGCTGATGAGTCACCTGCCAAGTCCCTTCATAGCAGTACCTAGATGAGTGCCTGATTGCACAGCCAGGGACATCTTTAGAATTCTGCTTCTGTCATACACCCTTCTCTTTTTTTCCTGCAGCCCTTAAAAACATAAAAAATACTCGTAGTTGGGGGCTGTAGTCTGCCAGCCCCTTGTCTAAGGCCAGTGCCTGGGCCTGTGGCAGGTACTTGGGAGATTTTTGTCGAACGAATGAAAGCATGAGACTGTTTCTGCAGACGAGGCACTTGGTGTCTGCACAGGAAGCAGAACTGAGATTTTCCTAGAGGTGGGAGGAGTAGTAAGGATGGAGGCCCAGCGTGTCCTCTCTGTGTTTTTTCCGCCAACTCCCTCAGCTCTTTGGTACTCTTTCAGGCTGGGAACCTGGACCCGAAAGCCAAGCGTCACCCAAGGAGCTGGGCCTTCTTGAGGAGGAGCCATCCCATGTTGCGGAAAGGGAAGGCTTCCTGAGGGACACTCCCTGTCCCACCACCCTAGGGAAACACTGGGAACATGAGCGCCAGGTACAGGTGCCTGAGAAGGAACAGGATAATTTGAGGCGATTGGAAGTTAGCCTTGAGGAAGTGCCAGTTCAAGATAAAAGCTATGAAACTTTCAGACCTGGGGAAAACAGTGTCCTGAATGCAAACCCAGATCCATCCTCGGAGACTTCTAGGAGAGACTATCTCTGTGCTTACGACTCACAGGCTATAAACTCGGAAGGGAACTCAAGCTCAGTCCAGCAGACAGGCTCGTCCGGCAAAGGGCCGTGTGACAGCAGTGACTGTAGCAAAGCTTCCAGTCAGGCCATTCCCATTACAGAACTCACCCGAAGCCAAGTACAGGATAAACCCTACAAATGTACAGACTGTGGGAAGTCATTTAATCATAACGCACATCTCACAGTGCATAAGAGGATTCACACGGGAGAGAGGCCTTATATGTGCAAAGAGTGTGGGAAAGCCTTCAGCCAGAACTCCTCCCTGGTTCAGCATGAGCGAATCCACACGGGAGACAAGCCCTATAAATGTGCTGAGTGTGGGAAGTCTTTCTGCCATAGCACACACCTTACTGTCCATCGGAGAATTCACACCGGAGAGAAACCCTATGAATGTCAGGACTGTGGGCGGGCCTTCAACCAGAACTCCTCCCTGGGCCGGCATAAGCGGACACACACCGGGGAGAAGCCATACACTTGCAGTGTGTGTGGGAAGTCCTTCTCACGGACCACGTGCCTCTTCCTGCATCTGAGGACACACACAGAGGAGAGGCCCTATGAGTGCAACCACTGTGGGAAGGGCTTCAGGCACAGCTCCTCCCTGGCCCAGCACCAGCGAAAGCATGCTGGGGAGAAGCCTTACGAGTGCCGCCAGAGGCTGATCTTCGAGCAGACGCCAGCTCTGACAAAGCATGAGTGGGCAGAAGCCCTCGGCTGTGACCCACCTTTGAATCCAGATGAGAGGGCTCACCGAAGCGACAGGCCTTTTAAGTGTAATCATTGTGGGAAATGTTTTATTCAGAGCTCGCACCTCATCCGACACCAGATAACTCACACGAGAGAGGAGTCCCAGGGCCGGAACCGGCGACGGCTTGAGCAGTCCTTTGCCCGGGGCTCACACCTTGCCCGGCATCAGCACACACACTCCAGCGAGAACCCTGGGGGTGGGACAAAGGCAGGACAACCCTCGAGCCGAGCGCTTGCCTTGTTTGACATCCATGAAATCATGCAAGAAAAAAACCCAGTTCACGTCATAGGGGTTGAAGAGTCTTCCATGGGTGCTTCTGTGTTATTTGACATCAGAGAATCCTCGTAGGAGAGAAACTCTACAGATGACTTTTGAACCACAGGTACAAAAATGTGGTAAGTCCACATAGTGCATTCACAGAAAGGGGGACTGGGGGTAGAAACGTCTAAAGCGACCTCTGATTCTTAAAGAAATGGTGCTTCCCAAATACTGGAGATTGATGGTTCTCAAATCTGCCAAGCCCAGTGCCCCCTTTAACCACACATGTTTTGTGCCGTTCCCTCTATTACTGCAAAATGAATTCATAGGTAATGTAACCCACACACATGTACTGTAAAAAATCGATATACGGCCCCTTTTTGTAAAGCATAATTAAAACAAAAGTAATTTATGGTAGAGTGATGTGGACTGAGTTGGTGCGGTATCTCTCCACGTGACTGTATGGGCCATTGTGCCTGAACACCTACCTGGGGCATTGCCAGTGCCGTCTGGCATATGGGATATGGTATCGGTCATGGAAATAGTCCGAGTGGCATTCCTCTATGGGATGTGATTTTCCTAAGTGGTGACTAACTCTTGCAAAAGTTTTGGACAAAACAAAATACCATTGCATTTCTGGAAAATTCTGTATAAAATTCTAAGCGTGCAGGGTTAATTTGTGTTTCTATGTGAAGTTGACTTAGGATCTCAGTTCACACATGACAGACTTGTTTCACAGATTTGTACATGGTCCACAGGAGCCAGCTCTGCACTTCACAAGAGCACACTTGGCCCCCACCCACATGTCAGCTGCACCCATGCCCACAGCAAAAGACAAAAAGGCCCCCATGAAATTCTGCTACATTCCCTGGGCATGTCACAGATCCTTTTGAAAGCCGTTGCCTTGAAATTGCCAGCATTGCTTAAGCCAGAGGTTTTCCATCAGGGGTGGATTTGTCCTCCAGGAGACATCTAGTGATGTCTGGAGACATTTTTGGTTGTCATAACTGGCAGAACAGAGGGGTGCCACTTGCCAACCAGTGGATGCTGCTGAACACCCTCTAATGCCCAAGACCGTCCCTCAACAAAGAATTACCTAGCCCCAAATATGCCAAAGTAAGGAAACCATGCCCAGAACTACAGCCAACTTTTCCAGAGTCTAAATTGATCAGGGCTGCACTAACAGTCCTATACCTTTGATTTTAACAAATGATATCATTAACTGAGTTATACCCAATGTGTCTAGGGGCACCTGGGTGGCTCAGTCAGTTGAGCGACTGACTTCGGCTCAGGTCATGATCTCACGGTTTGTGAGTTCGAGCCCCGCATTGGGCACTGTGCTGACAGCTCAGAGCCTGGAGCCTACTTCTGATTCTGTGTCTCCCTCTCTCTCTGCCCCTCCCCCACTCATGCTCTATCTCAGAAATAAACATAAAAAAAAAAACTTTATACCCAATGTGTCTTATAGTAGTCTTTTTGACCATTTTGCAGCATTCCTAATTGGTGTGAAAAAAGAAAAAGAATCTACTTATTTTTCTGAGTAATCTAAATTTTAGCATTGTAGGGGCGCCTGGGTGGCTCAGTCGGTTGAGTGTCCGACTTTGGCTCAGGTCATGATCTCGCGGTCTGTGAGTTCGAGCCCTGTGTTGGGCTCTGTGCTGACAGCTCAGAGCCTGGAGCCTGCTTTGGATTCTGTGTCTCTCTCTCGCTCTGTCTGCCCCTCCCCCGCTTGTGCTCTGTCTCTCTCTCTCTCTCTCTCTGTCAAAAATAAATAAACATTAAAAAAAGTTTTTTTAATTTTAGCATTTTATCATGGACATCATAAAACATAGATAAGCCCCACTTTTGACCATTCCTCTTCCCTTCCCCATCAATGGTGTGGGGCGCAGCTTCGGGAATGTTCTACCTATCAGTGCTCTATGTGGAAGGGAGCTCCAGTGGTAACTTCATGGTTCTAGGCAGCTGTGGAAGCCAGGCCTACAATTGTCCCTTTCCCTCCACCTTGGCTCCCAAAATGGCAGCTCCTAAAGGGTCTCAGAATGGTTGCTGGGTGGGCTGAGGTTACAGTGGCCTCAGTGGGTAAGCTGGGAACAAGCTTGTCACTCGCCTCCCTCTCCAGGCAGCAGAGATGATTACAAATGTTTCATTTCTCATTACGGGTTGTGTTTTCTAGGCATAATGTTCCTACTGAGTTCCTTATAGATGTTTTGAAACAGTCAGATAAACTCCTCAGAGGAAGTTACTATAAACTACGGAATACATGGCTTTATCAGTTTATAAAAGTAATGCAAATTCTTTACTGTAAAACATGGGAGATGCACAAAGGTAAAATTTAATTCCTCATACTTCCACTATCCAGAGATGGTCATTACCATTAAGATTTTGTTAATTTCCCTTGTAATTTTTTCATAATATAAATGTATACATAGAGTGTACATGTGGGTATATAGATCTTATACTCACAAAAAATATATTTCTAGTTGTGTCGTGTTTAGAAAATTGGAATCCTTTCTAGTAACACATGCTTCTTAACTGTTTTGGGGTTTTTTTTGAGCATTTTCCTCTGGCCATGAATCTCATGTAGCTTTTTAAATTACCTTTCAGGAGGGTTGTAGGAGCATGACCACCTAGCATTTTACCAGCCTTGACTTTTATCCAAAAGTGGGGGAGTCTTCTCTACATGTTTCCAGGGAGAGTAAAAAGTGATACATCCTCTGTGAAGGGCAGCTTATCAGTTGCTATCTAAAATTACAGACACACACAGGGCGCCTGGGTGGCTCAGTCTGATAAGCTTCAGACTTCGGCTTAGGTCATGATCTCGTGGTTCACGAGTTCAAGCCCCATGTCAGGCTCTGTGCTGACAACTCAGAGCCAGGATCCCGCTTCTCAGATTCTGTGTCTCCCTCTCTCTCTGCTCCTCCCCCACTAATACTCTGTCTCTCTCTCTCAAAAATAAAACATTAAAAAAATTTTTTTAATAAAAATTAAAATTAAAGGGGCGCCTGGGTGGCTCAGTCGGTTAAGCGTCTGACTTCGGCTCTGGTCACGATCTCGCGGTCCGCGAGTTCGAGCCCCGCGTCGGGCTCTGGGCTGATGGCTCAGAGCCTGGAGCCTTCTTCCGATTCTGTGTTTCCCTCTCTCTCTGCCCCTCCCCCGTTCATGCTGTCTCTCTCTCTGTCTCAAAAATAAATAAACGTTAAAAAAAAAAATTAAAAAAAAATTAAAATTATAAATACACAAACTCTTTGTCTCAGTAAACCTGTTGCTGGGAGATATATTTGTACATTGTAGACTGTACATGGTTTCACTATGGTATTGATTTCAGAAGTAAAATTTGTAAACAACCTCAGTGTCCACCCTGGGGAACTGGGTTAGTGATTGCTGGAATGGAGCATGACACAGTCTTAAAAATGGGGACTGTCTTTATGTACTAATATGGGAAAGAGCTCCAAGATACATTGTTAAATGAAAAGGTGTAAAACAGTATGTAAAGTATGTTTCCATTTGTGTAAAAAATCCTTTGCTTACACACACATACACACACATACACAATATCTCCTAAGGGTATAAAGTAACCAAGCATACTAGTTGCTCTTGGGGAGGAGAAGTGGGGGGAAAGGGATGAGGAATGATTTTCACTTTATATCTTTTGGTATTTTTGGAATTTTGAAATATGTAAAAGTATTACCAGTTCAAAAAATAAATTTAAATTAAAAATCTCAACTCTTTCAAGTTAAAGTAAGTTTGATAATTGGTTTCATTGTTTTCTGTCACACACACACACACACACACACACACACACACACTAAATTCTTAGCCACACCTGTTCTTATAGAGGCACACATGCATGAACCTTGAGTTAATGTAACCAGTTAAGTATAAAATAGCTTTGACTTCACACATTTTCCTGCAAGCTATTTTAGCACATATATTTCTAAGTTATTTTATTAAATTCCCTGTATCAGCCCAAATTATGCCCACATGTAAATTGTGGCCAACAGCCAAGTTCCCCATTTTCAGTATCTCCTTGTTCATCCTCAGAGAGATTCAAGTCATTTGTGCAAAAGTAACTGGTAAGAAATCTGCATCGTCTAAAGAACAGTCTCCTATAGGTCTCCTTGTAAGGAGACCCAAGGTGAACATCTAGATGTACCAAGTTGTCCATCGTAATCACTAGCTAGGTATAGCTATTTAGATGTAATTTTAAATTCACCCTAGGGGCGCCTGGGTGGCTCAGTCGGTTGAGCGTCCGACTTCAGCCAGGTCACGATCTCGCGGTCCCTGAGTTCAAGCCCCGCGTCAGGCTCTGGGCTGATGGCTCAGAGCCTGGAGCCTGTTTCCGATTCTGTGTCTCCCTCTCTCTCTGCCCCTCCCCCATTCATGCTCTGTCTCTCTCTGTCTCAAAAATAAACATTAAAAAAAAATTTTAATTCACCCCAAATTAGTAAATACTGAGTTCTTCAATCACATTAGCCACATTCCAACTGCTCAGTAGTTACAAATAGAACATCTCCCTCAACTCTAGAAAGCTCTTGCACAATTCTAGTCTAAGATAAGTGGCTGATTTCTTTAATCTCCCCTTGTGATCAACTGACTAGTGGGAAGGAAGGGTAGAGAAGGTTAGCCTGCACATCAGGAGTCGACTCCACCAGGCACAGCAGAGTGCTGTGCATGGTTTTTTATGCGGGCTTCACTAAAAAATGAAAACAAAAAGGACGTAATTGGGAGGAATGAGCATATGACTACATAGAAGGTAATGATGTGGTTTCTTGAGTTTTTTGAGTAATTGGAAGAATTACTGGTTCTTAGAGGGCATTTGCTGAAGCTTTACAGGATGCACAGGGCTCAGGGGTTGGGGGGGGGGGGGGGCTGGGAATACCCCAAACTATAGTTAGACGAGTGTGGGCGTACGTGAGTGTGCGAAGAGAAAGAAAAAAGTCCGCTGCATATCTGCAAGAACTTACATAGATCCATGCGTGTTCATATCCGTCTGGTCCCCCGCGACAGCGGCTCATCAACACGCTCCCACGCTCCCTTCGTGGCTCGTCGCCCTCTGGACTCCATTTCCCACAAGGCGAGTCACCTGTGCCGGCTCCTGGTATGCAGCGGGCAGGGCCCCCTCCGAGGTCCGGCCCCGAGCCGAGCGCGGGCCGTCGGCGGAAGTGAGAGCCGGAAGTGCCTTCGACGTGTGCGGAGGCTGGCGGCTGGCGGCGCTGCCCGCCTGTGACGGGGGCCCGCGGCCGAGGTGAGTCCGCGGTCCTGGCGTGGTGGCTTTCGTGGGTGTGAGGGACGACGAGGCCCGCGTGTACGCAGCGGGAGTGACTGGTGGCCGGGTGGGGCTCGGAGGGGAGCGCGGACCCGGCGATGGGTCGCGGGAGGTCGTGGGGGAGGGGAGAGAGGAGGGACCGTGTGCGCGTGCCGCAGGGTATGAGGAAGAGACCTATGCGTGCCCATGAGACCTCAGCTGTGTGTGGCCGAGTGTGACACTGCACGTGTGCGTGTCAGAGGAGGGCTGTCTTGCATGTGAGGTACCACCTGAGTGTGTATATGAGATGTCGGGGGCGCGGGGGGCGGGGGACCCAGTGCGTCACTTGTCTGTGTAGGTGTGTCCTCAGGTGTGTGCACGTGGCTGAATGTGTCACCACCTGTGCGTTTCAGAAGTGAAGGGTGTATTGCATGCGAAGCACCACCTGTGTGGGCAGATGAGACCTCCTGTGTGTGCGGACCCCAGCACAGCCCTTGCCTGTGTCTGCAGTGTGACCTCAGGTATGTGCATTTGACTGGGCATGTTACCGCTGGTGCATCAGAGAAGAGTGTATTGCATGTGTGACACCATTTGTGTTTTTTTTTAAAATTAAATTTTAATGTTTATTCATTTTTGGAAGACAGAGACAGAGCATGAGTGGGGAAGGAGCAGAGAGAGGGAGACACAGAATCCGAAGCAGGCTCCAGGCTCCGAGCTGTCAGCACAGAGCCTGACGCGGGGCTTGAACTCACGAACTGTAAGATCATGACCTGAGCCGAAGTCGGATGCTCAACCGACTGAGCCACCCAGGCGCCCCATGTGTGACACCATTTGTGTGTGCAGATGAGACTTCAGGTGTGTGCGAGTGGTCAGGTGTGTCACCATGCATGTCTGTGTGGGGAAGGGGTGTTTTGTGTGTGTGACACCTCCTTTGTGTCTGCAGGTGTGAACTCAGGTGCGTGCTTATGGCCCATACCCCTTAGCTATCACTCCCCATTCCCCATTTCCGCAGCCTCTGGCAACCATTAATCTTTCTGTTAATTCTCTCTTAATTAATCTTTCTCTGTTCCGGACATGCGATATAAATTAAATGGGACCATACAATGTGTGGGTTTGTTGTGTCTGGGTTTTTTCACTGAGCATGTTTTTAAAGTGCATCCATGTTGTGCTATGTGTCAGTACTTCATTCATTTTTATAGCTGAGTAATACTCCATTATATGGATATACCAGTTTGTTTACCCAAATAATGCTGCTGTGAACATTCACTTACAGGTTTTTGTGTAGACATGTGTTTTCCATTTGGGGGAAGGAAGCAGTTGGGTCTGTCCCAGGGAAGCCCACGTGTATGGCCACACCCACTCCCTGTTGCCTTTGCTCACCCAGCAGTGCTTCATTTTCCAGAATTCCAGCCCTGAGCCCCTAAGTGAGTGCCAGAAGCCTGATTGCTGTATGGGAGTAGATGGGAGGAGGCGGGGGCTCTCTCCCACAACCTGGGCTCTTTGTCTGGGACTAAGACCGCATGCCCCCCGTCCTGTAACTGCTGAGGTCAAGCAGCCCAGAGACGGAGCAGAGTAGCAGGCAATGGAACCTGAGGAGCCAGGTGAGGCGCATGGCAGGGTGGTGGTCACAGGGCTGGACATTTTCAGAAACTAGATCTTCCTCAAAACATGTGCTGCTCCTGCTGCCTTCACTCTGCTGCCCTGCCATCCTCAGCCTAGTCCAGACTGTCACCTCTTCACAGGTCTGCTGCCTCCCCCTGCCCCCTCTGTTGCTCTCCACACAGCACCAGAGGGGTCTTTACACCCTGAACAGTGAGGCCACCCCTGCCTTAAACCTTCCGTCCCTGCCCTGGCTGTCACAGCAGGTCGGCAGACTCTCCCTGTAAAGCACTGGGTAGCAAACGTTCTCAGCTTTGCAGGCCAAGAGGCAAAACCAAGGATGTCAAATCAAGTAGATACTTACCTAACGAGAGAGAAAACACATACCCACACGTTTTTTTTTTTTTTGTCCTGATGAAATCCAGAACTTCACTGAATGCTGAAATCTGAATTTCACTTAACGTTAATCTGATGACTTTTCCCTCCCAAACACTTAAAAATGGAAAAACTATTCTCAGCTCATGGTCTCTGCAGAAATAGGCAGTAAGTGGAGCTGAGTTTGCTGACCCTGATTTGACCAGATCCACACTTCCCATGCCTTCTGAGGCCTGCATGACCTGATTTCTTCCTGTTTACAGGCCTCACCTATAGCTCTCCCTTGGCCCACCCCCTGGTTGCTGAATAGCATTTAAATTTAGGTATTACCTCAGAGGCCCTCACTAACCACCTGACCCAAAACAGGTGCCACACACATCTACATTATGGGTTTGTTTGTTTTTTTAGCACTTTTACACATTTTACACATGTGTTTTTTACACATTTGAAGACTTTATACTTGTTCCCATTCATCACAGACTGCAAGTTTCATGATATCGTGCACAGTCCATGGAGTATTTGTTGAATGAATGAATAAACAGCCTTCACTATTACCCAGTTTTACAGATAAAAAACCCAGGCCTCAGGGGATTGAACAACCCAAGGTCACCCAGCAGAGAGTGGTAAGGTAGATTTGATTCTAGGTCTGACAGACTCCAATTATCCCTCACACTCACTGTCTCCAGTCTAGGAATGACACTGGGAGGAAGGTGTGGGCACTGGGTGCATCAGGGCCCCAGGGATCAGTTCTCCACTTTCACCCCTGTGCGGAGGGGCAAAAGGCCTCACATCAGCCCTTCCCTATTGGGAGTCTGTCAGGAACTGAATTCAAGACAGCTGGGACTATCGCTTTTCCCCTCTTCTGAGCACTTGCCTACTTGGTATCTCACTTTGTCCCCAAACAGTCTCTGTAGAGGCATCCTGACAGGTGTCTGCTACCAGTGATGTCCATAAAACTGATAGCATGGGGCTGAATCTTCAGACTATTACACAGCATACGATTTACTTTGTATAAAGTTCAAGAATAGGCACAGCTCATGTGTGCCGTCAGAAATCCCAGCAGCAATCACCCTGGGGCTGGGTAGGGCTTCGCCTGGAAAGTGTGCCTGGTGGGAGCTGTCCGTGGTTCTGAAAAGTCCTAGTGCTGAGCTGTCCAAAATGGTAGCTAACAGCCACATGTAGATATTAAAATGTGAATCAGTTAGACTTCAAATTACACATCCAGTTTCTCAGTCACACCACCTGTGTTTTTTGCTGTTCAGGAGCCACATGGGGCATATGGCTGCTGAATTGGACAGCACAGCTCCAGGACATTTCCATCCTCAGAAAGTTCTAGAGCTTAGTCTGGATGGTTGCTACACAGATGTGTACATTGGTCAAAACTGATTGAGCTGAGCACTCATACCTCTATTAACAGTGTATCTTTTTGAGAGCATAGACTCAAGTCTGACTGCCTACCTGAGTTCACATCCTCACCTATCACTTGCTTCACACCTTTGATTTAATCTCTCTGTGGCCCCCTTTCCCCACTTGTATAAGAGGGTGATGATAGTACCTCTTTTTCCTCATGTTACGGAACTTAGCCAGCATTGCACAATAACCCCTTGAGAAGTTTGCAGCCTGGGCGTGGTGTGGAGCCACAGCTGCCCATAGGGACTCAGCCTAGGCTCATGGGTAGTTTCTGTTTTAGAGGCAGGGGTCTGAGGCCCAACTTCCAAGCATTGAATCAGAGGGCCACTTTCTGTGGAGGCCTGAGCTCAGTGACCCCCTGCCCAGCCTGGGAGCCAGGACAGGATGGAGGGTGCAAAGGTGGTGTGGCTTCTGGCAGCAGGGGCACCATGAGGTGTTCCTATGTTATGTTATATTTCACAAAGGCTTTCTGAGACTTAATGCCATCCATCCTCCTGTCCTTTTTGTACCCAAGAAGAAATAGGTCCAGAGCAGGGATGTGGCCAGTTAGTGGCACATGGTGGAACTGCAGTTTCTGGGCTTCCTACTCCAAGTATTTTTCATCCTCTGGATCACCGTGGGTCCATGGCAGCTATATAGACCCCTTCACCAGAGCCCAGGTGGGCTGCCACATCCCCAGACTAATTCTGGGGGGTGTGGGTCCACGTGGATACAGCCTTCTCCACAGGACTCATTATCTCGGTTGGTCATGGGTGGGGACGTGTGGGGGTGCTTCCCCGCAGAAGCTCAATTCAAGCAAGCATCTTCCCCCTTGACGCCTAGTTTCCTTAGTGTAAGATGGGTCTGGTAGTGTTGATCCTAACCATCACTCTCAGGAACAGAGTGAGGATCAAGCAAGCTGATGTAAGGGGCCCACAGCATGCCTGCCATATGTTAGGGGCTCTGGTTCTGCCAAGCCCTGGAAGGTAAGCAGGAGCAACACTTGTGGGAGGGTCTGGGCTGGGAGGGCTGGAGCCCCTGGGAGAGAGGCTAGTGGCCCGTGAGGGGAGGGATGTGAGGTGAGAGGGCTTTGGGGCTTGGGTCTCTGGGACCTGAGGGCAGATCTGGCCTCTCTCATATCCCCCACCCTCCCCCAGTTCTTCCTTTTCAGGGGAGTGTCAAGGAGGACAAGGCCAAGGCCCAAGATGCTGCATTCCCAGCAGATGCCTTCCACATGAGTTTCCCATAATGCCAGCAGTCCCAGCAGGCATACTCCTTTCTGCCCTTGCTTCTGTGATACTTCTACTCCTCAGCACAGGACTAGAGCCGCAACCCCCAAGGAGCATGAGTTCTGGGACAGGGTGCCTTCCTCTGCCCTGGCCATTCCTCCTGTCTTCCTTCTGTCTTCACTCCAGGGTGGCGCTTAATGACCCTGTCAATCTAAGGCACCTTGGAGGAAGTCCCATGCCTGGGAAGATCTGGGACACAGGCTGTTTATGGTCACACTGTTTATCCAGGATCCAGGAAAGGGACAGAGCAGAGCCTGACATGTACAGATACCTGGAAGATATTAACAGGCAAATGAATGAATGGTGGCATGAGCAGTGTCTAGATAGGTGGTTGGGGGTTTTGGGTGGTAAGTAGTTGCTCTGAAATTGCTGCCTCCTGACAGGCCCTTTTTTTTTTTTTTTTTTTAATTTTTTTTTTCGACGTTTATTTATTTTTGGGACAGAGAGAGACAGAGCATGAACGGGGGAAGGGCAGAGAGAGAGGGAGACACAGAATCAGAAACAGGCTCCAGGCTCTGAGCCATCAGCCCAGAGCCCGACGTGGGGCTCGAACTCACAGACCGCAAGATCGTGACCTGGCTGAAGTCGGACGCTTAACCGACTGCGCCACCCAGGCGCCCCGACAGGCCCTTTTTTTTAACGGGGTCCCCAAGAAGACAGCCACACACACAGGCAGAGGGATTATTGCCACAAGCTAGGAGTGCCGCTGTGGAGCAGTAAAATTCAGGTTGGGGACACTTAATGGCCTCAGAGCACATGTGGCTGGTGTCAGATGCCATCCCATCCTCCAAGCCTCCCCTGCCCAACCTTAAAGGGGATGCAGACCATGCAGGTGTGATAGATGACTTTGTGAGGGGCTGGTAAGGGCCATCCAGCTGTCCCTCTGGTGGCCACAAAGCTGAGTGTTTTGGGAAGTGATGAAGAATCACTGTGTCTTTTTTTTTTTTAAGTTCAATTCTTTTTTTTTTTAACATTGTATTTATTTATCTTGAGAGTGTGTGTGTGTGTGTGAGCAGGGGAGGGGCAGAGAGAGAGGGAAAGAGAGAGAATTCCAAGCAGGCCCTGCACTGTCAGCTTGGAGCCCAATGTGGGGCTCAAACCTATGAACCATGGATCGTGACCAGACCAAAACCAAGAGTCGGATGCTCAATTGACTGAGCCACCCAGGCACCCAAAATCATTGTGCTTTAATCTGTTTAGACTCCTATAACAAAATACCATGAACTCTGTGGCTTAATGGACAAAGTTAGTTCTCACAGTTTTGAAGGCTAGAAGTCCAAGATGAGGGTGCCAGCAGGCCTGGGTTCTGCTGAGAGCTCTCTTCCTGGCTTGCAGACAAGCTGCCTTCTCTCTGTGTCCTCACACACTGGGTAGAAAGCAAGGTGAGAACACGCACACTTTGGTTTTTCCCTCTTCTTATGAGGGCACTAGTCCCATCCTGGGTCCTCATCCTCATGACCTCATCTAAACCTAATCCCCGCCAAAGACCCTACTTCCAAATGCCTTTGCACTGAGGGGTAAAACTTTAACAGAGAAGACACAACTATTCAGGTAGGACCATGGCACCCAGTGTCAAGGTGATAATAGTGCCACTCACAGAATGCGCCACCCCTCCAACCATGACCATAGGATGTTTCCCAGAACATTCACATTCTGCTGTTCCTTATGGGGCTGGCTCTGGCCAGACAGGACCCACGGCTGAGCCACTGCATGTGGGATGTTTCAGAAGCCAGTGACATTTAGGGATGTGGTGGTGGACTTCACATGGGAGGAATGGGGGCTTCTGGGCCCCACACAGAGGATCCCGTACCATGATGTGATGCTGAGGAACTACAGCAACTTGGGTCCCTGGGTGAGGTTTCCCTGTCTCTTCTTCATCCATGTCACATGTCTGTTTCCACATGTGTTCACTACATGGGTGTATTTATCCCCTGCCTTGTCCCCAGTAACCCACACCCAGATAGGTCCTTGCTCTGACCTGTGTCCCCCAGTTGGGTCCCTTCTGTGCAGAGTGGACACCCTATCCCACATCACCAGGGAGAGACCTCTACTGTGCCTGAGGCACACACACTGCATTACTGGGCCTGTTGGGTCCTGGCTGGCTTGTGACAACAGCATCAACATTTCCCTTCTACTTTCTAACTATGGGCAGGACTCCCCGGCTGCAAACCAGATGTGATCTCCAAGCTGGAACAGTGGGAAGACCCCTGGACTATGGAGACAGATGTTCTGAGAGGTCCAGGTGAGTGAAGTAAAGGTCTATCAGGTCAGTTTTTTTTAATTAATTTCTCCCCCTAGCTTTGACGTATAATTGACAGTTAAAAATTGTGTATATTTAAAGTGTAGAACATGGCGTTTTGATATACATTGTGAAATGATTACCACAATCCAAATAATAGATATATCCATCTCCTCACATAGTTGCGATGTTTTTTCTGTGGTGGGAATGCTTACAGTCAACTAACTGTCTTAGGAAATTTCTAGTATATAGTACAGTGTTATAACTACAGTCACCATGCTTCAGATCAGTTTATTTCTCCTCCTGGGGCAAGGAGGTGCAGTGTATATCCAACAGAAAAGAGCTAGTAGGTGCAGGAGCCTGAAAACAAACCCGACAGTCATTTAACAGTCTCTTCGTTCACTTCCCCCAGCATCTGACAGCCACTAATCTGTCTTCTGTCTCTATGATTTGCATCTTCTGAACTTTTCATGTAAGTGAAGTTTATATAAATATATTCATATAGATACATATAAATTCACTTATTTTTCACAAAGATACATATGCTACTATGTGTGGCCTTTCTGTATCTGGCTTCTAACCCTTAAGAATAGTTCTCTATGAGGGGCAACTGGGTGGCTCAATTGGTTAAGCATCCAACTTCGGCTCAGGTCATGATCTCACAGCTTGTGAGTTTGAACCCAATGTCAGGCTCTGTGCTGATAGCTTGGAGCCTGGAGCCTGCTTCAGATTCTGTGTCTCCCTCTCTCCCTGCCCCACCCCCGCTCATGCTCTGTCTCTCTCCCCTTCAGAAATAAAAAAACATTAAAAAAAAAAAAAAAAGAATAGTTCTCTATGAGCATTCACGTGCAGGTTTCTGTTTTCCATTCTGTTGACCAGGCCCTGTTCTAGTGAGGCCGTGGTTGTAAAATAGTGGCAGCTGACAGGTGAGGCAGCTCTCGGTGGCCTTGGCCCATGACTTTCTGTGCTCCGTTCTACCACTTTTCCTCCTTACTGGGCAGAAGAGAGTTGACAGCAGGCATGAGGCCACCATTCTCAGAGAGGCCTAGCACAGGGTTGGCCTTTGGCTGGTGTCTGGCAACTTGGATTATGGTAGGATCCCCCCATTCCCTAAATGATAAGAATGGCTCACTGCACCCAAGCCATTTGTACAAACAACGTGATTTACACTGAATGCCTACTTTCCTCCTGGGAGCCTGGGATTTTGGTACATGCTACACAGCCAGTGCCTGCATGGCCAGCCCCTAGTAAAACCCTAAGCTCTGAGCCTCTGACAAACTGTAGACAACACTTCAGTGTCAGAATCCAGAGCTGGAGGGGTTAGGTGTATGCTGTGTGGCTCCACTGGGAGAGGACTCTGCCCCTGCGCCTTTTCCCTTTGTTGATTTTGCCTGGTGTCCTTTTGCTCTAACCAGTCACAGCCGTGAGTATGACTCTGTGCTGAGAACTGTGTTGAGGAATCACCAAGCCTGTGGGTGGTCTTCCAGACCCTGATCCATTCACTCTTCTGTCCTCAACTGCAAGAGCCCTGCTGAAAGCCACATATCTGCACTGTCCAGTCTGACTGCTGCGGTTCTGTCCATCTTCCCGATTGGCCGTGCATGTTCAGGTTGGATCCTGAGCATACTTCTTTGCTTATTTTTCAGGCTCAAAGCCTGGGCCCCGAGCTGCATGGCTACCTCTAGACAAAGGTGCTCTGCTTCAGGGGCAGATGACAATGGGACTCACAGGCAGGATTTCTGGCACACCATCGTGAGAGAAGTCACAGAGCATGAAGGCCAGGTGACAGACACTGCCGAGCAGTGACACGCAGCCAGCGGAAGAAGAGCCCAGAGTGGAACCTTGCAGGAACTTTCTTCTGGCGCCCATTCCTTGTTGAGCATCAGGGCAATCCCCAGGGGTGCAAGATCTCACAAGCCAGGTTGGCAGAAGGGCCTCACCTGTGTTTCAGTCCTAGATCGGGGGTGCCCTGCCAAGGAGACTGTAAGTGTATGGAAGCCCTCAGCTCTTTTCCAGACCTTAGTCGCCCACGAGGAGTTCACACTGAAGAGGATACATTGGTGTGTGGTAGGTGCATAGATGGCTTTAGCAAGAACACATGCCTTGCAGGCTATCAGTGGGTTCCCACTAAATGGAAGCCCTACACATGCAAGGCGTGTGGGAAGGCCTTTTGACAGACACACATGTCATTCAGCACCAGAGAACCCAGACTGGCAAGAAGCTGTACACACGCTGGCAATGTGGACAGGCCTTCACATGCCTCGTAAGCACCGTGCATCCACACAGGTGAAAAGCCCTATGCATGTGGCTACTGCAGCAAGTGCTTCTGAGAGAACTCGTCCCTGGCCAAGAACCAGCAGGTGCACACAGGCAAGAAGCATATACCTGTGGCGAGTGCAGGCATGCCTTCAGCCAGAGCACTCACCTCATGCAACACCAGCGAGTCCACACTAGGGAGAAGCGGTTCACCTGTCATGAGTGTGGCAGAGCCTTCACCAACTCCTCGACCCTCCTGGTCCACCACAGAACCCACGCAAGAGAGCAGCCATATGAGTGTCACACATGCTGCAAGGTGTTCAGCCTCAGCTCATCCCTGACCGAGCACGAGCGCTGCCACACAGGAGAGAAGCCATACACGTGCCAGGAATGTGGGAAAGCCTTCAGCCAGAGCTAGTCCCTCAGCAAGCACCTGAGGACACACACGGGTGAGAAGCCATATGCATGCAATGCCTGTGGCCACGCCTTCAGCCAGAGTTCCTCCCTGGCCAAGCACCAGCGAGTGCACACCAGCAAGCAGCCCTACACGTGTGGAGAATGTGGGAAGACCTTCAGCCAGAGCTCCTACTTGACCCAGCACCTCAAGATCCATAGTGATGAGAAACCGTTTACATGCGGTGAGTACAGGAAACCCTTCGGCAATTCTTCAGCCCTGGTCCTGCAGCAACGGGTGCACACGGGTGAGCGGCCCTACACGTGTGGAAAATGCAGGAGGACTTTCATCCATAGCACGTTCCTCACTCAGCACAAGAGGATCCACACTGGGGAGAAGCCTTTTGTTTGTGGAGACTGTGGAAGGGCCTTTGTGCAGAGCTTCTCCCTCACCCTCCACCTCAGGACACACGCCGGGGAGAAGCCCAACAAGTGCAACGAGTGTGGCAAGGCTTACATCCAGATGTCACACCTCACTGAGCACTACCGGGTGCACACGGGGGGAACAGCCCTGTGCGTGCCATGCATGCAGCAAAGCCTTCAGCCGCAGCACCAGCGCGTCCACCCGGGTGCCAAGCCCTTCCTTCATATGCAGCCTGTGTCAGAAAACCTCCCGTGAGGCTGCGGCCCTTGTTCTGCATCAGAGGATTCATGCCACACAGGAGCCCTTTGAGTGTCACAAATGTGGGAAAGCCTTCAGCTAGAGCAGATCCCTGGCCCAGCATTGGAGAATTCATTCCCAGGGGATCCCATGTGAGTGCAGCAACTATCAAAAAACCCTTGGCAACTGTTTGGTTCTCATCCATCAGTGAACTGGGGATGTGCCAGATGGGGTAGAGACCTTCTGTCTGTCCTTGGTGTGTTGTTCTTCATCCAGCAGGGGGCCCTGTGAGTGGCAGGAACTGTGCAGAGCAGCCCCCTTGCACATCATATACACTTCTCTCTGCAGGGTCACACGGTTGGGTGAGAAAGCGGAGTGAGCCTTCAAGAGGAACAACAGCCCCTCCCATTCTCCATGTTCCGGGTTCCACAGATATCCACCAGGTGGTAGGAGAGATCCACAGGTATGGATGGTCTTCTCAGCAGGCCTGGAACAGAGCTCATTTTGGTTTTTAACCTCAGGGGAAAAATGAAATTTAAAAACAAAAAACTTAAAAGATGCTTTTATCAGTTGTTTGTGCCTTGTATTAACTCAGGCCATATGGTTTTAGATCACGTGGTTTGGTTTGGGGTTGTTTTGTTATTTTTGTTTTTTGTTTTTTTGGTTTTGTTTTGTTCCTCTGCCAAAAAGTAAGGTTTATAATGCTGAAATGTGTGATGTGTCACAAAGCCCAGACCTTTAAAAAGACTTTGTGTGTCATTCATCAGCTTCAGCACAGACTTCATTAAAATCAGTCAAGACAGCGACATTCGTGTAAGACTTTAACACTTTATACACTTTACACATAAGCACTTTACACACATCACTCCATTTCATCTTCTCAGCAGCCATGGGGTGCAGATATTGTTATCCCCACTTCATAGAAAAGGAGCTGAGATTTTGAGAAGTTAAACCACTTGCCTGAGGCCACCAGCTAGAAGCCACTCGTTTTTCAGGATGAAAACATGGGAGTTAGCAGATAGGGACACAGTGGCAAACAGTTCCCCCATCCCTTTCAGTATATGCCAGGGGTATTTACTGTAAGGAGGCAGCTCTAGAATTTAATGTTCCCTCGAGAACGTGAGATGGCGGGGTGATTGGGTCGCACCTGAAAAAGCAGGTCAAGTCCTCATCTGGCTGACTTGAGGCAAAGGCAAAAATAGGAGCTGGGCAGCCATTGCTCAGTCCAGACATTGGTCACATGCCTCCTGGAGCCGTTCCTTTGTTCCAGCGCAGGTGTGGTCTTTCACTTCTCTGCACAGCTTCACTCGGATTCTCTGTGGCCATCAGAGTGCAGTCTGGCCTTGAAGCCCCTGCACTCAACCACCAAAGCCCATCTTTCCAGGTTCATTTCCAGCCATCCCACAGGCAGCCTTTGTTGTCCAATCCCAGCTTGTTTTGGTCTCCTGTCCTCGGTATCAGCTCCAGGGCACCTCCTCACTGGCTGAGTCCCCTTGTGCACCCAACGGCGGCACGGACCTTGTGTTGTCATTGTCCGTGTCCTCATTCAGAGCCCACCCTGGACCTAGAGCCCCTTTAGCACACATCCCTGTCTCATGCCTCTATAGACTCATCCCCTGTCACATGGCAGGGCCCAAATCCACAGGGAATGAGTGAGTGAACCAGCGAGACACCAAATGCAAAACGACTGCAAGGGAGTCCCCAAGACCACCTGCAGGTTCAGTGACTCACAAGGACTCCTAGAAGTCAGAAAAGGTAGAGATACTGTTTATTACAGTGAAAAGGATAAGATTATAATCACAAAGGTAGAAAGTACACAAACAAATTCAGGAGACACCAGGTACAAGCCGCCATTTGTCCTGTCCCAGTGCAGTCACACAGACTGCTCCATACTTCCTGCTAAGAGTGACAATACACATGGAGTACTGGCAGCCAGGGAAGGTCACCCAAGCCTGCTGATATTTACCGGAGGTGACCACATACATGCAGAATGCCTGCATGACTGACCTTAGTTACTGAGCCTCAAGCTGCCTCAGAAATCAGCCTGGTACAGTGTGACTCAAGGTCCCAATCATAAATCACAGACGTAGCCTAAGGCTCCCAGTAAGGAAAGACTCTTATCAGGCAGGATATTCCAAGGGCTTGCCATCCAAGGGCCAATCCATTCTTTGTAATGTGCAGTTTGGACACCCCAGATCTGCTGAGTTCTACTCTACTGCATAATGACCCTGCACAGCTGGTGACCAGTGACACCTCCTTACCCGGCCAAGTGTCACAGCTTCTACCACAGCACACCAGAGAAGAGATGTCAGCTGACCGGAGGCAGTGTAGGTCAGAATGCTCAGGAGTCTCCCAGGAGAAGAGGCAACTTGGTTTTGTAGGAGCAAGACTGCCTCAGGGGGGTGCACCTTTGGGAGAGCGTTCCGCATGAGCCTCAGGGACCAGGCTGAGAGGCAGGAAGACCTGGGCAGCTGGGGAGCCTCTGAGGCACCACATGGCATGGATGGGGCAGGCTTGCAGTGGGCCGCCCACTCAGCCTCTGTAAAAACAGGGACCGTGTCTTGGCAGCAAGGTGGAGGGACGAGAAGGGATGTGACAGTGCCAGTCCTCAGCATACTTTGCTTCCTTCCCTCAAGGGGTGGTCAGGCATAACCAGCTAAAACCAGTTCCATGGGTTTGAAGCCCAGCCCTCCCCAGATGAGTTCTGGGTCTTCACTCTCTGCTTCTGTCCCTCATGTTCCTTGTCTGTAAAATGGGGATGGTGACCCCCAGCCTGCAAGGATTTAACATGTTAACTGGTAGAGAAAGCGTATGTTGGGTGCGAGTGTCGTTGCACCAGGAAGCAGCCTCCCTCTGGGGCAGGTGAATGATGGTCACGGATCAGCTGCGGTCAGGTGATGAGAAAGAAGTGCAACCAACAACTAGCATGAATGGCCCTGCGGGAATGTGGCTGGCCAGGGGGCGAGGGCAGCAGTTGTAGGGGCCTGGGCTTTCACATGGGAAAGACTGAGCTCTGCTGGCGCCCGATGGTCAGGGCAGAGGCTGACACAGCACCACACGGGAGCAGGGGCCTATCCGGAGAATGTCCCCAGGGCAATTCATTCTTTCTGTAAGGCCAGGTGGTCTTCAAGTTCTTTGCCTGTTACTATTGATTGCTCACCCGTGTGGTTCTTATATCAAACATCTGCGTGCAAAGAGCTGTCCAGATGCTGTGTGGAGGGCAGGGAGCTGTGGGCTCTGGGGCACTGGCTGCAGGAGGCAGAGTCTGGGTATCCGGGCAAGGGGGAGTCCATGGGGCCTCAGGGCTCTCCGTTCAGTCCTTGGGGTGGCCACTGGTGGGGTGTGCATCTGCACTTGAACACACCCTCACACAACATCACACGCTCGCACACTGACAAAGATTCTCTCCATGACCACACTTCAGTCAGGCTGTTCTGAGGAGAGTTTGATGAGGCCTCAAACCTCGAGCTCCTGTGTCCTTTCTTATAGAGTCTAGTTCCAGGAAAAGTCTTGCTAAGTCAGTTTAGGGAGAATTTCCCACCTTCCAAATATGATCACTCTCACTGTCTACTCAGGTTCCTCCCCCTCCCCCCCTTCCCCACCCTGTGATGTCTGATCCCCCTGCCTGCCTTCAGCGAGAATCCTGTTAGATATCCTCTTACCCCTGAGATTTTCTCTTTTTTTTTTTAATTTTTTTTAATGTTTTACTTATTTTTAAGACAGAGACAGAGCATGAGCAGGGGAGAGGCAGAGAGAGAGAATCTGAAGCAGGCTCCAGGCTCTGACCTGTCAGCACAGAGCCAGACGTGGGGCTCAAACTCACAAACTGTGAGATCATGACCTGAGCCAGAGTTGCACGCTCAACTGACTGAGCCACCCAGGCGCCCCGAGGTTTTCTCTTAGTAACTGTTTATCCGCTGGTACCCACCCTGCTTCCTGACTATAAATCCCCACTTGTCCTCACTGGATTTAGAATTGAGCCCAGTTCTATAATGAGGTCTATTTCCCACTTTGCAATAGTTTTTCTTAATAAAATCTGTTTTTACTACTTTAACTGCTGCTAGGAATAACTTTAACAACATGCACACTGCTGGCATTCATTCCCACACTTCTACACTTCCACACACATTCCCCACGGTAGCTGGATGACCCTGGATGCCAAGGCAGCTACCTCTCCCCCTGGAGTCCTGAGAGTGAGATTTGGCTGACACACACAGTGGTGGTATATGCCCCACCTTGGTGCTGAGATGGTCTGTGGGATGAAATCCAAGGCCTGCAGGCAGCTGCTACGTCCTCCAGGCAGCTGCTACGTCCTCCAGGCAGGGGCTGGGCTGGTGGGAGAGCCTGCCTCTAGTAGGTACCTCTGGGTATGTCTGCATGCATTCATACGTGTGTCTTTTCTTTCTTTTCTTCCTTTCTTCCTTCTTTTCTTTCTTTCTTTTTAGAAAAAGAGAGCGGGGAAGAGGGACAGATAGAATCTCAAGCAGGCTGCATACTCAGAGTGGAGCCCAACATAGGGCTTAATCCCACGACCCTGGGATCGTGACCTAAGCTGAAATCAAGAGTCAGACGCTCAACAGACTTATCCACCCAGGTGCTCCTATGTCTATTTTTTTTTTTTTTATAACAGCTTTTTAAAATAAGATGGAATTCACGTTCACACTTCTAAAGTGTACAATTCAGTGGTTTGTAGTGTTTTCACTATGATGTGCCGCCACCACCACTAATTCCAGAACATTTTTATCACCCCAAACAAAAACCCAATACCCATTAGCAGTCACTCTCCATCCCCCCTCCCCCAAGCCCCTGACAACCACTAATCTACTGTCTCTACAGATTTGCCTTTTCTGGATATTCCATATGAATAGAATCTTAAAACATGTGACCTTTGCATCTGGCTACTTTCATTGAGCATAATGTTTTCAAGGTTCATCCATTGTCAGCACTACGTTACTTTCTTTTTTTCTTTTTAATATTTATTATTTTTGAGAAAGAGAGAGCACGAGCAGGGTAGGGGCAGAGAGAGGGAGACAGAGGATCCAAAACGGGATCCGAGCTGACAGCAGCAGCCCAATGTGGGGCTCGAACTCACAGACTGCAAGCTCATGACCTGAGCCAAAGCTGGACGCTTAAACAACTGAGCCACCCAGGGGTCCCAGCACTGGGTTACTTTCTATGGCTGAATAATATTCCATTGTACGAATAGATCACATTTTGTTTATCCATTCACTGGTTGATGGGGGTTATTGGGTTATTTCCACTTTTTGGCTATGATGAACAATGCTGCTATGAACACTTTGTGTGGGCACATGTTTTCAGTTCTCTTAGAATTGATGGGTCATAAGGTAACTCTATGTTTGACTTTTTGTGGAAATGCTAAATTGTTTTCCACAAAGGCTGCATCATTCTTCATTCCCACCAGCAATAGATGAGGGTTCCAGTTTTTCAACATCCTTGCCAACACTCATTGCTACCTGCCTTTCTGATTGTAGCCAGTGGGTGTGAAGTACCACCACAGTGTGGTTTTAATTTGCATTTCCATGATGACAAAGGATGTTGAGCATCATTCATATGCTTATTGGCCATTTGATTTCTTTGGAGAAATGCTTACTAAGTCCTTGCCCATTCTTTTTTTTTTTTTTTTTTTAATGCTTGTTTGTTTATGTATTGAGAGAACAAGGAGGGGAAGGGCAGAGAGAGAAAGGGAGAGAGAATCCCAAGCAGGCTCTGCACTGTCAGCACAGAGCCCCACGCAGGGCTCAAACTCATGAACCCATGAGATCATGACCTGAGCTGAAATCAAGAGTCAGACCCTTAACCAATGGAACAACCTAGGTAGCCTTTGCTTATTCTTAAATTGTTTTGTTGTTGTTGAGTTATAAGAGCTCTTTATATATTCTGGATACAAGTTGTGTTATCTGTATGTCTGTGTGAGTCTAAGTGTATGGCTATGTCTGAACAGGCACACCTTTGCCTCTCACCATGGACACAGGTAAGCAGAGGGTATCATGATCAGCTGAGAAGAGGTGAGAGTATCTTACAAAGTCAAGTTTATTATCTCCAGGTTATGGAGAAAGAAGTAGAGGACCAGAGAAGTGAAGTCATTTGCCTGAGCAGGAGAGAGTAAGAGGCAGAACTGGTACACAAAAGGAGCCCACTGAAGAGGTGATTTATTGGTATGACTTTTGGGAGTGAGCATCTTAGGGCTGTTCCTTCGACAACAGAAGACAGCAAACCATAAGGAAGACCAAGAAGACCCAAGGAGATAGAGGCGATCAGTGCCACCCACAGGCCAAAGCCCAGTTCAGTGCTTGACGGGTGACATGGGTTTTGGTTGAGGAAAACAAAGGGTTCCTTGGATTAGGATCCCTTTGGTGTGTCTGTCAGTGGTCAGAAAATACTAAGAGGCCATTTACACAAAATATCAGAGCAAGAAAATCCATGCAGGCAGAAAGCAGATTAATGGGTGTCAGAGGCCAGGGGCAGAGGGAATAGAGAGTGACTGCTAATAAGCATGGGGGTTGTCTTGGGAGTGATGTAAGCCTTTTGGAATTAGAGAGCAGTGATGGTTGCACAACCTTGTGATTATACTAAAAAGTGAACTGTATACTTTAGGAGGGTGAACTTAAGGTATGTGAACTATAGCTCAAAAAAAGTTAATTTTTATTTTTTTAAGTTTATTTTTATTTATTTTGAGAGAAAGAGAGATAGCAAGCAGGGAGGGGCAGAGAGAGAGAAGGAAACAGAATCCCAAGCAGGCCCTGTCCTGTTAGCGCAGCGCCCAATGTGGGGCTTCAATTCACAAACTGTGAGATCATGACCCGAGCTGAAGTCACGAGTCGGATGCTTAAGTGACAGAGCCACCCAGGTGTCCCCTTAATTTGTAAAGAGGAAAGGATATGGAAAGAGGACCAGGTAAAAGGGCAAACCCTGGCAAAGGGGAGGGAAGCAATGAGAGTCTATGAGGTGTAGGAGGAGGGAGATGAGATGCCTCAGGCCTTCAAGATGGTGGGAGGTGATGTGGGCAGTGGAGAGAGCACAGCTACCAGGTGCTGTGGTGCTGAAGCAGGTGTGAACTGTAGCTGAAGGCCTTGCCACACTCCCTGCACAGGCAGGGCTTCTGGCCCATGTAGGTGCGCTGGTGCTGGCTGAGGTGTGACCGCTGGACGAAGGCCTTGTGGCCTTGCCACACTCCCGCCAGGCACAGGGCCTCTCACCCATCCGGCCCCGCTGGTGCTGGCCAAGGTCTGCGCTGCCTTTAAAGGCTCTGCCACAGTCCAAGCACTCGAAAGTCCTCTTGCCTGTGTGGATCTTGTGACACTGAGTATGGAACTCTGCCCAAAGGCCTGCCACACTCAATAAACCCACACGGCTCCTCACCACTGTGTGTCCTCTGACGGTGGATCAGGGTGAGCTCCACCTGAAGGCTTTCCCACAATTCCAACACTGGTAGGGCTTCTCCCCTGTGCGAATCTGCAGGTGTTTCCACATGTCTGAGTTCCCCAGGAAGGCTTTGCCTACATTTGTACTGGTTCTCTCCAGTGTGGATCCTCTGGTGCATTGTGAGTGTGGAGCTCTGAATGAAGGTTTTTCCACACTCATGGCATTCGGAGGGTTTCACTCCAATATGGATCCTCTGGTGCTCAATGCAGTCAGACTGGGAAAAAGACTTTCCCACAGGTGCTACACAGATAAGGCTTTTCCTAGGGTGAGTCCCTTAGTGCACAGAGAGGGCCAAGTGCTGCCTGAAACTCTTTCCACACAAGCCACACCTGCAGGGCTTCCTGTCCACACAGGTTGCCTACAACACATCTGGCTCTGGAACCTGCTCAAAGCTTCCTCCATGTGTGACTAACATGTGTGGTTTCTTCTCCACAGCAACATTCTTTTGTTTGACAGGGCTCGAAGGTATCCTGACACTCCTCACAGCTTCACTGCCTCCATAACCTCTCCCCACACTAGGATTTTCCATGCTGGGAACTGACCATTGCTTAAATTCTTTTTCCCAGAAAAGCAAATGTTGCCCTATGTCCTCAGTGGGACCTCTGTTCCGGTTCCCTGAGTAGGCCTCAGGAGCGCCAAAGTGTGTGAACACAGACCCTCATGAGATCTCTTTTCTGATGACCTCCATTATTATCCTCGGGATGGATTGCAGCAGGTCCTTGAATATGCTCTGTGGTCGCCTTCCTTGATCAGAAAGAAACCAAGATCACAAATGTTAACTTTGTTGACTTTTCTGAACTGAAAGAAAGAAATCAAAAGGATTGATGATGTGGATGGAATTACTGGCTCATTTCTTCACCCCTCCTCGTGTACACACCTTTGGCCACATTTGTGGTTCCTCTCACTAAAGACAGCATGGATACCCTTTCCTTAACTTTGGGTGTGGCCACGTGACTCGTTTGGCCAATGGAATGTGAGTGGCATTGCTAGTATGTTAGTCTTGAGCCTGGGCGCCATCTCTGCCATCACCATGAGCCCTACAAAACAAGTGCAACAAAGATGGACCCAACCTGTAGCCTGGAGCCAAGCCCCAGCCAGAATAGCCAATCCTTAGACTCATGAGAGGCATAAGTGCTTATTTCTGTCAGTAACTGAACTGTTGAAACCATTCATTACAGAGGATAACTGATTGATACAGTGCCAAGTTAAAACGAACACTTCCTCAAAGAGATGAGGTTTGAAATCTGGGGAGAGGATGAGAAGGAGACAGAGAGGAAGAGAGGAAAGTCTATTCAGGAAAGCCCAGAGGCCTAGAACACTGGTTGAATAATCAGAGAATAAGCACAAAAGGGGTCTCCCAAGGTCTGGAGTATGGAGTTGAAGGGCCATGGTGCATATGGAAGGTAAATGAGAATCCAGTTGTCTGTCCATCTGCCATTCAGTTTTTCATTCCTTGTTCTTCAGCAAACTTTTCTTGTGCTGTGCTAAAGGCAAAGAATACCTTGGCCTCAGGCCGTGGAAAGGGCAGGACTCCTCCCAGCTCTAACAGCACAGACTCACAATCTGTACAGAGAGGAACACCCTGAGGGAAGCTTCCATGGAGTTTCCAGGTCACCCCACACCTACTGTCAGTCTGGGCTCATTCCTCCCTGGCACCTGGGTCTCCTCTACATGCTACCCTCTTTCTCCTCTCCTCAGGAGCCTCCCAGAAAATATCCCCACAGTCATACCAATGCCCCTTCGACCCATTATGGAGTGAAGTGTGTCCCCCCCCCCCAAATTCATATGTTAATATCCTAACCTAAGCCCTAGAATGTGACTGTATTTGGATATAGGACCTTTAAAGAGGTAATTAACATTAAACAAAGTCATGTGGGTAGGCCCTGTTCCAGTATGACTGGGAGAGAGAGACCAGGGGCATGCTAATGAGGAAAGGCCATGGTGAGGACACAGCAAGAAAGTGGCCGTCTACTAACCAAGGAGAGAAGACTCAGGAGAAACCAACCCTGCCAACAACACTTTGATCTTGGACTTCCAGCTTCCAGAGTGTGAGAAAATAAAAGTTTATTGTTTAAGTCACCCAGCCTGTGGTATTTTGTGATGGCAGCTGTAGCAAACGAAAATACTTTCAGGGTCCTGAGCCAGCCTTGCTCTGCCCTTGGATGCTGCGCTTCAACCCATTAACCCTGTCCACTCCACCTTCAAAACAGATCTCTATCTGACCACTGATCAACACCTCTACCTCCACCATCGTGATCTGACCTACTCTGCTAACCAGGACTCCGGCAGCATTCACCTCCCAGGTCTCCCTACCTCTACTCTCACCCCAACAGTCTTCCCTTGTAACCACCACAAGAATCCTACAGAGCTAAAGTCACAGCACAGTCTTCTGCCCAAAGGCTTCCCATGGCTCCCACCTCTTTCAGGGTAGACATCAAAGTCCATTCATGGCCCATAAGCCCTGCAAGATCTGCCCCCTACAAGCCTCCCCATTCTGTCCCTGTCCTTTCCTATCTCCTTCTCTCAATCCACTCCAGCTGGGCCCCCTTGTCTGCACCCACCTTGGGGCCTTGGCATTTGCATTTCATGTACCTGGAAAATTCTGAGTCCTTCCCTTTATTCAGGCCTCAGCTGGGATGCTAACTCCTCAGAAACAGTTCTTGTTTCTTTGATTACCGTCTGCCTCCCTAAAATAACATCAGCTCCATGGAGGCAGGCCGTGCCTCTCCTCTTCACTGCAATGTCCCATCTGGAATAGCGATGGTCCTTACTGGCTGCTCAGTATGCATCTGGGGAAGGAAGACAATGTGCTCATTCTGGCTGCATGCAAAGGTCTGATGAGCTGAAGGGGACATGGTCACAGGCTGGGGGCAATAAGCACGGGCCGGGCGAACCTCAAAGCCTCACCTGCACACAGGTTGGGCCACCACCCTCCCTGTCCTGGGTCCCCAGCTGGGGTCTCCTGCTTAAATTCTCTCACACACCCACATGCACACACAGAGAACACATTCTCACATACAGTCACATGTCCAGACATCCATAGTATCACACAATCACATCCATGATCACAGTCACAGTCACTGAAGCAACACACAGTGTAATCATACACAGTCTGGGGCCTTTGTGCTGTATCAGGCCCTCCTGGGCACCTCCATGTCTCTGTCTCAAACACCATCACACAACGTGACAGCCGCACGTGGCTGCAGAATTATCACATACCATAACTAACACAAAGGTCACACCCACCCACACACAGTTACACGCACAGAAATACCCACACGTGTGGTCACAGAGAATGACACGCGCAGCCCAACCTCTAGAGCACCAGCAGTCACACAGGACAGACACGTGGAATCACCTGTGTATGGTCACAGTAAGCAACACACTACACACGATGCACACCCCACACAGTGACACCCTCTCCCCTCACCCCACGCACTATGCACGGTTCCACCTCCCACACAGCCCCCCGCCCGCCCCTTCACTCGCAGCCACCACAACCCCACAAAGGCCCAGCCTTCTACCCACTGCCCTGCAGAGACTACAACCCCCGGCGTGCCCCAGGGGGCGCGGGCTGAGGGCGCGGGGCCTCCGGGTGATTGTAGTCCAGGAGGGGGGGAGGGCGGCGCTGGGGCCGTGGAGCCTAAGACGCGACGCGAGCTCAAAGTTGCGGTCCGCGCGCAGGGGCGCCTGCTGGGCAGCGCGGCGCATCCTGGGAGTTGTGGTCCCGGCGAGCGGGCGCGCAGGCGGCGCTGCCCGTGTGGCGCCTCAGTGCGCGCTCCCGGAAGTGGCGGCCGCCGCGCGTGTGGGGTGGGCCTGGGTGGGGTCTGCGGGGGTCGTGGCCGTAAAGAAACGTCCCAGGCCGGGAAGGCGCCAGCGCTGGCGGCGAACTGAGCCGAGTGTTGCGGGGCCGACCCGCCGACGGGGACTGAGGTGCTGACCGCGAGCGGCGCGCCTGGAGGACCGACTGACGGGCAGCGAGCGGGACCGACGCGCAGACCGAGTGTAGAACTCACCGGTCGCACGTGGGACCGACTGGCCGGCTGTGTGTGTGCTTGAGAGGTTGTGCTTCTGCGTCGGCGCGTGCGGGTGTGCGCTTCCTACCGACAGCGTGGCAGTGGGCGACCGTCGGACGTGGGGTGCGGCTGACGGCGACGGGGGTCGGAGGTTTCGCGGGGGTGTCGTGTGATGCGAGGAGAGCGCGGGGGTGCGGCCGGCCGCGTGACTTCAGGCGGGACGCAGAGCGTCCCTGGCTGAGACGGTGGTCAGGGACTGTGAGTGACTGGGGGGGAATTCCACTGGTGAGTGACACAGAAGTGTGCTCCTGGGTGGCTGACACGGTGCCTGAGGCAGGGTGTGCGCCTGTCACTGCGGGACTAAGATTTTGTCAGGGTACTGAGATGCGGGTGATTTGCAGAGTTTGCCAAGGATGCGACGGAGAGTTTCGCTTCCGCCCGTCTGCAGCCGGAATTGACCGCGGTCCCCAGCCGGCTTTGTGGATATGTTCCCCAGCACCGGCCGTGGGCCCGAGTCTGGCAGGAGGCTGTGGAGTGTCAGGTTGGTTGTTCACCCCGTGTCTGCAGTGTGCCAGGCCGGTACTGGACGTCTGTCGCGGATCGCCTTGGGTAACCTCACAGCAGCCCTCTGAGGTAGGTGCCGCTTACCAGGTCGGTGACTCGCAAGGACAGAGAAATGGAAGAACCGCTCTGCTCAGTTGGTTGAACACTCATGGATCGAGGACCTTGACCTGATGTGAGGTCAGCACGTTGGGGGATGGGTCCATATGTCTCGGATTTTCCAGAACAGGAGTTTCAGGGGTGCAGAAAAGGGAGCTTGGAATCTTGCTGCATTTATCGTCATCCCTGCCATTCCTGCTCCTCCTCCCCTGTACAGTGACTCCCCACATCTGTGGGTGACCATGCTCAGCCTTTCCTGGTCCCTCCATTTGCTCAGCACCTGTGTATTATGCACTTGACATAGGCCGTGCTCTGGGCACTCTGGGCTCCAGTGTGCTCAGTCTCTCTGGGGCAACATATGGTTCTAGCCAGAGCTGGGAAAAGAGAGACCCAGGGCACTCAGAAGGATACTCAGCTTGCTCTCAAGTGCTCCTACAACTCTTGGAGAAGACGGCAGATAAAGTGCAGTCTGGAGGACTGGGAAAAATTAGGTGCAAAGAGATTTTAGAACAAAAGAATAATAGGGGCAAAGGCTGAGAAGATGGGGATCGGGGATAACGGCAAGGGCAATGGGACAAGAAGCCCAAGCGAGCTTCAGGGTGGAGTTAGGGGCTAGAACAATTTTGTGAGAAGTTGCCACCTGCCGCTGAAAAGTTGCAGGATTGGGGTCTTGTTTCACTAACCTTTGCTTCTCCCTGTGCCCAAGACCATGGCTCATGTGCCAACCAACATTTGTTATCTGTCTTTTTGATTTTAGCCATCTTAGCAGGTGTAAAGCGGTATCTCACTGTGGGTTTGATTTGCATTTCTTTGGTAGTCATGATGTCAAGCATCTTTTCATGTTGCCTACAGGCCATTGGTGTATCTTCTTTGAAGAACTGTCTAGTCAAAACCTTTGCCCACTCTTAATTTTTTTTTAACGTTTATTCATTTTTGGGAGACAGAGCGTGAGTGGGGGAGGGGCAGAGAGACACAGACTCCAAAGCGGGCTGCAGGCTCTGAGCTGTCAGCACAGAGTCGGATGCGGGGCTTGAACCCACAGACCATGAGATCATGACTCGAACTGAAGTCGGATGTGTAACTGACTGAGCCACCCAAGCGCCCCAACCTTTGCCCATTCTTTAGCTGGATTATTTATCTTTTCACCATGGAGTTGTTTAGATACGTATTCCTTATCAGATACCTAATTTGAAAATATTCCGTGCCATTTTGTGGGTTGCCTTTTTGCTTTCTTGATGATATCCTTCAAATCATGAAACGTTTTAATTTTGATCAAGTTGTTTACTTTATTTTTTATCATTTATCCAGGAAGGCTTTGCATTTTTAAAATTCCAGTATAGTTAACATACAATATTATATTAGTTTCAGCTGTACAACATAGTGATTCAACACTTATATACAGTATAAAATGATCACCATAATAAATCTAGTTACCATTTCTTACCATACAAAGTTAATACAATTTTATTATCTATTTTCCATGTGCTATACATTACATCACTATGACCTATTTATTTTATGACTAGAAGTTTGCACCTCTTAATCCCTTTCACCCATTTCACCCAGTCCCAAATCCCCTTCTCCTCTGGCAACCATCAGTCCGTATTTGTGAATCTAGTTTTGATTTGTATGTCCATTTGTTTTGTTTTTTATATCCACATATAGCTGAAATCATATGGTATTTATCTTTCTCTAATTTATTTCACTTGGCATAATAGCCTCAAGGTCCATCCATGCTGTTTGTTCTTTATTATGGCTGAGTAATATTTTATGGTATGTATGGGTGCCACATCTTCTTTATCCATTCATCTGTTGATGGACAGTTAGGTTGCTTCCATATCTTGGCTATTGTAAATAATGCTGCAGTGAATATAGGGGTTAATATATCTTTTCAAGTTAGTGTTTTCATTTTTGTTTGGATAAATGCCCAGAAGTGAAATTGCTGGATTGTATGATAGTACTTTTTTTTTTGCATTATTTTTAAGTTTATGTGGATATTTAAGTTTTTGTGGAATGTTGACCAAAGTTAACCATACGCTGGGTCACAAACCAAGTTTCAGCAAATTTCAAAGGATTGAAATTGACTAAAGCACATTTTCTGAGCACAACAAACTTAATCTACCAATCAATAATAAAAAGACAACTAGACAACCGTAGTTGTTTGGAAATGGAGTAGCAGATTTCTTTTTTTTTTTTTTTAAACTTTTAATGTTTATTTTCAAAAGAGACAGAATGTGAGTGGGGGAGGGGCAGAGAGAGAGGGAGACACAGAATCCAAAGCAGGCTCCAGGCTCCGGCTGTCAGCATAGAGCCTGATGTGGGGCTTGAACTCACGAACTGTGAGATCATGACCTGAGGTGAAGTTGGACACTCAACCAACTGAGCTGCCCAGGTGCCCCATGAGTAGCAGATTTCCAAATAGCCCAGGAGTCAAGAAGAAACCACAAAAGAAATTAGAAAATATTTTGAACTCATTAAATGATAATGAAGATGCAACATTAAACTTATAGATGTGCAGCTAAAGCTGTGTTTAGAGGGAAATTTATAGCCTTAAGTACATGTATTAGAAAAGAGGAGGGGCACCTGGGTGGCTCAGTTGGTTAAGTGTCCAACTCTTGATTTTGGCTCAGGTCATGATCTCACAGTGGTGATATCGAGCCCAACATCAGGCCCCGTACTGAGTGTGGAGCCTGCTTAGGATTCTTTCTCTCCCTCTCTCTCTGCCCCTCCGGTACCCACTCTCACTTGCTCTCATGCTGTCTCTCTAAGAAATAAATAAACATTAAAAAAAAAAAAAAGAGGACCAGATGAACATAAGGGAAGGGAAACAAAAATAATATAAAATCAGGGAGGGGACAAAACAGAAGAGACTCATAAATATGGAGAACAAACTGAGGGTTACTGGAGGGGTTGTGGGAGGGGGGGATAGGCTAAATAGGTAAGAGGCACTAAGGAATCTACTCCTGAAACCATTGTTGCACAATATGCTAACTAACTTGGATGTAAATTTTAAAAGATAAAAAATAAAATTTAAAAAAAAAGAGGAAAGAAAGGAAGGCAGAAAGTTATTTATTTTTAAGTATCCATCTCAGAAACCAAAATAATTAGCAAGGGAAAAGTGAAGGAATGACCATGTGGCTACCTAGGGAGTGTGTGAGATAGAGAGATCTGGTTCTGTGTGGGAGGAGCACACCATAAGCAAACTGGCCATGGGGTCAGGCTGCCTGGGTTTGTAGCTCAGCAACTCCCAATCTGTTCAGTATCTGAGAAGCTTTGGGTGAATCTTTTCCTCCTCTATATCTGTTTTCATATCCACAAAATGGAAAGGAAATTCTTACCTCCTGAGTTTGTTTAGAGTTTTAAATGAGTTACTATATGCAAACTTTTAGCATGGTGCTTAGGCATCTGATTATTTTGAATATCTGTGTCTCTGTGAGAGAGTCACTCTTACAGGCCCCAAGCCTGCATCTGCCCTGCTCTACAGATGTGAGCAGAGCCCCAAGTTCCACATAATGACAGAGTTCTGACATTCCTGCAGACCCGGTTCCAACGTTCCAGCCATTCTGTGCCTCACTGGAGTGCTGCTGCTTGATGGCCATCCCCAAGAGCCCTCTGAGCCCCATGCCCTGGGAACAGGATGGTTTCCTACGTGTGAAGGTGGAGGATGAGGAGGCTAGCCTCTCTGAGGTCCAGGAATCTAGCCCTGGCCACACTGTCCACCCTGAGGCTGCACGTCTTCGCTTCCGGCGCTTCTGCTATGAGGAGGCATCCAACCCACATGAGGCCCTGGCCCAGCTCCGTGAACTGTGCCACCAGTGGCTGCAGCCTGAAGCACATTCCAAGGAGCAGATGCTAGAGTTGCTGGTGCTGGAGCAGTTCCTGGGTGCACTGCCACCCAAGATCCAGTCATGGGTGGGTGCCCAGTTCCCCAAGAGTGGTGAGGAGGCTGCCATGCTGGTAGAAGGTCTGACTCGGTCACTGGACAAGACAGGTGAGAAGGAACAACAAGCGACTGTTTGCAGCACACTGTGGGCAGAGCCTGGACTGGAATGTGGGAGTGCAGGGTTTGGGTTTGGGGTCGTTCACACATACACTTGTTGTCATCTTTGTACGTCACCCAAACTCACACACTGTGCTAAGCAGATCTGTTTTGACTGCTAATGTCCAAAAACCGAGCTCAAACTGACTGCAGCAAAGTAGGGAGCTCCTGGCTGTATCCAGGAGCTCAGTGGATGGCGTCAGGACTCTTTTTTTCTCGTTCTGTTTCTCAGTTGGGTTTTCCTACATTAGCTTTACTCTTAAGTAGCTTCTCTCCTCAGTGGAGACATGGTTGGCTCAGCAACCCAGGCTTATGTCTTACCGATGTAGAATCCCCAGGGGGAGAACAGTAAAAGGTTCCTGGGCTGAGTCCCAATGAACTGGTTGGGGTCTTGTGCTTGTTTTTGGCTGACCAGATCTCAGGGACTGACGTGAATAAGGAAAACCAGGCTGTTGGTACCAGATGAGGGGGCTGGAAGCCTATAGCAGGGGAGGGGATGACAAAAATGCCAGGTGTCTCCATGTGTCCCTCTGCTGGCCTCCAGGATCTGTGTCCTCCCTCTGCTGGCCTCCAGGATCTGTGTGTGTCAGACCTGCCCTAGGCTAGAGTGGGCACCTTTGCTCTGGAGGACCTACACAGATGTCTCGGCCCAGGGAGGTCCCAGCGGATGCAGTCCAGAGCAGGGAGTGAAGGCTCTTCCTGGAAGGGCCTGGCCTGGCCCTGCCTGATGATAGCAGATAGTGTGTGTATGCCAGGCTCTAGGGAGGAGGCGTGCAGTGAGTAGAAAGAACAGAAATATCATGAAGGCTTGGTAGATCCAACCACAGCTCCTCCTCCTGGCCATGTGACTTTCCTGTGCCTCAGTTTCCCTGTCAATAAAATGGCGATTGCAGTTCATAATACCTACCTCGGTGTCATTGAGAGGTGTAAATGAAGCATCACCTGTGCAGCACATGTAACAGTGTCTGGTACAGATTAAACACAGTGGAAACTGTAGCTGTTAGGATAATTGTTTAGCTCCTCGAGAAACAGACCTTTCTGGAGAGGTTGGTCATGTGCCTTCCCTTGGGCCCATCAGCTCTGCCAGGCAGAGGTCACAGGGACAGGGAAAGGGGATAGTGGCCACATCCTCTTGAAGGGTCAAGAAAGTCTTCAGAGAAAGGGCAGTATGGCACTGAGATAAGGAGAAGGACGTGGAAGTCCAGGCAGAGGGAATGGTGGGGGTGAAGACCCGGTGGTACAAACTGGTACATTCTGGGAAGAGCAGTTGGGCAATGTTGCTGGAATAGAGGGAGAAGAGGGATGTGGGACCAAGCATATGACTGAGGAGGCTGGGTAGTTAGGAGGACATGTGTGGGCCTAGAGGACAAAATCTGAAATCTAAAAACTCTTTTTTTTTTAATTTTTTCAATTTTTATTATTTTTGAGAGAGAGAGAGAGAACACGTGAGCAGGGAAGGGGCAGAGAGAGAGAAGGGGAAAGAAGATCCAGAGCTGGCTCTGCGTTGATAGCAGAGAGCCTGATGCGATATGGGGCTAGAACTCATGAACCATGAGATCACGACCTGGGTTGAAGCCGGACTCTTAACCGACTAAGCCACCCAGGCACCCCAGAAGTCTGAAATCTATACCTGAAATTTCAATTTGACCACCAGCCAACTGTGTGATCTTGTACCAGTTGAGTACTCAAGACCTTCCTTCAGCCGGGTCTCAGTTTCCTTGTCTGAAATGCCGTGTTCCAGTATGTCCTTGTGGGAGCAGACTGAAGGTGAAATGAGGCAATGGAAGTTACCCACTGTGCTTGGAGAGCCTAATGATGACCAGCAGCCCTGGCAGGCGAGCAGTATAGTAGCTCTCTCTTACAGGTCCGGACGAGGGCAGGATTGCCCAACGCTCTGGAGCTGGCTCGTGGCAGGGCTGGGGCTCCACTGTGGACTTGAGCAGCAATTATTTGGCCTGCTCCCATCTCTTCCTGGAATCTGTCCAGTACGTGATGCTATTAAGTGTGCCCCGGTGCCTTATGCACCCATCAAGGGTCAGTTCAATTCAAAGGTCAGTTCAGGCTGACCTCATACACAACCCAGTCTCCAACTACCTTTCAACCACACTCCACCTTTACAGCAGTTTATAAAGAGTGGGCCTCAGGCCTCCCAGGGTCTTAGGGACGCCAGGCGGGCTTGTCACTCACTCACCCTCAGCAGTGGTTGTCAACTTGGGGCTTGAGGTAGATTCTACTGTGGAAAACTGCACGGTTGCCAGCATCTGGAATTGCTTCCCTCATTCAGCCAGTCTTTACTGTCACCTGCAGAAAATGCTCGGTAGGCTTTTTAGGTCCAGGGCTAAGGCACTGAGAGCTGGGGCCTCCCGAGGGGGAGTAAGTACATAGGCACTTGGCAAGGGCAACCCCCTGTGTGTGCTTACTTACTCTCATTCTTTCAGATCAGTTCAACCTTAGGGTTTTCCTTCTGACACTTGAGCCCAAATCAGCAGCCCTGAAGAATGGAGAGTTTTAGGGGTGGGGGGTGGGGGAGGATTGGAACCTGTGATCCAGTTTCTGATGGTGTGGGAACACAGCCCTATGCCCTTTGTCATCCAGGACACCAAATGGGAAACTTTACTTTGGAAATGGGGCCAAATGTCAGGAGTGGCCATTTGTCTCCTTACAGAGTAAGACCACGACCCAGGCAGAATGGGGAAAGCCCTGTGTGGAAATAGTGGTGACACTGTGGTTTGGGTTGTTTCAGGACAGGAACCAGGAGCTGAGCTCTCAGAGTCAAGCTGCAAGCAGAATGATTTGGAAGAGTCCGAGCCACTGGGTAGGGCCACTGAAACCCTCGCGGGAGGTGGTTCCCTGGGACCTGCATTTGGTGATGCTCGTGAACCTGAGGGCAGCTCAGAGAGGCAGGCAGGACTCTCAGGGGAAATCTGGACAAAGTCTGTCCCCCAAGAGATGGATTGCAGGAAAACTTCAGAGCCTCACAAGGATGTTCCCACAGACCAGACCAGCTGTGAACCTGGTGCCTTGGGGAATAGTCCCAACATGTGGCGAAATTTCGTCTCACAAGAGAAGACACCAGAAGAGAAATTTGATCCATTGGATGGTTATGGGACGGAGTCGCCATGCGTATACTCAAGGAGGAAGTCTTCCAAGTGTGGTGAATGTGGGAAAACATTCCAGAGCCCCTCCGCCCTCAAAGCACACCAGAAGAGCCATTTTCGGAAGACACCCTACACCTGTAGTGAGTGTGGGAAAGCCTTTAGCCGGAGCACTCACTTGGCCCAGCACCAAGTCATCCACACGGGGGCAAAGCCCCATGAGTGTAAAGAGTGCGGGAAGGCCTTTAGCCGGGTCACCCACCTAACTCAGCACCAGAGGATCCACACTGGAGAAAAACCCTACAAGTGCAGAGAATGTGGCAAAACCTTCAGCCGCAGCACCCATCTCACCCAGCACCAGCGGGTGCACACAGGGGAGAGGCCCTATGAGTGTGACGAGTGTGGGAAGGCCTTCAGCCAGAGCACCCACCTGACTCAGCACCAGCGCATCCACACCGGGGAGAAGCCCTACAAATGTGACGCTTGTGGAAGAGCCTTCAGTGACTGCTCAGCTCTGATCCGCCACCTGAGAATCCACTCTGGAGAGAAGCCGTATCAGTGTAAGGTTTGTCCAAAGGCCTTTGCACAGAGCTCCTCCCTCATTGAGCACCAGAGAATCCACACAGGAGAGAAGCCGTACAAGTGCAGCGACTGTGGAAAGGCCTTTAGCCGCAGCTCAGCCCTTATGGTTCACCTGAGGATCCACATCACAGTACTGCAGTAACCCAAGAAAACCCTCGGGACACAGTATCCTCCCCTCAGAGGCTCAACATCTAAGAAAAACCCTGAGTTCCAAAAGAACAAAGAATGGGGTGGGTGATTGATAGTACCCCAAAATGATGAGGTGCTAAAGGGCAGACTCTGCGGCTGTCTGGGAACAACTCTGCATTTGGAGACCCCGATGGAGGAGCCTAATGAACACAAAGCTATTCAAACCATCTGGAGAAGCTTCCAGAAGGATCCTGCTGCCCTCCATACCCCACTCAGGCCCATCTCAGAGAAAGGACAGCTGAGGTGAGGACTTGGATTTGTCTTCAGAGCCAGGGCAAGTGAAGTTTCTTTTGGGACTCAGTGGTCCCAAGATGCTCTGGGCAGGAGGGCTCCAGCTTCATGTTCCCATGTAGCTGTTCTTGCCTTTTCCTCCCCTGTTTAGCCCAGGAGGGGTACTGGCCCTCGCCCACCTCCGTGCCTTCACGCCTATTGTTTCACCCCACCTATTCACGACTAACTCTAAGGCCAACCTGTGAGGCTGCCTCTTATGTGAGGCCTTCTCCGGGCCCTCTATCTGTTTCACAATCTCCCTTAATTGAGGGTGCAGCCTGATGCTTGCCCAGCATCCATTTCTCCCTGCCCTCCCCTTCCACATCCCATCAGTCATCAGCCCTGTTGGTTTTACTGAAAACTCACCTCTAATCATCTTCTCCACCTTCATCACTTTCTGTGAGCCCTCATCACCTCTCATCTGTATTCCATCTGGGGTCTCTTGCCTTCATTCTCTCCCCCGACCTCTCCCATTGTGTGATTCTCCACACCAGGGGGCTCTTTCTACAACCCAAACCTGATTGTGTCACTCCATGGTGGAAAGCTCTTCAGTGTACCTTCTACGACAAACCTTCCTGAATGGTTTATAAGTATGCCAAGACATAACTCACTTTGAGCCCCGAACAAGCTCTCCAGGTACCCTCATATGTACATGTGAATATTGTCGTTTTTGTGTGTGTGCAGTGATATGAAAATGGTTTCAGAGTACTGCCCTGTGGGAATAATGGCAAACTCCTTCACCTGCCATTTATGATCATTTGTGACCTGGCCCCAGCCTTGTCTATCGTAGTCCCCCCACCTTCCACACACCAGTCACGTGGAACTACTTGTGGTTCCTGAAGAAGCCATATTTTTCCCACCTACGTGCCTCTGTAACTGTGCCTGCAAACCTCCTCTTCTCTTTCCTCCCTGGCGTTTCACATAGCCCTCCCTAACAAAGCCTCCCCTACCTCTCTGAGCTGACTTCAACTTGCCTTCTATGCTTCCAGAACACCTCCTTAACTTCTCTTCAAATTCCTGTCATGTTTATTTACTCCTTGCAGAGCTCGCAGTCTGTTTCCTAAAGACACTGAGAGCTTCCAAAAGCAGGGACTGGGTCTTATTCTCAGTACCCATAGCACAGGACTCAGTAGGCTCTGACCTGTGTCTTCTGAATGAATATACTGTGACCGGTGCCTTCCTGGAGGCAGTCATCATGCTCCGCCCTGCGTCGGCCTGATGTATGTCTACATTGTTGTCTCCCCCAACAGCCCTGGGCCCTGCAGGGCAAGAGCAATCTGATTTTCCCAGAGCCCCACCCATCAGACAAGCCTGGCATACAGTGGCCTCGATAAAATGTTACCATATTGAGTCTGCCTTTTCTGTCACCCCAGAATCCCCCTGGTGTCATGGACTCTGTGGTTGCCAGCATGCTGTCAGTGCGCTGTCTGGCCTCTCACGGTTCTGTATCCCTGACCCTCTTTCAGGGTCCATGTCTGTAACTGAATGTCACAGCCTCTGTTCTTAACTGTCAGGTTGTCAATCTTCCTCTCTTTGATGATCCTGTTGCATGTTAACCATTTGACCTGCCATACAGTTGTGTACTGCTCATATCTCCCTGTGTTTCTTCTTGTGTCTTGGACTTGTCCCCTCTGTGTCACAAGTAAAGAGTCACAGAAACCAAGGAGTGAGGTTCAGAACAGGAAGGTTGAGACCCAGGGAAACAGATCTTGTGTCAGTATCTCTGAGAGAGTCCCAGATACACCTGCCCACAGGCAGACTGCCACACAGTGAAGCCAAGGCTGAGAGACGCAGAGAATGTTAACAGGGAAAAGCTCAGATGAGAGATACACGTTGCTGGTGAAACAGTCACACAGGCCTCCAACAAGCCCACAGGAAGTGGAAAAGATGTAGGCCCAAGTCACGCTGCAATCAGCACTCCTCCTCAGGGCTGCTTTTGGGACCCCGGGTAAGTGACTTCCCTGAACCTCAGTGACCTGCCCATCTGTAAAGCAGGAATAAGATGACCTGCTTTGTGCAACACCCAACCCATGGCCTGGCCACTGGCTCTGACTTGGAGCATCTGTCTCCACCTCCTGCCCTCACTCTCCTGGTGTTTGGCACTAAAGAGCAGAATCTCCACCTCTGGTGCTCTGAGCATCTCCAGGACCCACTTTGTCATAAGATTTGTGTCTTCCCATGTTTGTCTAAAGGGGGAAGAGGTCAGGGGAAAAAAGGAATCTTTACTGAGCGTCCACATGTGTTGTTCAGTCTGCCAAATAATTTATGTGCATCATCTCCCAACACTGAGGGCAGGACCACCATCCCCACCATAAGGGACATGGGGTTGGAGAACATGAGCGGCCCTGATGTGTACGCTGACAGAGACTGGACACACTGGGATTTGAAAGCACATCCAAATATGTCAGCAATTTCAATAAGCACTACTTATCAACAAATAAAGTAAGACAAATACTAACATTGTATTTCTTTCAAATCCAGGCATATGTTCTTTAGAAGAAACACACCTAAAACAAGGACATGGGAAAGCTGAGGCTAAAGGAATAGAAAAGGATATACAAGGCAGGCATGAATCTGAAGAAAGACAAGCTGTCTTAATTTCAGACAAAATAGATGTTGACACAGAAAAGCATTATTAATTTAAGGTCCTAGGATCACTATGTTTTCTTTAAGTTTATTAATCTTTGAGAGAGAGAACACGGGAGGGTCAGAGAGAGTGGGAGACAGAATCCCAAGCAGACTCCACACAATCAGCTCAGAGCCCAATGTGGGGGTCGAACTCCCAAATTGTGAGATCATGATCTGAGCTGAGATCAAGAGTTGAACGCTTAACCGACTGTGACCCAGGCACCCCGAAAGAAAGAATTTTTGAAGAAATAATGACTGGAAACGTTCCAAATTTATGCCTTTCCAGAAGGTATAAATTTACAGGTTCAGAAGGCACAGTGAACCCAAACAGCATAATCTCAAACCCGTGCCTGGACACATCACAACTGAACTGCTGAAAACTAAAATTAAAAAAATTTTTTTTTAATTTTTTAATGTCTATTTGAGAGACAGAGAGACAGCACGAGCAGAAGAGTAGCAGAGAGAGAGGAAGACACAGAATCCGAAGCAGGCTCTGAGCTGTTAGCACAGAGCTTGATGTGGGGCTCGAACTCATGAACTGTGAGATCATGACCTGAGCCGAAGTCAGACGCTTAACTGAGTCACCCAGGCACCCCGAAATTTAAATTTTTTGAAAAGAGTCTCTGAAAAAGTGCATCATAAAAATTGATGCAAAAGATAATGAGTTTCTTGTCAGAAATCATGAAAGCCAGAAGGCAAAGAAACAACATTTTTAAAGTGCTGAAAAAAAAAAACCTGTCAATCAAAAATTCTATATCCAATGAAAATACACATCAAGGAGAGCAAAATAACATTTTCAAATGAAGCAAAATTAAGACAGTGTGTTGCCAGCAGGCTAAAAGTTGTTTTGATGGAAGGGAAGTGATAGCAGAAGGAAAACTGGAATTTTGGTAATGAAGATCTTTTCACACTGAAAAGATTTGATCTTTTTTTTTTTAATTTTTAATGTTTATTTATTTTTGAGAGAGACAGAGCATGAGCAGGGGAGGGGCAGAGAGAGGGAGGGAGACACAGAATCTGAAGCAGGCTCCAGGCTCTAAGCTGTCAACACAGAGCCAGGCGCAGGACTCGAACTTACAAACCATGAGATCATGACCCGAGCCAAAGTCAGATGCTTAATTGACTGAGGCACCCAGGAGTCCCAATTTGATCTTTAAAATACACATAACTGGGGCGCCTGGGTGGCACAGTCGGTTAAGCGTCCGACTTCAGCCAGGTCACGATCTTGCGGTCCGTGAGTTCGAGCCCCGCGTCAGGCTCTGGGCTGATGGCTCGGAGCCTGGAGCCTGTTTCCAATTCTGTGTCTCCCTCTCTCTCTGCCCCTCCCCCGTTCGTGCTCTGTCTCTCTCTGTCCCAAAAATAAATAAAAACGTTGAAAAAATTAAAAAATAATAATAAATAAAATACACATAACTGTGGGGGTGCCTGGGTGGCTCAGTCAGTGAAGCATCCAACTCGATTTCAGCTCAGGTCATGATCTCACGGTTCCTGAGATCAAACCCCGAGTAAGGCTCTGCACTGATGGCATGGGCCTGCTTGAGATTCTCTCTCTCTCCTCTCCCCCTCCCCTACTCTAAATAAATAAACAAATGAACAAACATACACTTAAAAATATTTTTAAAGACACACATGACTGTTGAAAACGAAATTTATAACATTGTCTAGTAGAGTTCAATGTATATTGATGTAGTATATATGACTACAACATACAGAGAGGAGAGTATCAAAATTCACTCAGTGATATATTTGAGACTTGTATATTTTAATGCATAAACTTATATGTCAAGAACCACTAGTGTACTTTTTTTTTTTTTAATTTAAAGGTGAGGGTAAAGAGACTGATATAGTGATAAGGTTTCTACATTTCACTGTAAGTGGTAAGTATTAATTCTATATAGACTGTGAAGACTGGAGTATGCATATTGTAATCCCTGAGAGATCACACACACACACACAACTATACAAAAAGATAAAAGATAAACACAATATATGAGTTAAAATGGAGCTCTAGAAAATATTTAACTAACCCAAAAGAAGGCAGGAAGGGAAACAGAGGGATAACAGAAAGAACAAAGAGGAAAAAAAAAAAGGTAGACCCAAATCCAAACATATCAATAATTATATTACATGTAAATGATCTAAAGACACCAATTAAAAGTTCCCAGAAATTTTGTTTTCAAAATAAACCCACTTTAGGTAAGTTTAAAAGGGTGGAGGGTTGGGGGCACCTAGGTGGCACAGTCAGTTGAGCATATGACTCTTGATCTCGGCTCAGGTCATGATCTTGAGGTTCCTGGGTTCGAGCCCCACATCAGGCTCTGCGCTGATGTTGCAGAGCCTGCTTGGGATTCTGTCTCTACTTCTCTCTGACCCTCTCCTGCTTATGCTCTCTCTCTCTCTCTCTTTCTCAAAATAAATAAACTTAAAAAAAAATTTTTTTTAATAAAAAAAAGGCTGGAGGGTGAAGGGGAATGAGAGATACAGTCTTAGGGTTATGGAATGAATAAGTCACAGGAATAAAAGGCACAACATAAGGAATATAGTCAATGACATTAGAATAGTGTTGTGTGGTGATAGATGACAGCTACACTTGTGGTGAGCATAGCATAGTGTATAAAGTTGTCAAACCACTATGTTTTACACCTGAAACTAACATTGTGTGTCAACTATACTCAAAAAAATTAATTGGAAAACATAGAAGGGTGGAGAAAGATATATAATACAAAAACTAACCAAAGAATGTTAGAGTGACCATATTAAAATCATGCCAAATAGACTTCAAAACAAGGAAAATTACCAGGCATAAAGAGGGACATTACATAATGATATAGGGTCAATTCACCAAGAAGACCTAATAATTCCAAATATGTATGCAATATGTATGTGTTTTAGGGCAACAAAGTCATAAAATACAGGAGGCAAAAACGGATAGAACTGAAAGAAAAAAATAAATCCATAATTATAGTTGGAAACTTCACACGTCTTTCTAGAATCAATGGAACAAGTAGACAGAAAATCAGGAATTGAAAAGAGGAATTGAACACCACCAACCAACTGGATGTAATTGATGAAGTTGCCAATATTTAAATATTGCCAATTTTTTTTTTAGATATATGTTTATTTTTGAGAGAGAATTAGCACAGGGGAGGAGCAGAGAGAGAGGGGGAGAGATGATCCAAAGCAGGCTCTGTGCTGATAGCAGAGAGCCCAGTGTGGGACTCAAGCTCCCAAACTGTGAAATCATGACCTGAGCTGAAGTCAGCCACTTAACTGACTGAGCCACCCAGGTGCCCCTATTGCCAATTATTTTATGCACAAAGTAGTTTCCTATTATTTAAACTGTTTTTAAGCCCAATAATAAGCTGTTACTGTTGTTTACCCCCAAGAAATCAATGATCTATGTTTCCATTTGAAGGAAGTGAAAAAGAACTAATTTAATTCAGAAGTAGGTAGAAGGAGGGATGCCTGGGTGGCTCAGTAGGTTGAGCATCCGACCACTTTGGATCCTCTGTCCCCACCCCACCCCACCCCCGCCCCTCCCCTTCATGCTCTCGCTCCCTTTCAAAAATAAACATTAAAAAAGAAGAAGAAGAAGTAAATAGAAATAAGGGAATAATAATGATACAAGTAGAGATCCCCAAAGCATAAAAGAAGCCATAGAAAAAAATGAACAAATCCAAAAACTAATTAGTTCTTTGAAAAGATTAATACACTCGATAACCCCCTAGCTAGAGTGATGAGGGAGAAAAGGCGGGGTGCGGGGGGACAATATCAGGCATGAAAGAGGTCACATCACTACAGACCCTGCAGGCATTAAAAGAATCCATGAATATTGTGAACAACTCTGTACCAGTAAATCAGACCACTTAGATGAGATAGGCAAATTCCTTTAACACAATTTATCAAGTATTAGTTGATAATGTTAATACACACCTACTGGTATGCCAGGACCTTGAGGCCAACCTCTAGAGAGGGGCTGGGCAATAAAATGGTCCAGGGGTGTATTGGGTCCAGCAAAGGGCCTTAGATCTGAGGGTATGTTGGGAAAGCACGGAGAGGAGTCCCACCCCTCCAACAGTTTCAAGCTCTAATGCGAGAGACCTAGCCTGTGGCTGGGGACAGAGTCCGGCACCACCACCTGGTGGCCACTCAGCACAGAAGACAAAACTACTAAACGCAATCTCTAGCAGCTTTCCAGTGTGGGGACCGTTCTGTCAAGGTGGGGTTGAGTATATCTGGAGCCTCAAGCTACCTACCCAGACCTGCCGGGGACAGGCAGAAGTGCCTGGGAAGTAGGAAGCACCTTGATGGAAGAAAGCAAAAAGTGATCTTGAAAAATATGGACCCAGTGGCCAATCTTTGGCTCCTTTATCCTCAGGATCCAACCAAGAGCCTTCCACCTTTAGGACACAAGATCCCAGCCCATTTCCCTCAGCCCTGGAAGTCCAGCCCCCTGTACCAGGACTACATTAGCCAAGGACACCTGTTAAAGTCTCTCTTCACATTTATTGATTCCCAGGAGGAATGAGGGACAGTCCTCCAGCACCCCCGGGGTGAGTCTAGCCTCCAGCTGCAGCATGAGGGATCAGTGCCAGAAGGGAGAAAATACTCGCCATGGATACCATTAACATCCTGAGTCTGCAGCTGCATCAACTTCCTAGACAAATTTGACAAAAGAGAAATGGTAGGGGAGGGAAGCGTCATGTGTGCTCCTCCCCAGTGAAATCAGGGCCGACTTCACTGAGGCCTCGCAGGAAGGAAGTAGCTAGGTCAACCACCAGCCAAGACCTCTCCCACACCTAGGCCTCCCTCCAGGTGCTCAGGCTGACCAAACCACTCTGCTTCGGGGCCTTCGCTTGTGTTGTTTCCCTGCCTGGAACTTCCCTCACAACCAGAGCAGAGGAGGGACACTAACTAATGTCCTCAGAGAAGGTGAAGGGAAGGGACAGTCTTGACGCAGGGCACATTCTGGGCAAAGGCCAGCAGGAGGAAGCCAGCTCACAGAACCCACAGAACCAGAGGAAAACTTCACCTGCCACCTGGAGCTCCACCGGCTCGCTGAACTCCGACACCAAGACTTTGGGCCACGACCTGCGGTACCGGCAGCTGTAGTTGCCCACGTGCTGCGGCCCCACGTAGGTCAGCACAAGGTCTGCTGAGCGGTGGGCGGTCCGGGTCTGGGTCAAAGCCTCCTTTTCACCGGCCCGCAGCAGCTCGAACGTGACGTCCGGCACCTGGCCTTCGCAGCGCAGGACGGCGTCGCGGCCCGGAGTCACCGCCCCGAGCCACAGGGGCCGGAGCTGGGGCCTGGGAGGGGGCCCTGGAGCAGCAGCCGGGTCAGTCAGGTGAGGCCCGCCCCTCAGGCAGCACCCCACCCCTCCCAGCATTCCTGCCCACTCTACACCCGGGCCTCCAGGCTGCCGCCCTGCTCTCACACACCTGTCTCCCCTCTCCCAGCCCAGAGCACACGCGGCTCCTCCTACTGTCTGCCGCGTCCCCCCTTCCCCAGCACTTTGCAAGTTCCCTACTCGGGCCTGATCTGGGGCTTCCCGGGGTCCCCCAGCATTTGGCGCTCAGGACCTCAGGACAGGGGAGGAGGAGGAAGAACGCGCCCAGGGAGAAGAGGGCCGCGAGCACCGGAAATGAGGCAGAGGCGAGGCGGCCGGGGCCCCTCCGCCGCCGGAGTTCCGGCAGGACGGGGCAGGACGGGGTTCTGCGGGCAGGACGGGGCCCCGGAGCGCTTCCCCGCCGAGCCCAGCTCTGCCCCCGGCCCCGGGCCGCTCACCCTCCACGCACAGCTCCAAGGGCGCGCTGGGCGCCGAGCCCGCGAAGGGGGGCTCAGTGTCCACGTAGACGCAGCTGTAGTTGGCCGAGTCCGCGGCCGAGACATCGCGCAGCTCGAAGTGGGCCTCGGTGCCCGCGGGGCTCAGGACTCGGTGCACCCGGCGCTGGCCGGCGTCCTCGCGCACCAGGGCGAAGCGCAGGCCGGGCCGGGGCGCGCGGCACCGCAGCTGCAGGGACGCGCCGGGCGCCGGCCGCGGAGTCGCGGGTTCGGCCGAGAGCTCCGGCGCGGGGAGCGTCTCTGAGGGGAGGACACGGGCTGACCCGGGCGCCGAGGGGACGTGTCGGGCCTCTCGCCTGCAGGAGGCGGCCCGGCCCCTCCGCTCGCTCCCGGGAGGCCCGCAGGCGCCACCCTTCGCTTACACCGCATCGCCCTCCAGACCTCCCCGGGACTCTCGCGCGCACTCCTACACTGTTCCTCACTCATTTACTGGTCATAAAAATAGACGTGGGCAAGGGGAGCCCAGGGCGCTGGGTCGGAGGAGCGCGCGTGCTCCCCCGCAGGCCTGAACCCTCTCTCGGGGTCGACGCTCTGGGTCCGGGTCCTCCGCAGGCCCTGCGGCCCCCGCCTGGCCGCCTTCAACAAACAGGCCTCCGGCGCCCCGTCCCCCTCCCCCCCCCCCCCCCCGGAGCTGGGAGGCAGGAGGGGACCCCGGGCAGGCGGCGCCTGCGTGACCTGTGCCGGACTTGCGTGTTGACCCAGCTATTCTTCGTGGGGGCCTGGGGTAGCCGAGCTCATTGTCCCATTCTCAGTTGGCGAAACTGAGGCTGGGCGGATTGGGCCCTCCAGTACGGGGGGACCCTTCCCCGGGTCTCTCCTCCCGCTCCCCGTCCCCGGAGAGGGGCGCTGTCGCCCTCCCAGCCTCAGGTGCACGGTTCAGCCCGCGGCCGCCAGGCTTACCGTCGCTCAGCAGCAGCTCGGCGGGCGCACTGTCCACGGACCAGGTTTGCTGGCCACGCAGCTGATAGCGGCAGGTGTAGAGACCGCCGTCGCCCAGAGCCACCGCGTTCAGGTGAAAGAAGACGCGGTCTGGGCTGGTGGAGCTCATGGGTACTTGCAGCACCTCCTCGCCCCGCCTCAGCTGGAAGTGCACGCCGCTTAGGGGCGCCACGCAGACCAAGGTCCTGCGGACACCCGGGTGCAGGACGGCGGCTGCAGACTCTCCCTGGAGACTCAGCGTGGGCGGCAAACGGTGCGCCTGCAAGGCGGCGAGGTCGCTGGGGCAGCGTCAGCTGGGACCTCGAACCTCTGCCCTCCCGGTGGCCGCCCCGACACCACTCTTCCTTGGGGCCTGTCCCCAGGCCCTGCGCCGCCCGGCAGTGTCAGTGTTCGGCCCGGGAATGATCCACCCAACCTTAGGCCCACTGTTTCCCAGACCCAGTCCTGGGCAAGGGTATTCAGGGTTAGGGGTCAAGATAAACAAAGCTCTGTCCTCCAGGAGACTCCTACCCCAGGAAGCCCTCTGGGATGGTCCACACACTCACCCAGCTCTTCGACTGTCACAGTAGCACTGGGCTCAGAGGGTGCACCTGCTGCATGGGTGCGGTAGCTGCAGCTGTAGTTGCCAGGCCGACGGACTGGGAAGGTGGCCTCCACGCCTGTAGGGGCCTCAAACACCTCCAAAAACTGGTCATCGCCTTCCAGCCTCAGCAGGAAGGTGACACCCCGAAATCCCCCACGGCACAGCAGTTTTGTCTCCAGGCCAGGTGTGATCCAGGACACGGGCTCCGTTGAGAGCACAGGCGGGGGTAGGGTCTCTGCAGGTGGAGCAGGGTCAACGGGTGGTTCTGCATGACTTGGGAGACATGGGTGGCCCAGCCAGACCCAGCCCTCCACACTCAGTGGAGCCGGGGAAATGGAAGGCATTGATGGAGGAAAGAGAGGCAGCGACAGGAGGAGACAGGGGTATGAAACAAGAAATAGGTTACAGGAAATGTGCCAGGCTTGTCCCAAGTGCTTTCTGAGGACTCATTTATTCCTCACAACCTTCCTCATTTTACAGATGAGGAAACAGGGTCAGAGGTGTCAGATGACTTGCCAACCCTCCCCCCCTGCCAGAAAAGTGGGACCAGGAGAGTGAGGAGTGGAAGGATAAGGCCTCTCTAGCAGCCTTCTCCCCATTGCCTCATGGCCCCGTAAAAGCCTCCGCTCACCTGCCCCAGTCACCTCCAGGAGATTGCTCAGCTGGGTCCATCCGCTGCTCAAACCAGAGCGGCAGCGGTACAGGCCCTGGGTGTCACTTGTCACTGGTCCTAGGGGGAACTGGTACTCCATAGCAGGTAAACCAAGGTGCACAAGTTCCTGGGTTACCCCATCCTTGAACAGCTCAAAATTCATGGTCTCCAGACAGGCATGGCAAGTCAGTGTCACATTGGCCCAGGGTTCCAGCAGCGATTCAACCTCTGCCCACAGGTCTGGCTGGGTCTGGAATGCTGCACAGTGGATTGGGGTGAGTGCTGGGTCCCAGGACAGAGGCTCACCTCTGCCTGTGCCTGCCATCCCCAGGACCCGACCCAGACTCACCTACTGCCGCCTCCGTCATCGCTGGGCTCAGCAAGAGACCTGCAGAGACGGAAACTGTGAGGCCCCTATTCCTATCGCTCCTGCTCCCTCCCGCCCCAAGGGACCCTGGCCCCAGCAACCTCACCCCAGAGCATGAGGAAGGCCCAGAGAGTGGACATGATGGCCAGCTTTGCTCCAGCCAGTGAGTGCCTGGGGTGATAAAGCCCAAGCAAGGGGGCGGTGGCAGCAAGGGACACTGACCCTATTGTTTGTCCTTCCCAGAGGAGTGGGGTGGGGGGCCTGCATGGGGTGGAGACAAAGGACAAAAGTCCAGAGCCTTGGGAGCCTCATCAATAAGGATAATCAATAATTATACATAATTAATAAACTAATAAATAATAAAAGTGGTAATTAAATATATATAATAAAAAACATATAATTAAAAAAAAAACCCTCCCTGGGTTCCATAAGATTAAAGTCATATGGCCTGGGCCTCGCACATATGAAAAACATTAGACAAAGTCTGTAATTTTCTGGAATGTCCTCCATCATGACAATTTATAGCTGTTTATGTAAAAGACATAAAAATGTGCACCAATGTTCCTTCCTGGAGCATGCTCTTCTTTGTGAAGACTATGTACCCTGGGCACCAACTTGGGCTGCATAAAATTCTTTTCCTTTCTCTTGAAAAAAAATTTTAGGGGGTGCCTGGGTGGCTCGGTCAGTTAAGCATCCAACTTCTGCTTGGGTCATGATCTCTGGGCAGAGGGCTCAGAGCCTGGAGCCTGCTTTGGATTCTGTGTCTCCCTCTGTCTCTGCCCCTCCGCTGCTCACACTCTATGTGTCTCTCTCTCAGAAATAAAATAAACGTTAAAAAAATTTTTAATTTGTTCATTTGCATCAACCTAACAAAAAAATGTAAATGAATAAATAAATAAAATGAAAAATAAAATAAATAATAGAATGGAATAATAAAATTACTAATAATTAAAATGATTAAGGTGAAAATGAAATGATTTATAATAAAACAATAAGTGATAAAATAAAACTAAATAATAAAAACTGAGGTACCTATTGTTCTCAGTGTTCTGCGCGCTCAGACTTAGGCAGTATTGGGATAACTATCACGCCTGTGTTCGATGTGAAGGAAAGGAGGCCAGGCAGGGTCCTGTCCTCCCGCTGACTTCCTGTCTGCACAGTCTCTCATCTCTGAACAGCTGAGGAGTACAGGGATTCTTTTCTCTGTAGGGACGCTGAGCTCTGCCCTTCAGGGCCCAGCCTAGCCCCCTCCCCATCATATTCCACCCCAGGTGTGAGGGTGAGGGTCCACATGGGGTTTGCCTGTCTCTGGGTTGTTGTTGTGGTTTTTTTTGGAGAGAGAGAGATGGCACAAGTGAGGGGCAGAGAGAGAGAGAGAGAGAGAGAGAGAGAGAGAGAGAGAAGCTGGGCTCACCTGAACCGGGGCCTGCGTTACTCGAAGTGGGCTCAAGCTCACCAGAGGCTGGGTTCGAACTCAAGAACTGTGACATCATGACCTGAGGTGAAGTCAGATGCTTAACCAACTGAGTCACCAAGGTGCCCCTGTGTCTGAATATTCTACAATGGAGGTTATGTGGTCTTCCTGGAGGTGCGTCCTGGCTCTTTCCAGGAGCTGTTAGTTGGTTCTCCTTTGTTGATTAGTTCTGTGCTGTGTGATCCACCATGGATTTGGAGTCCGATCTGCAACAAGGACCTTGGGTTCAGATCGGTGCTTCTGCCCATCTCTCAACTCCAAACCTGTGCTCGGGTTGTGGACAGTTGTCCGAGCTGCCTGTGGTCACTTGTGTCGCTGTAGCCCACTGTCCAGAGGCCAGGCCTCCCCCTCTTTCTGTGGCCTCCCCTTCTCCCTATCTCCTCATGACCTCCCCTTCTCCCTAGGCACAGCCTGATGGGATAGAATGGGAGGAGTAAGAACATGGTGTTCTCACACTGGACCTCTGAGGAAGTCCTGCCATCCCTGGAGACCTAGTCTGCACCCTGGGTGTCCAGCCCAGCTCTCTCCCTAGGTTGAGGGCCCACGTAAGCCTCCTAAGTCTCACATCACACTTGACCTGGCTTCCTCTGCCCTTGTTCATTCCATAAGCATTTATTGAGCATCTCCTGTGTTCCAGACACAAAAAAGACAGTGGGAAAACATCGACCCACACTCTGCCTGCATGGAGCCCAGCTGGTCAGGGAGATGGAGAATGCAGAGGGTGGGTGCTGGGAAGAACATAAACCCTGAGGATGTGGTGGAATATGGGGTGCAGAGGAGCCACGTGACATTGGAAGGTCAGGGAAGGCTTCCTGGGGAGCAGAGATCTGAACAAGGCCAGCAGGTTGAGTCCTGCAGGTAACTCCTGGGGGAGGAGTATTCTGGGCAGGGGGAACAGCCAATGTAAAGGCTGTGAGGCAGGATGAGCCATGAGGAGGCTGGGTGGTAGGGGTGGATAGGCAAAGGGCAGAGGGCTGGTGGGAAAGCTCAGAGCCCTTATGGAGACCAGCCATGCTGGGCTGTGGGAAAGAAGTTTAAAAATTCCCTATGCCTATACCAAGGGGTTAACAAAGCATAGGGCCTCCTCAGGGTGAAAGCACCCAAGGCTAGTCACTAAGTAGAACAAAGCATAGAGCTGAAAGCCCCCCCCCCCCCGCAACAGGACAAAAGTGTCCCAAGTGTCTGAGAACAGCTAATGATAATACAGGTTTTAACGGAATCTTGAGGAACTTATTATTCTCAGGATAGCATGGTCCATTTATCTTAGTCCTTAGAAAAGTTAGATAAACAGATGCGGTGCCTGCAGGAAACGGCCATCTGCTTGGTGCTGGGATGTTGACTTGTCTTTACCCTAACCTCTAATGCCTCATACCTTCGAAACCCTTTTCCTCTCAGATGAGTTAACAATTACTGTTTTGTTTCTTTCTCCACATCTGCCACATATGTAAACCCTCTGATCCTAATATATATGAAGAAGGGACCTTTACTTAGGGCTCTTGTCTCCTCATAGACATTAGTCTCTCTCGTATTCATTTCTGCATCCCCTCTCTTGCTGGACAAGGGAGAACTCCAGACTCATAGTCTGCGACACTGGGCCTGATGGGCAATGCAGGGTCTTTGGCTTCTGCTGAGTAGGAGGGGGAGCAGGGAGACTCTCCATGTCTGGTTTCCCTTCCACATTTGCTGAGCATCCCCTGAACGCTCGCTGCCCTGGCTCCAAGCCCAGGCTTAGAAGGCTGCATGTTGCAGCTGGAGCAGGTGGGGGAGGCATTCCATGCAGAGGGGCCAAGGGTCATTCCACTGAGAGCCAAGACCAATAGGTGTTACCAGGCCTCTGGCACCCAGACGAGGGCCTGTGGCCAGGTAGAGCGGCAGAGCAGAAACCACCAAACACTGCCTTCAGTCCATTTGCCACAGGGCTGCACAAAGGCAGGCAGGAGCATGATCAGGTCAAGGGTCTGTAGAGATGAAGCTGGCAGCCTGCAACAGGGGATCCTGCGAATTTCTTCTGTCGGTCCTAATACCACTTTGCTACACCTGCCTAGAAGGTCTCCATTCTCTCCAACCACCCCTTACTGTCCCCCTAGACCTCCAACTCAAGTCTAGCATGCTCTAGGTGGACAAGTGTAAAATCTGATGCCGCTTATACTTTAAAAGAATTGCAAGGCTTTGCTCATGTAATTGGCATGAACCTGGATAATAAACACGGGGACAGCATCTAAGAGTATCTGACCAAGGAGGATGGGATACAACACTGGACCAGATCAAATTTACCTATACGGGCCAATTTGCAAAGACTGGATTTAAGGTGTTAGACTGAGTAGCTTGAGGGAGATTTTATTTGGTAGGTTGACTGAGACCTGGACTCACAGTGCCCTAAATTCAGTGAGGTTCAATAGCCAGAACTCCCCTGGTATAATGTAGAGGAAGGAATCCAAAGGCTTGGGGGTATAGGAATGTGGAAATAGGTTTATCGTGTGCAATATGGTATATGCATGCACACACACTCAGAGTAAAGAGGAGGACACCCTTGTTTTAAGACATTGAGAAACAGATTATTTAGAAGGGTACCTGCATCCCTGAAAAGTGGCAGTGCCCTCTAGGCTACTACGGCATTGGGAGATGCTGCCGTCAGGTCTGATTTCAATGGAGATGAAAGACCAGCTTAACAGAGCTCAAGTGACAGGGCCCACCAGAGATGTGCACAGTACCCATCACTGGCAGCAGTGATGAGGCGGTAATCAGGATGTTTTAACCCCCAGAGGGGTTGCTTCTGCAGGGAAAGGTTTAGGATGACTTCAGGGGCTTAAAGAGTCCCACCTTCATGAATATTGGCCTTGCAAGTGCTTTTTCTCTACCAGGACTACCTCATTTTCGCGGGACAACAGCACACCTTCACGGCTTGCCTCAGGGCTGTTCACTCAACTTTCTTATTGTCTGCCACAATCTCTGTCGAGATCTGGATCAACCCAACTTCCCACAGAACATCACACCCACACGCCATTGCCACTATATGGATGACACTGGCTGACTGGACCTAATAAACATGAAGCAGCAGATCAATTAGCCCAATAAGTGAATTAAATGCACGCCAGGGTCTCACCTCCTCTGGCAAGTGCCTAGGGATCTGGAGCATGTTAGGATACCTCCTTCTAAGAAACGGGCAACTGACGTCAGTTGCTGCAACGTACACTGACTGCCACTAAAAATGAGGAATAAGGGAGGCCTCTGAATTTGGACACAACGTATACACCTCACTGTGCTGCCCCAATCTGTTTACAACTGCAGTTTTGTGTGGGGCCCCTGCGGCAGGTCCCGGATACGAAGCAGGCTGCTCTGCCACTTGGGCCCTATTACCCAGAAGATCCAATGGTGCCAATGGACGGTTTCGACGTGTCAGGCAAGTAAGGATGCTATGTCGAGCCTCTGGCAGCCCAAACAGAATACAATGCTGGTTTCAAAGAGGTCTCTCCTGCACACCCTCAAAGTTCCAGCAATAACTATGCTCCAGCCTTCTCAGAGACGCCCCCGCCCAGCCCCAGGCCGCCAGGAGCCCATCCCTTCTCTTTTGCACCACCAGCCCTGAAGGTAGTAGCTGCTCTACAGTTATGAATCTCTGGGTTCTTTCAGCCTCACAGAGCTAAATAAACAATTCCCTCAAGATACCTAGGGAGGGTGCTTTCTTTGCCTGCCTCCTCCCCGAGACAGCCCTCTCTGCCCCACATCTCACCCATCACACGGGCCAGATGCACATCCCCACCCTGTTGCAGCGAGACATTAGTGGGCAGGCTGGAGTTCCCTGCGCCAGCTCTCTCCCATCGCTCGGGGCTGGCATGAAGCCTCCCAATGCGGCAATCAGGTTGCAGGTGGAGGAGTCCCTGCAAAGTGCCGGATACGGCACAGTGATGCTCAGCAACCCTTGTGACTAGATGCTGCTACTCTGGCAGACGGCCAAGTAGGATCCTCGTCAGCTGGGAGTCCTCAGGCCAGTCTGGGTCCTCCCTGGGGCTCCACTCTGGAGACATGAGAAGGAATTTTCCAAACTAGGAAGGTAGCCCCACACACTCCCTCTCCCTGCTTCTCTCATGAGCCTATGTTGGAGTCTGCTATCCCAGCCAAGGAGACCCAGGAGCAGGAGGAAGTACAGCACATCCAGGGGCAGCCAAGGTCAGAAAGAGGCGTCCAAAATGGTGGTGGAGGTGGCAAGACTGACAAGCACTGACTCCAGGGGAGACCCCAGTGCACACAGCCATTCAGATCAGGGTGAATCTGGCATGGGGAGACGAGGCGGTGGTAGCTAGGCCAGAGAAGGGTGTTAGTCATGGCTGGAAACAGTGAACGCCGCCCCCCCGTGCTTTGTGGGTGGTCTTCTCCGACCCCCCCCCCTCCACCCCACCCCACCAGTCTCCCACTGAGCCCAACTGCTCTGCCCTAGCACCCCACAGTGACCAGGCTGGCTTCTTCTCGCATTTCCTTTCCTTTCCCTTCCCTTCCAGTGGCCTTCCTGCTCACCACCACTCCACCCCTCCCCCAGCTGGTTTTCCCTCGCTCTAGCTTCCAGAATCTGGTCAGTTGTGCCAGGAAATGGGTCTGAGACCTGCTCACTCAATGAAGGCAGGGCGTGGGGGCTGTGCCACCACCCCCGGGTGTGTGGGCCTGATACTGGGTCCATAACCAGCCAGAAGTGTTTCAAGCTGCTCAGGTTTATCTTTTTAAACTGGACTCCCAGCTTTAACCATGGAGAGAACAGGAGCAAGGGGTAGGGGTGGGAGGGAAGCAGCTGAGAGCGACCACCCCCACTCTTCCCCTTAGGTCTCCTGATGCTCACCAGCGGCTCCAGAGCAAGGCCTCTGACCTTCTGGCCCCCAGCCCTTGGGCCCTTGGCTTAAGAGAAAAAATTCTGTGCAACCTCAGATCCAGCTGAGGGGAGGGGAGGCAGGGAAGGGGGCTCATCTAACCCTTGCTCCTGGGCAGCCAACTGGGCCCTGGGTCTCAGTCCCACAGGGTTCTGAGACAAGACCACCACACCTGTGGGAGCCTCTGATTTTCACTGGCCTCTACACAGATACACCCCTCCCGGCATCAAAATCCACCGCCTGCACCTGGTGAATTACCTCCCCGCCACCTGTGTGCAGCCAGACCCCAGGGGTCACCAGTGAAACTGCCATTGTCATCGTAGGGGCTGTTTCAACAGCCTGACACTCTGCCTGCATCATCGCCATCCCTGTGCTGCAGCACACCGACCCCATGACGGTGGGGCACGCGGATGGCGATTTTACACACACTGTCCACGGATGGCAGCATCGGGTGCATCGCACCCGGCCGAGTTGACTCAGACTCACTATCTAGCAGGGGCATCCCAGAGTCAGGGTGTGGAGCCACCCGCGTGCCGCTCCCGGTGCTCGTTGAGGTTGGAGCGGTGGCCGAAGGACCTGCTGCACACATGGCACGTGTAAGGCCGCTCACCTGTCTGCCTGCACCTGTGCTCGGTCAGGCTGGAGCCCACGACGAAGGCCTGGCTGCACTGGGTGCACTCAAAGGGCCTCTTGCCAATGTGTGCGGTGGTGCTGCCGCAGGCCGGCCACGTGCAGGAAGGCCTTGACCCAGTCGGGACAGGCGTGCAGCTGCGCGACCCCATGTATCTTCAGGGGCTCGGCCAGGTCGAAGTTCTGGCTGAAGGCCTTGCCCCAGGCCGGGCAGGTGTGGGTCCGCGCGCCTGCGTGCATGCTGGTGCTCCAGGAAGTTGGAGTTCCAGTTGAAGGCTCTGTGGCAGACCGGCCATTCACAGGGCCTCCCGCCCGTGTGCACTCGCTGGTGCTGCAGCAGGTAGGAACTCTAGCTGAACGTCTTGTTGCACTTACTGCACCGGCAGGCAGGCTCCCTGTGGAGAGGCAAGGGGCCGGGCACCAGGCCCTCTTGGATGCTTCTGGGCCTGCCCCAGTCCCTCCTACAGTCTGCAGGCTCCAGCTTCCCTCTGGGGGCCCCCTGGTCCTCTGCCTCCACCGGAGGAGCTTCTCTGGGGTCCTCCCAGGCCCCCAGGCCTCCAGATGCAGCCCCCTCAGAGTGGCCTGGAGTGTCAGTCTTCAGCGCAATCCAGGGAATGTCACCTTTTCCTGGAGCCACCTGTTGGGCCACTGTGCTGGCGACTCCACCTTGCCTCAGTAGTCTGAAACAGGAGGAAGAGAAAGCAAATGCCTAAGAGCCCAAAGCACCCTGGGGAATGGGGCAGAGGGGCCTAGCAGATCTCAGGAACGATGTGATTGTGACAGATCTAGAGTGGGGGCAAAGCTTGGGGCTGGCTGGATCCAGCATGGCCATCACACCCACCTTTCTTGAGGTGGTGCCCCTGGCCCCTCTTCAGCCTGGAACAGGAAAACAGGGGCCGCAGAATGTGCAACTCTCCCCATAGAGACAGCATCCAAGGCCAACTCTTGGAGTCAAGCTGTTGCCCTGTTGAGTTCTGGCAGCCCTGGCTATGATGGGAGCATGCCAGGAGACCACTGTGCCTGCCTAGATGGTGTCACATCCCACATGTCCCCACACCTGCCCGGGCAGCAGGATGCTGGGGGGGGTGGGGTGGGCTGTGGGAGCCAGAATGGTGGAAAGGTTCAAAATCCACCTGTCTCACTTGCACTTGGTCTCCAACTCTGCACAAGGTAGCTCCAGGGCCTGGCTCCCATCCCCTTGCTCCACACTGGGGTCACTAAGCACCAGAGAAGTGAGGACACCTGTTTTTGAGGATAAAGATGGACCTGGTCACCTATAGAAACACTAGAAGTGAACTACCCTCATTCCAGGAGGCTTAAGGTGACTACCTGACCCAAACCCTGGCTGTGTCTGTCTTCCTTGCCCACCTCATCTCTGCCCTGACACCTCAGCAGTCCCCTCCACCCGATAGGCAGCCTGGCCAGGGATGGAGGAACTCCAGTGGCTGCCAGGCACTGTTAGATCACATCAGGCTCCTGTCTCAGCCCAACCAGACTGGTCCAGCTACCTAAACCTAGGACTTGGGGTGGCTGTGCAGCCAGATCCCTGGGGGAGAAATGCCAAAGGCAGGAGGCTTCATTGGCCCTGAGGCCACACTTGCATCTTTGGCTGCTCCTTCCTGCAGTGATGCATCCACAGCAAACAAAGCCCATCCACACTCGCCCCTGACCACCCTTACTGTCCTTTATAGAGTCCATAGCCCAGCTGATGCCCTCATTGTGCATGCACTGGAATTGTCAATGATACCAGGGGCTCCAATTCACCCACTCCAGAGTGAGGTAAACCCCAGAGGCATCTGTCATCCCCAGGCCACTAGCAAGGTGGCCCCAGGGTCAGCTGTCAGGATGAGGTAGGAGCGAGTGCATGGATAGGTGCTGTACCGGGAACTAGGGCTTGGAGAGGGGAACCTCCTGCTCATATTGCTCCTCTGGCTTGGGGACCAGCACCTCTTGGGAACTGGGGGCTGGGACCTGGGGACAGGAAAGCAGGTAGGCCAGGCAGATCCAGAGAAAACAAGGGGCACGTATTGGTACGCTCCATCTTTCTTGGCGTCCCCCACGTCCCCACATTCTGAGGACACAATGCTGAGAACAATCACATGTGTGATCTTGAGGGCATCCATCTTACTCTGGGGTCTGAGCAAAGACCAAGCTCTCACCATCATTCTCCCACAGTGCCCCAACCCTACCAGCCCCAGCTGGGGACCATAAGCCAGGTTCAGAAGGAAGTAGACCCAGCCCCCACCCAGCCTGCCCTCACCTGGAGTCTTGTCCTGGCCAGCTCCTGCTGCAGCCCCTCCACCAGGGCAAAAGCCTCCCCGGGGCTGCATGGCTGCTGCCCCCCGAACGTGGGCCTGGATCTCAGGTGGCAGCACGCCCAGAAACTGCTCCAGTACCAAGAGCTCCAGCATCTGCTCCTCGGAGCATGCCTCTGGCTAAAACCACTGACAGCACAGCTCTGAGCTGGGCCAGTGCCTCATGAAGCCCCTCTTCCTCCTTGTAGCAGAACCCCAGAAGCACCTGCCATAGATTTCGAGCTAGGCTCACCCACCATTGGGGCTGGTGTGCTCTGAAGGACCCCGGGGCCAGGGCTGATGCCTTGTTCTTCTGGGCAGCCATCATACCCCTTCCCAGACAGGGTAGCCACAGGGCCTAGGGCGCTTCCTCTGGACCTGCAGACATAAAGGTGAGCCTGTGAGCACAGCCAGGCCGTGAAGGCCCCTCCCCAGGACCCTCTGAGAGTTAACTCTGGGTGCTTGTGCCTGTTGGTAAGACAGGAAGTGAGTGTCCCTGCCTCTGTGTCCAAGTGTTTGAAGGATATACCGAGGTGCCCAGTCTGTGGTCTTCTGTACCATCCCCTCCTCTCCCTGCTTTTCTCAGGGCCCTCTGACCTGGCTTCCTCAACTCCTTGGCTCCATTGATCCCCCACACAGCATGCCAAAGGCTGCAAACTGGATAGCCAGTCTTGCTTGACTGCTCCCTTCCAAAATGTTTTGTAAAAATTTAAATTAGTTACCAATGAATGTTAAAAAGTAATCAGATACTGATGGGAATGTCAACTGGTGTGGCCTGGCGGTGGCGGGGTGGGGGGGGGGGACACTCTGGCAGTTCCTCAAATGGTTAAACCCAGAGTTCCACGTGACTCAGCAATTCTACTAGTAGGGTATCAATGCAAGAGAAATGAAAGTGTGAGGCACCTGGGTGGCTCAGTCAGTTGAGCGTCTGACTTCGGCTCAAGTCATGATCTCGCGGTCTGTGAGTTTGAGCCCCACGTCGGGCTCTGTGCTGACAGCTCAGGGCCTGGAACCTGTTTCAGATTCTGTGTCTCCCTCTCTTTCTGACCCTCCCCTGTTCATGCTCTGTCTCTCTCTCTGTCAACAATAAATAAACATTAAAAAAATTTTTTTTTTTTTTTTAAAAAGAGAAATGAAAGTGTGTCCAGGCAGCTCTTTTAAACACACACACAAAGAGCTACATGACCCACCTTGGGGCATCCTTTTTCCATTTTTTTCCTCCTTAATCTTGTGTGTGTTTTCAAATTTTTTAAAAAATAGAGATCTGTGGCAGCGCTGTGTGTGAGGAAACTGTTGCTAAGGAGAATTTGAGCTTTCCCCCATTTCTTTTCCTGTCTCTTTTCCTCTTTCTTTCTCCTGGTCAAGGTTTTAAATGTAACCAAGAAGCAGAGAAGAAAAAAAAAAAAAAAAAAAAAAAAGTATCCATGCAAAAGCTTGCACATGAATGTCATAGCAGTAGTACAGATAATACAGTAATACAGATAATATATAATATATATAATTACTATAGCAGCCAAAAAATGGTAACAGGCCAATGTCCATCAACTGATCAATGGATAAACAAAATGTGGCCGATACTTACAATCAAATATCATTCTGCCGTAGAAAGGAATGAAATATGGTTACATCCTATAGGATACATGAACCTTGAAAACACTATGCTAGGTGAGAGAATCCAGACACAAAAGACTTCACATTGAATAGTTCTATTTATCTGAAATGTCCAGGATAGGCAAATCTGTAAGAAACAGAAAGTAGATTAGTGACTGCCAGGAACTGGGAAGGAAGGAATGGATAATTTGATTAATTGGGTATGAAATTTATTTTAGGGTGATAAAAATGTCCTGGAATTAGATCATGGTGATGATTGCACAAAAATGTGAATATACTAAAAAACAACTGTACATATTAAAAGTGTTAATTTTTTTTAGAAAGTCATCAGCCAAGGGGCACCTGTGTGGCTCAGTTGGTTGAGCATCCAACTCTTGATTTTGGCTCAGGTCATGATCTCATGATTTGTGGGATCAAGGCCTGTGTCAGGCTCTGTGCTGGCGGAATAGAGCTTGTTTGGGATTCTCTCTCTCCCTCTCTCTCTGTCCCTCCCCCCTGCTCATGCTCTCTCTCTCTCTCTCTCAAAAATAAGTAAATAAACTTTCAAAAAAAAGACTTTCCAAAAAAAAAAGTCATCAGCCAATTTCAAAAGGTTGTTACATGATTTCATGTATATAACATTCTTGAAATGACATAATTGTAGAAATAGAAAACAGAAAGCCAAGCCTTAAGGAGGGGATGGAGGCAGGAGAGAAGTAGGTGTGGCTATAAGGGCAACTTAAAGAATCAGGTGATGGAAATATTCCTTATCCTTACTATCTATTTGATATGGTTATCATACTGTACTGTAGTTTTGCAAAAAGCTACCATTGGACAAAACTGGGTAAAAGCTACATAAGATCTCTGTATTATTTCTTACAGATGGGAATTTATAATTATGTCAAACAACTTTTTTTTTTTAATCATCAGAATTAAAAAAAAAAAAAAAAAAAAAAGTCCGTTTTTGTTTCTTGAAGGACCAGAAGACCTGGCTTCAGGAGTCCCATGTTTCTGAGGATAGAGTCTGGCAGGGATATCCCTCCAGGCAGGACTTATGCTTCAGAGCTGCCCAGCCCTCCGTCCCCTCTAACCGGGCCTTCCTGCCTGGGAGTCTGCCCATCTTGGGATAGTATCCAAATCCCTGAAGGTCGTCCCGATTGCCTTCACTGCTCCAGCCTTCCACCGTCCTCATACTCACCTTGCGTGCTCTTTTTCCACCTGAAAGCCTTTTCCTCCACTTTCCCCCCAGAATGCCTAATCACCAGGGTCTGTGGCCACCTCCCCAGTAAGGTCCCGTCTCCCACGCCAATGGGCTCTCATCCAACGGGTCTCAAGTGACTATTTGTGTCTACTCCCAACCCCCAATGCCCGGGCTCTCACCTACTGGGGACTGGGTGAAAAAATACAAAGTGGGAGAAGGGGAGGGACACTGAGCAGGAGACGTCCAAAGGGGGTTTTGGTCTCAGGAAGCTCTGGGCTTGGATCACACGGGGCAAGTGAGAGTGGAGGTTGGATGCTGGCGTGCAGAAGGCACATGCAAAGGCTCGGAAGCGGGAACCAGGAGCGCCGGGAGGAGGTCTGAACGAATGAATGAATAAACGGAGTTAGGAATGTTGGCGGGCCTAGGGAACGAGAGCAGGAGTAACGAATGGAAGGGTGAATAGACGGACAATAAATGACCTACGTGGCTCACGGAAGAGCGAGCAGAGCCCACCGACTCTAGGGCTACCGCACTTCCGTCCCGACCCCACTTGGCCGAGCCACTTCCGGGCTGCTCTGGGCGGCGTGGAGACCTTACTCTCAGTGGTCCCAGAGCGCGCCTGCGAGGCCAGGCCGTGGGAGCCGGGGGCGCGGGTCCGATAACACGTCCAAGCTGGGATCGTTCTTTTCTGTGTAAAAGTCTCTCAGTTGCCCCCGCTCAATTTGGGTTTGGGCAAGTGTGAATGCATCCAATTCCCCTTGGCCCTCAGGATTGACTCAGGATCCACAGATGACCTACTTGGACCTATGGGTTTCACGGGGCAGGGATTCTTTCTGAACTATTAGGGCTTGTATTTCCTGTGGAACTTTAAACCCTGAATACCTGTCAGCAGGTACAGGTGCAGCCTTCGTGTCTCCATGAAGGGAGAACCTGTCAAGAGAATGGAGCCCACACAGAGAGGCAGAAATGAAGGACAGTGTATTAGTTTCCTGTGGCTGCTATAACATATTACCACAAACCTGATGGCTTAAAATACCGGAAATGCATTCTTTCACAGTTCTGGGTGCCTGAAGTCTGAAATCAGTATCACTGAGCTGAAATTGGAGTGGCAGGAAGGCTACCCTCTTTCTGGAGGTTCTAGGGGAGAATTCATATCCTTGCCTTTTCAACATTTAAACTGCATTCCTAGTATTCCTTGCTTATGGTCCCTTCTTCCACCCTCAAAAAACTGGTTGTAACACCTTATTAAGAAACAAAATCTTTGACACATGTTCATTTTATACTTGCATGAGAGTCACAATTTTAGTTCTTTTTTTCTTAAGTAGGCTCCATGCCCAACTTAGGGCTTGAATTCATGACCCCAAGATCAAGAGTCACGTGCTCTACTGACTGAGCCAGCCAGGAGCTCTATGATTTTAGTTTTTTAAAAAGATGTATTCACTAACAGCACATAACAGTGACTACACAAACAATCCCAGGATCTCAGTGGCTCAACACAATACAGACTTCCTTTTTGTTCATGTCACAGTCTCAAGTGGGGTCAAGTGACCTTCCTAGAAGATTGTCCTTGATTTAGGTACCCAAGCTCCTTCTATCCTGGGTCTCTGCTGTTCTTTATGTCCTTCTCAGGATTTTCTGCTGAATCTCCTCTGTCCAGCTGACTGATGAAACAAGTGAAAATGATGATGTAGGCTATTTTATGTTATCCATCACTCCTATCCCACATTCCATTAGCCAGAACTCATTCACGTGGCTCTGGGTAACTTCAGGGAGCCTGAAAAACATAGGTTTGTGGATGCAGGAAGAGAAAAGGGGATTGTTGGATATTTTAGTCCATCTGTACCATAGGACACACAATCTCTCCCAGGAAGTCCCTGGTTTTGAGTGGACTCAAAGGCTACCATACTCCTAGCCATCCCAGTAGCCATTCAACTCCTTTCTCATATGGACTTTCTGATGCTTGATGAAGTTGGACTACCAGCAAAAGCTTTTCCTTATGCTTCTCACTTAGATGGTATAGTAACCAGCATTCAAGAGGACTGCCAACAATCCTCACCTTCTGATAGTCACACCTTTGTTGGTATGGTTTTCTCCTACATTGAATAAGGGATGGTCTGTGTCACCGGTAGAATATGGCATAAGTGACAGTGTGTGACTTGGACTCTTGAATCGCTTGCTCTGGGGGGCGAGGGGAGTCAACTCCCATGTCATGAGGACACTCAAGCAGCTCTACGGAGAAGCCCTTTAGACAGGAACCACTTGCCAACCACATAAGTGAGCCATCTTGGTAGTGGACCCTTGAACCCATCATGCTTCAGAGGACTACAGCCTCATGAGAGACCCTGTCATGTGATTCATTCTGGCCAATGAGCGGTGAGAAGAAGTACCCTGTAGCTCTTGGGCTACACTTTCAATTAAGAGGTGTGAGACCCCGAGAATTCCTTTTCTATCTTTCATATTAGTGTCCAGCTATGTTGGAGATAGTGGCTGTTCCATTGTCAGGGACCCTGATGAGTGACAGTGAATGTAATGAGTAGTGCCCTAGCCAACCTGTGAAGCATGGTTTGGGCAGGAGTTAGTTTTAGTGTTTTCAGTCAGTAAGGCAGTAAGCTGTGTCACTGAAGTGGAACTGAGCCCACCTGGTCACATTCCTAGGTTCTCCCCAAAAAGAATTCTCTTGTGTTGAGGCTTGATGGGAAATTTTATTACATATATCATACCAATGGGTTTTTCTTTGGTTTGAATGTTTTCAGATCAAAACCTGTTGATGGTTACAGGTCATTCATGGCATAGTGACCAGTGGTAGAGTTTACCTCCTTCATAAATCCTCTTATGTCTACCAAGGATTGATTTTTCAATAATAGAATGTCTCTCCAGAATACATGTTCTAGGTTTCTGTAAAAGATTGAGTTGTCTTTGGGTATACCCACAAAACGGGTATGGTAAATGTAAATGCAAACAGCTGAATGGAGGGGCCCTGCTCACTCCAGCAACAACCAACACGAAGAAGGCCTGATGCCTGCTATGACTATTTCCAAATGCCACTGTGGCTGTTAGTTTTCCATTGCTGCTATAACAAATCACCACAAATTTAGTGGCTTAAAACAATGCAAATTTATTATCTCACATAAAGCAAGGTTTCAGCAGCGTTGCTTCCTTCTGGAGGCTCAAAGGCAGGATCTGTTTGCTTGCCTTTTCTAGATTCTAGATCCCACCTACTTTCCTTGTCTTGTGGCCCTGTCTTCCATCTTCAGAGCCAGCAGTGAAACATCAGATTCTGCCCCTCCTGCCTCTTCTTATACAAAGATGTTGTGATTACATTGGGCCCATCATAAATAAGCCAGGATAATCTCCCGCATCAAGATCCATTATCACACCTTATAGTCCCTTTTGTTGTGTGAAATAACATATTCATAGGTTCTAGGGACTAGGACACATACATCTTTGAGGAAGGTGGGGTGCATTATTCTCCCTACAACAGTGGCTTTTTCTGAGCTCTTCATATGGTTTACTGGGAAAACACAGTATGTGCATCAAGATGCCATTCAGATTAAACAAAACTATGAAAGTTTAGCCTGGAATCTAATACACATGCAGCTCAGAACAGTCCCATCTGGGTAGGGGTTCACTTGGCGGGCCATAACTAAAATATGCAGAGCAGGGGGAGTGAATCTGATGTGCAGCAAACATACATGGAAGGGTCAGACAGAGAAGGCCCACCTGATGGGTGGAATATGGAAAGGAGGAAGAAGAGGACTTGCATGTTGATTAGGTTGCTGATCAATGACAGTCACTAAGAGAGGATTGACCTGTTAAAGAGTTCATGGTAGGGGTACCTTGGTGGCTCAGTTGGTTAAACCTCCGACTTTGTCTCAGGTCATGATTTCCTGGTTCACAAGTCTGAGACCTGCATCAGGCTCTGTGCTGACAGCTCGGGGCCTGGAGCCTGCTTCAGATTCTGTGTCTCCTTCTTTCTCTGCCCCTCTCCCACTTACGTTCTGTCTCTCTCTCACAAAAATAAACTTGAAAAAACTTTTTATTAAAAAAAAAAAAAGAGTCCATGGTAAGAATGAGAATTCTTCCTAAGTTCTTGCTACTTCCAGAACAAATATGGACTTGCCCAGCACAGCCTCTGGAGTTTGAGTATGTAAGTGCACTAAATCAACACTTCACTGAGCACGAGAGCTCAGGCTCTTGTTCTTTCATTCTGTTCCCTTTTCTGTGGAAGGCAGATAGATATTCCTTTATCAAAAGTTCCAGAAATTTGAGTCTATTTGATGAAACTGTTTTCACCAACGCTTCCTTGACCGACTGTTGCTTTTCTGTCATTTTTGCTAATTTCTAAAAAGCAGGTGCCCAGGGGCACCAGTGACCTGAAATAAATTGGCTTGGAGCTAAAAAGAATCAGGAAGCATTTAACCATATCTCTCTACACGTTTTCAGCCAAGGACACCTCAGAGTAACCAGATGTGGTTCTTTTCAGGATGCTGCTCCCAACAGTCTCTGGTGGATTATTTTGCCCTTGGACATCACAACCACAATGGGAAAGATTTGTTGACAGTCAGTGATCCGGAGGAAAATGTTTTGGAGTGAAAATTATGTACATAAAAGGTTAAAATACAGAGTTTGACACGTTCCACAGATCTTGAGGGGTCATAGAAGCAGCTGAGCCATCAATGGAGCATGGGAAGTGGAAGGGCCCATATTAAGGGTGGTTTGTATGGTCACATGTTCAGCAAGTCAATGGTCTGGTGCATTCTCCAAAGAAACAAAGATGGCAATAAGGACAGTCCTCACTCGGGTCACATGTGATAACTGCCAAACCTCCTGTAGCCTCTAGGCCTGTGTGAGACTGGCCTTAGACCCAGGACAGATGAGGCTACCTTTCTCCCTCTGAATCTCAAAGCCACTTAGCATCTGGGTTGACTAAGGTTTCATGGGGCCACATTCAGGCCCATAAGGATATTGATCCTTGCTGGTTCCCTCTCCCATGGGTGGTACTGATCAGGGCTAATACCTTGGAAATCCAACACCTTCCCCATTGTGTCAACTACCACTTTGTGCCTTGGTTTCTCCAACTGACAATTTAACCACCTGGAGATTGAGACCCAAGCAGAAGTGCTCAGAGCCCCAAAATGAGGGACTTCAAGCAAGTTTGAGGACCTCTGGGTGCCACTGGGCAAGCATGTTGTGCCCCAGTGCCAGACTGTCCATGGGGCCCTAACAGAGTGATCTGTCACCATGGGAGCCAGTGGGAGGCTGAGAGAGAAACATCTCTTTCCCAAGCACCTATGGATTTGAGTCCACAGATATTCTTTCCAGGTGGGAAGTGGCTGCTATCCCACCCTGTTACTGGGTTTCTGCCTGTCTGCAGCTCTCCAAGAACAGCAGTTGTGGGTTCCTTCTGCCCTCCAGTGCTGACCATCCCAACAACAGATGGATATGAATCTAACCTGCAACAGACACCATGCCCAGGGCTGATGGAGCCAGGCTCAGTGGCCATGACTCCTGCAGGGTCCTGATGGCCTGCTTGGGGAAGGTCAAGGGAGGAGCTTTCTCTAGAATGAGTGGCTTGCTGTGCAAGTAAAATAGACACATTGGGGGTCCAGGTTTCAAAAAGTATCACTTGTACACTGGGATTGACAAAACTGTTGGGTTGTGTGGACCCAGTGTGGGTGGACTGATCAGCCTCTTCCAGCTAACTCACCACACTCAGACTTTGTCCTAATGAGGACAGATAGGCAGAAAGAGCTGGAAGAAAAAAAGGCAATTGCACAATGTACTCCCACACAGCTGGTGGGAATGGAAAACGATGGAGCTAGCTACTGTAGAAAACAGCCTGGCAATTCCCCAAAAGGTTAAACATGGAGTTAGCACATGACACAGCAATCCCACTCCTAAATATTTATCCAAGAGAAGTGAAAACCACTATTCAAGCAAAAATTTGTACACAAATGTTCACTACAGCATTTTTTATATAATAGCCCAAAGGTAGTAATAACTCAAATGTCCATCACCTGAAGAATGGATAAACAAGATGTGGTCTGTTCATACAAGGAAGTATTACTCAGCAATAAAATGGAATGAAATACTAATACGTGATTGGACCTCAGAAAACAGTAAGCTCAGTGAAAGAAGCCAGACACAAAAAGACCACACTGCACAATTCCATTTATGTGAAAAATCCAGAATAGGCAAATCCAGAGACAAAGACTGTATTGGTAATTGCCAAGGGCTGAGAGAAGGAAGTATGGGGGTAACTGCTTAATGAGTATGCAATTTCATTTTGGGGTGCTGGAAATGTTCAGGAATTAGACAATGGTGATTGTTGCACAACATAGCAAATATATTAAAAACTAAAAATTATACTAAAAACCAAAGTGAATTGTACACTTCAAAATGGTTCATTTATATTATATGAACTATACTTCAAAAACAAAACAAAACAACAGAATATACCCGAGCACAAATATTCCTGCCTTTGGTGTGCCCAGGTGTCTGCCTGGGTGAGTCCATTCTGCAGCATCCAGGATGTCATCTGAGCTCGGGCCACAGGCACAGTAATGCATGGGACAGAGGTACGTGTTTGTGTGTTTTAAACAATGCTTTTGTAATGAGAAAAGCAAGGTCTTCAAAAGTGTTAGGTAAAAATGAAATATACGGACTTCAAGCTGTATTACAAAGCTGTAGTCATCAAGACAGTATGGTACTGGCACAAAAACAGACACTCAGATCAATGGAACAGAATAGAGAACCCAGAAATGGACCCACAAACGGATGGCCAACTAATCTTTGACAAAGCAGGAAAGAATATCCAATGGAGTAAGACAGTCTCTTCAGCAAATGGTCCTGGGAAAACCGGACAGTGACATGCAGAAGAATGAACATGGACCACTTTCTTACACCATACAAATAAACTCAAAATGGGTGAAAGACCTAAACATAAGACAGGAAGCCATCAAAATCCTAGAGAAGAAAACAGACAACAACCTTTGTGACCTCAGCCACAGGAACTTCTTACTGAACACGTCTCCAGGGGCAAGGGAAACAAAAGCAAAAATGAATTATTGGGACCTCATCAAAATAAAAAGCTTCTGCACAATGAAGGAAAAAGAGCAAAACGAAAAGGCAACCAACAGAATGGGAGAAGATATTTGCAAATGACATCAGATAAAGGGTTAGTATCCAAAATCTATAAAGAACTTATCAAACTCAACACCCAAAAAACAAATAATCTAGTGAAGAAATGGGCAAAAGACATGAATGGACACTTCTCCAAAGAAGACCCCCAGATGGCCAACTGACACATGAAAAAATGCTCAACATCACTCATCATCAGGGAAATACAAAGCAAAACCACAATGAGATACCATCTTACACCTGTCAGAATGGCTAGCATTAACAACTTAGGCAACAACAGATGTTGGCGAGGATGCGGAGAAAGAGGATCTCTTTTGCATCGTTGGTGGCAATGCAAGCTGGCGCAGCCACTCTGGAAAACAGTATGGAGGTCCCTCAGGAAATTGAAAATAGAACTCCCCTACAACCCAGCAATTGCACTACTATGTATTTATCCAATATATAGATGTGCTGTTTCAAAGGGGCACATGCACCCCAATGTTTATAGCAGCAATATCAACAATAGCCAAAGTATGGAAAGAGCCCAAATGTCCATCGACTGATGAATGGATAAAGATGTGGTATACATATACAATGGAGTATTATTTGGCAATCAAAAAGCATGAAATTTTGCCATTTGCAACTACGTGGATTAGTCAGTCAGAGAAAGACAAATATATGACTTCACTCATATGAGGACTTTAAGACACAATACAGATGAACATAAGGGAAGGAAAGCAAAAATAATACAAAAACAGGGAGGGAGACATAACATAAGAGACTCTTAAATATGGAGAACAGAGGGTTACTGGAGTGGTTGTGGGAGGGGAGGTGGGCTAGGGGCATTAAGGAATCTACTCCTGAAATCATCGCTGCACTATATGTTAAGTAACTTGAATGTAAATTTTAAAATTAAATTAAATGGTAAAAACATATATACAGGATGCATGGTTAAATTTGAAAATAGATAGATAGATAGATAGATAGATAGATAGATAGATAAAATAAAAACTTCTCCCACCTGGCCACGCTGACTGCACACCAAGCAGTTTTCACATCAGAGGCTGAACCTCTGCATTCTCCCCAGGCCCATACTTTTCTTCAGTCAAGGGTCTCTTAATCCACTCATTTCAAGAAAACTCTTGATGGGAAGCTAGACACATCTGCTGTACGTGATGGGCCACAAGCTGGAGCACGGGGTGATGCTTTATGGTGTCTCAAGCCCCCGGGCACTGCCAGCACTGATTTACAGGTGGGAAGCTGTGACTTGGCAAGGGCAGGACACAGGGTGTGCCCCGCTCTGTCTGACCATGGAGCCGTGTCCTCCACACTCAGTTTAACCACTGGCTCCCACTGCCACGCACAGCATTCAGCTTCTGCCTCTTACAGGCATGGGCTTCGCCCTTTGGTGGGTGAATGCCAGTCACAGAGAGCTGTGAAAAGCAGGCCCATCCCACCCACCTCCCCAGCGTCCTCTGCACCCCCTCAGCCTCTGCCTCTAGGCACCAAAAGTTCTGCAGAGTTCCCTGGTCAGCCTCCCAAAGATCAGGCTGACCTTGCAGGGGGCCAACTACAGAATTGTGGGGGAAGCCATAAGCACGGATGTGGGGACTATCACTCCTCTCTTCCTCATACAGCTGTCACTCCAGAGCGAACTCTGGCCCCTCACAGAGAGGAGGGGGGCCCCACAGTGAGCGCCATGCAGCAGGAGGGAAGGCACTCAGGTTTCTGTGTATCATCCCTGAGGAGGAACCAGGGCTTCCACAAATGTACATCCCGGAAGCCTCTTAGCCAGGATCCAGGTCTCTCTGACAGGACACCAGGTCACTGCATTCCAGGTGTGAAGGACAGTGAGTGGGACCTGGGTGCCTGCCATGCCTCCGCCCCAGGGCTTCCAGTAAATGCTTCCCTACAGGGTCATGGCTGCTGGCCTCATACCCTGGTTTGCACAATAGTTGGCAGCCAGAGCAGGTCCCCAGGCCAGCATTCTACATGACCTCCTGGAACCTTAGGGACCCAGAGGCCAAGGACCCACCAGGGTTGAAGAACACATCTGGGACAGCCTGGCCAACTGGAGACAGCCAATCACCAAGGAATCAGTGGACAGGCCACGGGATGGGTGGTCTGGAGTGCCAGGTCACTCAGGACTGAACAGATGCCACCGAAGAAAGCTGTAGTGGACTGAATGGTCCCCCCACCCCCAAAAGATACATCCATACCCTAACCCCCAGAACCTGTGAAAGTACCTTAGCTGGGAAAGGAGTTTTGCACATGTAGTTAAGGATCTTGAGATGAGATCATCCTGAACTCCCTGGGTGGGTCCTAAATCCAAAAATAAGAATCCTTATAAGAGAGAGACAGAGAGAAGAGAAGGCCAAGATTGAGTGTTGGCGCCATGACCCAAGTTACAAATGGACCCACCAGGGGCGCCTGGGTGGCGCAGTCGGTTGGGCGTCCGACTTCAGCCAGGTCATGATCTCGCGGTCCGGGAGTTCGAGCCCCGCGTCGGGCTCTGGGCTGATGGCTCAGAGTCTGGAGCCTGTTTCCGATTCTGTGTCTCCCTCTCTCTCTGCCCCTCCCCCGTTCATGCTCTGTCTCTCTCTGTCGCAGAAATGAATAAACGTTGAAAAAAAAAATTAAAAAAAAAAACAAAAAACAAATGGACCCACCAGGTGCCAGGACAGTTGCATGGGATGGTTTCCACCTCAGAGCCTTAAGAGTGGAGCCCTGCTGACATCTTTATTTGACTTCTGGCCTCCAAAACTGAGAATAAATTTCTCTTGTTTTTGGCCACCTAATTGGTAGTAATTTATTATAACAGCCACAGAATATTAATATGGAGACTGGTCCAGCACCCTTCATAGGATGAGTGGGTTATGTGTGGGAGCTCTCCTGATCCGTGGTGATGCAGAGGATCAGGTAAGACTGGGTGGTCCCAGGAAAAAGGAGCAGCTCCCACCTAGCAGGAAGGCACCCCAAACTTACAGGATGTGGGGACCGAGGGTCAACCATTAGCCATGTACCCAGGGCATCTCCAGAACTGTCCCCAGACACCCTGCTCCCATAGGTATCTTCCTCTGTTCATCTACGGTGACAGAAACCTGCCTCCCAGCACTAGACAGCAGATGGAAGCTGCAGACCAGGGAAGAGTCTCCCTGCCTCTCTTGCCCTGCTCCCAATCTACACCTTTAAACTGCCCTACTTGTCCCTGGATGACCTTCCTTCAGTCACAGACCTGAGAACTGATGCTGAGCTCGGCAAGGGCTCCCGGGAGCCTGTCCCCAACCCCGCACTGCAGCTGTCCCAGTGACCTCCCATCTGCCCTGGATGAGCATGCCCTGCACCCTGAGTGCTCACCCAGTCTTTCTATGGGTTTCCGGGGCTGCTGGTGGATGGGACCAGGGCACAAAGCAGCCACCTTGGGGCAAACAGGGGGCTGAGAGATGAACGTGTCCCAGGCTGAGCCCTGAAGAACATGACAACAGCACACTGGAAAAAGGTTAGTGGGGCTGACCTTCCTCAGAGCTTGGGCACAGCCCACTGAGGCTGATAACCATCTGCCCTATTCTACACTGTACACGCAGTGCATGACCCCATAGGGCAGGAGTGCCCCGAGTGCGGACAAAACTCCGTTCTGTGCCTGTCCTCCCCACGGTGCCTCCATCTTCCTGGCCCTGGCCCTGGAGGACACGGAAGTTTCCGCACTCTCAGGCCATCTACTGTGTCTGGGTCGGTGGATGCGGCGGAGCCAACCGGGGGATCCTTACAGGGCGTGAATGAACAGGAGGAAAATTAAATTAGTGAGGTGAAAAAGAACAAACGCGGGGTAGCGCCAGCACGTAGGAAAGAATGGCTTCTTAGGTCTCTTTGAGGAAGGGACACTTAACTGGGACTGAAGGAGGAAGAGGAGCCGCTGTGTCTGGGGACAAGTAAAGGGAAACGGCAAGCGCAAAGGCCGGGAGGCGGGACCGGAGGCAGTCGGGAGGCCGCGTCGGCCAAGCGGAGGATATGGGCTTGATTTTGAGAGTCGCGACGACGGGTCCTGGGCCTGGTGCCTCTCACGTGGGCCTCAGTCTCCACACTCAAGATTGGGCACGCGGGAGCCAGAACTAGGGCCGCCCCGCCGCCGGAACTGACGGCCGCACCTGCAGTGGCCAGCCGGGACCCTGGGCTAGCGGACCGGAAACGCGCGGCCTCTGCCGGGAGACCTACACGCCAGGGTGTGGAGGGAGCAGGGGGCGGCGGCCGCGCTGAGCGCCTGGAGGAGCCCGCCTCGCAAGCTGGGGTCGCGGGTACGCGCCGAACGCCACATACCAGCTTGGGGGTCGGCCCGCACGGGTGCCCCGGTCCCCGCCTCGCACGCAGCACGAAGCCTTCTTCCCTCTTCCTACGGGCCGTCGCGACACTGTGCCTCCGCCGGAGAGCCGGAGCCCTCGCGGGGGCTGTAGGGAAACGTAGTCCCGCCGCCCCGGCTGTCCAACCCCAGGACTCCCAGCTGTCATGGCAACCGCGGCCATCCACACCCAGTAGGCGAGGCGTGAACTTGCGTGGTCGCCCAGGAAACGGCGGCCCAGACAAACGAGCAGTGCCGCCTGTCCGAGCCAAGCGGGTGTTTGATAGCCCTTGCTTCCAGTCAGACTTCTGGGAGTTCGGGACCCAGAAACGATCTGCCATTTGCAGCCTCGCTAGGGGAACAAGAGTTGGGGGTGGGAGACACGTGGGTAGCTCTGAAAAGCCTGGGTGAGCGGGCTATTCTCTAGACCAATGAAATCGCTGGAACCTCTGGGTTGGGGCTCGAGCATGTGTGTCAAAACTCCACAGTTGATTCTAATATGTGCCCCATTTGAGAACCCCCAGCTCCAAAAAAGGTGACGCTAACCCTGCTTGCTCAGGATGGGCTGGTGAGGCCTCCCCACCCATTTATGTCACCCTCATCTTCTGCTCGTTATCTCGTGGCTCCTGCCTCACATAAACACATCTAATTTTATTGAGCTGATTCACCTCATGTATGGCATCCAGCAACCCATCCTGACTGCCCCAACTTTCTGCTCATGCTGTGTGTGTGTGTGTCTCAGGGGGCACTGGGCCTATCCCACTCCCTTTCTTGATGCTCTGGGTATCTGGACATTGAATGCTCTGCTCAGGGTGTTCTGTCTCCCTGCCCAGGGACAAAGTCAGGGCTCGGTATGGAGTCCTGTGTGGAACCTACCATGCTGAAGGATGATGGATGGAGCAGTCACTGAGGAGCACTTGGAGGGCCGCTGCCCATGTGCCTACCCAGGTACACACGAAGGACTTGCCCACAGTTGCCGCACACGAAGGAGTGCAACCGCTGGCTATGTGGGTGCCCCAGTGAGTGAGCCATTTCCACCAATGGCCGAAGGCCCCGTGCACTCCCTGGGGCTTCTCACTGCCGGGTCCTCTGGTGCTCGATGAGGATTACAAAATTGGGACTTCTCGTGCCCATGGGTGCACTGTTGTTGAAGGAGCTTCAAGCTCCTGCAAAAAAGTTCTGCTCTGGCTCCACAGAAAGGGCCTCTCCTCAGAATGAATTATCCGGTTTCTGCCCACCACACAAAGGCCTTATTGCTGTTGAGGCAGGCATGAGTCTGCTTGCACTCAGGGGGTTGGAGCTCCAATTGAAGGTGGGTACTGGCATTGGGGGTGTGTTTAGATGGGGGCTAGCTACAGGGTCTGTGGAAGATCTGCATGCCCTCCCCGTTTTTATAGAACCCTGCTGCCTAAGTGCACTGCCCCACACACCAGGGCTAATGCTGGGAGCAGCACCAGGAAAGCACCTCACTACATTCACTGGCCACATACACAGAGCTTCAGGAGTGAGAACCCTGGTCATGCAGGTTACTAGAGAGGAAGTGGGAGTCCCACAAGAGGAACCCAACTCCCTCAAATTGTCAGGTCAGTGGACTGGGGCTTGTGCCAAAGTCACAGACCTGGGAGCCTGCATCCTAGGAAAGTTGTCTGGCCACCTGCCACGCCCTTTACACAGGCCCCTTACCTGAGAGGGGATAGCACATCTCTGTCCTCTGCCAGGAGTCTTGGCTCCACCTTGGGTCTCTCCTAAAGGCTCAATGCAGTTCACTGGAGTCAGTCTCAGGGACTCTTGTGAATTTTAGCTATGCAAGGTGACCATCCCCCCTGCTATTTCCCACCCCATGGGGTTTTATGGCAAGACCTCCCTCCTGCTCTCCAATGCACAGCAGGCCACTCTTTCAAGTTCTATACAGACGTCCATTATCAAGTAACCACCAGCAGCCCAGGGCACAGGATCCAAACTGGCCTTGTCTGATTCTGTTCTCATTTCTATGCTGAAGGGGGAAACTGAGGTTTAGGGGGTGGTGCCTTCTCAGCTTCTGAGGAGAAAGGGGCAGGGTTGGGAGCCTCCCTCTGGATCCTGCTGAGTGCAAGGGTAACTGGTGCCTCTGCCTCTCAGCTTCCCTGTTTTCCCCAGCTAGCACCTCCCCAGAAACCCTAACCGCAGGACGAGGTAGGGCCCCTAAGGATCACAAAGTATTCTGCCAGGACCAGGTAGGAGTTCACTTATCCCCTCCTCATCCCCCACAGACCCCAGTGGTAGGCCCAAGGCTGCTGTTTGCACGCACCAGGACAGGGAAGCGACAAGGGCCAGAGGCTGCAGGGGCTCGGGATATTGGTGCCCCCTTGCAGCCTGGGATCTAACCCCCTGCTTAGGCCACTTTCAGGGTATGTCCTTCTGAACAATGGCATGAACTGTGACTGGCAACAGTCCAAGGAGGCCCAGAGTCTCTGGTCTAAAACACTCCCGAAATTGGGGTAGGGGCAGGGGCAGAGCCCTTACAATCGGTAAACAAACAGCTACTGAGCCCATACTATAAGCTTGCTCACAGGGTGGTGGGCAAGTGGGTCACTGGAGATCTATCTATGCAGGACTCCTTCGGTCAAGTGGCTGGGCCCTTTGGGGTCTGGCTAGAGGTAACATCCCCTTGGAGGCAGAGACCTCATCAGGAGGTAAGGAGCTCCATGCTGCCCCATTATCCTCCCACCAGCCAGCTTGGGTGAGCAACCACAGTGTTCGCTGCCTCTGGCAAGCCAACCAAAACAAGTCCACGTCCCAGCTAGACTCCAGGGTCTAGGTTTAGGAGGCGACAAACAGGAGGGGGATGTGTAGGGCCGGCACAAGATCTTCGAGTTGGCCATATGGTCAAGGGTGGGGCACCCACTACCCGTGCCGACCCCCCTGCACCCGTCCATTGATCTCGCATCAACGCATGGCCGAGATGCATCAAACAGTGGGGTTTGCCCCCCAAGCCACCTGCTGGGCACAGCACCTGGTCCCACGTCCGGAGCTCCTCCCCTACCCTCAAGCTATGAAGAGGCGGCTGGAGCTGCAGGGGTCGAAGACAAATGATGGGGGTACCCTGGCATGGGGTGAAGAGAGGTCAAACCGGAAAGGGTCTCCTCTGGGAGGCTCAGGCCCGCAGCAACCCCGGGCGTGCAAGCGTGGGGGAGGCCGACCTGGGAGAGGGGCTCGCGCATGCACGTGGGGGGGGCAGGACCAGCGGAGGGCAATCGTGACCACCAGGCTCACTCTTCCTTCCCGAGCCTACAGCGAGCGCGTGCCTGTGAAGCGACTGTAACCTGGACGAGGAGCGAGAGGGGTACCGAACTGGATGCCCTACTCAAAACCGGCGACAGGTGGGGCGTGGAGCCCGCGGCGGAACACGGTGGAGAGCGCGAGCCTGACTTCCGCCGTCACTAGACATGGCGGCTTGGCCTCAGAGAATTCTCTGAGCTTGTGCAAGCCCCTCCTCCCCCCCTCCTCCCCCCGCCACCCCGCCCCAAGAAGGAAAGTACTGAAGGTTAGAACAGCCGCCAGGCACGCTTATGGGGCCGCTTCCGCAAGTGCGCGTGCGCAAAGGATTTACGGTTTTCCCTTGGCCCAGCAGGCGCCTTCACATTCTTGTTCCGGATTGGCCGTTGAACAAACCGTGTCATTTTGCGCACGCATTGTCCCCGCTGACCCGGAAGTTTTCACCTTAGTTAAAAGCGTCGGCCCGCGACTCGCGGTCTCTTCCTGTCTGTGCCAGGGCAGCGCGTGGTGCACGCCGAGCGATTGTGACTCCCCGGCTGCGCCCCCAGGTGAGGCGGCCGCGGGGTTGGGGGTCCGAGGGACGATTCAGGATCTTTTGGGGAGTCCTCATCGATCCACGAGGCCCGGGGCTTCCCTGGGGGGTGGGCTCTTTCCTTTCTCTGGAAAATGTGCTGAGAAAACGCGGAGGCGAAGGAAAGTTATTCTTTCTTTGGCGTTCCGCTACCTCCGTAGCTTACCCTGCAGCAGGGCTCGGATGTAGTGGTTTGGCCCCTGCAGGCAACAGGACGTTGCTGTTATTTTTATATGCGTGATGCACTTTGTGGCATATACACGGTTTTCTCTTTAGTAGCAGCCCCTTGGTGCTTGCCAAATGCCCCCTTGGTGTCGGACACGAGCGGTAGCCTTTGCTTTGATTATGCACGGAATTCGTGTAGTGATCTTGATGACAGATAAACGGTTCTATTTTATGGAAGAGGGAGCAGAGTCTAAATTAGTTTGACACTCCTAGCGTGGCAGAGCTCGTTAATGACGTGGCTGGGATTTGAACTTGAGCGGGTGCAATGTTACGGTATTTGGCATCTACTGTCTCGATAGGGCCCGCGCAGCAGCTGTTGACCCAGGCCTGCCACCAGCTCTCCTTGGTGAGAGACAGCTGTTTCTTGCTGACAGCTAACTGGTTCTCCTAAGACTCAGAAAGATGGACCCGGATGTTTACAGCCTTTCTTGGTTCCACATAACTTCCCAACTTACAGGTTGTGGGTTAGTCTCACAGTGGTGGGTGTGCTTGGGCTCTGACAGTCTGTTCCTAGGATGACGGAGTGGGAGACAGCTGCACCTGCAGTGGCAGAGACCCCTGACATCAAGCTCTTTGGGAAATGGAGCACCGATGATGTGCAGATCAATGACATTTCCTTGCAGGTGAGGGGGCTGTGTGGTGGTTGTGCTACCCAGTTGGGTTTTGGGGCACACACGGATTCTTTCAGGAGGGGTCCCTGGAAACTTGTAGCTGTAAAGTTGAAAACCTGACAGGTAAAGGAGGGCTCCCTGGACCATCACACCTACATGTCCATTTTTTCCTTGTGTTCTTTTCATCTGTACACAAGATGGTTCCTTTCTCAGAGGTCACATCACATCCCACAGGGTTTTTGTGTGGGTGTTTTGGGGTTTTTTGTTGTTTGTTTTTGGATCATTATTTTGCATGTGAAAATCCAGTTGTCCCAACACTATTTGGTTTTTGTTTTTAGAGTTTTGTGCATTTTACTTAGCAAATTTAGGCTATAAGTTGTCTTAAGTTAAATCTTTTATACATTATAATAAGTTTGTCTGAATGCCACCATATGTTGAAAAGAATATTTCCCTTATTGAATGGTTTTAGTATCGTTGAAAATAAGTTGAGCCTAGCTATATATGGGTTTATTTTTGGACTCAATTCTTTTCTGTTCTGTAAATCTATCCTTAAGCCAGTACCACACTGTCTTGATCATTGTATTTTTGTAGTAGGTTTTGAAATCAGGAAATCAGTGGGAGTCCTCCCAGTTTCTTAACCCCTATATTGTTTTACGCTGGGCCTCATTAGGACTTTTGTGGGCCTTTCGTTAAAAAGAAATTATATTTTGTAATTTCATTGGTATAAAGGCAAATACGGTTTGGATTGTTTTTATTCCTTTTTCATTTTAAAAGAAACGAAAACATTTTTTGTTGTTTCTATACATCATGGGATCTAGGCACTGTGCCTCATGGAGGATTCGGTCCTGTTTTTCACCCCAGATGTTTTGTAGTTCTGTTTTCCTTCATTTCTTTGTTCTGCGAGGGCTAGATAGCAAATATTTTAGTCTTTGTGGGTCATATGTGGTAGATATGTGTTGCGAGTATAAGTGATGGAATGATCTTTGGGTGTATTTCATAGCGGAACAATTGACAATAGTCGTCTTCACGTACATGTATTTCCTCTGATTCCAACACCCCTGAACGTTTTGGTATTTTCTAGACATTTTCTTTAGAAATGATACATGTGTATATAGGAGAGATTGACGAATAATTGTGTGTGTGTGTGTGTGTGTGTGTGTGTGTGTGTGTGTGTGTGTGTGTGTGTGTGTGTTTAGAGAGAGTGGGGAAGGTGGTAGAGAGAGGGAGACACAGAATCCAAAGCAGACTCCAGGCTCTGAGCTGTCAGCACAGAGCCCGACACGGGCTCCAACTGGTAAACCATGAGTTCGTGACCTGAGCTGGTGTCGGACGCTTAACTGACTGAGCCACCCAGGTGCCCCAAATAACTGTTTTGAAACAGTAGTTCTCTGGAGTGATTTCCCCCCACCTCCTTTAGGGGACAGATGGCAATGTTGGCTTACATTTTTGGGTGTTGAAACTGAGAAGGGTGTTACTAGCATACTGGATGCTGCTAAACATCCTGCAGTGTGTGGGGCAGCCCTTATACAAAGAATGTTCTGATTTAAAATGTCTATGCTGCAAAGTTTGCAGAGCACTTTATTTAATGTTTACTTTTATATTTGGGAGAGACAGAGTGCAAGTGGGGCAGGGGCTGAGAGAGAGGGAGACACAGAATTCGAAGTGGTCTCCAGGCTCCGAGCTGTCAGCACAGAGCCCAGCATGGGGCTCAAACTCATGAACCATGAGATCATGACCTGAGCTGAAATCAGAAGCTTAACCGACCGAGTCACCCAGGCACCCCAAGGAGCACCTTAAAATGAGATCATGAGGGGCACCTGGATAGCTCAGTCTGGTAAGTGTCTGACTTCAGCTCAGGTCATGATCTCACAGTTTGTGAGTTCGAGCCCCGCATTGGGCTCTGTGCTGTCAATTCAGAGCCTGGAGCCTGCTTCAGGTTCTGTGTCTCCTTCTCTCTCTGCTCCTCCCCCACTCGTGCTCTGTCTCAAAAATTAATAAATGTAAAAAAAAAATTTTTTTTAATGTGATCATGAGCTGTAATCTTGGTTTTCCATCTTCCTTCCTCCTATTATAAGGGAAACACTCTTTTTAGTGACTTGGTAAAGTTACTTTTTGGGGATTTATTGTTTTGTGGCACACGGGCCTCACAGTCAAGCCCCCACAGGTGGACAGGGGCTATCCAGAGGTGGTGCTCAGTCCTTCTGGTTCCTGGCCATCCTGTTCCTGACCATGATCCCTCCATCCTCTCTCCCTGCTGCCCTAGGATTACATTGCGGTGAAGGAGAAGTATGCCAAGTACCTGCCCCACAGTGCAGGACGCTACGCGGCCAAGCGCTTCCGCAAGGCACAGTGCCCCATTGTGGAGCGCCTCACCAACTCAATGATGATGCATGGCCGTAACAATGGCAAGAAGCTCATGACCGTGCGCATTGTTAAGCATGCCTTCGAGATCATCCATCTGCTCACTGGTGAGGTAGGGCTCTGAGGCCTGATGAGGCAGAGAGTGCCCTTAGTACACCATAAACCCAACAGCTACCCCATGACAAGCATGCCGGGGTCTGCCAAGTTTTAGGAGTGAGGACACCGGGGAGGGATGTAGGTTGGGTGTCAGGTTCATGGCTGCCTTCTCTTAGAACCCCCTGCAGGTCTTGGTGAATGCGATTATTAACAGCGGTCCCAGGGAGGACTCAACCCGCATTGGACGAGCTGGAACAGTGAGGCGTCAGGCTGTCGACGTGTCCCCCCTGCGCCGTGTGAATCAGGTGGGCCTGGGGCTTTAAGCACATATGGATTGACGGGAACACCACTGGGCTCCGGTGTGGTTCTGCCTGGGGCAGATTGGCAAGTGGGAAGGTTTGTCCTGCCTGTGTGTTTTACTCAAAGTGGCCTTTCCTCCAGGAAGCTTTCCTGCATTTCCATTCCTCTGATGGCAGATTCTGGCTCTGGCCCCTTCCCTGAGCAACAGTTGCCTGAGGCACAGTTTCATTTGAGTGTATTTTTACATACCATGTATGGGTATATATTTTTTCACAGACCATTTGAGAATCAGTTGCAGGCATTGTAAACATTTTCCCCTTAACACTTCAGTGGATGTCTCCTAGGAACAAGGATATTCTGTCCCCACCATCATCCTCAAGGAGTTTAACAGTGGTAGAATTATCTGATCATCCAGTCACTGCAGCTGTCCCTAGCATATCTTACAGTTGTCTGTTTACTTTCTTTTTTTAAATGTTTATTTTAGAGCATGCACGAGTCAGCGGCAGGGGAAGGGCGGGGGGAGCAGGGGGCAGTGCAGACAGAGGAGACAGAATCTGAAGCAGGCTCCAGGCTCTGAGCTGTCAGTACAGAGCCCTTTGTGGAGCTTTAACTCACAAACTGTGAGGTCATGACCTGAGCCAAAGTTGGATGCCTGAGCCACCCAGGTGACTCTAATGTTTATTTTAGAGAGAGCTGGGGGGGGGGGGGGCAGAGAGGGTACAGAGGGTTGGAAACTGGCTCTGTGCTGACAGCAGAGAGCCTGATGCAGGGCTCTAATTCACAAACTGTGACAACATAGCCTGAGCTGAAGTTGGACGCTTACCCAACTGAGCCACCCAGGTGCCTGTCTTAATGTTTCTTTGTTTTTGTGAGAATGCATGCATGAGTGGGGGAGGAGCAGAGAAGGGGAGACAGGATCCCAAGCTGGGCTCTGCGCTGATAGCAGAAAGCCCATTGTGGGGCTTGTATTCATGAACTGTGAGCCGAAGTCAGATGCTTTTCCAGCTGAGCCACCCAGGTGCCCCTATAATAACTGTCCATTTTTAATCGGAGGTCCAGGTCAAGAGCACACACTGCATTGCATTTCCCTGGGGTGGTGGGTTTCAAATCTCCTGTAATCAGGAGCTTTTGTGTCTACGCTTGTTTTTGTGGCCCTTGGTCTGATCCCAGATAGGCAGCATGCCACCTGGGCAGCCTGTGGGCTCCTGCTGTGTCTTGACTCAGTGGGCCAGTGGATGGCAAAATGGTAACTGACATCTGTTAGGATCACAGAGTACTGGAGGACAGTGGTCCTATCTGCTTTGGGGGCACCCCTGCCCCCAGGCTTAACTGACCCCTGTGCTCCCTAGGCCATCTGGCTGCTGTGCACAGGTGCCCGTGAGGCCGCCTTCCGGAACATCAAGACCATTGCTGAGTGCCTAGCAGATGAGCTCATCAATGCAGCCAAGGTGAGTGAGGACACTGGGGTGGGGGTCAGTTCAAGAAAAGGCTCTTCCAACATTCCAAACTAACCATCTACTTCCTTGCAGGGCTCTTCCAATTCCTATGCTATCAAGAAGAAGGATGAGCTGGAACGTGTGGCCAAGTCCAACCGTTGATCTCCTGGCTATGGCTCCAATAAATCTGTCTGCTCTTGGGGCAGCCTCACCCACCTGTGCCAGTGTCTGTCCTTGTGTGGCTCCAGGAACTGGAGTGGGGATGGCAGTGTCCTGAGGAGCTGCCCACACTTCTGGCATGTGTTTTGGTCTGTGGGGACCTGGGATCACCAGGGAAATATTCTGTCCAGGAAGCACCACTGACTCAGGACCATGGCACCCCGGGGTGCAAGCCTGGCCACCTGGAGTGTTCCGTGGATGTTGGAAATGAGACGGGTGGGGTTGTCCTGGCAGAGATGTCACTCTAGTCTGGGGAGGGGCTTGGTGGTTGTCCATGATAGCTGGGTGGCTGCCCACCATCCTGAGAGGCATGTTCCCTGGAAGGAGCTCCAGGGAGAAGAATCCAAGGCCACAACACTTTCCAGCCCCCTGTCTGCTTGTTTGAAAGGGGCCAGCTCTGTCCAGTCCACTGTTGTGTCTGCCCACCTTCCACCCCGGGACTCCAGAGGTTCCTTGGTTCTGGCCAGGTTCCCCCAGGGGTTCCAGGCTGCCTCCCCAGTCATTTTGGGTGGTCAACACTGCAACCCAATCCTGGGCATCCTGTAGAGCCACTGCCACACTTGGCTTCTGATTGTACTAGGTGGCTGGGAAGTGGGTTCCTGAGGTGTTGAAGGCTTGGTTGCAGGGGTGTGGGATGTTAGGGGGGAGATTATTGCCCACCCACAAGGCCAGACTCTCCCTGCCCTGTCAGTCTGCCATCCCTCACCTGCCGCCCCCAACATCCGGCCAAGGTCAGGCTTGGTGTTCATGCTGGAGGGACCTGTCTGGGGGGGCGGGGCAGGCAGTCAAACAGGTCTGGTGGGTACCTTGGGAACCTGGGATCTGGAGGGAGTGGTACCAAGGCAGCACCCTCCTGCAGGGAGGGGCACCTAGTATGCAATTGCTGGTAGGCAGAGGACTGGGGTCAGAATTGGAAGGGACGTGCCAGCCAAAGGGAGGAGGCATCCACAGGTAGGAAGAGCCCAAAGGTCAGCTGGGGTCTGTCATTGTCTAGTTGGGACCCTCTGTCACCTGTTGGGCTTCCAACATTGCTCTGTGCTGCTGGGCTCCAATCCTGAAGTTTGGGTGTCATCTTCCCTCATCTTCCTCTCCTGGAGTCAGTTCTTTTGGTGGGTGGGGGCATCCCCTTCTTTGCTCCTCTTGGTGTTGGATCCTCCTCATTGCCTAGGGTCCTGCCTGGTGACTCAGGTCCTCTCTGCTATCCTCTCTGGGGCCTTTTGAGTCTGTAGCTTAGGATCTACTGGGCCCCCTGAGTCCATCCCAGTGTCTGTCCCTGTCCCCAATCCTCCGTCGTCTCATCTGTCCTGCCCCCCTCCTTCCCTGGTCCTGATCTTCTACTTCCTACTTCGGACACCCTTTTCCTCTGCTCCAACCCAGAGAGTCGCTAACTTTTCCCATCCTCTGCTCCTTGGCTCTGGCAACCACCCTTTCTCTGAATGCCCCTGCTCTAGGTTGGGCCAGCCCCTGACCTTCGTTCTTCCACCACCTCCTTCCCTGGCTGACCGCCTCTCCCCTCAGGCCTCGTCCGGATGCCCTGCCCTCGGCCACCCTGGCTCCGCCGCCCCCGGGCCGCTCAAGGCTCAGGCCCCTGCTCTCCGGGCTCACTCTCTGTGCCACGCTCCCCGGGCAGGGGGGAGGGTGAAGACGACGGCGAGGAGGAGGAGGAGGAAGAAGGGGACGGCAGCCCGAGCTCGGGCCCCATCCTGTCCCCCGCGTCTCCCGTGGAGTGCCTCATTTGCGTGTCCCCCTTCAACGGCGAGTTCAAGCTGCCCAAGCGCCTGGACTGTGGCCACGTCTTCTGCCTCGAGTGCCTGGCCCGCTTGTCCCTGGCCACGGCGGGCGGCGGGGACGCGGTGGCGTGCCCCGTGTGCCGAGCGCCCACGCGCCTGGCCCCGCGCCGGGGGCTGCCCGCTCTGCCCACGCAGCCTGGCCTGCTGCCCCGCGAGGCGCGCGCGCCGACCCCGCGCCGGGGCTCCGTGCGCTTCGACCGCCGCCGCGGCCTGCTCTACCTGCGGCCGCCGCCGCCCCCCCCCGGGCCGCGCAAGTCCCGCGCCGCCCGCCCGCCGCCGCTGCCGCCGCCGCTGCGCCTCGGCCGCCCGCTGTCCCGCCGCCTCTCTCTGAGCAGCCCGGCCTGGGCCTTCAACGCGGCCGTGGCGCTGGCTGTGCTGGTGGCCGCGGGCCTGGTGGTGTCGGGCGTATACATCTTCTTCCTCATCCCGCACGCCGCCTCCTCCGGCCCCGCGCGGCCCCAGCTGGTGGCGCTCGCCCCCGCGCCTGGCTTCTCTTGGTTCCCGCCGCGGCCCGCGCCCGGGGCGCCCTGGACCCCCGCCTGGACGCCGCACCCCACGGGCCGTGACCTGGACACTGCCCTGCCGGGGGCTGCGGAGGACGCGCCGCAGCCCGAAGGGGGCTCCGAGGACACGGCGGAGGGCGAAGGGACGCCGGCCAGGGCCCCGAGCCGCACGTGGAGGGCAGGGGCTGGGCCCGGCTGGGCCCCGCGGGGACGGGGCGCGAGGAGGGTGTGGGGGCCGCAGTAAACGCATCTGTGCTCCGGGTCCTATCTTCAGGCCTGGGGACCTCCGTGTCACTCTGATGGGGCCCTGCCAGGACCCCTTGCCATGATTCTCGTGGAGGCCTTGGTAAGGTGCATCCCTTACCGATTGCCCACTTCTCCAGAAGGAGGCCTGGTGGGATCATTCCAGACAGCATCACCACAAAACAGGGACCCTCTCAAGGACTACCCCCTGCCTTCATTCCCACAAGGGGCCCTCAGAGAGCACCCATGACCCCAATCCCTGTGGACATCCGGCAGCTGAGGCTGCCCTGATCCCCATCTTTATAAAGGTCCTGCTGGGAGCCACTCCAAAGCCTGGTCTCCATTAGGATCCAGTGGGAAGTACCCTTGATCCTCATCCCTCGTGGCAGTCCACCTGGAGAGCCCCTCTGACCAGAATGGTGCAGGTACCCTGCTAGGGACACCATCAGCCCTGATCACAGGGCTCGACTAAGTGTACCCCCAGTCATCAGACCCCTGGGGGAGCACCTTCAGCAAGCAGCTGGGGCTGAAGGCTCTGATTTACCCACCCTTGGGACTCACTGGAGGTTGCTGGGGCCCCCCATCTTTGGAGGCAAAGCTGCTGCTGCTGTTAGTCTCTGACCATGGTCTGGCCCAGCCCATTGTAGTCCTCCCCCTCCCCCCTCCTCCCTCCCCCACCAATCCCTACCGAGGCTGTGGAGTTTTCCACTCTGCTGCATACAGGCTGGGTCTGGGTGGCATCCAGCTGTTTCCATGCTGGTCCTGTGTTGCCTCTCTGTAGACATAGCTGGGACTTGAGCTTGGAGGGGCAGCAGGGGCCTGGCCAGGATTTAGGAGGGACAGATAGACCCTGAGCCTCAAAGACTAGCTCCCACTTAGTCCCGAGTACCAATTTGCAATGGGAGCCTCCACAACTCCAATGGGTCATGGCTTCTGGGACCCTCCTGAAATGCTGTAGGGGCAGCTCTGGTCACCTAGGCTTAAAGAGGCTAAGGTTGCCCTCTAGGTCAATGTCACATGATTTTGGGGGTGGGTGTTCCTGGATCTCCCTGGCCTACTGGCAGGTATCCTGGCCACCTTAGGTTCTAGAACCTCCATCACCCCCATCTGCACTCAGTTATTGCACCTCTTCCTCCAGGGCTCTATCAACCTTTTTTGGCATCCTTGCCATTCCCCTAGGTGAAGCTTCAGCCCTCCCTGTGGACGGCAGCCTGCAGGGTTCCTGTCCTCCTCCTCTCAGAAACCTTCCCTGCCAATGTCACTGCAGGGTAGATGGCAGCCGCCTGCTACACAAACTGAACACGGGCCTTCTTTTCCCCCGGGTCCTGGAGCCCACATCCTGTCTCACTTTGCCCAGGGTTGGGGTTCTGTGTTTTGTGGGTGGGAATCCAGCATTTTCCAGAGAGCAAAATGACTGCTACGGGGCTGGAGACTCCTGTTTGACTTGTTTACATCTGTGTCCTCAGTGCCTGGCATACAGAGGGGGGCCAAATAGTATTCTGGGGAGTGACAGCATTGCAGGTGACAAAGAGGCAGCCCAGGAATGCCTATGGGCACTCCAGGCCCAACTGTCTCCCAGTCACCCCGATCTAGGCATGTCGGCAGAGCTCCTTTTGATACAAGCTGCTCCTTCCAGGTGGAAAGCCAGAGGGGGAACATCAGGACATTGAAGGGAGTGTCTTCCCAGACCAGTTCTTGTTGCACACCCAGGTGTCAACGTCACCCACAGGGGCTGGGGGCAGTGTGCTGGGTCACTGGGCAGTCATAGCCCAGCCCACTCAGGGAAGGAGGGGACTTGGTCAGGCAAGAACAGGTTGGTGGTCTGTATTAGTTTTCTCTGGCTGTTGCAACAAATTACCACCAACTGAGTTCCTTAGAACAACACACATTAAGTATCTTATAGTTCTGCAGGCCTGGAGTCTTGAAATCAATTTTGCCTCAATAAAATTAAGTGTCCTCAGGGCTAACTTCTCTGGAGGCTCCAAGAGAGAATGTCCCTAGCTTTTCCATCTTCTTGAGCTGCATTCCTTGGCTTCTTCCTCTATCTTCATATTTTATTTTATTTTATTTTATTTTTTAAGTAACTACGTCTCACGTGGGGCTTAAAATCACAAACCCAAAATCAAGAGTCCTGCGCTCTACTGACTGAACCAGCACACTCTATCTTCAAAGGCAGCAGCCTAGCAGCTTCAGATCTCTCTCTGATCTGCCTCCCTCTTTCACTTATAAGGACACTGTGATTGTATTGAGCCCACCCAGATAATCCCAATTTCCTCAGCTCAACATCCGCATCTGCAAAGTCCATTTTGCCATGTAAGTAACAGATTCACAGATTCTGGGGATTAGGATGTGGCTATCTTTGGGGGACATTATTCAGCTTAGCATAGGGTCTCAGATATCCCTCTTCTCATTCCTTCCCTCCTCCACCCCAGGCTGGGAAAGTGGAGAGGGTCAGGAGTTGGGCCCAGCTGGGGGTGTCAGAAAGGGGCCCTTAGCTGGTGGTGCACAGAAGGGGGAGAGACAATGCTGTCTGCTTGGAAGGAGACCTTAGAAATGTATCTTCAAAACAGCTGGCATCGAGGTAAAGGGACCTGGAACAGGAAGGTGGTGACTGAGGGCAGTGGGCAGGGCTGGCCCCTCCCCCCTGTCCTAACTAGCTTCCTCTTAGGGGCTAGGGAGAGTAAGAGAGTGCTTCTCCACTCTCACAAATGGAAACCTGAAGCCTCAGTCTTTCTTTCCTTTAAATGAGGCTGATGACAGATTCCAGGGGTCCTGAGCATTCCTGTCCACTAATTACTACCTTGATGCCTGCCCACCTGCTGCCCACAAACAAAAGGAGCTGCCCCAAACCACACTGGGTGACTCCTCCCCATCCTTGCCTACCAGCCTATGTGGCCACCCAGAGCTGTGCTCTCCCAGCCCTCTCTCTGCCCACCGCATCCCTGCTGCATAACCACCCCTCACCAGCCCCAGGCTTGCTCCTTCTTCTAGGTCCTGGTGCCTCTGACTACCCAGAGAGGGGGCATCAACCTCAATGCCTTGCATGGTGCCAGAGATGCCAGACGTTTGTTCTTTTCTCTGGAAAATGGACAATAAACATTTTACTTGCAGGAAAATTTTGTTAATCTACAAGTATTTATTGAGCACCTGCTGTGTACCAAGGGTGCCTGGGGACACCTCAGGAACAAAGAGGGCTCTCACATGCCAGATGACATCCATAAAGCTGAGCAGAGGGGCCATCATCTTGGCCACACTCCCTTCCTTGTCAAGCTCGTGGAGCCCCCAACTCCCCAAACCTTTCCCAGGGCATCCCCCAGCTCTCCCTCCCATGCTTTCTGAAGGGCCCCCAGGTACTCCATTCTACAGGGATCCCGCCAGTCTCTTCTGATTGGAGTCAAGGAGGCTCCTGCTTACTCCAAACCCGACCCTGACCATCAGGCATCCTTTCGTGTTGAGACCAAGGGAACAAAGGCCTCAGAGGGCCCTCACTGGACCCTGAGAGCAGCAGTGTCCAGATGACATATGGGGAAACTGAGGCTGATGGGCTGGGCAGGACGTGGATTTGAACAAAGACTACAGAGCTTTCTGCAAAACACTTTCTCCCCTCAACTCCACGCCCTGGTGGGGCAGCCTTGTTTTTTTCCCTTCCCTGGAGGTGCAGTGGAAGTTCTCTCTCAGTGCTTGGAGTCTTCCCTCCTCGCTAAGACGAGCAGCAGGCCAGGGGAGCTTGGGAGAGCTTCTAGCATTCCCGGCTGGGGGGCCACAGGAAGAGGGAGAGGTGAACAACAAACAAAAGACCCAGATACCTCAAACGCCTGAATGTAAGAAAAGGGGCAGATTTTGCGATCGCCTTTGTGGCGCTTCTGCTGTGTACCAGGCCCAGCGCTCTGGACACACAGGCCCATGCCCTCGCAGGGCTCACGCCAGACACAAGGTGGTGGACAGGGACTAAACTCGATTTGAACAGAGATAATACAATTATGGATAAATTTTAACACAGACAAATGTGAACGCAGGCAGATTAGATCACAAGGTTTCCAGTGGAGGTAAGTGCCAGAGGAAGACCCCAAATGTGCGCCGGGCAGGTGGACCTGCCTGACTCTGAGGCACTCTCACTAAAGCTAACCACACATTCAGATTAGACCCGGCAAGTGCTAAGATCCTCCCAACCCAGAAGGGAGACTGAGGCTGGGTCAGGGAGCATCTCCACTAGGAGCCCAACTTGGCGGTGCAATCCTAGATGTCTCCTCCAAGCTGCCACCCCCTCTGCACTGGCAGTCTCTGCAGAGGCTTGGAGCCACAGTGGCCTGAGCGACCTGTGACCTGAGTTCTCCCTCCCTGGGGCATGGGGCATGGATGTTTCACTTTAATAGCCTGGGAAAACTTTGGGTATAGGGTATAGGACTTTTTCAAAGAAACTTCTAGAAATCTACTCTTTCCTTTTTAATTTTTTTAGAGAGAGGGAGAGAGAGTACAGGTGAGCAAGGGAGAGGGTCAGAGAGAGAGAGAAAATGGGGATCTTAAGCAGGCTCCATGCTCAGTGTAGAGCCTGATGCAGGGCTTGATCCCGCGACCCTGGGTTCATGACCTGGGCCGAAATCAAGACTGCCACTCAATAAACTGAGCCAGCCAGTCGCCCCAGCTCTGTAACTTCTTAATTAAGATCCAGTAAACTTTTTGTGTAAAGGGCCAGATCATAAATATTTTTGCCTTTGTGGGCTGTGCAGTTTCTAGTCACTACTCAACTCTGTCACTGTAGCGTGAAAGGAGCCATAGACAATATGCAAATGCATGGCTACGACTGTGTTCTAATAAAACTCTATTACCACCTTATAGCACCCAGAATGGCTAGTATCAAAAGACAAGAAATAACAAGTATTGGCAAGGATGTGAAGACAAAGGAACCCTCATGCACTGTTGACAGGAATGTAAATTGGTGCATCCACTGTGGAAAACAGTATGGAGGTTCCTCAAAAAATTAAAAATAGAAGGGACACCTGGCTGGCTCAGTGGGTGGAGCATGCAACTCTTGATTTCAGGGTTGTGAGTTCAAGCCCTGTGCTGGGTGTAGAGATTACTTAAAAAATAAAAATCTTTGGGGTGCCTGGGTGGCTCAGTCAGTTAAGCCTCTGACTCTTGATCTCAACTCAAGTTTTGATCTCAAGGTCATGAGTTCAAGACCCATGTTGGGCTCTGGACTAGGCCTGGAGCCTACTTAAAAATAATAATAATAAATAAATTTTTTAAATCTTAAAAAAATTAAAAATAGAGATACTTCACAATCCAGTAATTTACTGAGGAAAATGAAAACAATTTGAAAATATATGCATCCCTATGTTTTTTGCAGCATTATTTACAAAAGCCAAGATATGAAAACAACCCTAATGTCCATCAATAGATGCATGGGTAAAAAAGATGTGGTGTAAATATGATGAAATATTACTCAGCCATAAAAAACGAATGAGATCTTGCCATTTGCAAAAATATGGACAGACCTACATGGTATTATGCTAAGTGAAATAAGTCAGAGAAAGACAAATACCATATGATTTCACTTGTATGTGGACTCTAAAAACAAAACAAATGAACAAACAAAAAAAGCAGAAATAAACCCGTAAATACAGAGAACAAACTAGTGGTTGCCATAGAGGAGAGGGGACAGGGGATGAGCAAAATGGGTGAAGGGGAAGGGAGGTAGAGGCTTCCAGTTATGGAATTAATAAGTCATGGCAATAAAAGGTACAACATAGGAAATATGGTCAAGGGTACAGTAATAGCGTTGTATGGTGACAGATGGTGGCTACACTTGTGGTGAGCATAACGTAATATATGACTTGCTGAATGGCTACGTTGTACATCTGAAACTAATATAACATTGTGTGTCAACTTTACTCAATAAAAACTCTATTTATGGATGCTAAAATCTGAATTTAATGTAATTTTCATATGTTACAAAATGGTGTTCTTTTGATTTTTTCAACCATAAAAAATGTAAAAACCATTCTTATCTTGGGGGTAGTACAAAAACAGGCAATGAGCTGCATTTGGACCACAAGCTATAGTCTGCTCTTGCCTGTCTTAAATTACTCATGACTCTTGATTTTGATATTCAGTGAACCACAGAAGACAGTGCCCTTCTTTGAGTGGCCGTGTGCACACGGTCTGAGGAGCTTCTTTCTCTTTGAACCAGGTTGGAGTATGGTTCTTCTGACCCAGCTGGCTCTTGTTGGTCCCTACTCCATGGGCTGCAGACTTGGTTCATGGTCACAGCTGGCCCCTCCTTGCCAAGAGGCCAGCTCAGAGATCATTGCATCCACCAGTTCTGGACTCCATCCCAGGCTAAGTGAAGAGCTCTGTAGTGGGTGGAATAATGCCCCCCAAAGATATTCATGTCCTCATTCCTAGAATCTGTGAGTGCTATATGGCAGAAGAAACTTTACAGATGTGATTAAGGATCTTAAAATGTGGAGATTACCCTAGATTATTTGTGTCGGGCTTCAATGCAATCACAAGTACCCTTCAAGAGGGAGGCAGAGGAGTCAGAGAAAGAGATGCGACAACAAAGACAGAGGTCAGAGTAATGGGGCCACAAGCCAAGGAATGCAAGCAACCACCAGGAAGTGGAAGAGGCAAGTAACAGATTCTCCCCTAGAGGCTCTGGAGGGTGTATGGCCCTGGTGACACCTTGATTTTGCACTTCTAGCCTCCACAACTGTCAGACAATAAATTTCTGTTGTGTTAAGCCACCCAGCTTATGGAATTTTGTTATAGCAGGCCTAGAAAATGAATACATCCATATTTCCGCTTTCAACCCTCTTGCCACTTCTGCTCTCTGTCCCTTCCTGCCCCTGCCTCTGCCCTATCTCTCTCTCCTCCACCTCTCATTCCTCTCACCGCTCCCTCTAGTAGTTTTCCAGTTTTGGTCTTCACTTAGCATATTATGAGATATGTTCATATCCTTAAACTGTTCTTGAATACTGGATACTCAGTTTCAACTGGATTTTCCTGTGCTTGAACACACCCTTCCGCACAACATTTACAAATTTCTAACAGGGCTCTGTTGAAAAACATTTATAGAGGTATGTATTGGAGAATCTGCCTTTTCTCCATGTTCTGTACTTCATTCTTGTATCCTTGTCCCTCATGAGGCCTCCTACATTCTCTGATCTTGCACATCAGCCTCTTAACCTGATTTGAACCTCCTCAGTGGAGTTGTTCTTAGTGTTAGACACACATTTATGATGGAACTGCCCCATTCAACCAAAGTCACCATGGACTTTGTCAGCATTTCTTCACTGTCAGCTTGTTGGCATTGAGTGGAGGACGACGAGGCAACTTTCAAGCAGACTGTTTTTATAAAAGAAGAGTCACAAATCTTCAAGGTTGGTCCTGCTACCCAGAAGATCCACCTCTGTGACATATGTAATCCAGTCTTGAAGATAATTTTACACCTAGCTGAGCACCACGGGGCAATCCTTGGATAGGAGCCATATGTATGTAGGGATGTGGGAGAAGGTTCTAGTTCAGTGCAAAACTTTCCCAGCTCCCATCCTTCAATAATAATAATAATAATAGGAATGTCTGAGTTGCTCAGTCGGTTAAGTGTCCAACTCTTGATTTCAGTTCAGGTCATGATATCATGATTTGTGAGTTTGAGCCCTGCATCAGGCTCTGTGCTGACAGTGGGAAACCTGCTTGGGATTCTCTCTCTGCCCCTCCACTGCTCACCCACACACTCTCTCAAAATAAATAAACTTAAAAAAATAATATTAATAACTATGACAGTAATGTAATAACACTCATTGAGAGTTTACTAAATTCCAAGCACCATGGTTTGCCTGTCATGCTTTTTTTTTTTTTTTTTTAAAGCTCAAATAGCCCCACAGGTAAGTCCTAGAGATGGTGAAGAGGCTAATGATAAAAGACTCCAGAGCTGGACACTCTGTGCCCTTAGACAAATAATGTGATCTTTTTGTGTCTCAGTTTCCTTCATGCCAAAACAAGGGCGAAAATAGCACAAGCTTCCCTGGTGTTTGAAAGGCTCAAAGTTATATAGATAAAAGACTAGATACATAGATAAAAGACAGTGCCCAGCAGAACTCAGCATGTGCAGTGATTACTATTGTATCTGTGTTACAGATGAGGACACCAGGGCTCACAGAGGTTCATCTACTTGACCAAGGTGACCCCTGCCCCAGTATAATTATGCTTGGAGTGGGGATGTGAACTTGGGGTTATAGGACTGCCTTGTATGCAGAGGAAGACTTTACTATTCTTATTTCATGGCCAATTTAGTAACTAATAGATTTATCAAACAATTAGCATTTTTAAACATTAAACAATCAACATTCCTAAATAACTACCAGTGGGACGAATGAAAAATAAAAACTTAGGGATTTAAAAACAGTCGTATCCATGTTTAAATATTGTGTCCCACTCATAGGTACTCAAGTGAAATGAAAACTATATTCACAGACCAGTATACAAATATTCATAGCAATTTTATACTTTTTTTTAAATGGAAGCAACTCTAATATCCATTACTAGGATGAGTAAATACAATGTGGTACATCCATAAAATGGAATCCCATTAACCAATCAGAAGCAAAAACTTAGGGGCTCCTGGGTGGCTCAGCTGGTTAAACTGGACTTTTTTTTTTTTTTTTTTTTTTTTGACAGACAGAGACAGCGTGAGCGGAGGAGGGGCAGAGAGAGAAGGAAAGAGAGAATCCCAAGCAGGCTCCGAGCTGCCAGTGCCGAGCCCGACACAGGGCTCGAACTGAGGAATCGTGAAATCATGACCTGAGCTGAAACCGAGTGGGACGCTTAACCAACTGAGCCACCAAGGTGCCCCTAAACCGGACTCTTGATATCAGCTCAGGTCTTGATCTCATGGTCCTGAGTTCAAGCCCCATGTTAGGCTCTGCACTGGGCATGGAGCCTACTCAAAGGGAAAAAAAAAAAAAAAAAAAAAAAAAAGTAATGACATATATGCAACACCATGGAGGAAAAAGTCTTAAAAGTATGAAGGTAAGTGAAAGCTAGGAAAGAATGATCTTTAAGATTCCATGTATTATTTTTTTTCAAGATTTTATTTTTAAGTGATCTCTACACCCAAGATCCAGTGGGACTGGAAGTCACAACCCGTATATCGAGTTACGTGCTCTACCTACTAAGCCAGCCAGGCGCCCCTGTAAGATTCCATTTATACAAATTCTAGAAAATACAGAATTACATTTTTCCACATTGGCTCTACTCATAAGGTGAGAGTTTTCTGAGCCCAAAGAAGAAAACATATGTGGAGCATTTTTTACTTAAGTCTTTCCCCAATGGTTGCGCATGTAAAATTCTCTGATATGAACTTGCTCCAGTAGACTTCAGAGGTGGGAGATAGGACCAAGGCCCTCCGAAACTCCTTATGCACACAAGATTTTGCTCCGTGATCTCTTCAGTAGTAAAAGAGAGTTGCTTCTTCTCCAAGGACTTTCCATAAGCCACGCGCTGAGAGGGCGAGTTTTCCGCGTCCACTCTCGGGATGTTCTGCATAGGGATTGTTGAGGCCTTAGCTGCCCGATAAGGGCACATACTGAGCAGTAGGAAGGCCCGTGCGGTGCACCATCTGCATCTCTGCCTACATCCAACTGTCAGTCTTCCTCCCCACACCTCCTTTTCCTCTTGCAGAGGTTCCCCAGGCATTAGTCCTTAGCTGCTCCGCGGGCACGTGCCGGCTTCTGCTGTGGCCGCGGAGGACGCCCCCTCTCTGAGCCGCTGCACAGCCCCCGGGCGGTCCCACTATGGCTGGGGACGCCGGGGATCGAGGAGGCGGGACATTCGTCGCGGTAAAGGCACGTTCATGGCGTGGTGGGACACCCCCCACCCCCACCCCTACACTCTCGTGCTGTCCCTGTTCCTGATTCTGCCCTTTGAGGGAGCCTAACAGACGCCGTCCCGGTGCTGCTACCCGATCCCTAAGCCAGAGGCTGTCGGAAGTGGAACTCTAGACAAACAACCGTCGGAGGCGGGATGCGGAAGTCCCGACCCAGAAGCCCTCACCGAAATGCCCTCTCCTGGGTCTTCATTGGTCAGGGCCGAGAGGTCGTCGCAGTGTCTTCTGGGTAGCGTAGTTCGCGCAGCGGGGCTCTGCGCTCCCGGCTGGGTGAGTACTGTGGGTGCTCTACAGGCTGGGTGAGGGCAGCGTCCGTTGTCGTATCTTTGCGGAGCCGTGAGCCTCCAGTATTGGCTCCGTCTCCCTGAGACTCGTTGTCCCGACTATGGGATGGGCTGCCTGTCACGGAGATATCCGCCCAGGCCGCGCGCCTTCCGAGCCTCCTCACCCTGTCCTGGTCCCCGCTGCCCCGGCTAGCGGCACCCAGGGCCCTGTAGGCATTTTACGCAGGAAGGGGTGAGGATTGAGGCCCAGACTGCCACGGTCAGCCTGAGGTCTGGGCTGGGGTCGGGTCTGCCGACCCGCGGGACCCACCGGGGTATCCGCCTTTCAGTGTGCAGCTCCGCCCCCAGGGTCCCGAGGCGTTGGCGGTGATGACAGACCGGCTCAGGTGAGTTGAGGGTGCTCCCTTGGCCCTCGCTAACTCAGACCCCGATATCTGGGATGTTGGTATCCTGAGACTTTTCCTCCTCGCCGCATTTGCCTCTCTGCCCTTAATTACTTGGGCTTTGGGAGTCCCATCTGGCCCATAATTCAGCGGTTATGCAGGAGAGTTCCCATTTCTGTCAGTCAGTAGGATGTGATACAGAAAGTGTTAAAGACACAGAGACCAGCACAAATCCTTGGCAGTGAGGATGAGCAGGGAATGTTAAGAGAACCACAGGCCCCACTTAGGTCTTTTGAGAACAGTGAGCAGGGACAGGAGTCAGGCGGAGAATGGATCTAGACCTCTGTTCTGAGGATGCTGGGTGCCATGGGAGATTTAGAGCAGAGGAGGAAGATGATCTGACTCAGGTGTTGGGAGGCTCTCTCTGGCTAGAGGGGAGAACAGACTGTACTTGAAGAAGGCCCATGAAGAGGCTGCTGGTGACAGGTGGCTGCACCAGGGTGGTGGCAATGGAGATGGCAGATATGCTTGTACTCTGGATCTGTTATTTGAGTAGGACCAGCCCAACTGCCTGATGTGAGGCAGTGAAAGACACTGAGCTATCAAGGGTTAGCCTAGGTGTTTGGACTCAGTGGTTTGATGGATGGAAGATATATCAACAGATGTGGAAGTTGATGTCTAGAGCAGTTTCCAGGGACAAGATCTGGAGTGTGGTTTTGGAGATTTTAAGCATGATATATCCAAGTACTCTTGAATGGGGGCGCTGTGTAGGCTCCCGGATATGCAGCTCTGGAATTCTGCAGGATCAGGGTTGGGAACATCCAAAGGGTGGGGCTAGAGAGTGGAACTAGGAACAATGTGGGATGGGTGAAGGATGGTAAAGAATACCCCTACAGGTTGCAGAAGGGGAGGCTGAGAACCAAGGACCAGATGTCCTGACTATGCAGTTGGAAGGTGATGGTAGGTGTCATTAAGTCACTGTGAAGGCTGGGCCAATGTTAGCAGGGGAATAAAGAGGGGGAGTGGCAGGGGGCCAAGGCACCTGAGAGACAAGTGGACCTGGGGTGGAGCCTGTGGCATGACAGTGATGGATGTTGGTGGTAAGTGGGCCCAGGATTGGGCTGATTCTGTGGGATGGCTAGGCTTTTATGTCTGCCCCCTTTGGGGCCTGAGGCTTTTCATTCAGAGTTGCAGAGGCACTCAGTGGCAGATGGGGGGTCACCTGAGAGACAGGTAGGGTCCCAGGCCCAGTGGGCTGGACTCTGAATGTGCCTTAGGAGGGGAGAGGAGGGTCACAGCAAGTGAAAGGACAGCTTGTGCAAAGGCAGAGTTGAAGGAAGTCTGGGATCTCAGAGATCCAGTTGTACTTCTGCGTGGCTGAATAATTGAAGCTAGGAGCAGGGGTGGTGGGGAGTCTTTAATGCAGGGGTGGGGGATTCCTGTGGCAGTGGGCCATTGGAGGTGCAGGCGCAGACAGGCCTGAGGCAGGATAGGATTGTGGTTGCTATGCCACAGACTCTCAGGACGCCACATGGAGAGTGGCCTGTGGGGAGGCCAGGGAGTTGCCAATGGGGTGAGCTGGTGAGGTTGTGCTAGGGGTGTGGAATTATGAGCATGCCAAGAATGTTATGTTTCTGATAGGGGGGAGGGCAGACTGAAGGGCCTTGGGAGCAAGTATCTCGACCTAAGGGAGAATGGCGTGTGCAGGTTTGGTTGCATCTGAGAGGTGTGATCTGAAGGACACAGAGGGAATGGGCTGGGAGGAGAAAGGGTGAGGCCTGTGTGGCTGGACCAGAACATAGATGGCATCCATCCTGTTGTTGCTGTGGGCTGGATACAGAGTCCAATAGTAACATGAGGAGAACAGCATCAATGGTGTTGTGACCTTGGTATTCTCTCTGAGGTAGAGTTCTGGGGAAAGGGGGAGCATCAGGATGTGTTTGGGGGTGGTGGTTTGGGCCTCTGGGGAAATAGGATGTCAGTGAGAGATATATTACCCTTCCATGTCAAAGGCCAGGCTGGGTGTGTCCCTTCGTCCATATTTTGGTTGTTTTTTCTGCCTAGTCATCAACCCCTAGGATCAGTTGAACCCACCACTGCAGGGTATGGTGACATGTGAGGATGTGGCCCTGTATTTCTCCCAGAAGAAGTGGAGGTTCCTTAATGTAACCCCATGTAATCGCCATGATGTGATGTTGAACTTTGAGCTCGTCGGCTCACCGGGTAAGTCCCTTATGCCCTCCTGAAGTATATGATCACCCTCTGCCTTTTCCCATGGGAAGTTCTGTCTATCCCAAAGATGGACCAGAGGGCTGCTTCTTTCCCAGGTTCCCTATGGTGGGTGTTGTGGGTGCTGTGACTGGTCCAGGTGTACTCTCCCTGCATTTCTTTGAGCAGCCCCCCTGAGTAGCCCCAATAGGTATTACCTGAAGGCTTCATAGGGTAGAGTTTGGGGGAGTCAGCTCTTTCACAGGTATCCAACTGATCCCACCAATCTCAGCCTGTCTCCACAATTGATCCCACCAATCTCAGCCTGTCTCCAGCTTGTTGACCTATGCGCAGCACATGCGTGAGAGCTTAGTTGCATCTCTAAACTTTTTTAATAGCAGAAATTACAGGAAAGCCTTCAGATATAGCTCCAACCTCATTCAGTACTGAGAAATTTATCACCCCAAAATGACTTGTAAATGCAATGAATGTAGAAAACCTTTACCCCAAAGCCCCAAATTTGTTCTACATGTTAAGTTTTCCTACCACAGAATATCCTCTTTAGCCCAACCAGTGTGGGAAAGCCTTCAGCTGCAGCTCCAACCTTATTCCACACCAGAAAGTTCACACTGAGGGCCTTAGAAGTACAATGAAAGTGGGAAAGCCTTTAGCCATGGCTATCACCTTGTTTGGCCTCATCCCAAAGAGAAGTCTTTGCGAGGGAGCCACTGCCAAAGGTTCACCCTTATGTAATAGTTTTCTATTGCTGTGTAAGAAATCACAATTACCAAAACATCCATGTATTAGTTCACAGTTCTGAGGTCAGAGTTCTAGCACAACATGGCTAAGTTTTCTGCTCCTACTAGGATGAAGGTGCTGGCTAGGCTGAGTTCTTCTCTGGAGGTTCTGGAGAAAAAATCCATTCAGTCTCATGAATTACAACAGAAAAACCTCGGGGGCTTAGAATTCTGCCCACCATGCTTTTTAAAAAGGGCAAGAGATTGGGACACCTCCACAGACAGCAAATATGCACAAGAAAATATGCTTGGGCACCTGGGTTGCTCAGTCGTTACGCATCTGACTTCAGCTGAGGTCATGATCTCACGATTTCTGAATTCAGTTCCCACATCAGTTGATCTTGTGTGCCTCTAATGGTGAGCTTTGCTTCCCTCTGTCTCTCTGTCTCTGTCTGTCTGCCCCTCCTAGGATTCTTTCTCTCTCTCTGCCCCCTCACTCACTTGTGCTCTCAAATTAAAAAAAGAAAATAAAAAAAGAAAAGATGCTAAACATCGTATGCCATTAGGGAATTGCAAATTAAAACAATAGCATTACGTATGTATTAGAATGGCTAAAATCCAAAATACTGACAGCAGAAGGAGCCAGAACTCTCATTCAATGGTACAGTCACTTTGGTAGAGTTTGACAGTTTATTGCAAAGTTAAATATAGTCCTAGCATATGGTCCAAGCAATCACCCTCCTAGGTATATACCCAAATGTGCCGAAAACTTAAGTCCACACAAAAACAGGCACATGGTTTATAGCAAGTTTATTTGTAATTTCTCAGAACTGAAATCAACTCAGATGTCTTTCAATAGGTAAATGGATAAAGAAACTATGGTGCACCCATACAATGGGATATTATTCAGCAATAAAAAAAAAACTGAGCTATCAAGTTTTATCAAGCTTAAGACATGGAGGAATCTTAAATGCATATTGCTAAGTGAAACAGTCTGAAAAAGGCACACTGCATAATTCCAACTTTATGGCATTCTGGGAAAGGCAAAACATAAAGACAGTAAAGTAGTGGTTGACAGGGACTTGGAGGAGGGAGTGAGGGAGTGAGGAACAGATGGATCACAGGGGATTTTTCATGCAGCACAACTATTCTGTATGGTACCGGAATGACTGACACATGTGACATTATGTACTTGTCAAGAGTCAAGACCCATGTTATGTACAACACAAAGGATAAACTCTAATGTAAACTGTAGACTTTAGTTAATAACGTGTCAACATGGGTTCATCAATTATAACAAACATACCACACTAAAGATGTTAACAGTCAGGGAAACTGCAGGGATACCAGGAATATGGGAAGTCTGTACTATCACCTCAATTTTCCATAAACGTAAAACTGCTCTAAAAATAATGCATATTAATAAAAACTAGAGTAATATTGGAAAACATCAGAAATTTTAAAAATGAGCCAGGGACGCCTGGGTGGCTCAGTCACTTGAGTGTCCGACTTCAGCTCAGGTCATGATCTCACGGTTCGAGAGTTCAAGCCCTGCATCAGGCTCACTGCTGTCAGCACAGAGCCCTCTTTGGATTATCTGTACCCCTCCCCTGCTCACGCTCTCTCAAAAAAGAATAAACATTACAAAGGAAAAATGAGCCAGACTAGAGACAAAGGGAAAATCATGTGATTTTCACTTGTAGTTCATAGTAGCCCACTTGGAACACAGCTGACCAGTGTGAAGCATTGTCTACTCAAATTTAAAACAGTTCTCCCAATGACAGGCCCAAGGAGACTCATACAATGAACTTAAGAGCTGCACTGTTTTGAGGGGAAACTGCCTAACAACAGGCACTACTGGAAATGATTAGGGTATCTCCATTAAAAAATGTTGGCACCAAACATGATTGTATTTATAATCAGCAAGTATACTTCTAAACATTCTTGGACAATAAAACACATTATGCGCTTGTTAAAGAGTAGACAGAGTCCCAGCTGGTGACTTGGATGTTTTCACTCTCTCTTCCCTGCTCCTGATGAGCAGGCGCTTGGGGTTATCTCCTTGTCCATGTCAACCAACCCAGTAAGTACTAAAGCTGAAAGTATGTGACCCCAGACAATGATATGAATCCACATGAAAAAACAAAAAAGCACCAGTAATTATATAAGTATAAGTAGAAATGCATATTTCTTAACTTATTGTTAAAAGTAACTATATAAAACCATATATATATATATATATATATATACACACACATACACACACACACACAACTATATGTCTATCTATATCTATATCTATGTCTATATTAGTTGTATTGTTTGGCTTATAACAAATAGAAATATACTTTCCATTAGCAACACAATGGAGGTGAGTGGGACACAGCTATATTGGCTCAAGGAAATGGCTCCAGTGAGTATCTCAAATTCAACACATGGGCGTAGTTATTTGTCCAACCTCATCAAATTTTGCACTTGAAAGGAGTGTATTTTGTTGTACATAAGCTACACATTAATCAAGTTGACTTAAAAAAATTCCAGTTAGAAAATGGGCAAAAACTTAAGATATTTCACTAAAGCAGATATATGATCCATATCCATATATCCATATATATCCATATGTGCAAATACATGCATGGAAAGATGTTCAATAGCAATTACTGGTGGGAACGTAAAATAGTACAGCTACTCTGGAAACAATTTGGCAGTTTAGTATACACTTACTGTACAACTCTACAATTGCATTCTTGGGTTTATCACCTCCCTGACACAAACAATGACAACTCATGTCCACACAAAAATGAAAACATGTTCAGAGAGAACCGAATACAAATGTTAGTGGCGGTGTTATTTGTAATAATAATAATAATAATAATAATAATAATGCAGACAGCCCAGATGTCCCTCAATAGGTCAATAGCTAAACAAACTGTGGTATAGCCACACTATTCAGCAATTAAAAAGGAACAAGCTAGGGGCGCCTGGGTGGCGCAGTCGGTTAAGCGTCCGACTTCAGCCAGGTCACAATCTCGTGGTCCGGGAGTTCGAGCCCCGCGTCAGGCTCTGGGCTGATGGCTCAGAGCCTGGAGCCTGTTTCCGATTCTGTGTCTCCCTCTCTCTCTGCCCCTCCCCCATTCATGCTCTGTCTCTCTCTGTCCCAAAAATAAATAAACGTTGGAAAAAAAAAAAAGGAACAAGCTACTGACACACACAACTTGGATGGATCTCAAGTGCATTATGATGAATGGTGAAAGCCCAAAGTATATCCCATCCATACTATAGGATTCCATTTACATGACATTCGTGATGTGGCACAAATATAGTGATGGGGGACAGATCAATGGTCGTCAGGATTGGGAGAAGGTGTGACCTAAGGGTTAGTCAGAAGAGCTCCCTTGTGAAATGGAACAGCTCTGTAGTGGATGGTGGTGGTGGTAGTAATATGAATTTAAACATATGATAATAACACATAAAGAGTATATGTGAAGATTGCTGTCATCTGAATAAGGTCTGTGGTTGAGTTAAAAGTACTGTATTAATACTATTTTCCTGGCTTTGACAATGTACTATGGTTACGTACATTGAGGGAAGCTGGACGAAGGGTACATGGGATCGGTTTTGCAACATCTTTCAAAGTACTTCAAAATAAAAAGTATTTAAAAAATTCCTTGAATGTATATGTCCAATTGAGTGTGGAAACAAAAAAAAGCACTATGAAATAAGAGTACATATCTATTAGAATGGCTAGTGTAAGGTAAACACACATACTACTGTGCTTACAAAAGGGCCAGGCAAACAGTCCTTGTGGCATACATGAGGAAGCTCACTGGGATTAATATTGCTGTAAGACCCTCACAGATACTGCTGGGCTTTATATGGGAGGTAGAATAGGGGGTCAGAGCCACTTCTCCACAGGGTCACTGGTCTCATCTGTCAATCCATAAAGTACATTGACCTCTCAACCTAGCAGGAAGACTTATATGGAATGTTTGCACTTTGATAAGGGAGCACATCACAAAATACAGGCAGGACTCTTGCCCAAGGGATGTATTCTTACATGCTATATCATTCCCAACTGGAGACATGCAAGAATAATTCCCCCTAGACTATGCAGAGAGAAGGGTCTACACTGTTTCAAATTCAATGTATAAAATGTGATTCTGTATCTTATACTTTCAAATCCACACACTTCAAACTTGCATCATATGTAACCACCATGTCCTGCTACATGCAAAATGGTACACAGAGGCAAGGGGGTCAGAACTTAGGGAGTCAGGCTGAGCTGAGTTTGTACCTGGGCTCCCATGTGACTGTGGGTACAATGCCTCACCACTCTGTGTCCATTTCCTTACGTATAAAATGGGGAAATTAGGCGCCTGGGTGGCTCAGTCGGTTGAGCTTCTGACTTCGGCTCACGGTCTTTGAGTTTGAGCCCCACGTCGGGCTCTGTGCTGACAGCTCGGAGCCTGGAGCCTGTTTCGGATTCTGTGTCTCCCTCCTCTCTGACCCTCCGCCGTTCATGCTCTGTCTCTCTCTGTCTCAAAAATAAATAAACATTAAAAAATAAATAAATAAAATAAAATGGGGAAATTACAATCAGCCCATGGTGGGTGAGAATACCAACATTTGAATGCCAGCAATGGAAGCTCAGAATCACTGCTCAGTCTCTGTATGGCTGTGTGGACACTCCCACCTTCAGTCACACTCCACCTTTCACAACTGGTTGGCAGGAAGTATCTCCCAACTGCTAACAGCCTCCCATGCTGCACTGTGATTTGGATATTTCCAGGTGTCCACCTGCTGTGGCAACTCAAACTGCACCCTCCTCTTGCCATCCTTCAGGAAGCCAGTCCTAAGTAGATGTCCTACATTTAGGGGTGCCTGGGTGGCTCAGTCAGTTAAGCGTCCGACTCTTGATTTTGGCTCAGGTCATGAACTTGTGGTTGCAAGATTGAGTCCCATGTCGGGCTCCACACTGATTCTCTCTCTCTCCCTCTCTCCCTTTGTCCCTCTCCCCTGCTTGTGCTGTCTCCCCCCCCCCCCCAAAAAAAAAGATGTCCTACATTTAGGGTCACCCTGCCACCTTCCCAGTAAGACTCCATTATCTCATTACCTGTCCTTGTGGTCCCTAAAGAAGCACTAAACCTTTAATCTGAAAAGTAAAACTACTGAGGTCCAAGAAGTCAACCTCAGGAAGTAACACAAATAAAAACCATAATGAGCTGTGAATGCAAGCCCAAGAAAGATGAGTAAAGAGAGGAAACTTCAGTCGAGAACACTTGGGTTCAAATTGTAGTGCTGTCGCCTACCAGTTGTGACCAAGTAAGCATGAGCCTCTGCCCACACCCAAGACAGGGAAGCCTGGCTCACTGAGGAATGGGCTTTCTAGAACTACTGAAGAATGTGTATCTGCCCAAGACATGTTGAAGATGACCAATGTTTTCAGCAGAAAGAAGGGAGAGGGGAGGTGAGACATGGAAGACAGAGAGGTGAGGGACAGCCAGGATAGAGGAGTCAGGGAAGTAGATGAGAGGGTAGATTGTCCATTAAATCAGGAAGATAGAAAAGTCACAAGGGTAGTGGCCATGGCACTTGGACACCAGAGGTACAGCTCAGGCTCCAGGCACAAGAATAGTCTAACTCCAGAGACACTCCCACTCCCCAGCTTGCAATCTCGATGGGTGAGCCTCTTCAGGACCTCTCATGCATCCTTGGTTTCAAGTCTACCTGGTCCATCAGTGCTCTTGACAGTACTCTAATCAGGTGACCTCATGGAGTGGAAAGGTGATAATCATGCAGGGAATACATACTGCTAGGCTCAGAGTCCAGCCTAGGCTAGAACAATCCACCCAATGACAGTAGTCTGTGGCCACTAACCACAGGCATGTACCATGTGGTGAGGGCAGTCCCACCTGTGCCTGCCTTCTTGGAGAGAATACACATGTGTAACTGAGGAACAGGGTTGTGAGGACTATCTGAAGATATCTGATCAACTCAGGACCTGTTAATAAGAGGTAAACATTGCACAGCCAGGGGGCTGGAGTCAGGATTGTAAAGAGGATGAAAAAACACTAGGGGGTCAGGGAGGCACCAAGACCTGAGATGGCATGGACCAGACGCCAGGTGTGAGAATAGCCCACCTCGGGCAGTCACCAGGGCAGGTCTCCTCATCAATTCCATTGGGATAACCACAGGGAACGTAGAAACCACCAGAGCCATGAGAGCTGATGAGGTTTGTGAGAATCCACCCCAAGAGGACCAAACCACCCCTCAACAGACCATAACCCGTGAGGATCATCTGTATATGAACAATACTGAAAATCCACAAACTGAATGTTCAGGGAAGGTCTCCAAGGCAGAGCCCAGTGGCCCCACAGACAATCACCATGTCAGTGCATGAAATGCTGGGCATCTTAGAGAAAGTGACTGAGCTGGACATGACCTGCTGCAAAGATTTAGACTTCTGACCCGATTTCAGCCTCTCATGGCCCCTTGATAGAATGTGTGTGTGTGTGTGTGTGTGTGTGTGTGTGTGTGTGTGTGTGGCGGGGGGGGGGGGGGTTGTTCACAGCAGTCAGGGAGAGAAGGAAACATAGCCTGAGGGCTGCAGCTACAGGACCACCACAAACTTGCAAGGCGAACACAGCAAGAGCAAAGAAAACAGAGTTCTAGGTGTGGGAGTAAGGAAGCCAGTGGCCTGACCCAGAGGTCACCAGTGCAAAGTTCTCAAGCATCACCCTGGGGTAGGTTGCTCTGGGACTCGTCTAAGCGTTCCATTCTTCCTAGGAGACTCGGCACCACATCCTCTAGGATGAGTGCATCTGAATCCACTGCACGACATCCTGGAGCCGGGTCCTTCTCCTGCTGGCCTCGCATCTTGATGTGCCCAGGACCTTTCTCCCTAACATCCTCAACAACGCGCTCACTCTCCTCCACAAGGCCCCCTACTGACTATGGCCTTACACGGGGCAGGCTATCAGCCTACTGTCCCCTGAGCATGTTCCAGACCCATCCCCGGTACCCCAGACCTGCCTGAGTCCAGTGGCCCAGGCACCACCAGACTCAACACTTGTAAAGTCCAACTGCGGATCTTCTCCAACACTTCCTCCTCCTGCCAAGGCTCCCTGGCCGCTGGTCCCCAGCTCCTCACTGAACTCAGGCTGGAGAGGCTTTTCTGAGCTCCGTCTCCTCCTCCGTGAAGCAGACACCGCGTCCGGGGCGATGACTCCTGGGCGGCGGCGGGCACGGATGGGCTTTGATGGAGGTGAGACCCGAAGGTGATGCCTCTTTACCGCCAAAAACACTTGCCGAGCTTAAGCCGCGTACAGAGCGCGCAGCCTCCTCTCAGGCCCTCTATATTCCAGTTTCCACGGTTCTGAGGAGCCTTCCAAATTCCCGCCTCCGCGCAGTTACGCAGTCCGTCTGCCGGACGTGGTTCCGAAGGAGGGCGACGCCGGAAGTCCCACCTCCACGGAACGCGGAAAAGCTCCTCTCTGGGGCCGTCATTGGCTACGTCGGTACGAACGCACAGCAGCGCCCTCTCCTGCCGCCTTGGCAACGAGCAAGCGGCACCGCGAGGGGAGCTGGGAAATGAGGCCCTAAAGTGACGCTGGAGCTAAGTTAATGAAGGCGTCTGGAGGCGGCCGGACTTCCGGCGTTTCTCTAGCTGTGCTCTTCTTGCAGCTGTGGGTGGAGACCAGCACCAGGAGAGCCGCGTTGCCGGGAAGAGGGTCGGGGACCCTCGTGGCGCCTGTGCGCGCGCCGTGACCCTCGGAAATAACCCCATTTTTCTAAGACTCGGTGTCGCCCACTGCGGAACGGGTGCCGGAGGGTCAGGGCCTCCCGCGGGCGGTTCCCTGGGCTTTGAGCACATTTTACACGGAGGAGACCTAGCTTCGAAGGTTCCGCGGTCGGCCGGAGGTTCCTGCGCCCAAGGCGGGGTGGTAGGTACGGATTTGAGCTGAGTAGACCGGAATTCGGCGCCTATCGCAGCCAAGCTCCGTCCACAGCTTCCGATGGCCGAGGAGGCGCTGGTAAGTGGAAGGTGCCAGAGGCTCTGACAGCCCTGATCCCCACCCAGTGGGTCGGGTTCTGAATGAGCTCAGGAGAAGCGGGGAAGGCTGTGCAGGTGAAGGGGCAGCCTGGTCAAAGGCAGAGGTGGAAGAGGGGTCTTGAAGATCCATGTGTGGTCTGGTCGGCTGAGAGTTGAAGCGAGGGACAGGCCTGGGTACGGAGGTCTTCAGCGCAGAGTGCGGAGGCGGGGATGCCCTTAACACTGAGCCATGGAGGAGTGGGGCTGGAGTGAGTGAGGATGGTATTGTGGTTGCTGTCAGTGGTGTTACCGGAGACACTGTGTGCAGAATGGGCATGTAAGGGAAGTCCAGCGAGTTGCCAATGGGCTGAACGGGTGAGATTGTGTTGGGGTGTGGAGCTCTAACAAGTTGTGGTACAAAGAGTTCTGTGCATGTCAGACACCGGGGCAAACTGAAGGGTCTGGGACCTAAGACAGAAGGGTGAGCCTAGGTTTGCTTGTCTCTGGGAGCCGATCTCTGGGACTTAGAGGGAATTGTCAAGCAGGAGATAGGGTGAGACCTGTGTGTTTGGCTGGGAACATAGATGGCATCTATCTGGTCACCAGCCTGTTGTTGCTGTGGGCAGGATGCAGAGTCCAATAGTAACATGAGGAGAGAGGCACCAATGGAATTGGGGGCCCTGGCAATCCTCTGAGGTAAGAGTCTTAGGAGGAGGGAGGTAGAGGGTATGTGTCGAGTGGGAGTAGGGGTTTGGGGCTCAAAGGGAAAGTTGATGTCAGTGAGAGATGAGGCAGGACCTTGGGACACTGATCAAGGGCCTAGATGTGTTCCTCTGTCTGTGTTTTGGTTGGCTTGTCTGCCCACTATTGACCCCTAAGGCTCAGTTCAATCCATCATTACAGGGGCTGGTGACCTTTGAGGATGTGGCTGTGTATTTCTCCCGGGAGGAGTGGGGGCTCCTTAATCTGACTCAGAGGAGCCTTTACCGTGATGTGATGCTAGAGAACTTTGCACTTATTGGCTCGCTGGGTAAGTCTCTCACACTCTTTCCTAACAGACCACCTCTGCCTTTTACCCATAGGAAGCTGTGTTCATCCTAAAACCCCACCACAGAGGCTGCTTCCTTCCCAGGTTCCCTGTGGTTGGTGCTGTGAGTACTGGCAATGGGCTGTGTGTTCTTCCCCTGCCTCTCTCTGAGCAGCCTTGTTAGCAGCCTCAATAGCTGTTGCCCCACTGCCTCCTGTAGTAGGGCTTGGGGTTCAGAAGTTTACAGTTTGCCCAACAAATCCCACTCAGCCCTGACTGTCTCTGTGAGTCTGCTGAAGTCATGGCCTCTCTGTGCTCTGGGTTTTGCCTTCTTTCTTCAAAAGAAAATTTATAGGGTCCTCCCTGGTCCAAGCTTGAGCCATGAATTCGAATCAGTAGCTCAGTTAGGGGAGTATTGCCACTTAGTATCTTTCAATTCAGAACATGAAATGTCTTTCCATTTATTTAGTCGTCTTTAACTTTTTTCAACAGTGTTTTGTAGTTTTCAGCATATAAGACTAAAGTTATTCCTAGGTATTTTATTCCTTCTGATGATATTTTAAGTGGAATTGTTTTCTTAACTTCATCTTAGATTGTTCAGTGCTAGCGTATAGAAATATAGATTTTTGTATAGTGATTTTGTGTCTTGTGGCCTTACTAAACCCATTTATTAGTTCTAATAGTTTTTTTTTTTTTTTTTTTTTTTTTTTTTAGTGAACTCCTTGATATTTTCCATATATGTGGTGTGATGTCATCTGCAAATAGAGATATCTTTACTTCTTCCTTTGCTTAACTGACCTGGCTAGAACCTCAAGTACTTTATTGAATAGAATTAGTGAGAGTAGATATCCTTGTCTCATTCTCAATTTTATGGGAAAAGCATTTAGTCTTTCACTAATAATCACTGTGGGTTTTTTGCAGCTCACCTTTTCAGGTGAGGAATTTCCCTTCTTTTCTCAATTTGTCGAGTGCATTTATCATGAAAGGTCATTAGATTTTGTCTAGTACTTTCCCATGTGTATGGAAATGATCATGTGCAGGGGCCTGGGAGGCTCAGTCGGTTAAGTGTCGGAGTCTTGGTTTTGGTTCAGGTCATGGTCTCACGGTTCATGAGATCAAGACCCGAGTTGGGCTCTGTGCTGTGTGTGGAGCCTGCTTGGGATTCTCTGTCTCCCTCTCTCTGTCTGTCTGTCTGTCTGTCTCTGCCCCTCCCCTGCTTGCATGTGTTTTTTTTCCTCTCTCTCAAAATAAAAAAATAAATAAACATTAAAAAGAGATGATTGTGTGATTTTTATTGTCTATTCTGTTAACACAGAGTATTGCAGTAATTGATTTTCATAGTTCAACCTTGTGTTACTAGGACGTTTTTCACTCTGTCGTAGTTTATAATCCTTTTATGTATTTCTGGATTGGCTTTGCTAGTATTTTGTTGAAGAGTTTTGCATCTCTTTTGTTAAAGAGTTTTGTTGAAGAGTTTTGTTGAAGAGTTACCAGTGTGTAGTTTTCTCACAATGTCTCTTTTTTTTTTTTTTTAATTGAGTATGAGGGTAATTTTGGCCTCAATGGATGAGTTGGGAAATGTTCCCTTTTCTACTGTTTTCTCGAAGAGTGTGTCAAGTATTGGTGGAAATTTTTATTTCAGTGTTAATATTCATCAGTGAAGCCCTCTGGGCTGACTTTTTTTCTTACCCCCATGGGGGAAGTTTTGTTGTTGTTTAAATATAATCAGACTTTCTGTTTCTTCTTGAGTCAGTTTTGGTAGTTTGTGTCTTTTTTAGGAATTTGTCTGTTTTATCTAAGTTATCTAATTTGTGGGCATACAGTACAGTTGTTCATAGTATTTCCTTAAAACCCTTTCTAGGGGTGGGGCACCTGGTTGGCTCAGTTGGTTAAGTGTCTGACTTTGGCTCAGGTCATGATCTCACGGTTTGTGGTTTTGAGCCCCACGTGGGGCTCTGTACTGACAGCTCGGAGCTTGAAGCCTGCTTCGGATTCTGTGTCTCCTTTTCTCTCTGCTCCTCCCCCACTTGTACTTCGTCTCTATCAAAAATAAATAAATGTAAAAAAAAAAAAAAAAAAACCAAAAAAACCCTTTCTAGGGATGCCTGGGTGGCTCAGTCAGTTAAGTGTCTGACTTCGGCTCAGGTCATGATCTCATGGTTCGTGAATTCGAGTCCCGTGTCAGGCTGTATGCTGAGAGCTCAGAGCCTGGAGCCTGCTTCAGGTTCTGTGTCTTCTCTCTCTGCCCTTCCCCATTCACACTCTGTCTCTCTTTCAAAAATAAGTAAACGTTAAAAAAAATTTTTTTTTAACTTTCTATTTTGTAATTTTGTTAGTGATGTCCCCCTTTTCATTTTTCTTTTTAATAATTTGATTCTTTTATTTTTTTCTTGTCAGTCTAGGTAGCAGTTTTTCAATTTTGCTAATCTTTTCAAAGATCCTAATTTTGGTTTCACTGATTCTCTCTTTCTAATCTCTATTTCATTTATCTCTGTTCTTTACCATTTCCTTTCTTATGTTAGCTTTGAGTTTAGTTGCTTTTCTTTTTCCTGTTCCTTGAGGACTAAAGTTAGGCTTTTGGTTTGAGATCTTTTAATTTTTTTTAATTATTTTAAAAATGTTTATTTAGGGGCGCCTGGGTGGCTCAGTCGGTTATGTGTCCGACTTCGGCTCAGGTCATGATCTCGCGGTCCATGAGTTTGAGCCCCGCATCGGGCTCCGTGCTGACAGCTCAGAACCTGGAGCCTGTTTCGGATTCTGTGTCTCCCTCTCTCTCTGACCCTCCCCCATTCGTGCTGTGTCTCTCTCTGTCTCAAAAAAAATAAATAAATAAACGTTAAAAAAATTAAAAAAAAAATGTTTATTTATTTCTTTTTGAGAGAGAGAGAGGCAGAGGGAGAGAGGGAGACAGAGAATCCCAAGCAGGCTCCACACTGTGAGCCAGGATCCCGACAAGGGGTTAGACTCATGAACCATGACATCATGACTTGAGCTGAAATCGAGAGTCATATGCTTAACTGACTGAGCCACCCAGGTGCCCCTGAGCTCTTTTTAAACACGGGTGCTGTGGGGCGCCTGGGTGGCGCAGTCGGTTAAGCGTCCGACTTCAGCCAGGTCACGATCTCGCGGTCCGTGAGTTCGAGCCCCGCGTCAGGCTCTGGGCTGATGGCTCAGAGCCTGGAGCCTGTTTCCGATTCTGTGTCTCCCTCTCTCTCTGCCCCTCCCCCATTCATGCTCTGTCTCTCTCTGTCCCAAAAATAAATAAACGTTGAAAAAAAAAAATTTTAAACACGGGTGCTGTGACATAAAAAGAAATATATATTTTGTCTTTGTTCCCACTTCCTAGCACTGCTCCTAAAACTGTTGGAATCTCTGAAATGATGAGTATCTTTTGTGGGCTAATGGGATGGCTGGTGGCTGGGAGCCCCTAGATAGCTTCAGGATAGGGGGTGGCCACCAGAAAGACTAGGGCACGATTGGAAGGTTAAAAATTGAGCTGCCCCCACCCCCTATCCTCCCAGTCCCCTAACCCTACCCTCCAGGGAGATTAGAGGGCTGGAGACTGAACCAATCACCAGTGGCCCATGCTTTAATTAATTATACATCATAATGAAATTTCCATAGAAACTCCTAAACAATAGGCTTCAGAGAGCTTCTGGGTTATTGGGAAAAGTGGCACCACCAGAGGGCGTGAATGCCTCTAATCCTCTACTTCGTCAACCCCCACCCCCATCTCTACCCTGGCATACTTTGCCCTTTGCATCTCATCCATTGGGCTGTTTCTGAGTTGTATATTTTATAATAAACTGGTATAGTAAGTAAACTCTTTTCCTGAGTTCTGTGAGCCATTATAGCAAACTATTGAACCTGAGAAGGGATCAATAATTGTGGGAATCCCTGATTTATAGCCACTTGGTCAGAAGTGTGGGAGGTCTGGGACTTTCAACTGGTGTCTGAAATAGCAGCAGTCCTGTGGGACTGAGCCCTTAATCTGTGGGATCTGATGCTGACTCTGTGTAGTTAATATGAGAATTGAATGGAATCCTTGGACACCAGCTTGATGTCTGAGATTTGGAGAAGTGGTGTGGAACACCTGCCCTGTACCTACCCACTTTTGGTGTCAGATTGTTAGAAGTGAAACAGCACAGAGGTGTTTATAGCTCTAATTTCCTATTTTCTAAGCACTGCTATGTCCCATTACTTTGGGCATGTTGTATTCTCATTTTCATTCATTTCAGAGTGCTCTGTAGTTGTCTTTTGGTCATTTAGGAGTGTTGTATTTAAATTCCATAAATTTGTGAGTTTCCCAAATTTCTTTCTGTTGTTGATTTCTATTTTAATTCCTTTGTGGTCAGAGATCATACTTTGTGTGATTTCAGTCCTCGAAAGTCTATTTCCCATCAAGTGGTCTGTTCTGGAGAATGTTCCATGTGCATGTGAGCATGTGAGAATATGCATTCTGCTGCTGTATTGTGGCATGCTCTATAGATGTCTGTTAGGTCTAGTTGATTTTTAGTGTTGTTCAAGTGCTGTATACTTATTTGTTTTCTTCCTAGTGATTCTGTCCATTATTGAAAATTCTCCAACTATTATCATTTGTCTATTTTTTACTTAAGTTATGTCAGTTTTACTTCATGGGAGGCTCTATTAAAAGATTATGGTAAAACACAACATGGGGTCTACCTGCTTAACACATGTTTAATTGTGCAGAAGACGTTTTTTTCTTTTCTTTTTTTTAAAAATGATTTTGATGCTTATTTATTTTTGAGAGTGGGAGAGAGAGACAGAGCATGAGAAGGGAAGGGGCAGAGAGAGAGGGAGACACAGAATCCAAAGCAGGCTCCAGGCTCTGAGCTGTCAGCACAGAGCCTGACGTGGGGCTAGAACTCAGGAACCGTGAGATCATGACCTGAGCTGAAGTCAGACGCTTAACCAACTGAGCCACCCAGGTGCCCCGAGGATGTTGTTTTTCTAATACTCTGTTTCCTTCATGGTTGCCATGGTGACATGAGCTTCCTTTGGTGGGGGATGGAGTGGGTAAGCCTTGGCTTGGGTTGGCCTCTTACTGCCGTTCTCCCTCCCAGGATTTGCATCTTCAAGGTGCCATGTGGTTGCCCAGCTGGAGAGTAAAGAAGAGTTCTGGGTTCCCAGCATGGTGGACCTGACTCTGGTCAGCAGAGTTGAGGCCAGGAGGGGTCCTGGTCTTGGTGAGTAGGGCTGGGACATGTCTTGGTTTCAGTGATGGACTCACAGCATGCTGCTCATCTGTGTGCTTTGGCTTTTTGGTACTGAGGCCAGTGACCACACACTATTTCCACCTTTCCTCTCCCTTGTGGACACAATATGTGATTTCTGTCCCTACCATGACTCTCAGGACCTAGATGACCCCCCTCCCTGTTCTCCACGCCAGTGTAGAGCTACTAGTGACTTGAGATATGCACACATCCTTAAATAATACTTCAAGACCAGCTACTCTGTTACAGCTGCCTTTTCATCTGTGCAGACACATCCTCTTCACAGTGCCCACTGTCACCAGCAGTGGAGGCCCTACTTGAAACACATTGCAAGGAGTGACCTGGTGGCCTCACCTCTTCTCCTGGCACTGCTCCCATCTTTGTGTTCTCATCCCTGCTGAAGTCTTTCCTACTCTGTGATCTGGCAGAGCCCTGTTCTACTGGGCCAGCCATTTCTCACCCAGACTTCTAGCAACCTCCTGGCAATTCTGTGGACTGCTTTCTGGTATGTCTGATATGTGTTTGTGATGTAGGTACCTCCTCTCTCTAATCCAGCTCTCGGTAACTGGCTTTTATGTTTCAGGTTGTCCGTGTAGCCTGAAGGATGGGGAAACCCCTACAGAGCAGATGAAGAGTTACAGAGTCTACCTGTCAGAGAAGCCCTCTCTGCTTGGGGAGTCTGGGAAGGACATGCCTACCACCTTAGGTCTTCTCCGGCACCAGGCCACCCACAGCAAGGGGAAGCCACACAGGAGCACCGAGCATGGAGAAGCCTTCCAACCCAGCTCCAGTAGCCAACAGCAGCAGGCAGTCCACGCCACCCAGAAGGCCTTCAAGTGCAGTGACTGTGGGAAAGCCTTCCCAAAGGCCTTTGCGCTCCTTGACCACCTGGTAACCCACCCCAAAGAGAGACCCTTTAGATGTCCAAAAGGTGGAAATGCCCCCAAGGAGAAATCCACCCATGTTAATTACCAAAAAATTCACACTGGAGAAACATCCCATGTGTGTACTGAGTGCGGAAAGGCCTTTAGTTATCCCTCTAAACTGAGGAAGCACCAGAAGGTTCACACGGGCATAAAACCTTTCAAGTGTGATGAATGTGGCAAAACCTTCAACCGCAAAGATGCACTCGTTCTGCACCAGAGAATTCACACTGGAGAAAGGCCTTATGAGTGCAGCGAATGTGGGAAAGCCTTCAGCGTTCTGTCTACTCTCATTCGGCACCGGAAAGTTCACATTGGAGAAAGGCCCTATGAGTGCAGGGAATGTGGGAAGTTCTTTAAATACAACCATAGCTTCATTCTCCATCAGAGAGTTCACACTGGAGAAAGGCCTTATGAGTGCAAGCAATGTGGGAAAACTTATGTGACCCGCTCTGGCCTGTATCAGCACTGGAAAGTTCACACTGGAGAACGGCCCTATGAGTGCAGCCTGTGTGGGAAGACCTTCACCACCAGGTCCTACCGCAATCGGCACCAGCAGTTCCACACTGAAGAGAGGTCCTATGAGTGTACAGAATGTGGGAAAGCCTTCAAACATAGTTCTACCCTTCTTCAGCACAAGAAAGTCCACACTGGAGAAAGGCCATAAGAAGACAGGGGATGTTGGAAAGCCTGTAGCTAGGGCTGGCACCTTGTTCAACATGAAAAACCTCACTCCAGAAAGGAGAGGAGAGTAGCCATTTGAAAGCTAAACCTGACACACCCCAACACATGCGCTGGGGTGGCAGGTGTGTGGGAAGTTTTCAGGAGCTAGGTTGCACTTGGACCTGCCTAGGCTGTTGGCAGTGTTAAGTTGCTGCCAGTTTCCATGATACAAACCATCTCAGCTCCACCACCTGGCAGGTGCCCAAGGTGTGCATCAGGCACCGCAATGTGCTCTGGAACAGCAAGACCTCCATGGTCGCCACTCTTTAAAGGAGAGAATCATGAGTGGTGGAGTCCGTGATGGGCCTCATTTGCTCCCTCCAACTGGTTCAGGTATGCCTGTGACCAAGCTCTGGTCAAGAGTAGCTGAGCTGTGTCTACTGGGGGCTTCCAGAGAAGGTTAATCCTTTCCATGGACATCGTTTACACTACGCATGGTACCTGTCATGGATTTATCCAACCCTGGAACTGACTGTCTCACACTTCCCTGGAATGTATGGTAATAAAAGCTTTATTGTTTAAGCCATCTTTAATATTGGGGGTTCTGATCACTGTGTGTGAAGAGATTGAGAACAAAACTGGGCTCATGAATAGAAGGACTGGCTTCTGTGGTAAGGGGTCCTTGATTTTTGTTGCCTTACTGGGGATAGCAGGATGTTCACCTCATGGCCATCACCCTGGTCCTGAGAGAAGGAAGATCCTGTTGTCCTGGGATGTGGCCAATGTTCCTAGTGTCTCTGCATACTGTGGCCTTCATTGTCTTTGCTGCCAGTGTGCCAGGGCACAGAGGAAAGAAGTGGTCGAACCAACATATGGACCCGTATCCTCTGGTTTGTGGGGTCTTTTGATTTAAAAAGTTTTGGAAACTAATTTCCCAAAGGTCAATAAAATGTCAGTTCAGTAAAACTTGTATGTTGGTTGTAGCTGTGTCCCTGTTCCAAAAGTTATGCTTCCTGTCAAGAAGAGAATGTTAGTTTGAAGCACGTTGGAGAGAGAATGGTGACCCTAGGCTTAAGGGGCTTTGAGCCACAGTGCTCAGCCATTACCATGTGTTGGGGTTGGAAATGACTGCTGCCTCCTATAACTGGAGTGATGCTTCTCCCCCACCCCTGATGGCAGGAGGACTGGGGTTAGAAACAGGGTAGAAGCCCAGGCAGGCTTATAGTCAGGGGACTTTTTGGCCAGTCTGCTCAGTTTCTTCCCAACACTGTGAAGTATATGCCCACCTCCAGGCCTACTCAGGCCCTACTCCCTGCGTATAGTAATTGTTTGCCTGCAGCATGGTGGGGGTGGGGGTGGGGGTTGGTCTGTGTTGTAGCAAAGTTAAAGTCCAGCTGAGCCAAGTAGGGCTCAGTTCTTGGGGTAGGGTAGACATCAGTCATTAGAGTTCAATCCTTTGTACCTTGTATGGGTGGCCTTGGTTAGATCAGATGGCCCTGAGCACATGGGTGAAGGGTCCTCTGAACCAGCTTTCTGGTCTCCCATTGGGGTTGCTTGTATAGCAGCCAACCTGCTGGGGAGGGGGTGAAGGGTAATGTTTTCCAGGTGATGCTGGAACATCTGAGACAAATGGTTCCTGGTGGCTCTGACCCTTTGACTTGCCCAGGGTATCAGTTTGGGTATCAGTTAGCTCAAATCTCACCTGGAAAGCCAGTGCCAGCAGCCCATCCTTGCAGCTTCTGTCTTGGCTGCCCTGAGACTGCCCTCTCCCGCAGCCAGGGGTAGCTCTCCTCTGGAGTCCACCCAGCAGTTCTGTGCCCCTGGGCATTTTTATAGGTGCCCTCAGCCTATCAGGAATGCCTCCCCAGCCTCTCTACCTCTTTCAAGAATACCCCTTCCACAGTTAAACCAAGATGGTATTTCTTCATGAGACCCCTCACTTCCTCATTTGGAGTGACCTTCTTCCTCTTTCTCTGCCCTCTCTGTGCTTTGATGTCTGGCTGGACACAAACCCAGTGCTACCCCTAAGTTTGTCCTCACGATTACATCTGCTGCACGTTTGAAATTGAGGGATACATTTGGGTTTGTTAAAGACTTAGCAACATAGAAGTCTTCACTGAGATTGGGACTAGTGTGTTTCTTGATTTTTAAGTTCATCTACAGAGGCATAGTACTTCTTTTCTCACTGTGCTATGTGACGTGTTTGGTCCCTGGTCAGCAGGGCAGGTGTCTGTTTATTTTCTCACAGTCAACAAGACAGTTTGGTGATAGGAGTAAATGTGTGTGTCTCCATAGTAATTAAGCAGGAGAGCAAGGTTGAAATTCTGAATATTCTCAGTTTGATCCTTGTCTTAAAAGACTCTGTGAACTGGTTCATGAGAACAGACACCATCTTGCTCTGCAGATGCCCATAAGGGGAACCTCCTTCATCTCTTGGTGAGTGTCTCAGTCTGTTCAGTTGCTATAAGAAAATACCAGAGACTGGGCGGCTTAAGCAAGAGAAATTTATTTCTCCCAGTGCTAGGGACTGGGAAGTCCCGGACCCAGGTGTGGGCCAATTTGGTTCTTTGATTAGAGCTCTTCTGGCTTGTAGATGGCCATCTTTTTGCTGTGTCCTTACATAGTAGAGAAAAAGAAAGTTCTGGTGTCTCTATGCTTCTTATAAGGATGCTGATTCTGTAACGGAGGACCCACCCTCATCTAAATCTAATTACCTCCCAAAGGCCCTATCTCCGCACCATCAGATAGTAGTTTAGGACTTCAGCACATAATTTTGGAAGACACATTCAGTTCATAACAAGTCTCCTTAATATTGGTGATTTTCATTTTTTAAGCCAAGCTCTGGAACTTAATCATTTAGCACCTCAAGCCCTAAGCAGACCAATATAGCTAACTTACTGGGAGAAATGGAGAAGAGCCTAAAGAAAAGTTGGCTTTTAACAGTGAACAAGTAAGTATGTCCAGTAATTACTTGTTCGTTCACTCATTCAAGTTTTTACTGAGTATATGCATCAGACCTGGTCATCAGAGCATATTCAACCAAAGCTATGATGATGGGGGTCAAGGGTGGTCATGTGACCTGAGGTGCATTAATGAGAGGCATTCAAAGGACTTGCAAGGAATTGTGAGGAAAGGGGAACCCTCTTGTGGAGCCTGGAGTTCATGCACCAGGATTTGGGAGTTGGGGCTGCCAGCAGCAACTTTTCCTCTTTAAAGAGATGCATGCCTGAAAACTAAGCCAAAGGAGGCAGCTGAGTGGAAATAAGAGACAAGCCCTTTTGATCTCATTGAGCCCTGCATCCAGTTGTGCCTAAAGCTGTCCTGTGAGCTTGATGAATGAATCAATAATTTTATTTTGGCAAAACCACTTATATTTGGGTTTAAGTGCCCTGGAAGGAAAAGAGTTCTGCCTAACATGTAGTCCTTCCCTGCAGTGGTTCCCCCCACTACTCCTGCCAAGGACATCACAGGGCAGAGCCTCCTGGGGTACAGTACCCATGGACAGATCAAAGCCATGTCAGACATGAGGCTCAGATTCCACCAACCTAAAGGTCTATCAAGTGTTCACTTGCCTTCTCTGAGTTGCCCTTCCCCGCTCCAGAAGCTCCCAGCAGCATGGCACCTGCACAAAGAAACTGGCCCCCTCCACCAGTATCACCACATGCAGCCCAGGCCTCCCTCAGAGCAGCATGTCCATCTGTGGTTCCCATTTGGTTTAGAACAAACCAAACTCCTCATCCCAGCTTACAGGGCCTGCATGACCTGGTTTCCATGCCCTCCTCCTCCAGCATGGGTTAGAGTCTTCTCCTCGCTCTCAAATGCACCATCTCAGTCCTGCCTGAGGCCTCTGCCCTGAAGTTGCCTCTGTCCAGAATCCTCTTCCCCTGGAGTCACCTCCTCAGAAGTAGTGGTTGTAGCTTTCTGTCACCTCCCTATTTCATTTCTTTCGAACTCCAACCATTCTCTGCTATGGCCCTGTTCTCTGATCTGTTTGCACATTAAATCTCTGTATTGCACATCATATTGAGATAAAGTGTGTCTGCCGCAGGGCCTGACACACAGTAGGACCCCAGGAAATGGAATTTTTGTTGAGCTAGTATTTGGCTGCCCTGCAGGACTGTGCTGGGCTCAGACCACAGCCCCATCATCACAGCTGACTCTGGGGAGGGAGAGAGAAGGACACCATAGAAAAAGGTAGGAAATCCTTCTTTCTGCACTCAAGTAAGTTACCTGAGTCTGCTTACATATTTATCTCATGCTATGTGAATTGCTACTGTATGCTGAGACTGAACTTGCCCATCAGGGAAGAAACACATAAGGGCATGGAGCTGACATTTTAGTAGGGGGATATAGACTGAAGTCCCCCACCCCAAATTCATGGATTAAAAACTAATGCCCAGTGTGGTATATTTGGCGGTGGGGCCTTTGGGAGGTGCTTAGGTCCTGAGAGTGGAGCCCTCATGAATTATATTAGTGCCCTCAGAAAAGAGATCCCCTGAGAACACCTTCCTTCCTTCCTGGAGTCTCACCAGACACTGAATCTCCTGCCACCCTGATCTTGGACTTCCCAGCCCCTAGTAATGCAAGAAATAAGTTTCTGTTGTTTGTAAGCTACCTGGTCTCTGGTGGACTGAGACATGGGGAGACAGATATCCCTCAAGAAACCATACAACTGGCAACTATGACAGGGGCTATGAAAGGACATCCTTTAGGGTATCAACTGAGCCCCCTCTTGGTTCTCTGCATTTCAGGACCTCTGGGTTTGTCGTCATGACTGTCTACTGGGAACTCAAGTGACTCTGCAATTGGCCTTTACCTTCTAGTGAAAGGAAGTTATCATGGCTTTTAGTCATCATGGCAGCTTCTTTTGTGTGGCTGTGATTTTGTTTTTATTTATTTGTTTATTTTATTTTTTTAATGTTTATTTGTTTTTGAGAGACAGAGAGAGAGAGGGGGGGGGAGGGGACGAAAGAGAGGGAGACACAGAATCTGAAGCAGGCTCCAGGCTCTGAGCTGTCAGCACAGAGTCCAACGCGAGGCTTGAACCCATGAACTGTGAGATCATGACCTGAGCCAAAGTCCGGTGCTTAACCGTCTGAGCCACCCAGGCTCCCCTGTGACTTTGTTTTTAATCTAATATTTAATGATTCTACTTTTTTGCAGTCCACAGAGCTTATTCAAATTCCACCAGTTTATATATGCACACAGATACGTGTGTGTGGTTCTATACAATTCTATCACGTGTAACTTCATGTAACATCACCTCAATCAAGATATGGAATTGCTGAAATACCACAACAACTTCCCTCATTCTACTCCTTTATAACAACCCCCTCATGTTTAACCCCCAGCAGCCACTAATCTGCTCACCTCTGTAGCTTTCTCATTTTTAAAAAGTGTTTATTTATTTATTTGGGGGTGGGGGAGGGACAAAGAGGGGGGAAAGCAAGAATCCTGAGCAGGCTTCACGCTGCCAGTGCAGCCCGATGCAAGATTCGAACCCACGAACCGTGAGATCATGACCTAAGCTGAAATCAAGAGTCAGATGCTTAACTGACTGAGCCACCCAGGCACCCCTGGAATTTTCTCATTTTAAGAAAAATGACTTAATGAGGTCCAATTTGTCATTTTTTCCTTTTATGAATTGTGCTTTTAAGGTCAAGTCTAAGAACGTTTCACTTGATCCTAAGTCCCCCCAATTTTCTCCTTAAAATGTTATAGTTTTGTTTTATATTTAAATCTATGATTCCTTTTGAGTGAGTTTTTTTTTACAAGGTGTGAAATTTAGGTAAGGTTTAATTTTTGTTTATTTACTTATATTTTACCTGTGGGCGTCCATTTGCTCCATTACCATTTATTTGTTAAAAGGCATATTCTTCCTCCATTTAAGTTCTTTTGCATCTTTGTCAAAAATCAGTTGGGCCTTTATGTGTGGGTTCATTTGGTTCTTTGTTTTGTTCCACTAATCTATGTATCTATCACTCTGTCAGTACTAATGATTAATTTTAATATTTCCATTTCCCCATAGTTTGCACTGGGTGGACCTGGAGTCTGAGACCTAGAAGAGCAGCTGGATTTGCTGTAGTGTAATGTCACCCTTCATGGATGCCACCACATTCAGAGGTTCATCCCCATCTCTTCTCCATGCAGCAAAGTAAAATTCCCAAAGGTAACTGCAGATCCAGCCCCCTGGTTGCCCATTTCCCACAGGACCTGACCCTTCCTGTCCAGGGGCCCATCTCTGATGAGGGATGGCCTGAGGACTTCCTTCAGAGATTTATCTTTTTTATGGACATTTGTCATGGATTTGTCCAGCCTTCAACTTACTCATCCCTGGCACATACCACCTTATACTCCTCTAGATTATATGATAACTTAGGTCTTTTTTTTTTTAATATAATTTTTTGTCAAGTTGGCAAACATACAGTGTATACAGTGTGCTCTTAGTTTTGGGGGTAGATTCCATGATTCATTGCTAACAACACTCAGTGCTCATCCCAACAAGTGCTCTCCTCAATGCCCATCACCCATTTTCCCTTCCCCCCGCCTTCCCCATCAACCCTCAATTTGTTCTCTGTATTTAAGAGTCTCTTATGGTTTGCCTCCTTCTCTGTTTGAAACTATTTTTTCCCCTTCCCTTTCCCTATGGTCTTCTGTTAAGTTTCTCAAGTTCCACATATGAGTGGAAACATATGATATCTATCTTTCTCTGCGTAACATTTCACTTAGCATAATACACTCCAGTTCCATCCACGTTGTTGCAAATGGCAGGATTTCATTCTTTCTCATTGCCAAGTCGCATTCTGTTGTATGTGAACCACATCTTCTTTATCCATTCATCAGTTGATGGACATTTAGGCTCTTTCCATAATTTGGCTATTGTTGAAAGTGTTGCTATAAACATAGGGGTACGTGTGCCCCTATGAATCAGCACTCCTGTATTCTTTGGATAAATTCCTAGTTGTGCTATTGCTGGGTCATAGGGTAGTTCTATTTTTTTAAATTTTTTAATTAATGTTTTTATTTATTTTTGAGAGAGAGAGAGAGAGAGAGAGCACAAGTGGGGGAAGGGCAGAGAGGGAGGGACACACAGAATCTGAAGCAGGCTCCAGGCTCTGAGCTGTCAGCACAGAACCCGACGTGGGGCTCGAACTCATGAACCGGGAGATCATGACCTGGGCCGAAGTCGGATGCTTAACTGACTGAGCCACCCAGGCGCCCTGAGTAGTTCTATTTTTAGTTTTTTGAGGAACCTCCCCACTGTTTTCCAGAGTGGCTGCACCAGTTTTCATTCCCACCAACAGTGCAAGAGGGTTCCCATTTCTCCACATCCTCCCCAACATCTGTTGTTTCCTGAGTTGTTAATTTTAGCCGCTCTGACCGGCATGAGGTGGTATCTCAGTGTGGTTTTGATTTGTATTTCCCTGATGCTGAGTGATGTTGAGCATCTTTTTAAGTGTCTGTCGGCCATCTGGATGTCTTCTTTGGAAAAATGTCTATTCATGTCTTCTGCCCATTTCTTCACTGGATTATTTGTTTTCAGATGTTGAGTTTGGTAAGTTCTTTATAGATTTTGGATACTAAGCCTTTATCTGATATGTCATCTGCAAATATCTTTTCCCATCCCGTCGGTTGCCTTTTAATTTTGTTGAATGTTTCCTTTGCAGTGCAGAAGCTTTTTATCTTGAGGTCCCAATAACTTCATTTTGCTTTCATTTCCCTTGCCTTTGGGGATGTGTTGAGCAGGAAATTGCTGCAGCTGAGGTCAAAGAGGTTGTTGCCTGTTTTCTCCTCTAGGGTTTTCATGGTTTCCTGTCTCATATTTAGGTCATCCATTTTGAGTTTATTTTTGTGTATTTTTATGTTAATTGTGTGTATTTTGTGTACCCTTAGTCAAGGGTAAAACTGCAAACATTTATACCCATGGTCAATATTCCTTTGGGGTAACTCATGACTTTTGAATATTATGGAAACAACAATATATCCCTACTTCCAATGGGGATAAAATTAAAAATGACTCCTATGTCCAAATTTTATTAGATGCAATACCTTTGCCAGCTGCTCTGGATATTATTAAGCTTTCCAGGCATTCCACACTCAACTCCCTGGAGGCCAAAAGAAAGCGCCTCACTGATATTTCCACCAAAAATGCTGCTTGCAAGGAGGCCAGTAGCCAAACCTCTGTCTTGGTCCAAAGAGATGTTATTCCAAGTGATAATTTGGGTGGTGAGGAATGATCAGAAACACCCAAAGGAAAAACAGTATTGAAAATCTAATAATTGTTGGTTCAATAGTAATAGAGAACTTTGGTTTGGAGCAAATAGCAATCCAGCTCTACCAGAAATTCTAAAATTCTCCCTACTTACAACTGTACATGCATCAAACCATTGGTTTACTGAGAAAATGACAACATTCATGAACCAGTTTTGGTTGGGAAATATTAATAAGGTCTCACAAAGTACCTACCTCATTCATCCCATCTGTCCAAAGTATAATCCAGGGAAACCTGTTAAAAAAATGGATTTCATACAGCTTCCCCATCTTGTGGATATAAATATATTTTAATCATGGTTTGTATGTTTTCTCACTGGATCAAAGCTTTCCCTTGTAGACAGGTCAGTCATTCTACCATGGCTAAAATTGTTTCAGAAGAGATTATCCCTACCTGGGAAAATCCCTCTCCAACTCTATAGTGCGAGGGGAACCCATTTCACTGGACAAGTGCTTTGACAACTCTGCACTGTTTAGCTGGTTTTACAAAACTTTCATTAGCATACCATCTTCAATCCTCAGGGTTAACTGAATGCACTAACAGCATGGTTAAGACTCAATTGGTAGGGAGTCTGAGTGGCTCAGTCGGTTAAACCTCTGACTTGATTTCAGCTCAGGTCATGATCTCACGATTTGTGGGTTGAGCCCCATGTTGAGCTCAGTGCAGACAATGCTCTCTCTCAAAATGAATAAATATGCTTTAAAAAAGAGTCCATTGGCAAAATTTACAGAGGTCTTCCAAATATTTTGGCTTAAAGCATAGTTGTTAGTCCTTCTAAACCTCAGATCCACCCCTTTGGGAACACAGACTCACCCTTTGAGATAGTCACAGGATGGCCAATGCATTTGGCCATGCCTCCTTTGATCCACAGTTGATAAAAGAACAAAGAACATATACTTCAATATTGTAAAAGCCTAGTTGGTTCTATTAAAAGTAACCATGCTTCGGTAGAGCCATCTTTTCACAGTGCGCTCCTGGAAGACAATGACCTTAAGCATCACACCTTACAACCAGGAAAAGACTGCTCCAGAAGACTCTACTACCTCACTGGAAAGGCCTTTATCAGGAACTTCACACCAAGTCTTGTGCCACCAAACTCCAGGCAATAGACTCTTGGATTTACATGATGGAGCTAAAGAAATAACCAAACCCGACTGGACCTGCACACCACCTATTAATCTGAAAGTAAAGATTTCCCAAAGTGAAGCAGACAACATCTGATGAGACAACTTTCCCAAGATGTTTGGATCTTGCATGCATTTTTTCTCACTGTTGCTTCTTCTCTCCCTTTTATGGGAAGATAGGACCCCTGTCTGCATTTTCTAAGCCCTCACGAAAGGGGAAACCTCTTTTTTTGACTATGGCCTTTTGGAAACAGCCTCATTGTGATCCTGTGACAAATTAATTTTTCTCTTGCTTTTTCTGAAGGGTTAGAAGCTTCAGAATTCACAAAAATTTATATTTAATATATATATTAAAAATATATACACACACATATATATGTGTATACACACCCACCCACCCACCCACCCACACACACACACACACACACACATATATATATATATATATATATATATATTTTTTTTTTTTTTAAGTTTAGTTTTTTATTTTGAGGGGGCAAGGGGCAGAGAGAGAGGGAAACAGAATCCCAAGCAGGCCCTGAGCTGGCAGCATAGAGCCTGATGTGGGGCTTGGACTCATGAGCTGTAAGATCATGACCTGAAGTCTGAAGTCAGATCCTTAACTGACTGAGCCACCCAGACATCCCTTCACAAAATATTTCTTTAATATGAACTATTAACCGATATTCAGAGATTCTTACTGAAATTCATGGTTTCTGAATTTAAAGTTTATAGGCTGTATTATCAATAACATATTTGGTTCCACACAGTTCTTTTGAGATAATGATACTGTTTTAAAACATCTTTGAAACTTTGCTGTTTTGCAAAAAGTTGATCAACTATTGCTTCATGTTTATACTTGCACTGTATCTTCCCAAATTCACTTGGTTAGTTCTTTCAATGTGCTCCTGCAGTATTCACTCTTCTGTTTTCATGGCCTCTCTTAATTGGAGACTTCCGGGAGGATACACACTCCAGGTATGCCTCCATAGTGAGAGCTTTACTCCCCTGAGTCAGAAAGAGTACCAATAAATATTTCAATTGGCTACTTTCAGACCTAAGGTCCTGGTTTAAAACTATCATACAATTTGGAATTATCACGTTACTTCCTCTGTTTTGTAAACTTAATAATTTTAAGTTTTGTATATCATTGCTGGTCAAACTTTTATAAGAATGATGTACCCAATAAAGAGATGATCTCCAATATTTATGATCTTGGTAAATTTATATTAAAAATTTTTTTTCAACGTTTATTTATTTTTGGGACAGAGAGAGACAGAGCATGAATGGGGGAGGGGCAGAGAGAGAGGGAGACACAGAATCGGAAACAGGCTCCAGGCTCTGAGCCATCAGCCCAGAGCCCGACGTGGGGCTCGAACTCACGGACCGCGAGATCGTGACCTGGCTGAAGTTGGACGTTCAACCGACTGCGCCACCCAGGCGCCCCGGTAAATTTATATTATAGATGGGAAGTGTCTGGGAGTTCTCCCTCCTAACCTTCCATGTTAACTCAAATGTGGCCTTAAGTGGTTTCCAACTGGTTTCCACTTTCCCTCCAACTTAGGACAGGACAACCAGGAAAGGTCCTTTTTCTGGCACTGAGTGACAAAACCACTAAAATCTGATCCTTGATCTGTGATGCTTTTAAGGAAAGATCTTGATCAAAAGGGGTAAATATGAACATTTATAAAGGAAACCTTATAAAATGGACTTGGGAGGTAGGAAGAGGACCCTCATGCCCTACCACTGTCATCAATGGCAGACCCAACAGGAAGAAACCAGTAGTTCATCATTCCAGCAGAAGAAAGGAGGATTTCCTTCCTGACATTGGCAAAAGCCCAGCCTAAGAGAGACATGAGAGACAGTCACAATCCAGTCAATGAGAAAAAAACACAATAAAACAATCCAGCCAATGAGAAGACACTACACCCTTGAGCTCCCAGTTTACCCCAATGGAATTTGGGTTTACAACAGCCCCTCCTAACTTCTCCTTTCTTATATGAAAAAGCCTCCTTTCCTTTGATCTCCAGAATTGGATAAAGTTTTGTCACAGCTTGCTCTAATCAATCGTAATTCTCTGCTATTACTGAATAAATCCATTTTTGCTGGTACTCTGCATTATAGGTAATATCATGAAACAGTTTTGCAAAAGTCCACTTTTTATTACAGCTACCTCCTTAGTTGTAGCAGAGCATCAAAAGTTCTGTAATGGTCTCTTATTTATATGGGTTCCTATAGAGGTCCATAAGTAGAGCATTTTCCAAATCATACTGAAGTCATGCCTCAAAGCATACATACTATCAGTGTTACTATTTTTTCTCTTGTTATTTGTCTACTGGCAGGTGTGGATGAGGGCAATTAATTCATCAATGTGAACTGAATTTCTGGGAAAGACTTTTTTTTTTTAATGTTTGTTTTTGAGACAGAGACAGAGCACGAGTGGGGGAGGGTTGCAGAGAGAGAGGGAGACACAGAATCTGAAACAGGCTCCAGGCTCTGAGCAGTCAGCACAGAGCCTGATGCAGGGCTCGAACTCACGGACCATGAGATCATGACCTGAGCCGAAGTCAGACGCTTAACCGACTGAGCCACCCAGGCGCCCCAAGACTTATTTTCTAAAAATGAATGATCTGTGATAGCCTTCTGGGCAAACGTCGGCTTCTGTTTTAAGTATGAACAATCAAGAAAAAAATAAATGAGGTTATACAAAAGAGTCTAAAAAAGTTCTGGGGGCACCTGGGTGACTCAGTCGGTTAAGTGTCTGACTCCTGATTTCATCTCAGTTTGTGATGTCACAGTTTGGTTTGTGAGTTCCAGCCCCACATGGGGCTGGGTGCAGATGGTGCTGATGGTGTGGAGCCTACTTGGGATTCTCTCTCTCTCTCTCTCTCTCTCTCTCTCTCTTGCCTTTCCCCCACTTGCATGCACTCTCTCTCTCAAAATAAATAATTAAACTTTAAAAAGGCCCATGGCGGAGGGCGGTGCCTAATGGCTCAGTCTGTTGAGCGTCAGTCCGACTTCAGCTCAGGTCATGATCTCATGGTTCACCCCACATGGGGCTCGCTGCTGTCATCACAGAGCCTGCTTGAGATTCTCTGTCTCCTCTTCTCTCTGCCCTTCTCCTAATCGCGCTCTCTCAAAAGTAAACATTAAAAAAAAAAAAAAATTCAAGGCGCCTGGGTGGCTCAGTCGGTTAAACATGCAATTTCGGCTCAGGTCATGATCTCGCGGTTTGTGAGTTCCAGCTCTGCATCAGGCTCTGTGCTGTCAGCTCGGAGTGTAGAGCCTGCTTTGGATCTGTGTCTCCCTCTCTCTCTGCCCCTCCCCACTTGTGCTCTGTCTCTATCAAAAATAAATTAAAAATGTAAAAAAAAAAAAAAGTTGTGTACAAGTTGTCAACCAACAAAAATTCACTGAAAATTTAAGAAAATAAGCATATACTTGGGCAATGAGAATTCCAATTTGGGAGACACAGACTCAGGTATAAACTTGAATTGGATCCTAAAGAAGACAAAGAAGGGGTAGAGTTATACAGGCAAAAAGCTAGGTAGGAGTGTAGTAAATGTTCAGTTCCTCTAGGCAAAACAGGGATTTAAATTAGGTTAACTGAGATTGGTAGAGTTAATATGCAAATGAGGGATTGAAACTTATTAAATTACATTGGCTTTTTTTGAAGTGAAGAATGTGGATGATTCAGGTGTCATGGTGAGGAGTAAATTAAGTCCAGGCTGAGAGCTTGCAGCTGACTAAAAAAAAAATTTTTTTTAAGTTCATGGTTTCCCCAGTGAGGATGTGCATAAGTTTCTCCTCCCTTATGCCTGACCCTGTTTAATTTAATTTAATCAATTAATTATGTGATGTATTTTGGCAGCTTGAACCTTTATTTTTAGTATTTTTTTTTAAAGCATAATTATAGAGAGGTGGGTTGGGATGGGCTAGATGGGCGATGGGCATTAAAGAGGGCACTTGTCGGGATGAGCACTGGGTGTTATGTGTAACTGAGGAATCACTAAATTCTACTCCTTAAACCATTATTACACTGTTAACTAACTTGGATTTAAATAAATTAAAAATAATTAATTAATTTTAGAAAAGCATAACTAGAAACTTTCAATACGTAAATAATCCTAGCAAACCATTTAAAAGTGTTGTTGTTCCACAGGAATTTCACATCAGGTCCACCAGGACATCCAGCTCTGTGAGTAACCCCCCCCCCCAACCCCCCACCACCTGACTCTATTTTAAAAAGAGACCTTTTAGCCAGTCTTGTTTGCTCCATTTTGAAATCTCCTTTTACAAAGATGTAGTTAATGTTCTAACAAAGGTCCAAATAGTGGAGAGGTTTCTCCCCTTCAAGTTGGGGAAGAAAGTTGCTGGATTCAAGCTGCTATAGTGAGAAAAGTGATACATAAAAGGTTAAGACACCATGGGTACCCCAATATATCACTATGTTCTTTAATTCTTCTCATAACACTTACTAGAAATTGTCTGCTTTCAGCAAGATCATTTGTTTTTTAAAAATTTTTTAAATGTTTTTATTGGGGCGCCTGGGTGGCGCAGTCGGTTAAGCATCCGACTTCAGCCAGGTCACGATCTCGCGGTCCGCGAGTTCGAGCCCCGCGTCAGGCTCTGGGCTGATGGCTCAGAGCCTGGAGCCTGTTTCCGATTCTGTGTCTCCCTCTCTCTCTGCCCCTCCCCCGTTCATGCTCTGTCTCTCTCTGTCCCAAAAAAATAAATAAACGTTGAAAAAAAAATGTTTTTATTTATTTTTGAGACAGAGAAAGACAGAGCATTAGCAGGGGAGGGGCAGAGAAAGAGGGAGACACAGAATCCAAAACAGGCTCCAGGCCTGTGCTGTCCGCACAGAACCTGATGCAGGGCTCAAACTCATGGACCGTGAGATCATGACCTGAGCAGAAGCCGGACGCTTAACCGACTGAGCCACCCAGGCGCCCTTCAGCAAAATCATTTATATTTAGAATCCTGGCAGCCAAATATCTGTGAAGGCTGTTTTCTATATTTTGTGCTAAAAATTGAGTCTTTTTCTTGTAAATTGATAAATCATTGAAACATTTTACTTTTATAATAAAATTAAGAAGGTGGCATCTTCATTTTGTCAATTTTAACTTTTTCTTTTATCTGCAATTTGGTAGATAAAAGTGCTTTCAAATTATTAAATGTGGAGGATGCCAGACAAAAGTAATTTGTGCTATTATCCTTCCCTTCATAAAATGAAGGAGCAGGCATCCCTAGGTGGCTCAGTCGGTTAAGTGTCTGACTTCAGCTCAGGTCATGATCTCACAGCCTGTGAGTTCGAGCCCCACATTGGGCCTGGAGCCTGCTTCGGATTCTGTGTCTCCCTTTCTCTCTGCCCCTTCTCTGCTCACACTCTGTCTCTGAAAAATAAATAATAAACATTAATATTCTTGGTTTGTTTTGTTTTTGAGAGAGAGCGCGAGAGTGAGAGCAGGGGAGGGGCAGAGAGAGGGGGGAGAGAAGGATCCAAAGCGAGCTCTGCACTGACAGCAGAGATCCCGGTGCGGACCTCAAACTCATGAACCCTGATATCATGACCTGAACCGAAGTCAGATGCTCAACCGACTCAGCTACCCAGGCACACCTTGTGTTAATATTCACCACTGTCACCAACTGGTTTTATTCTATAAAACTGACACTGTGTCCTGTGACCCTGAAGACTTAGCACTTCATATACTGGTCATAAAGAATCACTTTCCTTCCATAGATGTTATGGACTGAATGTCTGCATGTCCCCAAACTTCATATGTTTAAGCCCTAATCCCAGTGATGGTATCTAGACAAGAGGGCTCTGGGACATAATTAGGTTTATTTATTTATTTTTTAATGTTTTTTATTTATTTTAATTAAAAAAAAAATTTTTAATGTTTATATATATGTGAAGGAGAGAGAGAGATGAAGTGTGAGTGAGGAGGGGCAGAGAAAGAAGGAGACACAGAATCCAAAGCAGGCTCCAGGCTCCATGCTGTCAGCACAGAGCCCGATGCAGGGCTTGAACCCACAAACCGTGAGATCATGACCTGAGCTAAAGTTGGATGCCCAACCGACTGAGCCACCCAGGCACCCCCATAATGTTTATTTATTTTTGAGAGAGAGAGAAACAGAGAGACAGAGCTCGAGTGGGGGAGGGGCAGAGAGAGAGAAGGAGACACAGAATCCAAAGCAGGCTTCAGGCTCTGAGCTGTCAGCATAGAGCCCAATGTGGGGCTTGAACCCACAAACCATGAGATCATGACCTAAGCCCATGACCTGAGCTGAAGTTGGGCCCTTAAGCCACTGAACCACCCAGGTGCCCCTGGGACGTAATTAGTTTTAGATGAGTTCATGAGGGTGGTGCTCCATAATGGGATTGGTGCCTTTGTGAGAAGAGGAAGAAAGGTCACACTCTCCTCTCTCTCCACCATGTGAGGACACAGCAAGAAAGCAAGCCACAGAGAGGGTCATCACTGGAACCCAAACATGCTGGCACTCTGATCTCTGACTTCCAGCCTCCAGAACTATAAGAAAATAAATATCTGTTGTTTAAACCACTCAGTCTATGGTATTTTGTTATTGCAGCGCAAGCTAAGTCATGTGACCTTTAAAATGATAAGAACACCTTGTTTAGCACTAGTCTTCAAGATCAATGATTTCAGAAAGACAAATATACCTTTGAGGTTTGAAACATTTGCACCTGTGGGTACAACCATGTAAGAAAACACAAGGGTAGCAGAGGGCTGGCATCAGGCCAAAGGTTCAGGCATCAAAGAAGAGAGATGCTAACACCAAATTGGAGGAGGAAAAGTACAGCAGACTTAGAGGAGAGGAAAAGTTGGGAGAGGTTGAGAAGACTGTAGAGGGTGTCCCTCATGGGGGAGGTCACAGGTCCAAATTCAGGGAACTACTACTGGACAGAGCTCAGAGAAGAGCTATCACTAGTGAGGGCAGAATGTGCAGTGTCGGTGGATTGACAATGGACTGAAAGCACTGTAACTGCTAGGCCCCATATAGGCTGGTATCCAGAACAGCTATAAGGTTAGGGCCATGAGGCCTTTGCCTGGAGTGTTCTGGCATCGCTGGCAAAAATCTTCCTTCTCCAACAGACTGGCTGCTGTGTACTGAGCCCCAGTAGGAGACCAGGCTGTTCTAAGGAAGATTCTTCACCCACAGAAGAATTCTTCACCCATGAATTGGGGGCCATTTATGAAATCGAACCATGGCCATCCACACAGTGTACAAAGGATTGAGATGACCAGTGTCTATCCTACCCCATTTGCTTGGAAGGCTTGATCCTCTTGTGGCTCAGTTGGCCTTTAACTCTGATCTCACATGAGTTCTCCATGTTGATTAAAGATAATTCTTACATCCACGAAGGAAGGTCTGAGCAGAGTGGGATTCCCCCAAACATCTCTGCTGGAGAGTACTTGAGCAGCCCTACTGCAAATTTTGATGACTGCAAGCCTGTTTTGGGTTCTGCCTCTGATGTGGCTCTCATTCCTTGTTTCCTTTAGGCTTTTAGGAAAAGTCACTGCGAAGAGGCAGCAGCAACAATGCCTTCTCATCCACCAAGCAGTATGGATGGATACTGCATGCTGAAGCCTCTCATGTCAGAAAACTCCAGGTCTTTCTCCCCCCAGGTCTCATGGAAGGACACAGGGGAATGTATATAGCCCACATACATGTTTTGTCAAACTGCTTTTCTACCAAAATGTTTTTTCAAATGGCTTCTAACATAAAACCAAAAGCCACATAAAAATCTGCATATCTGGCTCTTCTTGGAAAGCCAAGACATCTAAGAAACCCATATTAATTCAACCATGTTGTCTCCCCATCCCTTAAAAAGGACAGACTTCCTTGGTGGCTACCCGAAATGGGGTAATGAAGGCCATGACTATGCAATCTTCTAGAAACTCTGGTTATTCACATAAACCACTCTCCAGACCATGAGCTCTATCCTCTCAATGTCAGAGTTCTTGTGTGGTGACAGCCACGAGGTGAACAGCTCAGGAAGAATATAGGAATTCATAAAACACTTATTTGGATTTGCATTATGGGTGCTACACAGGTCTGCGGATCTTAAGAAGTTCTGCACCCTTGGGGCACCTGGGTGGCTTGGTTGGTTAAGCACCCAACTTTGGCTCAGGTCATGATCTCACGGTTTGTGGGTTTGAGCCCCTTGTTGGGCTCTGTGCTGACAGCTCACAGCTTGGAGCTTGTTTCAGATTCTGCGGCTCCCTCTCTGCCTCTCCCTGGCTTGTGCTCTCTCTCTCAAAAATGAATAAACATTAAAAGAAGAAGAAGAGGATGAGGAGGGGGAGGGGATGAGAAGAAGAAGAAGAAGAAGAAGAAGAAGAAGAAGAAGAAGAAAGAAGAAGAAGAGGAAGAAGGAAGAGGAAGAAGAAGAAGAAGAAGAAGAGGAGGAAGAAGAGGAAGAGGAGGAAGAAGAGCAAGAAGGAAGAGGAGGAGGAAGAAGGAATAAGAGGAAGAGGAGGAAGAAGAGGAAGAAGAGGAAGAGGAGGAAGAGGAGGAGGAAGAGGAAAAGGAGGAGGAGGAAGAGGAAGAAGAGGAAGAGGAAGAAGAGGAGGAAGAAGAGGAAGAGGAGGGAGAGGAGGAGGAAGAGGAGGAGGAAGAGGAAGAGGAAGAAGAAGAAGAAAGAAGAAGAAGAAGAAGAGGAGGAGGAGGTAGTAGTAGTTCTGCACTCTTATCTCACTTGGCCAGTCACCTGGAATTTTCTGATGTACCTTTAGAACAGCCAAGTTCCCCCTAGTTTACTAGTCTTCTTCTCCACAGCCAGTGTTTCTGTACTAATGATGGCTTCCCAAATGGCCCCTGTGGGTCTCAGATTAAGTTATACTTGCCTCACCTGCAGAGCCACAGTTAATGGAGAACTGTGGTTACTCCTTATCCCCAATGGCATGGGCCTATAGTTTCCTAGTCTCCCCAACTCCCTATTACTTCACACCCAGTGTTTCTCTATCCACTAGGTGGATACAGTATTCACTAGGCCTCTACTGGCCTTCCAGGGTCATATCCCCTTATTAGGAACCAGAAGACAGCTTCTCCTCACATGGGGGAACCCAGAGTTCTCTCTGTGAACTAGGGACCTGCCCTCTAATCCAACAGACCATTCTAATGTTGCAGACTAACATCCTCCTTCTTCAGGGTGAGCTCTGGGCCTTCAGGTATCTCTGAAACACAGGCCACTATGTTTACTTTATGACCCCTTCAGTTTTTCCCAGTCCTTCAAATGCAATGCGAAGTGGGCCACAAAAGATCATAGAGCAATTCCCTATGTTCCTTTTATACCCTGAGGTAGATGTTGTCAGGTGCCCTGTATCAGCCTTCCCCCGCTCTACCTGCTTCTTTTTTCAACCTACCCCACCCCAACCCCCAAGATTAAGCTGGGTTGATCAATGAGGTCTTTATTATCATGCTGGATAGAGAAGACCAGGGTAAATGGTTCCAGGGAAGGGTAATGTGTGGGCTCAGTGGACACATCATTGGGATTACATGCAGACATGACAACATCCATGAGGAATGTGCGTCTTCCTGAGAAGCCCAAACTGGACATCCCTCAAGGCCCCTCAACCAGCCTGGGGTCAGTTCATTTCCTAACCCTCTCAGAGGCAGTGGGAATGAAGCCATTCCAATGGGCCCAGGATAAGTCTGTTTTCCTCCAGGAAAGTGGAAAGGAGGCACAGGGAGCTGTTTTTTCCATGCATATGTAGATGACTGTTGCAAATATTTGGATCCAGGCAGGTTCAAAATGGATTTGTGCTCCATAGGGGAGAGAGCTCAGCTCTGGGCTGCTGAGAAAGGCCAGGGTAGCTTTTGAAGACTTTTCCAAATTAGTGGTACATGTAGGTAACTTCTCTGTGGGTATTCTCCAAGTTTGACTTGGCTGAAAATCTTCTCAGAAGGACCATTTCCATAAGACTCCACTCAGGTATGAATCCTTTTATGCTGAGCAAGATTGCAAAGACGGCTAAAAATTTTTCCACAGTGGCCACACTCATAAGTCCTTTCTCTGGTGTGTACTATCTGGTGTCGAACAAGTGTGGATCGTTCACTAAAGGCTTTCCCACATTGGCTGCACTCATAGGGCCTTTCCCGTGTGTGAACTCTCTGGTGACGAACCAGGTGAGAATTATTGCTGAAGGCTCTCCCGCACTCACTGCACTCATAAGGCCTTTCTCCAGTGTGAACTCTCCAGTGATAAATAAGGCTGGACTTTCGGCTAAAGAACTTCCCACATTCGCTGCACTGATAAGGCCTTTCTCCAGTGTGAACTTTCTGATGTTTAATGAGAATGGAGTTCTGGCTAAAGAATTTCCCACATTCACTGCACTCATAAGGCCTTTCTCTTGTGTGAACTCTCCAGTGCTCAATGAGACTGGAACTGTGAGCAAAGGCTTTCCCACATTCACTGCACTCATAAGGCCTTTCGCCGGTGTGAATTCTCCAGTGCTGAATCAGGCTGGAGCTGCGACTGAAGGCCTTTCTACATTCACTGCATTCATAAGGCCTTTGCCCGGTATGTACTTTCTGGTGCTGAATGAGAGTGGAGCTATTGCTGAAGGCTTTTCCACATTCACTGCACTCAAAAGGCCGTTCTCCAGTGTGAACTTTCTGATGTCGAAGGAGGTGGGAGCTCTGGCTGAAGTCTCTTCCACATTCACTGCACTCAAAAGGCCGTTCTCCAGTGTGAACTTTCTGGTGCTGAGCAAGGTTGGAGTTATTATTAAAAGCTCTTCCACACTCGCTGCACTCATAAGGCCTTTCTCCAGTGTGAACTCTCCAGTGTTGAATGAGAGCAGAGCTACGGCTGAAGGCTTTACCACATTGATTGCACTCATATGGTCTTACTTGGGTGTGAACTTTCTGGTGCCGAAGGAAATTAGAGCTTTGGCTGAAGGCTCTTCCACATTTGCTGCACTCAAAAGGCCTTTCTCCAGTGTGAACTTTCTCATGTCGAGTGAGGTGTGACCTGTTATTAAAGGCTTTCCCACATTCACTGCACTCATAAGGTCTTTCTCCTGTATGAATTCGCTGGTGATGAACAAGTGTGAGTTTGTGGCTGAAGGTTTTCCCGCAATCATTGCACTTATAATGTTTTACTCCAGTGTGAAATTTCTGGTGCTTCCTCAGTTTAGAAGGGTGACTGAAGGTCTTCTCACACTCTTTACATACATGACATGTCTCTTCATTATGACATTTTTGGTGATTAACAAGGGTTGATTTCTCCTCTAAGGAATTTTCAACTGTTGGGCATCTAAACAGTGTCTCTTCAGAATGAATTCTCAGGTGGTTGAGGAGGGTGGAGCTCTTCTGAAAGACTTTTCCACAGTCATTGCACTTGAAGAGCTCCTGGGTGGAATGGACTTCTAAGAGCTGCTCAAGATTAGAACTGTGTGAAAAGGCCTTCCTGCACTCTGTGCTTCTATATGGCTTCCCACTGCTTTCAATGGCTGGATGCTGGAAGAGGTCATGGCTGTCCAAGGCATCCTCACCATCTTCCCCACAAGTGAAAGGCTTCTCTGACAGATGGACTATAGAGCGTTCCACAAATGAGTCCCTGTCCTTGTCCCATCTGAAGGGCTTTTCTCTACTGTGCTTCTCCTGGTGCTGGTGAAGGTTCACACTGAACCAAAACTCTCTTCCACATGCTCCACATGTATAGAGGGTACTCTCAGGATATGTTCTTTGATGTTCATCCAGGTGCAAAATGTCTTTCAAGAATGGGCCACACATATCACAGGTGTCAGCTTTCTGCGTGGAAGGATTTGCAGTGGGGATCCTGACCTGTAACATCCCTTGTATAGAAGCATTCTGCTTGGAATGGGCCCCCTCATCTTCCACTCCATGCCAACAACCTAAAAGCAGAGAAATTTCTGGTAACCTGAGTGCTCCACTTGGTGTAAAGGGTGATTTCATTAGAAATGTGTGGCTGGACATATACAGCAATGGGTCCAAGGGATGGTGACAGGTCAAGGGGGCCAGAAGAAGAGTGAAGGGCCCACTGTGTAGGACAGGGATAGCCAAGCTACAGAATAAAGGAGGCCTTACTAGAGGAAATGACAAAGGACTTGAATAGACATTTCTTAAAAGGAGATATGTATATATACATACACATAAACAAATGGCCAACAAGCACATGAAAAGTTGCTCAACATCATTAGTTATTAGAGAAATGCAAACCAAAACTACAGTGAGATACCATTTCACACCAACTAGGCTATCTATAAGAAAACAGACAATAGCAAGTGTTGATAAGGAAGTAGAAAAATTGGAACACTCATACACTGCAGTGGGAATATAAAATGGTGCCGCCAATTTGGAAAACACCTTGGCAATTCCACTATGTATCTACCCAAGAGAAATGAAAACATACTTACGTAAAAACTTGTACATGAATGTTCATAGCAACATTTTTCATAACAGCCAAAAAGTGGAAACAAGACAAATGCTCATCAACTGATGAATGAATAAACAAACCATTGTATATCTACACAATGGAATATTATTTGGCCATAAAAAAGAATGAAGTACTGGTAAATGCTACAACATGGATTAACCTTACAAACATTACATTAACTGAAAGCCATTCACAGAGAAACATATACTGTGTGACTCCATTTATATGAAATGTTTAAATAAGCAAATCTATATAGTCATAAAGTATATTAGCAGTTGCCTAAGGCTGAGGAAGAAGAGATGAGGGAAGATGGGGAATGACTGTTAATGGGTACAATTTCTCTTTAGGTGATAAAAATGTTAGATTATGGTGATATTTATACAACTCTGCAAATACCTAAAAACCACTGAATTATACATTCTGAAGTATGAATTTTATGGTATAGCTCAACAAAGTTAAAAAAAAAAAAAGTCCCATGGGGAAGGGACAGATTCTGGGCATGGCCCCATAGTGGGTCACCGAGCCGGAAGTTGGTCTAGCTTAGTGGGATCCATCAGGCACACCATATGTCCCTGATCCCCAACCTCTGTTCCCACAAGGCCCCTGGGCAACAGCTATTAGGACTATTTATGAGGCTGCTCAGAGAAATACAAGGAGAATGCACATAGCCCAGTCCTAGCATCCACAGCATCTATAACAGGAAACCTGGGAAGAACCAGTGCCAATGGTCCAACTTTGGGATGAACGGAAAACTCTCTATGGGAAGAAGGTAAAAGGGAAGAAGCTGGTCACCATGCTGGGGCAGGGCAGAAAGGCCTTACCAAGTGAGGTCATGAGCTCAAAGTTCTCCAGCATAACATTGTGGTACAGGTCCCTCTGGCCTGCATCAAGAAGCCCCCACTCCTCCTTGGAAAAGTACACAGCCACATCTTCAAAGGTCACTGGGCTTTGCAATGATGAAACAGCTAAGCTAGAAGGCCAACAGATGGGCTGAAAAGCAAACAAAAAGTCAAATGGACACATCCAGTTCCTTGACCTATGACTCAGAGTTCTGCTACATCTACCACTGGCATCTTCTCTTCTTGTGACTCCCTCAGTCCATCCTTCCCTCACCCACCCACAGCTCCTCCTCCTCCTCAGGCACCCACCTCAGAGGAGATAAGAGGCCCTGTCACCACAGATGTCCCTTTATCCTTGTAGTCTCACTAGTTACTGTAGCCAGGCCAATCCAATCCAATCTAGAGGAACAAAAAGCTGATACAGATGCTGTCTGTGCTCTGTGCTAGCCAGGAACCCACTCTTCACACTAAACAAGCTCCTTTGTGTCTCCCAGATCACACCTCCCAAGTATAAGAAAATTTGGACTCTCTTTCCTCCCTTAAGCCTCTAGTGCCAGGGCCCTGGGCCCATTGGTTCACATTCCCTTACCTTGTACATGTCACTCTTTGGACACCCACTCCCCAGCCCCCACCCTCCCTTCCTGTCCACACCACAGGCATATCCCTAGTTCCTATATCCCACTGTGCACATGGCATACCCAACATAAAATGGGCAACCAGGATCCAATACTAAGCCTGGCTTGCCCCACATCTCCAAAAATTGCCACTGCCAGAGACAATCATCACTTCTGGTTAATGCCTCCCCACTTTGCCTTGTTGCTTCAGCCTTCAGCTCCCCAGAACCATGAATAGATCTTAAACACCCCTGCTCTCTTCCACCTCCACCCTCTACATGCTTTCCCTTCAGCAGTCATAGCTGTTTTCACAGATAGACAAATCCCAGACCCTAGGCTTGGGGACTCTTAGTTTAGACTGACCCTTTCTGCCCCTGATTACTCCTCCACCCTGAAAAAAACCCCAGACCCCAAGGAGGATGGCCACAAAAACCTGGTGAGCTGTAGAGAGGTAAACCAGTCTCATCTCAGACCCCACTGTCATCCTACCTCTGTTACTTTCATGCTTCATTTTTTTCATCCCAGGTCTAGTCTCTAGGTAGAGGCTTGGTCACCATTTTGGTCAACCCCCAGCCACACATAATGTCGACACACAAGTCTCCCTTGGATGTCTCCAGCCTGGACCTGGCATAAAGCATACTTGGCACTTCCATTTGGCAGTCTACAGGACACCTCAAATACAATACGGCTAAAACCTAGCTCTTCATCTTCCCTCTGAAATCTACTCCTCACGCCAACTTCCACACCTGACAAACTTGTCTGGGTCAACCCTGATATCTCACTGCCTCACAGCAGGAAATCTAGTCCACCCTACTTAAAAGGGAGATTCAGGAGCCAACAATTTCTCCTACTTCTACCTTTGGTCCAGCCACCAAAGCACACACTTGAACTGTTGCAGTCACTCAATGGAAGACTCAGTGGTCTTCCTGCCTCCAACTTCACCTCCAGAGAGAACTCTGTTCTCTCCTGGCCATCCAGAGGGAGCCTATTAAGATCCGAATCAGATCACCTCCCTCCTCTGCTCTAAACTTTCCGGGATTCACCATGCTCAGAATGGAGACCCAGCTCCTCAGCCTGCCATTCCAGGCCGAGACCTGTCCCCATGCTTTCTATGTTAACCAGATGAAATGCAGACCTGCAGTTCCTTGAACACTTCCACCTTATACTCACCTTCAAGAAATTTGCACATGCTGGTCCCTGTGCCTGGGATACCCTTCCAGACCTTATCCCATAGGATTCCAGAAATATGACGTTGGGGGGGGGGGAGTCATCAAGAGGATGTGACTGCCAGTTGACCCATGACCTGGACCTGGGCAATGGGAGGCTTGTCATCATCTCCTGTCCTTGGAATGTGTACCTTGGAATGTGTATTCTTCCCCACTCCCAGAAATTCCCCCAGGGATATAGCCTTGAGATTGTGATCTGACACTGACACCATCTGGATGGTATACTTGACTGAACCAAGTTAAAGTCTCCATATAAACTTTTAAGATTTGTTGGCCTGGTGTGGAGATCTACTCTTGTGGCTGCCCAAGGCAAGCTTCGTATGTACCTGTCCTTGCTTATTAAACCTCCACCAACCAGTCTGGAGTGACGTGCCTCTTTCTTCACTCTCTCCCTACCCTCCACCTCTGGGGTCGGTTTCAGATTACACCAGGGCAGCTCCTGAGGAGGTTGCTAACTTACAGTGAACCCATCCATATAACGTCCAGCCTGGATTCAGGATGCTAGGAAGAGTGACCCTGGCTGGGCTCCAGACTCAAGTGTAGGCGAAGAGTCCAGGACACCATCATTCTCTTGTACAGGGGCTCCAGGATCGGGAGGGCAGGGATACCAGCGGGCGAAGAACTGGGGCACCCTCCACTCACCTGCCCGGGGTCCATCAGCGAGGTTGCTGGCCTGGTCAGAGTCTGTGGAGTGGGCGGGGCCGTGCAAGGCAGCGACAGTGACAAGCACTGCGGGGTCATCCAAAACCCTACGCCTCCACTGCCCGGGGTGACCGCGTGCTGACGGTCGCACTCAGGGTTTTAGTAAGTCTTCCCCCGTATAAAATGCGCCCAAGGACCTGGGAGCGGTCTCCGGGGACCGTGGGGCTAAGGCGGAGTACATTACCTCCGTTCTACATCTGGGGAAACCAAGGCTCAGGAAGGAGGAACCATTAGCCGAGGGGTAAAAGTGCATGCAGTGGTGCGGTGACAGTCCCGGGACTTCCCTATGCCCATCTCTGGTCCCAGCAGCCGACTGCCATCCAGCCCACCAACCGCGCGGCGAAGATTGCAATGGCGACGACGGAAGTCCCGCCCCGTCCTCTGCTGCTAGCGCAGAAACGCCCAGACTCTGAGCGGGCAAATGCTCTGGGCCCGCCGCTCGCAACCACGCTAGTTCCTACAACCAGTAGCTGTGCCTCCGGGTCGTTGCCTGGGTGATCAGGACACACACACACACACACACACACACACACACACACACACGATCAGGACACACACACACACACACACACACACACACACACACACGCGCGCGCGTGTCGCGTCACTGCTCACGCGTCGCGAACTACATTCCCCAGAAAGCCTCTCATCAAGCGTCTTCTCAGAGCTTCCCAGGGAGAACCTGGGCGAGGGGCGTTTCCGAGGCCGCGGTCTGGGCTCTGGCCAATGATAGCCTAGGGGAGAGGCGTTTCCGGAACCGCCGCGCCAGCGCGTGGTGGCTTCTGGTTTTCGGTTGTTTCTTTGGCAGCTTGCCGTTTAATCGGTGTTGGAGGAGGAACCAAGTTGCCTGGCTGTGGATGGTGCCGGGAGGCTCACCGGGCCTGCGGGAACGGATGCAGGGAAGATTCGAGAGTCGGGGAGATTCCGTCTCCGTGCCCTGTGCACCCCTTGACCCCAGAGAATGTCCTGACTACCCAAGCCCGGATATCCTTGGCAGTAGGGGGGGGCGACCTCGCGGGGATGTCTGCAAGGACCTCCTTTGGAGCCCGCCCGGGAGTCGTCGCCCTTGGCGTTGTGTCTGCTTTACAGAGCGGGGGACGGAGGCTCAAAGCCACGCGTTCCGAGGTCATGACCAGCTTGTGGCTGGACTACGGGCGTGATGAGTGAGCCGATCAACTAGTCACGGCTGAAGGATTCTTCCACCCGACCTGACTCGGAGTCCCAGTGTCCTGAGTCCCCGACTGAGCTACAGGCCTCGATGTTCTGGATGATGGAGCGTTCGCAGGTGGGGAGTCTTCATCCCAGAATTAGGTATGTTAAGATGTAGAGGGTACAGACAGAGGGATCTGCATGTGCAAAGATTCGGAGGTGAGACTGACCTGAGAACATTCAGGAAAATTCTCATTCTTCCACTGCATGAAGAGAGGAGTCCTGCCTCTATTCATTGGCTGAATGTGCTGGGAGTCGTAGAAATTTTTGAATAGAAGCGGAATATCCATTGTCTGGATTTAGGATTTTGAAAATATTCCAATGAATACCAAGTAAACATACTGAGTGAACACACCGGTGGGAGAGGGGTTGTGGCCAGGGGTTGTGAGGATGCTGCTGCAATATTCTTCCAGACAGTTATGATGATGGCCTGTCCAGGGTAGAAGTAGGAGAGGTGAGAGAAGTGATCAGATTTCGGTTAGATTTTCAAGATGAAGTTAATGGGATTTCCTGCTACATGTGACGAGTGAACGTAAGTGGTGGATAAAAGACCATCCCGGGTGTTTAGGAAGAATGAGATATTGTACATGGAGATGGGAGTTTGGCAAGAGGAGGATATTTTGGGGAAGATTAGCAGTTGGATTTTGTAGATGTGGACTTCTAAGTGGAAGTGACTACGTGCCATGGACACATAGGGAGTTTTGGTTTGGCCTCCGATCTCCAGGTTGCAGTTCACTGGTGGCCTGGACCAAGGAAGGGTCTGAGAATGGCATTTTGGAAGGAGAGTCTTAGGTTGTGGTTGCAGATAAGTGGCCCTGAGGTGAGTGTGGGGTGTCCAGGATAAGGACCAGTGGCCGGGTGGAGGAGATGGGTGCAGAAAAGGAGAAGCACTGTCCAAAGACCAATGGATCCGGGGAGAGGGCACATCCAGGAGGAGGGCCCACCCTTTCAGATATGAGAGGGTAAGCAGGCATGTCAGGGGACAAGGTTGGGAGACATAAAGGGAGGTGGCCGCAGGACAGAGACTGGGGTCCCAGGTCCCATGCCCAGTGCTTAGGTTGCATCCATCTGCTCCCTGGCCTGCTATAGCAAGGCCCAGTGACTTTTAAGAAGGTCACATACTGCTTTCAGAAAAAGTGGGTCTCCTTCATGAGACACAGTAGGGCTACTACCATGACATGGTGCTGTCCTCACCAGGTTAGGCCACCGTGTTCCCCATGGGGTATGCGGCTGGTCCTGGTGCTGGCCCATGTCTTGATACATCTTCTCCCAGACTGCTGTATAAACAACTCCAGTATCTTTTAGGTCAAGGGTCAAAAGTATCACAACTTGCATAGCAGATCACATCCAGCTTGGTTATTATCTGGCCAAGTGACCCAGTCGAGGTGTGTTGCTTTTCTTTCTCCTCTGTCACACTTCCTCATTCCAGCAGGTTTTCTGCCAGCTGCCCCTTGTCAGCCCCTGTGATGGCACATGGACACAGACACGATCACTGATTGTGGGGACAATGCACCTTTCCCCTGAGATCTTTCCTGGTTGTTCATTTTGTGAGGTTCAGTTCTCCAGATGCATAAGTGATCCTTATCCACCTCAGTCTGTCATGGGTGAATCATGACAGACCTGGGGCTGGCCTCTCACAAGCCACTTGACCCCTCATGACTGCCTGCACTACCACCAATGTGGTCACCCAAGGTGAACATGGCCAGGAGACCTGGACAGGGCAGCTTGAATCAGTCCATGACCAGAGAGGCCCATGGAGGACCAGTTCTGGTCAGTGCAAGACTGGTAGGGGAGGGCCTGTGGCAGCGGGCTTGTTTCTCACCTGGTACCTGACCTGTGCCCTCTCTTACCCTGGTGCCAAAGTGAGTAGCCATGCCTCTTTTCTGTCATTCTGGAACTTCATTCTACTTTCCCTTGACTCATATTTCCTGGCTGATCCCTCTGTATCCTTTTCCTCTCAGCCTTTCGCCTTCTCCCCTTTTATGGTCAGATCCTCCACCATTGGCCTCCCCTTAACATGTTCTGAGCTGATACGTATCCTTAAGTAGTTCTTGAAAGGGTGCCTGCGTAGCTCAGTCGGTTGAATGTCCAACTCTTGATTTCAGCCCAGGTCATGATCCCAGGGTCATGGGATCAAGCCCCCATCTGGGTCCATGCTGAGTGTGGAGCCTGCTTGAGATATTCTCTCTCTCTCTCTCTCTCTCTCTCTCTCTCTCAAAAATTTTTTTAAGGAAAAAGAAAATTTATCTCTTCATGGGACTGCTTGCTTCCTCTAAGGAAGGTGGATATAATGTCAGTGGCTGGACCACCCTCACTGCATAGCACCTGCCTGTCACCAGACACTGAGGCCCTTTTGCAGAACTCACAGAGAACTGACACTGAAGAGACACCCAGTAGACACATGGTATATGGAGAGGTGTTCAGTCAATAAAAAATACCAGAATGGGGGGCGCCTTGGTGGCTCAGTTGATATGGAGCAGCCAACTACAGCTCAGGTCATGATCTCGCGGTTCATGGGTTCAGCCCCTACGTCAGGCTCTGTGCTGACAGCTCAGAGCCTGGAGCCTGCTTCAGATTCTGTGTCTCCCTCTTTTTCTGCCCCGCTCCTACTTGCACTCTGTCTCTCTCTCAAAAATAAGTAAAACATTAAAAAAAAAATTTTTTTTTTTAATTTTCAGAATGGGAAAAAAATCCCAAGTACATTGGGAAGATGGGAAGGCCTTCACCTTTGTCTCCATTCTGAGAAAGCAGAAGTACATTCATGTCTTCAAATGTCATGATTGTTGTAATGTGAGAAAGCCTCCAGCCAGAGCTCTATTCCTTTTGAGAATGAGAATGTTTGCCCCTTAGAAAACACTCATTAAGGCAGGGAGTGTGGCCCAGCCTTGAGCAAACATTTGCATTTCCCCTTGCACCAAAGGAGTCAAGTGCCAAGAATGTGGGCATCTGCATTCAGAGCTCCATTCTTGTTAGCACCAAAAGATTCATGCCAGAGAACAGTTGTACAAATGCAGTAACCACCTGAAAGCTCTCAGGAAAATTGAACCTCTTTCACACAGTCCCCACTGGAGAAAGGCATAAGGAGTGCAGCTGGTGTTGGATAGCCTCCTTGCCCAGATTTAATCAAGTTTTGCAGCAGCAAGTTACTGCATTGTGAGTGTAGTGAGTAGGAGAGCAAAGCAGCTCCTGCTGGGTCCTGCATAGAAATATTCACACTGGAGAAAGCTCCTGTGTGTACAGCTGGTATGGGAGACTCAGCCACAGCTCCTGCCCACCAACCAGCACAAAACCTTCACTAGTGAAAAGCCATTTTAGGAGCAGTGAATTTAGTAAAGTCTTCAGCTGCCCCCGCCCCCCCCTTTTTTTTTTAACATTTTCTTTTAAATGATGTTTTAAAAACTTCATTCAATATAAAAGAATTAACACCTGAAAAATACCGTATAAAAATAGCCTTCAACCACAAGTTGTACCTTGTATAGAAATTATTTTTTTTTAATTTTTTAACGCTTATTTATTTCTGAGAGGGGGGAGGGGCAGAGAGAGAGAGGGAGACAGAGGATCCAAAGCAGACTCTGCACTGTGAGCACAGAGCCTGATGTGGGGCTCGAACCCACAACCATGAGATCATGACCTGAGCTGAAATCAAGAGTCGGCTGTTCAACCGACTGATCCACCTGGCGCCGCAGAACTTCTACCTGCAGAGATAACTCCACCAATGCCCTGTAAGGGCCCCTATAAGGGCCATACTGTACTTTGTGACCAGCTGTCACACCGCTGGGTGCTATGGAAAATGTCCTTCTGTGTTTGATGGTCATCTATTACTCAATGTAAACAGCCCCTGTTCCCTGCTTGCCCTCCTCTGGAGGGATGGTGGTGGCCCTGCACCCATTGAAGTGATGTCCTACTGCTCACCCATGACTGAGTTTGGCACGGACATGACTCTTGCTCTGAGCAAGAGGCCTGATAAGATAGTTCCTGGAGGGCTTCTAGGGAAGTTTTCCCATTGTTTATGGACCTTGTGAAATCTGCCTTTGACATCCATGATGTCTTCATTGAGTTTCTCCAGGTACTCATAACATAGTTTATATGCATTGCTATCATTACCCAGCTCTGGTACCATGACTTCAGACTGCTCTGCACCATTTGATACTGAATACATCACCAATTAATTCACCTTTGATATTGGAGTTCTGTTTATCGGGAGTGAATTGGAAACAGAACAGAGTTCTCAGACTGGTTATCAGGTTCCCTATAGCACCTGACAGGGCACAACAGTAAGGCATGGAGCATTTCTGACCAGATGTGACCCAATTTGCATTTCTACCCCATGTTCTCTGACAAAGAATGAAAGCCTCTGTGTTCTGAAGCTTCTCACCTGGAGTTTGCCTGGAAAAGCCAGTCAACAGTCTGGAAGAAGCAAGATAATGGTCTGTGTTTTAGGAAATGTCTCTTCCACCCAGCAGTGGTGAAAGGAAGCACTCTGAAGGCCAGACCCTGGTAATATACCATCCACTTGTGTTTGTACAAGGATGAATTGAGTACTGTAAATGGGTAAAGAATACTGAGTGTGAGGAAATAAGGTGTGGGGAGCCTGGTGAACTGTTTTGATGTCTGGGCCTTTGCAGGATTGAGGTGTGCAGGTGTTGGGGCACCTGGGTGGCTCAGTCAGTTAAGTGTCTGACTTTGGCTCAGGTCATGATATTGCGGTTTGTGGGTTTGAGCCCTGTGTCAGGCTCTGTGCTGACAGCTCAGAGCCTGGAGCTTGCTTCGGATTCTGTGTCTCCTTCTCTCTCTGCCCCTCCCCTGCTCATGCTCTGTCTCTCTCTCTCAAAAATTGATAAACATTAAGAAAAAAAAGTGTGCAGGTGTAGATCTGTATATTTCCCACAGCTGTAGTCAACATATTTTTTATGCATTCCTGTCATCTCTTAGTGGGCTGGATACTTTTGGTCATCACCATGTGGTCAGGAACTCCAGGACTGTGAGAAAGAACAGCCCATAGCCTTTTTGTTAAATGGCTTTATTGAAGTATAATTTACATATTATAGAATACATCCATTATAATTGCATAATTAATGATTTCTAGTAAAATTATAGAGTTGTACAACCATTATTATCTCACCCCATTCCCATTGCCTCAAAATGCGCGGTTGGACACTTTTTTTTTAAGTTTATTTGTTTAATTTGAGAGAGGGAGAGAGAGAGCATGAGCCGAGGAAGAGCAGAGAGAGAGAGAGTATCCCAAGCAGGCTCCATGCTGTCAGCATAGAACCCCATGTGGGGCTTGAACTCACAAATCCACGAGATCATGACTCGAGCCAAAATCAAGAGTAGGGCACCTAACCAAGTGAGCCACGTAGGTGCCCCTGGACACTTATATAGCCAAAACCACTCCCATCCTCAGCCCCTGGCAACCACTAATCCATGTTATATCTCTATACTTTTGCCTTTCCTGATATTTGGTATCAATGGAATCATATAATATATATCCCTTTGTGTGTCATTTCTATCACTTAGCATAATGTTGTTGAGGGTTTTGTTTTTTGTTTTTTTGTTGTTTTTTGTTTGTTTGTTTGTTTTTGCTTTTTAAACTTTATTCTGGGGGTGCCTAACTGGCTTAGTCTGTTCTTGAGGTTTATTCATGTTATGTTATATATCAGTATTTTATTCCATTTTATTGCTGAATAATATTCCCTTGTATGGATATACCACATTTTATTTGTCATTAATTGATAGACAACAGTTCTTGGCCATTACAAATAATGCTGCTAGGCATATTTGCTTAAAAGTCTTTCTGTAGATGTATGTTTTCTTGTTACTTGGGTAGATTGTGTAGGGGCTGAGGGCAGGCTGCCCCAAGATGGGCCTCTTCAGCATAAAGATTATTTTGAGTTAGGGGCGCCTGGGTAGCTCAGTCACTTAAGCGTCCAATTTCTGCTTGGGTTGTGATCTCATAGTTGGGGAATTCAACTCCTGCATCGGGTTCTGCACTGGCAGCGCAGGGCCTGCTTGGGATTCTCTCTCCGCTTCTCTCTCTCTCTCTCTCTCTCGAAATAAATATTTTTTTTTTTTAAGTAATCAAAACCCAGCAGATGCAGGAAAAGCTCTCTGCCTTTCCCACAACTGTCTAATTTACATTGGAAGGAGAGCCTGTAATAGGAAGAGAGCAATTAACAGACACTTCCCTTTGCCTAAGGAATTTATCTGCCTCATAGAGCAAACTTGTGTTTCTAAACATCTTTCACCTTCTTGCTAAAAGCTTTCTCCTTTTCATATCCTCAGACCTCTGCCCCTCTCCTCAGCTCATGTGAGCTTCATGTGCCCCATTGTCTTTGAAATTTCATGTCTGTGGATTCCCTGTATATGCACTCATTAAATATTATTTTCTTCTGTTAATCTGTCTCATGTCCATTTGGTTCTAAGTCCATTTAGAAGGATTATAGAGCAGAGGAAGGTCTTTCTGCCTGACAGTTTCTAGGAGTGGAACTGCTGAGTGAAGTTCACTTTAACTCTTTACTGCCAAATTTTTCCAAAGCGTCTCTACTATTTTATATTCCCACCAGCACTGTAGAACTGTTCCATTTTCTCCACCTTCCTGCCAATACTTGGTGTTGCCATACTAGCGTGAAGTGGTATCTCAATGGACTTTTTAAAATTGTGGTAAAATATACACAAAACTTCTATTTTTAGGTGTATAGTCCAATGACATTAAGTAAACACACAGTTCTACAACTATCACTCCTAAACATCTCTACAACTTTTTCATTATTATACACTGAAACTCTGTGCCCATCAAATAATAGTCTCAAGGGGATTTTAATGTATATTCTCCTAATGAATAATGATGTCAGGCATCTTTTCTTGTGCTTATTAACTGTTTATCTTCTTTGATAAAATGTCTACTCAAATCTTTTTGCTCATTTTTACTTGGGTTGTCTTTTTTTTTCTTTCATTTTTTTGATGGTTTATTCATTTTTCAGAGACAGAGCATGAGCAGGGGAGGGGCAGAGAGAGAGGGAGACACAGAATCTGAAACAGGCTCCAGGCTCTGAGCTGTCAGCACAGAGCCCGACCTGGGGCCCAGACTCACGGACGGCAAGATCATGACCTGAGCTGAAGTTGGACTCTTAACCAACTGAGTCACCCAGGTGCCCCTACTTGGGTTGTCTTCTTATTGAGTTGTTCAAATTCTTTATATATTCTGTATTAAGACTCCATATATATGTAGAGGTGTTTCATCTCGGCCTGTAGTTTGTTTTAATTTTTTTTTTAATGTTTATTTATTTTTGAGAGAGAGAGAAAGACAGAGCATGAGCAGGGGAGGGACAGAGAGAGAGAGGGAGACACAGAATCCAGAGCAGGCTCCAGGCTCTGAGCTATCAGCACAGAGCCTGACATGGGGCTCGAACTCATGAACCGCAAGATCATGACCTGAGCCAAAGTCAGACACTTAACCAACTGAGCCACCTAGGCGCCCCTTGTTTTAATTTTCATAATGACATCTTTTGAAGAGCAATATTTTATTTTTATTTATTTTTTAAATGTAAACTCTATGCCCAACATGGGGCTTGAAGTCACAACCCTGACATCAAGAATAGCATACTCTACTGACTGAGCCAGCCAGGTGCTCCTTAAAAAGCAATATTTTACATTGTGATGAAGTCTAATTTGTTAGTTTTTCCTTTTATGTTTTGTCTTCTGGTTCATATCTAAAAAATTCTTTGCCTAACTCAGTCAAAATTTTTCTCCTATTTGCTTTATAGTTTTAGCTCTTACATTTCCATTTATGGTCCATTCTATGATAACTTTTAAAAAAAATTTTTTTTTAACGTTTATTTATTTTTGAGACAGAGACAGAGCATGAACAGGGGAGGGGCAGAGAGAGAGGGAGACACAGAATCTGAAACAGGCTCCAGGCTCTGAGCGGTCAGCACAGAGCCCGACGTGGGGCTCAAACTCACGGACGGTGAGATCATGACCTGAGCCAAAGTCAGACGCTTAACCGACCAAGCCACCCAGGCGCCCCTATGATAACTTTTTTAATATTTATTTTGAGAGAGAGAGAGAAAAAAAACTCAAGTGGGGGAGGAGCAGAAAGAGAGGAAGAGGGAGAATCCCAAGAAGGCTCCATGCTGTCAGCATGGAGCCCTACATGGGGCTTGATCCCACACCTGTGAGATCATGACCTCAGTTGAAATCAAAAGACAGACACTTAACTGAGCAACCCAGGCACCCCTCATATGTCTTCTTTAGTGAAGTGAGTGTTCAAGTCACTGACCATTTTTTTAAAAATTAGGTTGTCTTTTGTAAGTGTTCCTCATAGGTTCTAGATTCACATCCCTTGTTAGGATTTGTTTTGCAGATAGTTCTTCCAGTCTATGGCTTGCATTTTCATTTTGTTGAAGTGACTATTGAGAAGCAAAAGTTTGGGCGCCTGGATGGCTCAGTTGGTTTAAGCTTCTGACTTTGGCTCAGGTCATGATCTCACGGTCATGGGTTTGAGCCCCATGTTGGGCTCTGTGCTGACAGCTTGGAGCCTGGAGCCTGCTTCAGATTCTGTGTCTCCCTGTCTCTGCCCCTCCCCTGCTCTCATTCTGTGTTTCTCTCTCTCTCAAAAATAAACATTTTAAAAAAAGAAAAGCAAAAGTTAAAAATTTTTATTAAGTCCAATTGATTTATCTTTTTCTTCTCATGCTTTTTGTTATACGTAAGAAATACACTAAATCTGAGGGCTGACCAGAACCTTTTAATACAAGGACTTTTGCCTATAGTTCTCGGGCATTCACTTTCGAATGTCCCCTTTCTGTAAAGAGAGCTTTCCTAGGATTCTTCCCTTCTGATCTTATCCTCTAATAAACTTTTGCCTGCTACTAAAAAAAAGAAAAGAAAAGAAATCCACCAAATCCAAGATCACTATGTTTTCTTCTAGATTTTTTATTGTTATGAGTTTTATGCTTACATCTATGATCAATTTTGAGTTAACTTTTGCATATGACTTGAGGTAAGCTTACAGGTTTGTTGTTGTTACATATGGCAATTCAGTTGTTCTAGCACTATTGGTTGAAAAGATTACCTTTTTCCTATTGAATTGTCTTGGTCTGTTTTGGTACATGGAACCCTAAAATCCACTTGGTATCTGGTTTCAGGCACTGAGTGGATCTGGGGGCTCAAATGATGTCAGAAGGGCTGCTTCTGACCATCTCTCAATACTTCCTTCTTCTGTGGCTGGTTCAAAGGACAGCCTTCATGTAGAGTTAAGATGAACATTAGTAGCCCAGTTCATAGGTGCTCAGAGCCATGAGGGCTTTGTTTTAGATGTTCCGGCACATGCACGTGCATGCACACACACAGCTCCAGACACAGACATGCATACGCACACACACACACACACACACACACACACACACACACACACACAGTAGGCCAGCTGCCTTGCACAGAGCCCTGATGGGGAGAGCAAAAGTCAGATTCAGATTGGGACTACTTCACCAAATCAAGGACTCTTTGCCAAAATACTTCGTTTTACAAGACACACACCTAGGTGACCATTCAGGAAAAGGGATTGAGTTCTGATGACAAATGTCTGTCCTATGTTGCTTGCAGGTGTGGGCTCCACATGGCTCAGCTGAACATTAACTCTAATCCCAAGAAGCCCTTCCATGTTGGCAGGAGGCAGTTGTTACACCCAGGAGGGAGAGCCTGAGCAGATCAAGGATCCCTGGGTACTTCATCACGATGGGGAGACTTTGAGCTCCACGTAAATTGGTCCTCTGGGGAGATCAAACTCTCAGAACCAACAGGCCTTTGTTTGCTATGTTCTGGCACCACCAGGGAAATATTGAGGTTCCAATAAGTTGGCTGATGTACAGAGAGCCGTGGTGAGGAGACTAGAAGGCAGGTAAAAGACTTCATTCATGCATTGGGAGCACTGTTATGAGGTCTAACCATAGCTAAAACGTGAGTTCAAGGAGTTGAGCTCTTGATGACCCACGATCCCTTTACTTGGAAGCCTGAGGCCTCAAGGTTCAAATGGGCTTTAGTTCTAACCCCAAGCCCCCATGTTAATAGAAGGCAATTATTGGGGCACCTGGGTGACTCAGTCGGTTGTGTCTGACTCTTGATTTGGGCTCAGGTCATGATCTCTGCAGTTTGTGAGATTGAGCCCCACATTTGGCTGTGCGCTAACAGCACAGAGCCTGCTTGGGATTCTCTCCCACTCTCTCTGCCCCTCCCCTGCTCGCATATGCTCTGTCTCTCAAAATAAATAAAATAAAACTTAAACAAGAAAACAGAAGGCAATTATTATACCCAGAAGGTCCAGGAGTGCCATACCTTGGGATGTGGGGAGCACTTAGGCAGACCTGCCACATGCCTGGGACCCTGCCATCCCTCATATGGTCAGCTTCAGGGAACTGGAGGATCCTAAGTGGAGTGGCAACAGCAGTACCGTTGCCCCTGCCACATGTTCTCAGGTAAACACTGCACCAAAAGCCTTCATGTCTTGGGATCCTGGGGCTCCAGACAGCCTGGTTCGTTTATTTTCTGACACTTGAAAGTATTGAACCAGGAGATATGCAGCCCATATATATCGGTTGCATATATACCTATAAGTTTTATAAAGAAGCTTTCAACATTTATGAAATCAAAAGGCTTCACATAAACATATGGTTCCCTCACTCCTCTTGGAAAACCAGAAAATGGGGGCAAGCATATATTGATTCCATTATCTCTGACTCCTGTACCCGGGGACAGCCCTGCTTCAGTGGCAGCAAAAAATAGCAGATGATGAAGATCATGGACACTACACTCACCTGGAATATTGGCTGGGCTACAAAAATCCTGAACTACAAGATCTCCCTTTTCTCAGGCCCAGGGTTCCTACCTGTGCAGTAAGGGCCTTGAAGTGACCAGTGCAGGAAGGCTACAGGAATCCACACCACCATTTGCTCAGGCAGTAAGCAACATACCACTGTTATGTCCTTTGTTCTAGAGGATAAGATGAGAATATGCAGGACTTCCTAAGACCTGCAGAGCAGAGTCTCTCCTATGGCCAAAGTCACTGTCAACAAACTTGGCAGACAATCCAAATCAGGTTTTTTTCAATTGCTTTTTGTTTGTTTGTTTTCAAAGAGCTGTTGTTTCTTCATCTTTTGTGGTATAAATTCCACCATGGCTGATTGAACTCAACTAAATGTTGAGTTGAACACAACCAGTTCTTGTGAGTGGGTGTGATGTAGCCCAGGCATAGCACCAGCCATTATCTCCTCTGTTTGCCAGTGTCCCTGACCTCAAAACCAGTGTTTCTGTGCCCACTGAAACAGGTTCTACCTGCCTCCTGAAGATCTTACGTGCAGTGATACCTACCTACAGATTTTGGACATCAGGGGCCTTACTCCTGGACAGTATCCCCTCAATTCTACTGGAGAATGTGGGACATTCCCAGGAACAAGGTACCCAACTCCTGCTGCCCAGGAAGTACTGGCGAATGTCCAAAGCTCTGGGTCTTACAGGTTGTCCTGGCATCCAAGACACAAGATTTGACCCAGAGACTTTCAGCCTGTCCTGGAAGCCCTTGGGCCTAGACTGCAATCTATTCCTTGCCATCCCACTGTTCAAGTTGAGGCCTCCCAAAAGACCTTCTCCCTTTTTATTCTGTTAGAGCCCAATTCATTCTCCATTTCCCACACACACAATGGATGGAGTCCCAGTATTAAAGATGGCTTCAATAGTAAGGCCTTTATTACCACACACTCTGGAGCCAGGCAGTTCCAGGGTTGGTTGATTTGGATACTGGACAATTCCATTGCAGGCACCATCTGTAGACTCAACAATGGCCACAATAAAAGGGAAACTTCTTCTGCAAGTCCTCACACTCCAGGTCAGATCCTCCTGGGGAGAACAAGGTCAGGACTATGCCTGAACTACTAGAGACAGGGCAAAGATGGAAAATGAGGCCACCCCCAAAGAGCTTCCATCACTCATGTCTCCCTCCAGGGAATGAGAGAGCACAAGATCAGCCTTCCCTGAGTATGTTGACATGATAGTTACACGCTGTGGGAAGATCTGCTGGCTGGCAGAAGTGAGATGGCATCTGGCAGTGACATAATCTGGCAAAGCACCTGGACAAGTTAGAAAGTGTGGTGAAGCTCCTGAAAGCTTCCATGTATCTGGCAATCTCCTGGTAGGGGTATTAGGATATTCAAGTTTCGGGGTGCCTGGGTGGCGCAGTCGGTTAAGTGTCCGACTTCAGCCAGGTCACGATCTCGCGGTCCGTGAGTTCGAGCCCCGCGTCAGGCTCTGGGCTGATGGCTCAGAGCCTGGAGCCTGTTTCCGATTCTGTCTCTCTCTCTCTCTCTCTCTCTCTGCCCCTCCCCCGTTCATGCTCTGTCTCTCTCTGTCCCAAAAATAAATAAAAATAGTTCTTTTAAAAAAAAAAAAAGGATATTCAAGTTTCAACTTTTGGCTTATGGCTTCTTTACAAAGGTTCCTTTCACAGAAGTTTTCTTAGGAGTGAATCCTTTTAAGGTGAGCAAGGTGAAAGCCCCAGCTAGTTAGTGGTTTTCCACATTTGCCACACTCCTAAGTGTTTTCTTTGGTGTGACCTTTCTGGTACTGAGTAAGGCTAGTGCTCTGGCTGAAGGCTTTCCTATGTCCACTGCACTCCAAAGGCTCTTTTCCAATATGACCCTTCTGGTGTTTAGAGAGGTTTGAGCTGTAGCGGAAAGCTTTTTCCGCATTTGTTACACTCGTAAGGCTTTTCTCCAGTGTGAACTCTCTGGTGCTGACTGAGGATGGAGCTTTCACTGAAAGCTTTCCCACACTGACTGCACTCATAAGGCCTTTTTCCAGTGTGAACTTTCTGGTGTTTAACAAGGTTAAAGCTATAGCTGAAGGCTTTTCCACATTCACTACACTTATAAGGCCTTTCTCTAGTGTGAACCTTCTCGTGCTGAATGAAGGCAGAGCTTTGACTGAAGGCTTTCCCACATTCCGAACACTCATAAGGCTTTTCTCCAGTGTGAATTTGCTGGTGTAGAACAAGGTTGGAGGGGCAACTGAAGGCTTTCCCACATTGGTTGCATTTATAAGGTCTTTCTCCACTATGACTCCTTTGGTGCAGAATAAGTTTGGAGGTTTGCCGGAAAGCGTTTCCACATTCACTGCACTCAAAAGGCGTTTCTGTGTTGTGAACTTTCTGGTGCCGAACAAGATGAGAGCTGTTAATGAGGGCTTTCCCACATTCTTTGCACTCATAAGGCCTTTCCCCCGTGTGTATTTTCTCGTGCTCAACAAAATCGGCAACACAGCTAAAGACTCGCCGGCACTGTCTACACTCATAAGGTCTTTCTGTGTTGTGAACTTTCTGGTGCCGAAAAACATGGAAGCTGCGAGTGAAGGCCTTCCCGCGCTAGCCACATCCATAAGGCCGTTCTCCAGTGTGAACTCTCTGGTGCTGAACAAGTGTTTCCGGTGAAGGCTTTCCCACATTCACTGCAACTGTGATGCATTTTTCCAGTATGAACTTTCTGATGTGTCCTCAGTTTTAAGCTGGCTGAAGGCCTTCCCACATTCCTTACACACATGGGATGTTTCTCCATTGTGGGTTTTTTTTGTGATGAACAAAGGTTGAGTCCTCTTTAGGGGCATTTCTTGTTGGCCATCTGAAGGGTCTTTCTTTGGAGTGAGTTATCAGGTGGTCAAGGAGCATAAACGCCTTCAGGAAGGCTCCCCCACAGTTGCTGCACTTGAAGGGCTTCTGTGTGGCATGGACTGCCTGCTGCTGCTGGCAACTGGTGCTGGGTTAGAAGGCCTCCTTGCGTGCGGGGCTCCTGTTCAGCTTCCCCATAGTGTGAGTGGTCTGATGCTGGAGGAGGTCCTGGCTGCATGTGAAGAGTTTTTCTTCACTGTGCTCCTTCTGGTGCTGGTGAGAGTTTGTACTGAGCCAGAAGCCTCTCCCACATGTCTCACATTTGTATGGCTTCTGCCTAGGGTGTATTGCCTGATGCTTAGCCAGGTATAATACGTCTTTCAAGACCAGGCCACACATGTCACAAGTGGGTGGAAGGCCACACATGTCCTTCTGGGTGGAAGGACCTGCCTTAGGGGTTCTGAACTGAAACACTCCTGAAACACACTGTTCAAGAGGGGCTTTTTCATTCCATACCAACAACCTAAAAGCAGAGAAATGCTGGTGAAGTGTATGTAGGCTTTGTTGGGAGGGGGCAGCCCCTTTACAGATGTGGATCTGACAAACTCAGGAATGAGTCTGTAGGATCAAGTCAGGATGAGGTAGAGCTTGTGGTGCAGGACTGGGCCCAGGAGGGCCACCGAAGGTGAACACTCAACACATGAGAACACAGGGGTGGGGTTCAGGCTGGGAGGAGGGGCAGAGACTGCAACTCCTCAGCTTTCATCAGGACCCAATACAGACAGGCTCCAGATCTCTAGGAAAAGGGGACACAGTGGTGAGCATAAGCCCAGGAAAATCCAGCTGCAACCAGGCATCTGGTGCTTAAAGTCTTTATGAGGATATGTGCACATCTCATAATACATTGACTGTGGGCTAATGTGGGACACCCCCATAAAGGGGGGAGTGGAGGGGAATAAGGAAGACACAGAGCAGATCAGTGGAGTCATCCACCACCCAGGGCCCAGGGACAAAGTAGAAATGGCAAGAATGTGGTGTCTAAAATGAAGAAGGAAAGTGGAATAAGGTAGGGTTACTGGCTCCGGCAACAAACACTAGTAGATACAGGGCAGGTGCCGAGTATACCCCAATGTAACCTTTGCTCCAGCTCCCACTCACTAGAGCCAGACTCCGTCCCAGCCTCTTTTGCAGTGTATGGAGATATGTCCACCCTGTCAGGCTCTCAGGGTTCTTTGCCCTGTTCCAGGTGAGCAACCACATAGGACTTGGAAGTTGCAAGTCCTGGGAAAAAGATAAGGTGGGTAAGTAGCTGGCTCAGCTAAGAGCAGCCCACCCTGAGAATCACCAAAGGGAGATCATGTCATCTTTGCAACTGGGAAGAAAACTCAATGTTACAAAATAAGTCTCTCAGGAGCATCTCACAGTGGTTCCCATAAGTAATAACCATGTCAACTGTCTATAGACCATGACATGGCAAGGCTTCCGGAAATGTCTGATATTAAAAAAAAGGGAAGGGGCGCCTGGGTGGCTCAGTCGGTTAAGCGTCTGACTTTGGCTCAGGTCATGATCTCACGGTCCGTGAGTTTGGCCCCGCGTTGGGCTCTGTGCTGACAGCTCAGAGCCTGGAGCCCATTTCAGATTCTGTGTCTCCCTCTCTTTCTGCCCCTCCCCTGTTCATGCTCTGTCTCTCTCTGTCTGAAAAATAAATAAACGTTAAAAATTTTTTTTTAATAATAATAAATAAATAAATAAAATAAAAATTTTTAAAAAGGGGAAGAAGGGGTGCCTGGGTGGCTCAGTTGGTTGAGTGTCTGACTCTTGATTTTGGCTCAGATCATTATCTCTCAGTTTGTGAGATCAAGTCCCATGTCAGGCTGTACACTGACAGTGCGGAGCTTGCTTGGGATTCTCTGTCTCCCTCTTTCTCTGCCCCTCCCTTGCACGCACACTCTCTCTCTCTTTCAAAAATAAATAAATAAACTTAAAAAAATAAAAAGAGGGAAGAACCTGGGCACAGAAGTGCCACTGATCTGGACAAACTTGGGCAGCCAGCCAGACCTTCAGTCCTGAGCCTTTCTCCAGAAAGCTTCAGAAGCAGATATTGGGGCTCCTCAGGGAAAGGAGTAGGCTGTGCTCGTGACCCAGCTCCTCACACACAGCAGATAGTCCAGAGGAAGAAGCAATACCCATGCTCAGCTGTGGGAAGACAGAGATGCTCCTGTTAGAAGGGGAAGGACAGAACCTAGAACAGGAAACTAGGAGGATGGGAGGGCCTTACCCAGTGAGGCCACAAGCACCAAGTTCTCAAGCATTACATCGCAGTACAGATGTCTCTGAGCTTCATCAAGGATCTCCCACTCCTCCCAGGAGAAGTACATGGCCACATCCTCAAAGGTCCCCTAGCCCTGCCATGATGAGGAGGACAGCTAAGTCAACCAGACCAAAGGGCAGCAGAAAAACTAACAACAAAAACAAATACACAGACGAACCCATACAGGCCTAGGCCTGTGACCCCACATGCTGCCACCTTTCTGGTGTTTAGTCTCTGACCCCCAAATCACTCCTGCCAACACATTCCTAGGTCATCCTTCTCCCTAAGCTCCAATGCCATGGCTGCCACTGTCTCCTTGTATCCCACTGATTACGGTGTCCTCCTTCACACAGTAGGCAGGCAGATAAGTTGCCACAAGCTCTGGGCCTAGTATGTGGGGCCCAACTGCCTCCTACTAGGCAATTCCCCTGGGTTCCCAGATCCTGCCTCCCAGAACAACCAAACTGTGGCTCATCTCCCATAGGTCCCCACTACCAGGACTCCCAGTCCATGAACTCATACCCCCTCTGCATGTACACATCCATCTTTGTATCCCACATCTCCAGACCCCACCACCATCCCATGAGCCATTCATCCTCTCAGCCACACTACATATTACTCTGCAAATGGGTGTCCAGAATGTGCCTAACTTGGACCAGGATCGCATCCTGAGCCAGACTTCCAAAAGTTCCGACTTCCGGAAGTAGCACCCAGCCTTTCCTTCAGTTTCTACCTTTAACTCTCAGCTACCCAGAGTGGGCCACACAGATCTCTGGGACCTCCAAGTCTCTGCCTTTCTCCATGCTGTCCTCTCACCAACCACAGTATTCCTCTCTCCTCCTAATGCACATTCAAAGCCCAGCTCCACCACCTCCCACCCTAGGCCTGAAACATCCCCAGCTGACTGCCACTGAGCTAATCTGCCATCCTGAATGAAACCCCCAGGTCCCAAAGAGGGTGGCCAAGGAAGGTTGGTGAGCCCACAGAGAAGTGAATAAACATCAGCCCTGGTCCCACTATCATGCTACTTGCATCTCCAGTATGCCTCAGCCTCTGTGCCAGGGACCTTGGTCACTACTTGGACCCTCCTCTCCCACACACACCTTCCCTCATGGCTGTTCCTCCCTTCGTCTGACTTTGTGACATCCACCAACCCTGCCCAGGTACCCAGGCCAGCCACCCAGTCCTCAGCTGCCCCAGTAGGACATCCTTCACCATAAGCTAAAGATGCCCCCTCCCAAATCTGAAACAGCTCCACCTTAGTTCACAGGCTGACTGTTGACTGGATGTCTCCAAGCTGAATTCCTCGGCATAACTTAGACCTGCATGTCCAGCTGCCCTTTCAGTACCTCCACCTGGAAGTCTGCAGGGCATTGCCAGGGTCAAAATCTGCCTCTTGATCTTCCCTGAAACTTGCTTCGCCCAGCCACCTCCCCATCTCAGTCGATGCCCTTCAATTCCATCTTCTCATAGCTGAGGCCAAACTCCATGGTGATATCCCTGGATATCCACATCATAAAATCTGGCTGACTTGAAAGATCCAAATCCAGCCGCTTCTCCCAACTCCAGTCACCACTCAAGCCAAGACACCATCACTCACCTGATCCAGTAAAGGTGCATCCTTATGGGCCTCCCTTTCTGCCTCCTCACCTTCACTCCCTACCCCACGTCTGTTTTTCACTCTGCAGCCAAAGGGAGCCTATGAACACCTGAGTCATACCACCTTCCTCCTCTACTCCAAACCTTCCATGACTCACACCACCCTCAGATTACAGACCAAGCTGCTCAGGCTACCGTGTCAGGCCTGACTCTTGTCCACCAGACACGAAGGAAACCTTTCACATCCTGGTCCCTAACCCTGAGACAGCTTTCCACACCTTGTCCCATTGGATTCCAGAATTATGAAACTTTCCACATAACCCCTGGCCAGGACTCAGGACCTCGGGCTTGGGGTAATTCTAGGGTCCTAGCAGCAAAGGAAGAAAGGCGAAGGCGGAGGAGAAGAGTCCAGGGACCCACCACTCCCCTCGATCGTGGGCTCGTACTATGCGGATGCTGGCCCGGGTCCGCCAGCGCCGCCGCTGCCGCCATTGGACCCGGGCAGGCCCTGAGAGGTTGGCCGATGCCCACACCTCCACTGGGCCAGGTGCCCGCCCGCCGCCCGTCGCAATCGGAGCCTCAGAGGGGACGAAACGCGGCAGCCGATCCCATCTTCCTTACTGTCTTCCACGCTGGGTCCCGAGGAGGCGCCTGGAAAGCAGCCCCCGCCCAGAGCTCAGGTCCCCAAGGGCGCTATATAACGACCTGTCAAGAGCAAAATGAACGCCCACAACGGAGGCGCCGGAAGTCCCGTGAGCCGCAGGAAGTCGCTCTTCTTCTGTGATTGGCCCATAGCTCGCCGCCATTCCCCTTGGCCTTCTGGTTAGTGTAGTTTCAGCCTCGCATTGGCCTGGAGTGGGGCGCGGACAAATTCTCCGTGGGCAACGCCCAAGTGGCAGCGGAGAGGCACTGGGAAATGGAATCCGAGATTAAGAATGGTAATCTTTAAGAGCTTCCTCTTAAGAATGGTAATCTTTAAGAGCTTCCTCTTAAAGAGGTCATTCTCGATTTCCTCCCTCAGAGATGTCCCGCCCGTGACCTGCATTCTGAACATGGAGGGACCAGCACTGTGAAGGGACCCCTGGGAACACATCTTCTGCATTTTCTGAGGATGTAAAATGAAGATAATACCTCCTTCATGGAGAGTTTTAGTAACATTAAATGTGTCTTTAATTCAGTGGTCCCCAGATCAGTAGCATCAGCATCACTGGGGAACTTGCTAGAAATGCAAGTTCTTGTCCCTTCTCCAACCCCTCATCAGAAATTCTGGGACAAGCCTAAACATTCTGTGCTTTGACAATCCCTCTTGGGTATCTTCACCCAGAATAAGCTCTAACTCAAAATCCAGTGGTGAAAGTTGGAAAATACTACAACTTTCCTCATGAGAAGTGACATGAAAAGTGCTTAGCACAGGGCCAGGTACTTGGTGCTGTGACACTTAGTAAAGGGAAACCTCACTAAAATGGAGTGCAAGGGAAAGCTCTCACTTGGTACCACTGGAAGTCAAGAACTGCTGACAGAAGAATCTTCAACAGGAAAGAAACATCAATTCCAGGCCCCAACAAGTAAAGATGTACATTGGATCTCCTAGTAGAAATCAACTGCCCCTGCAACTCAACCAATGAGAAACTGTCATCACCCTGAATTCTTTTCTCCAATGGACTTTCTTTCAAAACAGGCCCTCCCACCTTCCTCCTTCCTCTTATAAAATAACATTCCTCTCCTTTGTTAGACTTGCCTAAGGTTTTGCTGTAGCTTGCATGTTCAGAATTGCAATTCTCTGCTAATCCCAAATAAACTCATTTTTGCTGGCAAAGTAACTGTTTTATTTATTTATTTTTAAGTAACTTTTGTTTTTAAGATTGACACTACTAAATAAATGAGAGAGCTATTGTTGTTATTGTTCTTATCATCATCATCATCATCATCATCATCATCATCCCAAGGCTTTCATAGCACTGCCAGGGGAAGGCAAATTGGAGATGCTTCTCAAGAGAATCGTTGTTGACATCTGTCAAAATATAAAATGCACTCTTCCTTGATTTAGCAAATAGCCATATAGGCAATGTTCAAAAAATTTTTAAGTATGTTCATGTATTGTGGTAGGCAGAATATACTGACCCCAAAGATGTACAGGTCTTAATTTCCAGAACATGTAAATATGTTATATTACATGGCAAAGGGGAACTTAAATGGTATATGGAATTAAGATTAATAATCAGCTGACCTTTGGGACACCTGGTGGCTCAGTTGGTTTAATGTCCAACTCTTGATCTCGGTTCAGGTCATGTTCTCACTGTTCCTGGGATTCAGCCTGGCATCCAGCTCTGCTCTGTGCTGACAGTGTGATGCCTGCTTGAAATTCTCTCTTTCCCTTTCTCCCTGCCCCTCCCCTACTTATGCTCTGACCTTGAGATATGGAGATTATTCTGTATTATCTGAGGTGAGGGAGGGGTGGGCAGACAATATAATAACAAATGTCTTTAAAAGTGGAATAGAGAGGCAGTAGAGATTGAGAGAGTCAAGAGTGCTGCAATGTGAGAAAGATTCAAGTTGCCACTACTGGCTTTGAAGGTGGAAAGAGCCATGAACCAACACATGCTCCTCTGAGCCTGGAATAGGCAAAGGAACAGCCACCAACCCATCACCCTTGAACACTTCCAGCCAGACCTTTCTCAAGAAAACCAGATCTCTGAGTCTTGCCCACATCACCTCTCCACTCAGATATCTTCCAGGCAACTCAGACACAATCCCAACTCCTGCTTTTCCTCTGGAATCTGCTCCTCTTTCCTCTTTCCCATTTCTATGGAGGGCAGTTCCATTCTTTCAACTGCTCAGTCTAAAAGCCTGGAGTCCTTCTGGACCTCCCATCTCTTTCTCACCACTCTTTGATCCATCAGCAAATACAGCTGACTCTGCCTGCAGAAGAGATTCAAAATCTGCACATCTTTTGCGACCACCACCCTAGTCCAGGCTGCCGCCTGGACTACCATCGCTGGCCTCCTTGGTTGCAGTTGCCTTCTTCCTGTGTCCCCAACCACCTCCACCTTCATCTGGCACCCTATCACTTCTCCACATGGAAGCTAAAGTTATACTTGCCAATTTAGATCAGGTCCCTCTTCTATTCACACATCTTCTCAGTTCCTAGGTCCCTCAGGATAAAGGCCTAGTATGAGCCCTTCTTCCCTTGGAGCTTTCTGGTAGAAGTAAAGGTCTTGAAGTTTCCCCAATGCCCTCCTCTCTGGGTCGCCTCCAAGCCTTTGCACATGCAGGTATCTCTGCTTGGAACAGCTTCCATGCTTCATTCCATGCGCACACTCTACTCTCCCAACCTGGGGGGATAAAAATGACCCCAGGCCGGACATCCTCAGTTTCGCGACTTGGACACTGGGGCTTGAGTCTGGCCAGGCGAAAGCTTAAGAAACTTTCACCTACCCGTGCAGAGTCCACCAGCGCTGCCTCGGACGGGGACCCGGACGGGGACCCGGCGCAACGGACCCAATGTGGTCTCGGCGTCAGGTCCTCTGACAGCACCGCTGACGAGCCTCAGACTCGTTGCCGCTTGGTCGTTGTCATGGTGACACGACATGGCGGGGGGGGGGGGGGACTGCGGTCCCCGCGGAAGTAGGATTTGCGATGTGAACTACACTCCCCAGAAGGCGCTGGCGCCGTGCGGGGCGTACCCGAGTGTACTGCTCAGGGCAAGGGCGGGACATCCGACGTCGCCCTGAGGTTTTTCTTTGGCTGGTTGTGCGCCTGTGCGAAAAAAGGCCTCGATCCCTGGTTTGAGGACGCGTTTAGGAAAGTCTATGGCGCCACCGTCCAGGGTCTGGGGTGCGCCAAGTGGGGAAGGTGTGGGGCTCCTTTTTGCGCCTTTGCGCCTACGGGCGATGCCTGCGAGCGATCGTCCCCGCCTCCTCGGGCCTCGGCGTTGACGGAAATAGAATGGGCGGCCCTGTGGGGCGTCCGCCGGGATCGCCGCAAGAGCCCTCAAGACCTTCCCAGTAAGGGCCTTGAGCGTGTTTCCACCATAATGCGCGGGAGACCGAGGTTCCGAGGGCCTGCCCGCAGCCCAGGGTCCTCCAGCCGTGCCGGGGGACTGAGGGCGGAGGAGGTGCTGTTCCAGCGGGCCACTCCCAACGGGTGCGCGCGCGCCCTCTTCCTCCCCGGCCCCCCACGGGTTGGCATGGGACCAGCGCCGCTACTGATGTCTTTGGCGAGTGAAGGGTCCACTTGCCGAAGCCGGGCAGTCCTACCCCCAAGTTCCTGGAGCCCCAGCGTTAGCGGATGGGTGTGCCTTGGGATTCCTGCCGCTTTCATTTCCTTGTCTGGGATGATGGGAGTCACTTTCATTTTGCGCCTTCGTGCTCCAGATTACTGGTCAGTATGCTGGCCAAAAGGGGGGTGGGGTGGGGCCTGAAAGGGTTTTTCACGCGTGGGGACAGAGATGTGCGGAGACTTGTTTGTAAGTGTGAGCCAAGCCATCGGGAACCGCAAATCCTTCTTAAATCTTGTGCGAAAAGAGCCTCATAGGACAATTTAGGCTTCAATTTAGGCCTTCTTTAGGGAGACTAATTGCTGGCCCTTTATTCTTACTCTGCTGTTAACTGGTTTCTTTGGCTAGTGTGTGAACAGACTAGGGGGCCAGGGCAAAAGCAGGGAGGCCAGGGAGGAGCCTTCATCAACAGTCCAGGCATGTAATGATGCCCTAGGCCAGAGTGGCAGCCTTAGGTCACACTTAGGAGGTGCCAGTCCTGAGGTGGACAAATTGTGGGAGCATGTGATGGGGAAGGGCCCAGGGAAGTTCTGCACACTGCTGAGGCTCCAGAGTGAGACTGTGGGCCTTGTAGGTATGCTAGTATAGAATGATGGTTCAATCTACTGCAAGTGCAGGGGCCAGGATGTGTTATCCACAGTGACAGTGCAGCTAGAGTGGGTCTTGAAGGACTGCCTTGTGGTGGAGCAGGAAGGACACACCTGGTAAAGGATTAAGACAAAGGCAGAGGTATAAGAGGGCTAGGAGTGTTTGGGAATCCAGGTGTTTGTAGCTGAGAGATGGAGCAGAGGACAGTGACAGGCGGGAAGGCTTTGAACAAAGGGCCAAGGGCAGCCTCTAGGTCTGGGTGCCACTGGAGATTTTGTTGCAAGATGAGGTTGAAATTGGATCCTGGCTGTTATTTCCAGGGTCACTAGCTGCCATGAGCCGAATGGCCTGGGGAGCCTTGAGAGAGAGGGCGGATCCAAGGGCATAGCCCTTGGATAGAAGAGGACCTAAAGGTGTAAGAAAGGAGTGGTCACAGCTGATGAGTCTGTCTAGGGGAGGCAGAACATTGGGGAGGAGAGCTTGGTGCTGGGGTCCTAGGGGGGAGGTTGAACCTGGGGCTTATTGTGGTCATAAGTCACATTGTGGTGAATGCCCAGGGAACCATCTGGAAATAGAACAGGAACAGATTGGGTGATGTCTATCTGCCCTCCTGCTTCATGATGCAATGGCTCCAAAGCAGTGGCCAGTGGGTGTTGGGAGAAGGAGAAGGCACTGATGTTGGCAGACTAGTGTCCCGTCAGAAATGGAGGCCTGGGGAAGAGGGTAAGCTGAAGGTAGTTAGTATGTCTGGGAGGTATTATAGGGGAGAGGTTGCCAGGGAGAGGGCAAGATGCCCTGGGTTTTAGGCCCAGGGCTTGAAGATGTCCACTCATTGCCCTGCAGGATCATCTCTCTTCCTCACTGCGAGGCCTGGTGACCTTCAAGGGTGTGGCCATGTACCTCTCTTGGGAGGAGTGGAGGCTCTTCACAGGCCCAGAGAATCCTGTACTGGGACATGATATTGGGTGACGTCACACCCATGGCCTTACCAAGTAAAGCTCCTGCCTTTCTTTATGTGTTGTTTTTCAGAATTGTTGGCACCCAGGTTGGGCTGTGGGCACTTGCTTGTGCTCTCCCTGAGCCACTCCACCTTTGCTGACCCAGGCTTGTGGTGGCCTGGGGAGAAGAGTCAAAGTTCTCTCCATCTTTCCAATAAGCCCTTTGGGTTTGGCTCCATGACAAGGTCTCTCTGTGTGCCATGGATTCGCGGTCTTTCTCTAGCAGATACTTCCTTAAAACTGCCAGTGCCAGTCTCTAAGGGTCCTGTCATTGTTTACAAGGGCTACTGAGTTATTCCTGAAAAACCCTCCTGAAAATTCCATTTTTTTCTTTTTTTATGTTTATTTTTGTTTTTTTTATTTTATTTTAATGTTCATTTATTTTGAGAGAGAGAGAGAGAGAGCGTGCGCGCGCGAGTGGGGGAGGGGCAGAGAGAGAGGGAGACAGAATCCAAAGGAGGCTCCTGGCTCTGAGCTGTCGCACAGAGCCTGATGTGGGACCAAACACACAAACTGTGAGTGAAATCATGACCTGAGCCAAAGTCGGCCACTCAACCGACTGAGCCACCCAGGCGCCCTGTGTTTGTTTATTTTTGAGAGAGAGAGAGAGAGAGAGAGAAAGCAGGGGAGGGGCAGAGAGAGAGAATGGGACAGAAGATCCAAAGCAGGCTCCGCACTGATAGCAAGAGAGCCCGATGCAGGGCTTGAACTCACGAACCGTGAGATCATGACCTGAGCTGAAGTTGACACTTAACCGACTGAGCCACCCAGGCACCCTGTTTCTTTTTCTTTTTTACGTTTGTTTATTTTGGGAGAGAGCGTGAGCGGGGAAGGGGCAGAAAGAGAGGGAGAGAGAATCCCAAGCAGGCTCTGTGTTGTCAGGGCGGAGCCTAACGTGGGGCTCAATCCCACAAACCATGAGATCATGACCTAAGCCAAAATCAAGAGTCAGACACTTAACTGACTGAGCCACCCAGGTAGCCCTCAAAGTTTCATTTTGTGACATCTCTTCTTCCTTCCTCCTTACTAATGATAAAGACGAAGCAAGCTCCTTGACTTCCACAGAAAGGTCACACACAGGGCAGGCCCCTTACCTGCCTTGTCCTCCATAGGACTTGTGGCCACTGCATCCCACAGGGGCATTTTTGCCAGAGCATGGCAGGGAGTCCTGGGTATGTAGCTGAGAAGATGCAATTCTAGCCATTGCCAGAAAGTCCTGGAAGATGCTGGGACTTGATGAGTACAATTCGGATATGGGCTGAGGCCTAGTCTACATTGGATTGTTCCTGGCCGTGGTCTTATACCACATCACTACCCTGTGCCAAAGTTAATGTCCCAACCTCAGTCCAACTTTACACCTTTCTGAACATTCTGCCCTCGTGCCTTCTCTTCCTGATGTCTAGTCCCTATCTCCCTGACCTCAAGTTTCATCTTGTAACTACTCTCCCTATGGGTCCTCCTGTGTTAGCTTCTATTTAGCTATTAGGAGAGGTTTATGTATTGGTAAGTAATCCTGGGAAGCCTAATGCTAAGAGATGGCTGAATGTTACATCATGTGTGGGCTCTTTCTGCATAGCATTGACCTCTGCAAACATCCCTATTGCACTGAGTTTGCAGACAGTGAGCAGCAGATCCTGCCAGCCACATTGAGTCTGTGACCCTGATGAGATACTTTGCATTGGTCTGGCCAGACCCTATACCAAAAGGATTGGCCCTTTCTCCCCTGATCCTGGCCCCCTTAGTTTCTTATGAACCCAGGGAATCAATTGTTAGCTTAAGAATTATAAGCCCCACTTACTGGGGTGCCTGGGTAGCTCAGTTGGTTAAGCATTCATTTTGGCTCAGGTCTTGATCTCACAGTTCATGAGTTCGAGCCCTGCATCGGGCTCTGCACTGTCAGTGCAGAGCCTGCTTGGATTTCTCTCTCTCTGTCCCTCCCCTGTTCTCTCTCTCTCAAAATACTTTCAAAAAGAAAGAAAGAGAGAGAGAGAGGAAAAGAAAGAAAGAGAAAAGAGCTTTAGACACCACTTAATGATGGGTCCATCCCCACGCATCTACTATGACATATAGAAAAGGGCATTTCCCAGGGCACTTGGGTGGCTCAGTGGGTTAAGCATCCAACTATTGATTTCATCCCAGGTCACGATCTTATGGTTTCTAAGTTTGAGCTCCACACTGTCAGTGCCGAGCCTGCTTGGGATTCTGTCTCTCTCCCTCTCTCTGTGTCCCTCCCCTGCTTGCTTGCTCACTCTCTCAAAGTAAATAAACTTTTTTTTCTTTTTTACGTGTATTTATTTTTGAGAGACAGAGAGATAGAGCTTGAGGGGGGAGGGGCAGAGAGAGAGAAAGGGAAAGAGACAGAGACAGAGAGACAGAATCCAAAGCAGGCTCCAGGCTCCAAACTGTCGGCACAGAGCCTGATGCAGGGCTCAAACCCACGAACCGTGAGATCATGACCTGAGCCAAAGTCGGACACTTAACTGACTGAGCCACCTAGGTGCCCCAATAAATAAATAAAGCTTTTAGAAAATTTAAAAAAACGGGGCATTTCCCTATTTTCAGGTAGTTCATGTGAAAAGGAAGATAAGGAGGCACTGTTGGAATCTGATGCTTCCAGAAAAATCACATCGCAGGGCTGGACTTCCAGTGCTTGTCCTTCTACTCACAAGGTCCACCCCTATAACACAGGGTTATAGTCTTCAAAGACTTTGTCCATGGAGAAACATGGGAACAGATCCTGGACAGAAACTGCACATATGTGGGGCATACAGGAAATAATTCTGGTTCCACGTAAACCTTCAACTGAAACAGTTGACTTTAATATGGAGAGAGACTTCTCCCCTGTGATGAGCACATACTGCAGAGAAGCTGTGCAGCCATGACCTAAGAGCCTGGAGAGCCATGACCTAACACCCATCCACCCACAACAATAGGAAGCCGTGTGGGAATACCAAGCTCAGGGAGGCCTTCCCACCCAGCCCCATTATTGAGCAGTTCCCAAAGTTCACAGCAGGGAAGCCCTTCAAGTGCAGCAACTGGGGGCAGCCTTTGCAAGGAGCTCCACCCTCCTTAGCCACCTGACTCACCCTGAAGAGAGACTATGTAGATGTCCAACAAATACATATGTCTGCAAAGAGAAATCAACCCTTGTTGATCACCAAAAATTCACCCCAAAAAATTCAGAGAAACATCCTATGTAAGGAGAGTAGGAAGGCCTTCAGGCACACATGTAAACTGAAAAAGGGTCAGAAAATTCACTCTGGGCAAAGACCTTACAAGTGCATGGAATATGGAAAAACTTTCCACCAAAGTTATACTCTAAATCAGCACCAGAAGGCTCACACTGGTGAAAGACCCTATGAGTGTAACTAATACGGGAAATCCTTTGGCCACAGGTCTAACCTTATGAAGTACCAGAAGGTTCATACTGGAGAAAGGCCCTATGAGTACAGCCATTGTGGGAGAGCCTTTAGTGAAACCCAAGCCTTTGTTTGGCACCAGATTGTTCACACCAAAGAAAGGGTGTGATTTGGTGTGGGCACTTGGGCTAATCCCTCTCCCTATCCTTACATGCCCAGGCTGGACACCTGAGATATCGTCAGCAGTACCAGATTCCTCATCACCACCAACTCCAGCAGTCAGCTGCCCTCAGAGATGGAAGAGAGGGCACGAGCAAGTGAGGTTCTGGTCCCCGCAGCACTCAAGAATGGAACCATGGGAACTAGCATGCAGTGAGGATGCTGGTGGCTACCTTCTGGCTCCCAGGTATGGAGGGCTGTAACACTGTTAGGGATGTGGCCCAAGACAAGGTGTGATGTTTTCCACAAGTCACGGAGGTCTCCAACATTAATGCGAGGCTGCCTGGGCCAGAAGCTGTATGTTGATACTCCGACAACTGTGAACTGGTTCTTAATCCACTTAGTGCATTCTTAGTCCACTACTTTAGATGTGAGGAAAATGTACATCATAGACAGGACCATCGAGGCCCAAGTTCCCATGGGTTATAATCAGAGGAACCTGAGCAAATGCAGGTCAGCCTGACCTATCTTGGGCCTAAGCTTTGACTCTTCTTCTTCCATGTTGCATTTTGCATCCAGCTAGACATGTGCATCTATTTTATGCAAGTTTGAAGCATGTGGGTTTGGAAACCAGATACAGAAGAATGACTAACATCTCATTTGATGCTGCCAATTTGAATCAGTGTCAATGTTTCTCTTTACATAGTTGGGAGGGAATAAGTCTTGCATCTCCCTAGTTGTGGATGGTGAGGCCTGTAAGACTGTACCCCATGGTTAGAGGCTTGCCTGTATTTCACAAAAGACCCCCCTGGACAGTTTGATTGTATACAAGTGTGCTTGTCAAAGTGTAAGGGTACACTGCTTGGGGTGCATTAAATTCAACACAACCCAAGGAAATCTTGAAGAACTTTTATTTACTTGTTAACTAACAAGTAAGGAACCAGGGAGATAGCTCTCAAAACACTGACTCCCAGTGGAGTTAGTACAGGAAGCAATTATTAAGTGTTTTAGGGGATGGAGACAGGGAGCTTGCATATACATTAAGGAACTTATTCATATCTTATTACTTAGCCAATTTGGTTCACTTTGTATCTTCGTTTGCTGTCTTGATGGGGTCAAATTACTCCATTGGGTTTGTGTCTTTTTATACACTGGACACTCCAGAATGTCTTCCCACTCTCCTTTTCTCTCCTGATTCCAGCCCCTTGCTGTGCCCACCTTCTGGGCCTCATATCTTACCCTTTGCGTTTATCCCCTCATCTCTTTCTCTCAAGTCCTCCAACACCAGTCTCCCCTTACTGTGTCCTGACTTGGTCAAGCGTGTTTAAAATGTCTTATTAACATGTTATTGGATGACAGCCACTTGTGCATTCCAAGGGATTGTGGTCCAGGCATAACTAGAGCCAAGACCTGCCACCCGACATGGTGCTCCCCTGTCACCAGAGGCCATGTCTGTACCAAATCCCCCAAACAGGTAACTGAACAGGAGACCGACCTACCATGTCTCTTTGTATTCACACCTGCTCAGAGACCCCAAACCCAAACTGTCCAGGTCTGCAGTGAACCTAATCCCTGTCCCCTTGGCAGTGACCCCATGGATTACATCCTGGGTGTGTCCAATATGCACTCAGTGAACTTGTATTTCTCTGATCTTCAGTTGTTAGTGATATGGAGAAAAAAAGGCAAAAGAAATGTAGATTAAGTTAAATTTCCTTAAGCTTACAGCCCGTTGACAAATACTCGAGACAGAAAGAGTATGACATTGGTCCTGGAACTCCCAATTGTCTTAGCATTAATACCTTGCAAGAGAAAAAGAAAACAAAAAACCAGCAACAACAATCTTAGCTTGACATAAGCTAGGCTTCCAGGATCCTATAAATCTTCCTTAACCTATGAAAACAACTTTGTAAACTTCCGTTATCTCTACCCCATCAACTTAAAAGTATAAGCCAATCACTTCACACAATCCTGGGACAGCTCTATCTGCCCAAAGGTCCTGTCCCTGTGCTTTAAGAAAACCACCTTTTTTGCACTGATAATGTCTGAAGAATTCTTTCTTGACTATGTGCTCCAGAACCCCACATCAAATCATATCAGTTATCATGGAGCAGAGAAAGAGGAGGTGTCCTACGACCTGAAATATAACCCTTGTGAAATATACCCAGAACCATTTCCCTACAAAAACATATACTATAGGAGTAAAGACTGCGAGAGCAATTTCCATTTGGGGTAAGGACAGTGCTCCCATTCCAGGTCCCACTAGTCTTCTTCTCTCACCTAAGTGAGAGAGGTCATAGTCAACAGGGGCCAGGGCTCCAAGGAAATACATTGAATATGCTGTAGCCAGGGAAGGCAGTTGAGGTCAAGAGAAAGAAAGAAAAGAAAACAAAGGAAGGAAGGAAGGAAGGAAGGAAGGAAGGAAGAGAAAAAAGAAAGAAAGAAAGAAAGAAAGAAAGAAAGAAAGAAAGAAAGAAAGAAAGAAAAGAAAGAGAAGAAAGAAAGAAAAGAAGAAAGAAAGAAAGAAAGAAAGAAAGAAAGAAAGAAAGAAAGAAAGAAAGAAAGAAGGGAAGAAAACTATAGGAGTGGAGATATACTCCTGAGGCCCAGTCCCACTAAAGACCGAGTATTCATTGGAAGATTTAGTATGCTCCTCTCCCCTGTCACCCATACACCACATCAGTGGAGTTCCAGTGTAACAACAGTGCACTATAACTAAAACATATGCAAGACAGACTCTCTCCAAAGAAGAGTACTTACCAGAGCACAAAGTCTAGAGAAGAGACAACAACTAGGGCACTAGAGGAATTTGAAGCCTCCAGCACCCCCTGCTACAGCAAACATTAAACACAGCCCTCCTCCTATCCATATTACCATAAATCCTCATACAAACCTCCTGTCACCTTAGTTCCTCTTAACAAACATGTGTCTGGTGTTCAACAACAAATGACAAGGCATGTCAAAAGGCAAGAAAAAAGGCAGCCCAAAGACACACAAAGCAGTCATCAGAATGACACTCAGATGTGAACAGATGTTGGAATTATCAGACGGGTGTAAAATAGCAATGATTAAGATGTTAAGGGCTCTAGATGAAAAAATTGACAAAATACAGGAATAGACGGATAATGTGAGCAAAGAGATGGAAACTCTTAAGAAAAGATCAAAAGTTAGGGCTAGAAATAAAAAACACTGTAATAGAAACAAAGAGTGCCTTCAATGAGCTCATCAGTAGGCTCGACCCAGCCAAGGAAAGAATCAGTGCTCTACACAATTCAGCCCAATGCGAGTGTTTACTACTATCTGTTTTGCTTTTACTGATAGGGGAACAGGAGCTCACAGATGTCCAACCAAGTGGTTAGGGTCCAAGCACCTGCCACAGACAACACCCCCCATAACCCCCCATCTCCCGTGCCATCTTGTTCAGGGTAGAATGGGAGCCAGGTATATGTATTGGAGCTATTTTGTGTACAGAGGAAGATTTGTTGCTGCTATTCATTTCCAATTCATTAAATTATGAATTTATCAAACAATGAGCATTTCTCTCAATATTAGGCATCAAGATCCCTGTAGTCTAACTAATTCCACATTATAGGGATGATTTTATATTATTTTATTTTATTTTTTCAAGATTTTATTTGTCAGTAACCTCTACACCCAACATGGGGCTCCAATTCACAACCCTGAGATCCAAAGTTGCAAGCTCTAGTGACTGAGTCGGCCAGGTGCCCCCATAGGGATACTTTTTAAATAAGAAATTAAATGTCTCCAAACATTCAAAGAGTGCTTGAAATGTTAATGCCTCTAAGCTTTGGATAAAATCACGAATTTAATACTTACATTTTCTTAAATTCCTTCAAAGGGAGCAACATTTACACACAAATATTCCAAAATTGTTGTGGTCTCTTGCATTGTGATTATCTGGAGAGCACATTTCTTTATCTCATGTGAATTTACATCAATTCTCACCTAAATACTTAGACACAAGTATGAAATGAAAGCACATAAACAGGTTTTGGTGGTTAAGAATCGGCCTTTGGTTTAGCTGCACCTTTACATCGGCTGCTGCCTTTCTATTCGTGGGAGTAATCAGATATGAACTGTGTGACCTCACTTGTAGTATAATGTGGCTCATTAATATTGCTAGATGTGTCCTATTTAAATCTATATGACCGTGCTCTCTTGCATTATGACGATTTACAAATAGTGTTAATTCTAAGGACGGGTGTTGCTGACATAGATGCGTATATAAGGGCGGAGGAAGGGAGGAAGGAAGGCGGCAAGAATGAACGAACTCTACAGATTAATTCCGTATTTCCTTATAACAGCTCTACGATGGGTAACGTCATTGTACCATTTTATGTACGAAGATGAAGGACCCTGACAACAAAACCTAAAACAAACCCTCACACTAGAGCAACAAAGAGGAAAGCTCTCTTCTCCAGCAGTCGTGGGCGTGTACTGAGACCGCCCTTCCTTTTGTTTTCACGTGTGGCAGAAACTCAGGTTGGTCCCCAGGAGACAGGACCAAGGCATCAATATCCTGATGTGCCAGCCACACCTAGACGACCCAAAGACAGGCAAGTCTGGGAAAGTACATTTTGTGCGGTCCAGTTTAGCAGGGAAAACAGATGGCTTAGCAAAGTGTCAGAAAACAATTCACACTCCAGAAAAATTTAGCCTAGGGGCTTGCAAACCTGATGTTAACCCCTTTACAAAACACGGAGAGGTCAATCCAGGGCACAGGCCTCCAGAGGTAGAGCCAGGCTCTGTGCCAAAGCACCGTCCCTCCTAACTCGCCCCTCTCATCAGGCTATGTCCTTTTATTTATTTGTTTATTTATTTATTTATTCATTAAAAACATTGTTTTAATGTTTATTTATTTTTGAGAGGGATATATATATTTTGAGAATATATATGTTTATATATTTTGAGAGGGAGAGAACGAGCAGGGGAGGGCAGAGAGAGAAGGAGATTCAGAATCTGAAGCCGACTCCAGGGTCTGAGCGGTCAGCAAGGAGCCGGAGGAGGGACCAAACTCACAAACCCCGGTATCATGACTTGAGCCGAAGTCGGCTGCTCAACCAACTGAGCCACCCAGGGGCCCCTATCAGGCTTTGTCTTTATTTTTTATTTTTATTTTTATTTTTTTCCCCCTTCACGCTTTGTCTTTAAGCCCGGTGCCGGGGTCGCCTCCTGGGACCTCAGCAATTTCCGCTTCTGCGCGTCCCGCGTTAAGTCTAGTCCGCCGCGTGGGCGAGTGTCTAGAGCCCAGGACCCCGAGCGCAGGACGCCGAGCCGGGCGATCGCACACTTCACTCCCCGGGATCCACGGAAGCTGGGGAGCCCCTGCGGGACTCCATTTCCCAGCGCGCCGCGCGGGGATGCCTAGACGTTGCCGCGGATATCAAGCGGGGCTCCGCCCACGCGGGACGGGAACTGCGCTTCCCAGAAGCCGCCGCGCGTGCGTCCGCAGCGTGCACTGGGCCTATGAGGACTTTCGGGGGCTGGACTTCCGGCGTCCCGGACTGTCACTTTGCTACCGGGCGTTGGGCCACACCGGTATTGGTGAACTGGAGCGCCGCGAGCCCCCAGGCCGGTTTCTTAGAAGGTTTGGAGACCCGAGGCGAGGGCTGGGAGGAAGACCCGAGCGGTGGGCCGTCTCGCGCACGCCCTGGTTGCGGGCGACGGTCGCGCCCCGAGCCTAGGCTTCTCCGTGAAGAGCCTGGGCCGCTCCACGGGGCTGTGGGGCGGCGCCCCGAGTCACGTGCTGTCCGACCCCGGGACGGCGGGGGAGGCGGCGCCCTGAGCGACCCTGCCTTAGACGGCCCGGGAGGCTGAGACCAGGAGCCGGCGAGTCCGTGTTGTCCGTCTCTTTCTGCGAGTCCCCAAGTACAGGTTCTGATGGCGACCGCGGCGCTGACAGACCGGGCCCAGGTGAGTAGAGGAAGCGTAAGGCTCCCATCCGCCCGGATCCCTCCTCGAAGGACCCGATCCTCGACGCAGGGAGAGACTTTACCTGCACGTTTTGTCTCCCCTCTCGGTTCGTCCTAGGCCCCGGCGTTCAGGCCAGTGGAGCGTGCACGTGTGAGATCCCCATTTCTGACAGCCAAGGGAGTGAGGTGTAGAAGGAAATTCCAAGCAGAGGGTCCCGCACGTGCAAAAGCTGGGAGGGGAAACTGAGCCTAGGTGGTTCCGGAGCTGAGCTTCCTGACGTGAGCACGGGAGAGAAATGGCAGGCTTGAGTTGCATCGGGGGCCATGGGATGACTCTAACAGAGCCTGGATATGCTTTAAGTTAGAGACTTTAAAGTAACCCACCGTTTGCTTGGCGGAGAAATGACGCAGAGGGGGTGGCTGTGTGCAGGGAGCAGGCAGCACCACAGTCCAGGTGGCCGAAGACGGCACCCGCTGCACACGGGGCCAGTGGAGATGGGAAAGTGGCTGGATCCTGGAACGATCTGATGTCTCAGGTGCGGCGTGTGAGCGAGTGCCCCGAGTGGAGCACAGTCCCAAGTGTTTAAGCCGAGCACCCAGGAGAATGGAGTTGGTGTAGACAGAAACAGGAATTTGAAGGGAAAACAGGTTTCAGAGTAAAATCAGGGAGTCTGTGATGTCCCAGAGTGGAGGTATCATGTGGACCTGGAATTGTAGGTGTCCAAGGACAGAGTCCTGGTATTTGGAACCAAGGCAGGGCCTGGGAATCAGACTTAGGAGGAGGGAATAGCGTAGATTCAGCTAGGGATGGGTAGTGCTCCAGGGAGATGCAAAGAGGCTGGTGGCCCCTGGGGCTCTCAGGGGAGGTCTGGCAAGTGGCTGAAGGGAGGGTTTTGGCCAAGGAAATGGGGGGCGAGGAGCACATGGCTATAGAGGGAGAGGGGAACTGGCTTCCTGTGTGGCGACCAGACTCTTGGGGCCAGTCCTATAGTGACTGGAGGGGATTAGCCGGTCCTTCAGGCTGAAGGAGCAGCCTTGGAATGTCAGGCAGGTTCAGCAGAGGCAGGCATCCTTACGGGGATGGGCATGTCTCTTGGGTCCACAGCTAGGACTTGTACAGTTGCTAATTACAAGAACAGGTAAGGGCGTGGCACGTCTGGAGAGGGTCATCTTGTGCAAAGACTGGAGCATGAGTGGACACCTGGGCCTGCCTTTGGAGTGGCAGCCATCTGAAGGCCATGGGCTTGCTCTGGCTGCCTTGTATAGAGTGGCTAGTAGGGAGTCTGAGAAGACCTGTCTGCCCTAGACAGGGTAGGGTGGAGGGGAGGGGAGGGAAGTTTCGTCTGCAGAGTTGCAGAGCCCTGGGGTGGGGCGGGGGGGGAAGGTAAGCATCTGAGGGACACTAGTTGGGGTAGCCATTGGGACAGGGAGGCGGGTCCTGGGTTCCACAGCCAGAACTTAGATTGTGTCTGCCTTCCCCTGCCCACTCTTGTAGGGCCTGATGGCCTTTGAGGATGTGGCCGTGTACTTCTCCCAGGAGGAGTGGGAGCTCCTGGACGCAGCCCAGAGGGCCTTGTACTGCCATGTGATGTTAGAGAACTTCGCGCTTGTGTCCTCACTGGGTAAGGCCCTGGGTTTTCCGTGGGAAGCTCAGTCGTTGCCAGCACTAACCCCTTCTCTCCTGTTGGCCTGTGAGCAGCCTCACACCATTTGGCTGAGTGTCCCTGTGCCACTGTGGTGCCTGTGTCTAGGCTCGGCCCCTTTCATCTGGTGCTTCCAACATGGTTCTCCTCACAGGGACCATTGAACTTTTCCTGTGAGTCCTGCCCTGCAGTGAGGCTTCAGATGACACCATCTATGTCCCACTAAGCCCCTCACCCCTGCCATCTCTTGGGCAGTAGGTTGTCCTGAGCTGGGCCTGGCCCCTCACTTGCTTGTGTTTTCTCACAGGACTCTCTGCCTCACGACCCCGGGTGGTCCTGCAGCTTGAGCGTGGCGAAGAGCCCTGGGTTCTCAGTGGGACAGTTGTGACACCAGCCAGGAATGCTCAGAGAAAGCCCAGCCCTGGTGAGTGGGGGCTCAGAGGGTGTGAGCTTGGGGCTAACCAATGGCCAGGCTTCTGTCCCCCGTTTCCCTGCTTTCCTGGACACTTTCATCTCCTGCTTCCGGCCTGCCTCCCTCCTGTTTTCCTACCATCAGCCTCTCCTGGTGGCTCTGGCCTTGGCTTGCCATTCAAGGGGGAGCTCCCAGGGTACCCCATTCCAGGCACTGGGGCACAGCCTCTATCTAGCAGGTCTCTCCTGCTCCTGCCCTCATAGAGTTCACCATGCTAGGGAAGAGGCAGTGGGGAAATGGGGTTTGTGAGTAAAGCTTATAGGATTCGGTAGCCTCCAGCAAAGGCCTACCCACTAGGCCCATCCTGATCACCCCCTCTTGGCCAGGATGACCCAGGATATACCATTTCTATGCCTTCAGGTCCCTGTCATCTGGCATATGACAAGGTTGTTCCTGAAGCAGCTTTGCCAGTGACCTTCCAGAATGGCTCCCTTCCAGCACCTACCTTCACAGGCACCTGCGAACGTGGGAAAAGCTCAGTGGGTTGGCAGGGCACCTCCCTCTCTCAGGAGAAAAAGTCCACAGGCGTGTCGGTAATCTATTGGGAAAGGCTCCTGCTGGGTCCTGGCAGCGGGGAAGCCAATGTCAGTCTGCGGTTAACCTCTCCACTGAGGACTCCTGAGGATAGCCCGCCTAGGGAGAAAGTCCTCATGAACCGCCCCATGCCAGACAAGCAGCTGAGGCCATATGGGGGCCAGAAGCCATTTGGGCAGGATGGCCCTGGAAGAGGCTGCCCCAAAATTCCAGAATTTGAGGCTAGTCTCACCTCTGGGGAAAGAGAAAAGGGTGGAACTAGCCTCAAGCCTCATGGACTCCCTGCTAGCCAAGAACCCCCTACCTGGGATCAGCTGGGCAAGGCCCTCCACACAGGCCCCAGCTTCCTCTCCGGGGAGAAGCCCTTCGAATGCAGGGCGTGCACCAAAGTGTTTCTGAAGAGCTCTGACCTGCTCAAGCACCTGCGCACCCACACTGGAGAGCGGCCATACGAATGCTCTCAGTGTGGCAAGGCCTTCAGCCAGACATCACACCTGACGCAGCACCAGCGCATCCACAGCGGTGAGACACCCTATGCGTGCCCGGCCTGTGGCAAGGCCTTCAGGCATAGCTCCTCGCTGGTGCGGCACCAGCGCATACACACCGCTGAGAAGTCCTTCCGCTGCAGCGAGTGCGGCAAGGCCTTCAGCCACGGCTCCAACCTCAGCCAGCACCGCAAGATCCACGCAGGCGGGCGGCCCTACGCATGTGCTCAGTGTGGCCGCCGTTTCTGCCGCAACTCGCACCTGATCCAGCACGAGCGCACACACACGGGTGAGAAGCCTTACACCTGTGCCCTTTGTGGTGCCGCCTTCAGCCAGGGTTCCTCCCTCTTCAAGCACCAGCGCGTGCACACGGGTGAGAAGCCCTTCGCCTGCACACAGTGTGGCCGCGCCTTCAGCCACAGCTCTAACCTCACGCAGCACCAGCTGCTGCACACTGGGGAGCGGCCCTTCCGCTGCGGGGACTGTGGCAAGGCTTTCGCCAAGGGCGCAGTGTTGCTCAGCCACCGACGCATCCACACGGGTGAGAAGCCCTTTGTGTGCGCACACTGTGGTCGTGCCTTCCGCGAGCGCCCGGCCCTGTTCCACCACCAGAGGATCCACACGGGAGAGAAGCCCGTGCGGCGACCTCGGCGTGGGGCAGGCCAGTGCCCCCAGGCCAGGCCTTCTTCAGGGGCACCATCAGAGGGCACTCTGGGCAGAGTAGCTGGGCCCACTCCCACCTCAGGCCCACCGGCAGTTTCAAAGCCTGCTGACGCCTGAGCTCACAGCTCCAGCCTCCCCCAGGCTGTGGGAAAATGCCCTTGTTCCCTGCACATTCTGGAGAAGCCCTGTGCGTGCCCTGTGGTGCCATCTGCACATGGTGACGATATTTGCCATTTCAGCACCAGCTCACTCCAACTCTAAGAGATCCGACTACAGAAAGATCAGGGGGATGGACGTGGAGGCTGGGACTTTGGTGGGCAGAGACTGGGCAATCAGAGTGCCGCTTCATGCCTGTTATGACTGTGAGCACTCAGGTGAGGAGGGGAATGCTGGAATGTTGGGGAGGCAGTCCTAGGAATTTCTGACGCCCGCGCACATACTGGCCAACAGGCTGGCCCTCAGGATATTCTCTCAAGACCTCAGTTCATCAGAGGCTTCTGGGAGCAGGCCCAGTGGATAGTAAGTCAGATTGGGGTCTGGTGTTGGCCTTGGGCTCTGAGCCTCAGTTTCCACCTCTGGGGAAAAGAAGAGAGAGGGAGAGAGATTCAGGCTACAGAGGGTATTTGCAGCACCGTGACAAGCAGGATCTCGATTAGGGCCAACATGTGCCAACTGCCAGCCCTGTGAGATGGCTACTATGGCTGGTATCCCCACTTCTCAGTTGAGGAAACTGAGGCAGAGAGTGGGAGTGTGCTGCTGCACAGAGCAGAGCCCAGGACTTAAATCCAGGTCATAGGCCCAGCTCATCTCTCTGCCCCCATGCTCTGGCACTCGTGCTCTAGTCTGCCAGTGTGAAGGCTGGGCGATGCCAAGCCTGGTTTCCTGCACATGGCAGTCCCACAGGACGTGGAGGAAGTAGAGGTGGAGGTCCCTGGGGTAGGAGGAGGGAGACAAACATCAATGTGTTCCTTCAGGTTTCACCCAAGCCTCAGCCCTGGCCGTGCCCTGTTGTTACCAAAGTCACCATTACAGGGGTGTTTATATCCCCACTGCCCTGGTGAGAGGTGACCACGATAACAGGTTGGAGACCAGATGGGACTACTTGTTTCTGCAGGGTCAGTGGGCATGTGCCCACCTGTTCTCTTCCCTCAGTTGGAGAGAGGATTTGCTGTTACCTAAGGCCGCGTGTGTGTGATGCCCTCCCATCATGGGACACCTCCACGTGGCTGGGACACGTGGTGGACTGGGGCCCAGGTTTCTCCCTGTGGCCCTCAGCAGAGCAGGCCCTGTCTTGACCTCAGGCCTCACCCCTAGGGATGTTAGTGGTCTCTTGGGAACAAAAAAAAGACCAAAAATTATAAGTTGGAGTGGATGTACATTGTGTAAATCCCTGTGGAAATTCACAACCTCAGTCTCTCCTCCCAGCCTCCAGGTCATGGTTCAGACAGCTTTAACAACACAGTCTAGAGAGGCTTCCTGATAAAAATGTCTTTGTCAATCATGTGAGGTGTAACAGTCTGATGCCTGTTTCATCCTAGGACATTGTAGTCATGCCTTCTGTGTGTTGTCATTGAGCTGCAGGGTTGGCTTTGTTCCACATCTTTGAGAGGCCAAAGGCTACATATGTAGCCTGTCTGAGATCCACTGAGGGGCTGGAATACCTGTGCCCCTTGGCAGCCAGAATGGGTGTGCACCAGCCAGGAGGGTAGATAGCATGGGGCTGCCCCAAGCAGGAATTCTATCTGATATGAGTCTTTGTGAATCTGGTTGGGGAATCTGAGGCAGGGTTCACCAGTGGTGGCCAGAAAGATTGACTCCAGCCTGGTGGGTCTCTAGTCCCTCCACCTCCAAGATTGGCAGCCATCTGCCATGTACAATGAACACAGACCTTTCACCCTCCCATTCTCGCACCCTGCCATCAGGGCCAGACCTGTCATTTGCTTTTGGAATCTCACTTCTAGCAAGGAGAGGAGTCCTGCTGGACCCACTCCCAAAGATCCTTGGGTCCAGGTCCTCTGTGCCAGGCCTCATGGTATCCTACAGGCCCCTGAGCCACTGTCCACGCCTCCTGGACTCATTCTTTCTCCCCTGCTTTGGTACACACTTTTGCGTCACCCCCATCTTACTTTCCCCCAGGGTGGCTTCCATGAGGGTCCCTAGGTCACAGCCTCAGTTTGCCCAGATGTGCAATGCAGACAACCCCCACTCTGATAGCTCTTCTCAGGAGCCCATGGTATTCAGGAGCAAGGGCATAAGTCAAACATCTAGTGGGTACTCAGCAAGTGTTATCCAACCTTTTCTGCATCTTGGACTGAAGCTCCTGGAGTTCTCACCCCTTGAGCTGGGCCTGATGCCCTATCCCATTTCCTCCCCCGTCTCCTCCCCGGTCTCCTCCCCACTTAACCATTCTTTTCACCTGTGCGTTTGGCCCCCTGCTATCCCTCACTTCCTCCACCCTCCTCAAATCCACCCCTCCTAGTACTGAGGTCTGGTCAGTGCCCTCCACCCAGGTCCTTAAGGAGCAGCAACCATGATTACCTGCTTTCCCCCTTGTCTTGGCCTTTACATTTATCTCCCCCAAACATCTGTGGTCATGTTGGACCTTGGCCTGTCAGGCTAATCCTTCTGCTCTTTATCCCGAACAGGCTGAGTGTAAAAGTGTCCTTGAGCTCTCTGGGTCAAGATGATGAATTGAACACATACATTTCACTTGGTTCAGAAACCCACTGGAGGTACAGAGATGAGAGTGTTTAAAAACATAAACCCACAAGTATAAGGATGTGGAAGAGGTCAACAGCAATGGCATTCTGAAACTAGAAGTGGATGTGGGATCTATCTCTGATTTAGAGAAAGCTAAATACTGATTTGGTACTGGGGGAAATGGACAGAGGTCCCCTAAGGCCTATACTGCAGAACTCCAGAGGGCTTGAAAACTAGCAGCCCCCTGGGAGAGGAGTCCTAAAACAGGACTAGAAAGAGAACTACTGAAGCTGTTAGAACACCAGTTCTTCCCCGTAGAGTGGTTGGTGGAAGAGTCGTTTCTGGGGAATCCACACAGAGAAACGATCTAAGTCCCCACAAAACAGCCCAGTCTGATGACATTACTTAGAAGAGTTGACAAGTCCCAGCCATGCACATGGGCAGAGCTTCCAATTGGTGTGTAAGACCAATGCTGTTTATTGAGTGCTTGTAGCCAGGGATTACTAGGTATCACAAGAAATCAAAACACGCATATGCAAATTAGGATTGAATAAGTCACTGTTCAACTACTTGATTCTTGGAAGCAAAACACCCCTTTCCACAGTGATTTTAACAAACTAACTTTGCCTACTGAGATTTAAACTAAAGATCATTCTTACTAGCTTTGGTACCCAAAGTAAAAAGTTAGCGTCCCAGAACTGGATAGAAATCATCCCTCACTTTGCAGTACTGGCATCTGAAGACACGTCTGAGACTCTGAGGGTATATAAATCATGGGACAGCTTCTTGATGTGTAAATGAGTGTTCCCTGTTCCTTGTTCCCGCATGTCCCCAGCAGAGGTCGAATGGAGGACCCCATCAGGGGACTCACTGGAGTCATGCTCGAGAGTTGGCAGAGGTCAACAGATCAGACTGTCTTAATGGGTCGGAGTCGGCTTTCTTCAGGGACCGCCGGGAGGCGAGTCCCTGCCAAACCATACTACCCAGGCCATCACTTCCGGCCTCCCTGGAGGACAGGGTGACGCTCTGGCCGTTGCCTTGGAAACAGATGGAGGCGGGCTGGTGTCCTCTAGCGGTTACCAAGAGGATTGCTCCGCGACAAGAACTAAGCCACAAGAGGGGGCTGGGGAGGGGCGGAGGTGGGGTGCTAGCTCTGAATGGCCATAAGGTCACGCTCCTCCCCTCCGCCTCACTTGCCAATAGGAGCCGGGTCCGCTGTGCACATGCGCAGGATCCTAACGTACCCTCCATCACGGCTGTTGGTGAGTCTAGGGCTCGGATGCAAAGGAAGAGTGGTAGCTAGTGACGGGAGGGAGCCCCCAAACTGCGATTCTTCAGATTCCTCTAAGAGGAACAGCTCTCAGTTCTGAGAGGCCTTTGGAAATGAGCATCCGCTGGCGGAGGCCGCGCCCGTCCTTGCTTGCTGGGTCTCACGGGAAACGTAGTCCGAAGGGGGCGGGGCGGGGGGGGGGGGGAGGCAGTAGTTGCCGAGCAGGCATGTGATTGGCCAGGGCAGAGTCGCCATGGCAGCGCGCGGCGGGGCGGGAGTGGCGGGGGCTCTTACCGGAAGTGGCCTCCCGGCCAGGACACAACGGTTGAGGTGAGCGCGGGCCTGACCGGATTGGGCGCGGTTTTTTCCACCCCCTGGGGACCCGGCCGCTAGATGCTGTCTGCACTCCAGAGTGCCCGCCTACCTCCCGACCTGCCCGTCGCGCCCCACCTCCGAGCCTAGGCCTAGGCCTTTCCGCCCACAACAGGTTCCCCGTCCTTGGGCAGAACGTCTTCTCTCCTATTCTTTTTGGAAGATAGATTTCGGGGGGGCCAGGCCTTAGTGTAGCTGGTCTGACAGGCCGCCCAGGTGGGCGTGTTTCATTTAGAACCTCTTGAGGGCCGGGACACGGTGTCCGCTCACGACTCCACGCAACTGCAACTCGTGGTTTTGTTTTGTTTTGCTTTTCACGTGCTTAGTGCAGGCGGCGTGAGTCATTCACATTTCTCTGTGGTTAGCGAGCACGGTGTCTCAGAGTCCACCCCCCGCCTCGATCCATGGCGCAGACGTGCCACTTAAGTCAACATGTCCTGATGTCCTGGAGATCGTGGGGACATACATTCCACCATAACCTAGCATGGCTCTTCCCACCTTCATTTCTCCTGCTCACCAGGGATTAAGGCCCTACCAGGACCCTCCCTGGCTGCTTGTCCCTTGGCCTCCTGCCTGACTGACCACTCCCCTTCCTCCTGTGCTGCTCACTTTCCCTGGCTCCTGAGTCAGACCCTGGAAGCCTGTGATGATCATTCATTTATCTACCTCTTAACCATCATCTCCTGCAGTTTCCTGGAAATGCCATTGGACAACTTGCCTCCAAGCATTCATCCACAAGGCTTTCTTCTGCATTCAGTTCCTTTCAGCAGCCAGCTCCCGTGACCCTTCCCTCCATGAAGTTTTCCTAGCCTCATGCTTCCCTGTGGCAAGAGTCCTCTCTGAACCAGCCCCCTGGGCTGGGCCTGTCTGCCTTACCCTAGCCATGGCCTCTTGGCCCCCACCCTGACCCCTCCTTTCCTGCAGGTCTCTTTTGTTGGCTACAAGAAGACACCCAGTACAACAATGCCATCCCCACTGGGCCCCCCACGCCTGCCCTCTGTGGACCCTGTGGCCACTCTGGAGGAGCCCGAGGCAGCACGCCTGCGTTTCCGGGGATTCTGCTACCAGGAGGTGGCAGGTCCCCGTGAGGCCCTGGCGCGGCTGCGAGAACTGTGCCGCCAGTGGCTGCGGCCGGAGGCATGCTCCAAGGAGCAGATGCTGGAGCTGCTGGTGCTGGAGCAGTTCCTGGGCACGCTGCCCCCTGAGATCCAGGCCTGGGTGCGGGGCCAGCGGCCAGGCAGCCCTGAGGAGGCTGTAGCCCTGGTCGAGGGCCTACAGCATAACCCTGGGCAGCTGCTGGGCTGGGTGAGTGTGGCCAGCATTGACTTCTTGGAGGGACAGAGCAAGACTAGAGCCTCTGTGACTTGCCTCTCCCCCTCAGATCACAGCCCATGTCCTGAAGCAAGTGGTGCTCCCAGCGGCACAGAAGATAGAGGAGTCTTTGGGGAGACCCCAGCCTTCAGGGACAGTGGAACTTCTCAGGGCAACCTCTGGGGAGGAGCCACAGGACACCCAGATGGAGGGGTCTCCCCAGCTCAGCTGCAGTGTGAAGGAGGAGCCTGATGCTGATGGGCAGGAGATGGGTGAGAGTGGGAGCCACATTAGGTCCAGGGGATTCCTGGACGATATGTGGACATCGCTAGCTAGGGTAGGGGATTCTAGGAGGGGTTGTGCTGGGGCTGGGGGTTTCCTAGGGGGAATGTGAATGTCCTCGATGGGACTCAGGAGGGACTGCAGACTTCAGAGATGGGTCCCCAGGAAGCAGGAGGAAAGGACTGGCTGGCACTGACACACAGAGTAGCCTCCTGCCTGCTGGCAGATGAAGGCCAAAGCTGCAGCACCAATACCAGCTCACCTGCCCTGGCCCACCTGATCCTCGCCTGCCTCATTTCCTAGCACCTTCCAGCCCCCTACATCCATCCCAGTCCCGCGAGGGGTACCCAGGACACCGGGAACCAGCCGCCACCTCCTTCCACCCACCCAGGATTCAGGTGAGCAGCCCCAGGTGGGAGGTACAGGCCCCCAGTGGGAGGAGCATGTCCTTGGTGGACACTCTATTCTGTCAGTTTTTCAGGCTTCTTGGCCAGCAGCTTTTGTGCTCTTTGCTGCCCAGAAGTGGAGTTGCTGTCAGGGTCCCTCCTGTGGGTCCTGGGAGACAGGGACAGGCTGGTGGTCTCTAAAATTGGAAAGGATTTGAACCTCGGGCCGTGGAATCTGGTTTAGAGTGACTGAAATTCGTAGGGGTTGGCTTCCTCACTTACAGGGAAATGGTGATTTTGATGTTTCCAGCAGTCTTAAGCTGGCCCCTGGAGATTTGAACCCTCATATGCAGGTGGTGAGGGGTCAAGATGAGGAACCCTGGCAGGAAAGCCTGAGCTTCACACAGCAGTCTGGCCTCCCTTGCACACCTGAGATCAGAATGGAGATACCTAGGAAATAACCTGCAGCCACTTCTTTCCTGGGGCTTTTCTAAAAGGCCAACCAGCCCTGGGCTGTGGCCAGCTGGGCACAGAAACTCCACTGAGGCCCCTGCTACCTGGAACGCTTGGTTCCTGAGTGTGGACAGCAGGGGTCCTGTCCTCTCCTGGCAACTTTGCTCCTAAGCCATTCCATTGGGGACCGTCCCCAAGGGAAGAGCTAGTTGAGATGTGCTTCAAGGCTAAAAAGTTCCTCCAGGCCCTCCACAGCCTGATGGACAGTGGGAAACAACTGGGTGGGAAGGCCACTCTCTCCAAAGCCTCTTGACTTCCGGTAGCATTCCAGCAGTGGCTGCCACCTTCTTGTCCCTGGAGCTGCAGTGGCTTGTCTGTCAGGCTTGTTTCCCACCCCAGCAAAGCCCCAGATGATGGGATTTGGGGAGGCAAGGAGAGCAGACCTGGGAACAGAGAGTGCATCACCTGGTAAAGCCCACAAGGGTCCAGCTTCAACTACCAGAGTTCACCCTCTGGCAACAGGCAGGAGCCAGCCCACCACCTGTCCCACATACGTCATCTGAGCCTGAGATGCTTGGCTGCACCTCCTAATGTGAGTCCTCCTGCCCTCGACCTCTCCACAGCCAGGTCGACACATCTAGGAATGCTGACAGCCCTCAGCAGCTCCCCCAGGGAGGATCTCTGTTACTTTTGTAACCAGAGGCTTGGTGAGAGGTGGCTGGGTCCTCTTGGGTCCCCAGGCCTTTTGGTCTCAGTGCATCACACACTGTTCAAGGCAAGAGGGTGAGGCCAGCCACATCTGTCCCCACCTAGGCTTCCCCCAAAACCCATCCAGGGGTCCTCAGCTTCAAAGTGTCTGACTAGAATATGGCGTGGGGCTTCTGAGGGGGACAAGTGCTAGTAGCATCCCCACCCCACCCTCCAGTGAGCTGAAGGACAACTCCTCTCTGCCTTATTTCCCAACCTTCATACACCTTTCTCAGCTTCATCCTTAAGAAGCAAAAGAGCCTTAGGTAACCTGGCCGCTTCCCCAGGTAACTAGTAAGGTTGTGGCCAGGGAACATGGGTAGGGTAGGGCACTGCAGAGCAGGGAAGAGGATGGGGGGTGGACAGGCACCAAGGGTGATGGGCTGCATCCTGGCAGGAGGAGTGGGGGCTACTGGACCGGTCACAGAAGGAACTGTACTGGGACGCGATGCTGGAGAAGTATGGCACGGTGGTCTCCCTGGGTGAGGACCAACCACAGCCCCTCCTTTGGTGCCTGTGTACCACCTTGGCTATAGGGCTCCCTGCCCGACCCTTTCCTGTGCACGCTTCCCAGCTTTTACTCATGTTTGCCCTCCTTACCTAGGGGCACCCTGTCATTTGCCAGGATCCCCACCCCTGTCCCTAATGTATGAGAACCCCTCACCGGCCCCCATGCCAGGACTGCTACCTGACTGTCCCTCACCCCAGCAGGGTTACCGGCCCCCTTGCCAGAGGCACGGGTTGAGTCGGAGCCAGGGGTACTGCGCTCGGGGACAGAGGGTCAAAGAAGCCTCCACCCGGGTGAGTGCTTCTCCATGTGATCTGAACCGCCTGTTGCCTGGTGGAGTGGGAGCTTGTCTGCCCCCACACACCTGGTGGGAGGGATGGGAATGTCAAGGACGCTGGGCTACCTGGGACTGCCAACTCTCCTTCCCCAGGAGATGAGAGTGAGAGTCACTGTGAGGGTCCACCCCGCTGCCCAGAGGCCCAGCCACCCCAGGGCCCCAAGCCTGTCACCTGGGAGGGCCCATCTGGGGCCTCCGTCTCCACCAGGGCTACACCGGGAGCAGGGCTGGAGGCCGGCGCCCCGCGGAGGAAGCCTTACACCTGTGAGTTGTGCGGCCGAGGCTTTGATTGGAAATCGGTGTTTGTCATCCACCACCGGACGCATGCGGATGGGCAGGCCACGCGGGCCCCGGTGCTGGCTGTTGGGGGTGCTCAGAAGCTGCCACCAGGTTCCCGGGAGCCGGGCACACCACGCCACCCCCGGCGTGCACTCCCAGGCCCCCGGAGCTATGCGTGTGAGGAATGTGGGCGCAGCTTCAGCTGGAAGTCTCAATTGGTCATCCACCGCAAGAGCCACGCAGGCCAGCGGCGCCACTTCTGTGGCGACTGTGGCCGCAGCTTCGACTGGAAGTCCCAGCTGGTCATCCACAGGAAGAGCCACCGGCCGGAGGCCCCATGAGTGGCTCCAGAAGGCAGCCTCGTCTTGGGAGCCTTGCAGCCTCCAGGTCCTGGACACAGTTCCTGGCAATCTGGTTCCAGCCTTCCTTGGGCTGCTTGGTCTCTGTGTGAGATATGTGGAGGCAACAGAGGACATTCGTGAATCAGAGTTCCCAGGAGAGTCCCCTGACCCCAGTTCAGTCTCCCCAAAACAGCCACCTGGGTGTAAGTAAAAGAAGCCACTGCTCCCTCAATAGCCTAGTGAGGCCTGGGCTGCAATAAACTGCCTAAGCTGAGTGACTTCCAAGCTCCAAGGTCCCCAGCTGTGACCTGATGCAGATGGACAGGTTAAGGACTCTCCTTACCCCTGGGACCTTGTTGGCCCCAGGTGGCTGATCAAAAACTGCCCTTTCTACCCCTTCTGAAGCTGCTGGGCCTGATGTCTTGGCGTAGACAGTCCAGAAAGCTCAGGAAAGCATGCCTTGCTTTGTTTGCAGACAGATGGAAAACTCATGGCCCTCTACATTTTAGATTTGTAACAAGTTGCATTTTTTTTTTCAACGTTTTATTTATTTTTGGGACAGAGAGAGACAGAGCATGAACAGGGGAGGGGCAGAGAGAGAGGGAGACACAGAATCGGAAACAGGCTCCAGGCTCTGAGCCATCAGCCCAGAGCCCGATGCGGGGCTCGAACTCACAGACCGCGAGATCGTGACCTGGCTGAAGTCGGACGCTTAACCAACTGCGCCACCCAGGCGCCCCCAAGTTGCATTTTTATAATGGGAAGTTTCTACATAAGAATCCCGATCTCTGCTTTCTTGCTGGCCATAATATCAGCAATGGCACTTCTCCTGCCTGGCAGCTGGAGCCACAGAGCAGGCTGTACTCACCAGAAGGGCCAGCAGTCCTGGTATCCTGCTCCACCTTGTTCCTGAGCCACCCACATCACTCCCTGGCCTCCTTGTCCTTGTCCTTTGAGCCCTTGAGTCCCAGCTTGAGTGGACATTAAGGGGACCTCCTTTGCAAGTATGGATGGACAAGGAGGGTGGTCTCTGAGAAAAGGGTCCACAAACAGATGTCCCATAGGCCATGTGATTTTAAAGTAGTTGGTGTTCACTTAGAAAAATTTGAAATCTATAAGAGGGCAAAGATGATGAAAATGATCCCCAATTCCACTGTCTGATAGCAGTGCTTATTCCAGGTGTTTGCAGGAGTGTTTTTGTTAATGTTTATTTATATTGAGAGAGAGCAAGTGAGCAGGGGAGGAGCAGAGAGAGGGAGAGAGCAGATCCCAAGCAGGCTCTGCACTGTCCACACACAGCCTGATTTGGGACTTGAACTCAGGAACTGTGAAATCATGACCTGAGCCAAAATCAAGAGTCTGATGCCCAAGTGACTGAGTCACCTGGGCACTCCAAGGGTGTTTGATAAAGCTTCTTGTGGAGATACTGTGTATGTCATGCTTTTCTCACTCCCTCACTTCCCTGTTATTAAAAACACATGTTTTTTAATGCGTGGGTGAAAATTCCCTGTCTGTCCAGCACTATCATTTCTACCAAGCCCAGATATTTCATTTTCTGCCTCATGGTGTCCAATACTGTGATGCACACTCCTGAGCATACACTTTGGATGCAACTCTGGTTATTTTCTTTTGTTTGTTTGTTTGTTGTTGTTGTTGTTGTTGTTGTTTTCTCTTTTTTTTTTTTTTCTTAAGTATGCCCAATGTGGAGCTTGAACTAATGACCCTGAGATTAAGAGTTGTGCACTCTAGCAACTGAGACAGCCAGGCGCCCCAATTCTGGTTATTTCCTTAGAGTAAATCTCTCAAAGTGGGATTGTTGAGTTTTAGGAAACATGGGATTTTTGTTTCATTTTGTTTTTCCCTTGAAACAACACTGGATTCCTTGCCCCAATTCCAAGTCCTCTCCTCCCCCCACAATACCAAGAAGTTCTCCAACAAAAAATATTTTTAAACTCTAAATCAATAAGAAAATGACTAAAAACCTATTAGAAATGTGGATAAAAGCTGTGAATCAGTAATTCACATCAGAAAAAAACTTGATTGGACCAACAAACCAGAAAAGACATACATGCTCAGAAGTAATCAGAGAAATACCAGTGCTGAGAAGGCAGGGCCTGGCCTGCTGTGTTTACATAACCTGCTCCTGGCATTATGCTTGGTATTCGTAGCATGGCCACTGTGAATAATTAAGATACAAATCTTTAATATGATGGGTTTCTCAGTCTTCAAAATAGCAAATAAGAACCCTGACAATAACAAATATTGGTGAGGAAGCTCAGAACTGAAACCTGTAAATATGATGAGCTATCACTCTTGTAATTGGGTTAAGTTGACCTTAAAATACGGAAATGATTCCAGTAGGTGTGGCCTAATCACATGAACCCTTTTAAAGCGTGGAGTTTTCTCTGGCTGGTGGCAGAAAAGAGTCCAAAAGAGTTGAAGCATGAGAAGAATTTGATATGCATTGCTGGCTTTGAAGATAGGGGAACAACATTGTGGCCTCTAGAAGGTAAGAACAACCCCTGGCTAAACAGCCAACAAAGAAACAGAGACCTCAGTCCTACAACCATAAGGAACTGCAGTCTGCCAACAACCTGAATGAGTTTGGAAGCAGATAATTCCCAGGTCCTCCAGGTAAAAGCCTAGCCCAGGCAACATCTTGATTTCAGCTTTGTGATACTCTGAGCAGAGAACCCAGCCACTATCTCCCAGACTTCTGACTTACAGAACTGTGAGCTAATGAATGGATGTTGTTTTAAGCCACCAAGTTTGTGGCAATTTGTTAAACAGCATAGAAAACTAATACAATAATGTACAATTAATGGGTTTAGTACTGTTCATAGCCAAGGGTAGAAAACGGGCTTGTATCCAGTGAAGAATGGAGCGTGGAGTGAAATGGTGATAGTGTTTTTCAATAAAATTTTTAAGACTAAGAAATGAAGCACATAATGATTTTGGAAAACTTTGGCAGTATTTACTACAACTAAATACATGTGTACTCTGACTCAGCAATTCCACTCCTGGGTATGCACCCAACAGAAATGAATGCTTATGAGCACCAAAACACATGTACAAAAACATTTAGAGCAACTATTTATAAAAGTAAAAGATCAGAAAACAGCCCCAAGCCCACTGCAGTTAGCAATTTATTGCCTCTCAGCTCCATGTTCTTACCTGCTCTGCAGTAGTGGGCTGGACCCTGTAGGCATTTCTCCTTTGCAGAAAGCACATTGTTGAGCTTTGTCAGCAGAGGGCACTGGAGGAGAACCACAAGAGTGTCTGTTTCTCTTCCTGCAACTGCACAACAGCCATGGTACATGTGGAAGACTGCCCAAAGTAGGCATTCTTTGGGCAAGCTCCAAGCCTTGTCCTGAACCTAGTAACCACCTCACCACGGCCCTCCTGATGTGGAAACCATGCACCCCAAGGTGCCCTGCTAGCAGGACATTCCCAATGCCTCTCCCAACAGATAACATCATGCTGTAGGCCTCATACCTGTAGTGGCATCTTAATTCCCTCTGCATGCCTGCTTGTAGCCTTGGCCTACCACCACACCAAGGTGGTGATTCCTGCTTGGCTTGGGCAACCCAGAGAATTTCTCTGCCACCCAGTGCGCTCCAAACACACCTTCCCCAACAAAGTCTGAACCCCAACCCCCAACCTTGAGGACAGAGCTCCCACCTTGAAAGTTTATTCTTACCTTTGGCACTCTCTCTCTCTCTCAACCCTAGAATTTTTAGAGTTATCCCTGATAGAGTTAATAACTTTTTTAAGTTTACTGATTTGTTTTGGTGGGGAAAGGGGCAGAGACAGAGGGAGAGAGAATCCCAAGTAGGCTCTGCGTTGCCAGCGCATAGCTCAACACAGGGCTTGAACCCACAAACGAGGAGATCATGACCTGAGCCGAAATCAAGAGTCAGATGCTTAAGTGACTGAGCCACCCAGATGCCCCTAATTAATAACTTTTTATATCAAATTTACCCTGTTCAAATTACTGTTTGAAAATTTCCTCTGCCTCCTGAATGGACACTCACTGATATACACACCAATAGCAGTGTGGATAATTACACTGGATATCCATGCAGTGAAACACTATGCAGACAGCAATGACCAAAAACAAGTGATTGCTACATGCAACACTGTTGAATCTCATGCATGAATGGAAGGGAGGGACAGGGCTTGGCCTCACCCAGCAGTGCAGAGTTCTAAAGCCTCTCCAGCTTCACCTCCCAGTACAGGGTCCTCTGCGCAACCCCCAGGTCCCCCCACTCCTTGGTGAAGGCCATGACCATGTCCTCAAAATCACAGGTCCCTGGGACTGGGACACATCTGTCCAGCCAGACCTAGGTCATCTCCTCTCCATCCTTGCTTTGAGCAGATTCAGGGGAGGGGGCAGAACAGGCAGGATTCCATAGTGCCCAGAGATGAGAGGGACCCCAGCCCAAACAGAGAGGCACTGGAAGAGTGGACACACATTCCCAGGGAATTCCATCCCACCCACAAGACTGCTCTTCATCCCTTGCACCTTTGGTCTATCCCTGCCTTGGGGACATGCTCTTCCCTCCCCTCCACTTTTGCCAGCCCTTATACCACAGTCACATTATGTTCAGCTCCTGATTCCCCAGGCCAACTGCCCCTCCAGCCCCACCCAGAAGTCCCTAGACAGCCTAGACTTTATTGGCTCAATGCTACCTACCCCTCCAGCCACTTCCTATCTCAGTGGTAACTCTCTCCCTCTAGTTGCTCAGAGCTGAAACAAAGGGGGCCCCCATAATCTTCATCTGGGGTCCACGATCTGATCACCCTTCACTCTCCCACTGCTGCCATCCTTGTTTCCCATATCATGGCACTAGTCTCTTAACTGAATTGGCTTCTCTCTCACCACATCCTCTCCTCCATGTTCTTTTTGCCCCACAACAGCTAAAGGGGTCCTGCTAAAACTTTAGTCAGTACTCCAGATATATACAACAAGGAATTGAAAACAGGTACTCAAAACGAGTACATGTACAAGATTATTCATACTTGGGGCACCTGGGTGGCTTAGTCGGTTGAGCCCCACATTGGGCTCTGTACTGGGCATGGAGCCTGTTTAAGATTCTCTCTCTCCCTCTGCCCCAACTCCCTGTTCACATTCACTCTTTCTCTCAAAAAACAAAGGTAAAAAAATTTAAATGTATTAAAAGAATGTTCATCAAAAAAAAAAAAAAGTTCATACTCAAAATAGCCAAAGGTGGAAACAACCCAAATGTCCATCAACAGAGAAATGGATGAATAAATTGTGGGATAAACATACAGTGGAATAGCGAATAGCATTCAGCAAAAACAAGGAATGAAGGACTGACAGATGCTACACCAGGGCAGATGGCACTCCAGTACTATCTACATGCTAGGCCTGCTCTGAGCACTATACTCAACACCCTCCCCCACCCTTCCCTATACCAGAAGCACAACTATCCCCTTGACAGATGAGGAGACACAGCCCAAGATAGGTCAGGTCTCCTGTGTGAGGGCAGTGGGCTAGATACACACTATGCCCTATACCGGTGGACCCATCCCCTTCTCCCTGGAGCATCAGCTTTGTTTGTGACATACTTTTCTTTCAAAAGATCCATACATTAATTATAAAGCAAACTTCACATCATACAATAAACAAACACTCTTCCAGTCACTTTAAAATAGAGAACTTCTAAATTAACAGATGTTCATCCACATAATCCTGTTTTACCACCTAAACTACACCTGGGAAGTCTCACCCACCCGTGCCCATCACCAACTCCAACTCCCCTCAAGTGAGCACCATCTTTTGGAGAATCAAAGGCTTTTCTGGGGTCTGCACAGGCCATAGTCTCTTCCTACAATGGCAGATGCCTATGGGTGGACCTGTCTCCTAATGAGCCATGGGTCCTCAACGAGGCAGTTCACTTTTACAGGAGACTTGTGTTTTCCCATGGTCTCAGAAATACTAAGGGTATCTGAACAAGTGTCTGCCCACGAGTATGTGCTCCACCCCACTTCCCATTCTGTGAAGGCCCCACCCATCCTGTCCTGACTCTGCAATGGGCTGTCTGGACCATGTCTGCCTTTCCTACTCTCCAGCACTAAACACACCCTGGAGACCTCCTCTCCTACCACATCTGCTGTCCCCTAAGATCTGGCCTCTCAAGCCATGAATAGTCCCCCCATTCTTCCCCAAAGATCCCCCCACCCTATACCCTTCCCAGAATGTTCTGCCTAGCCTACCCTTCCCAGAAGTCCCACCCACCTCACCATTCCCAGAAGAACTTCCCACCCTACCCTTTCCAAAGGTTTTTCCCTGCACCACACCATTCTCAGAAGTTTCTCCCTGTGGGCCTCCTGTCACCCAACCTCTCACAGCAGAGACCTGGCCACAACTCCAACCCATGTGGCTCTGCCTGGCCTTCCTTGGATGGGTGGCATGTCAGGAAACACAGGAGACCCAAATTCAGTGAGGTCTCACTCCAGGGCAGCTGGCAACCACGTCCACATCTCCTCAGAACCCCTTCCCCAGGGACAAGCAGTCTAGAGAAAAGAGCCAAAGAAGAAGGAGGGAGACAAATATGAGATGCCTCTAGTTATCAATATTGTTTATCACCACGGTTCATTTACTGAAAGAGAAAATTTCATTTAGAATCATTAAACCTGAAAGCAGAGGCCCAAAGAGGGAAGAGGGTGGAAGTGGAGCCCAAAGAGGGAAGGGGGTGGAGTGAATAGTAAGGGAAAGATGGGACAAGAAGACCCTGTGGACTTGGTAGTCTTTAAGAAACTTCACCACCCAAGTCATCACTATAGCCTCTGACTGTATTTGGAAAGCTCACATGCTTATGTGCCAGGCATGATTTATTCCCTAGGCCAGGATCTGTTGTTCCTGGGATTCATGGCCCAACTACAAGGGCGTCTACCACCCAGTACAGGGATCCCTGCCACAGCAGCCACCCTATAAGAACAGAACAAAAGCATGGTGCCTCTACTACCTTTCACTTAAGCAGTGGGGTTTTTGTTGGGGGATGGAAGGAAGAACTGGGGAAGAGTTCTGACACGTGACCAGTGTTACTCTAGTCTGAATGTTTGTGTCTCCACCAAATTCATATTGAAGGCTAATCCCCAATGTGGTGGGATTTGGTGATGGGCCTTTGGGGGGTGATTAGGTTATGAGGGCAGAGCTCCCATGAGTGAAATTGTGCTCTCATAAAAGAGACCCGAGAAAGTTCCTTTTCCTCTTGTGCCAGTGGAAAGATGGCCCTCTGTGAGCCAGGAAGCAGGCTCTCACCAGACAATGAATATGATAGTGCCTTGATCTTGGACCTTGCAGCCTCAAGAACTGTTAGAAATAAATTTCTGTTGTTTATAAGCCATTGAGTTGGTGGCATTCTGTTACACCAGCCCAAACAGACTAAGAAAACTACCTAAGCATATTTTGAAATAAAAGTAAGGATGGGGCGCCTGGGTGTCTCAGTTGGTTATGAGTCCAACTCTGATCTTGATTCAGGTCATGATCTCACGGTTCATGAGACTGAACCCTAATCAGGCTCCTCCCTCTGAGCATGGAGCCTGCTTGGGATTCTCTCCACCCTCTCTCTCTGCCCCTCCCCGCGCACTCTGTCTTTCTCAAAATAAAAAAAATAAACTTTAAAAAAAGGTAAGGAGAGGAGCACCTGGGTGGCTCATTCTGTTGAGCATCCTACTTTTGTTTTCAGCTTGGGTCATAATCCCATGGCTCATGTGATTGAGCCACACATCGGCTCCGTGTTGACAGTGTGGAGCGTGCTGGGGATTCTCTCTCTGCCACTCCCTCGCTCAGGCCCTCTCTCTCTCTGTCTCTCTCTCTCTCTCTCAAAATAAATAAATAAATTTTAATTAGAAAAAACTTTAGGGGCGACTGGGTGGCTCAGTTGGTTAACCCACTCTGGGTTTCAGCTCAGGTCATGATCTCACAGTTCATAGGATCGAACCCCGCATCAAGCTCTGTGGTGGCAGGACAGACCCTACTTAGGATTCTCTGTCTCCCTCTCTCTCTCTGCCCCTCCCCCACTCACACTTTTTATTGCTCTCCAAATAAATAAATAAACTTCAAAAAATTTAAAAAATATTTTTTTAAGTAAGGAGAAAATTCCTTATCAGATGTTAAAACTTATTACGAAGCCATGCTAATTAGAGTGGTGTGGAACAAAAAAACCCAGAAACATCAATTGAATAAAGTAAGAATAAAATATGTGTGTGATTAGGGTGGGGGAGAAAAAAATATGTGTATGATCTGGGCACCTGGCTAGTACAGTCAGTGGAGCTAGCAACTCTTGATCTCGGGGTCTTGAGTTTGAGTCCCACATTGGGTGCAGAGTTTACTTTAAAAAACAAAAGAAAAAGAAAAAAATATGTGTGTGATCTATCTAATAAATATTAATTCATTGTGTTTCTAGTCTGGGGCGGGAATAAGAAAAGTAGATAATTATGTTTTAAACCTTGCAAATGTAATAGCAAAAAGAGTGAATGCCCCAAGCTGTCTGGGCTTGGGGGAGCAGGGATTTGTATAAGGTGGTGATGAACCTGTAAATCTGCACATCCATAGCGAGATCATGACCTGAGCCAAAATTAACAGTCAGACACTTATCAGGCTGAGCCACCCAGGTGGCCCATACATATTCTATTATACATATCCTATTACTTAGACACTTTGGTTCAATTGTGTCTATGTGTGCTGTCTTGATGGGGGCAAGTTACCCGATTAGGGCTTGTTGTGTCTTTTTATACACTGGACACTCCAGATTGTCTTCCCACTCTCCTTTTCTCTCCTGATTCCAGCCCCATGCTGTGCCCACCTTCTGAGGCTCATATCTCACCCTTTCCCCTCACTCCCTGATCTCTTTATCTCAGGTCTTCCAACACCAGTCTCCCCTTAGTGTGTCCTGACTTGGTCAAGCATCTTTGAAATGTCTTATTAACATGCTATTGGATGACAGCCACTTGTGCATTCCAAGGGGTTAGGGTCCAGGTATAACTAGCACAAACACCTACCACCCAACATGGTGCTCCCCTGTGACCAGAGGTTAAGGCTGTACCAAATCCCCCAAACATATAAGTGAGCAAGAGAATTACCATATCACTTTATAGTCGCACCTGTTGAGGGGCCCCAAGTCTGGGCTGTCCAGGCCTGCAGTGACCTAATTCCTGGCCACTTGACAGTGACCCCATGAACTCTATACTGGGTATGTCCAATATGCACTCAGCGAACTGGCATTTCCTGTTTTTAAGTTGTTAGCATGGAGCAGAGGAAGAGGAGGTGTCATATGGACAGAGAGATAACCCTTGTTATACTTCCATACACTACAGGCATAAAGACTGTGGAGCCATTTCCATTTGGGGAAAGACAGTGCTCCCATTCCAGGTCCCACTAGCCTTCTTCTCTCACCTAAGTGAGAGAGGTCATAGTCAACAGGGGCCAGGGCTCCAAGGAAATACATTGAATATTCTGTAGCCAGGGAAGGCAGTTGAGGTCAAGAGAAAGAAAGAAAAGAAAACAAAGGAAGGAAGGAAGGAAGGAAGGAAGGAAGGAAGGAAGGAAGGAAGGAAGAAAAGAAAGAAAGAAAAGAAAGAAAGAAAGAAAGAAAGAAAGAAAGAAAGAAAGAAAGAAAGAAAGAAAAGAGAGAGAAGAAAGAAAGAAAAGAAGAAAGAAAGAAAGAAAGAAGGGAAGAAAACTATAGGAGTGGAGATATACTCCTGAGGCCCAGTCCCACTAAAGACCGAGTATTCATTGGAAGATTTAGTATGCTCCTCTCCCCTGTCACCCATACACCACATCAGTGGAGTTCCAGTGTAACAACAGTGCACTATAACTAAAACAGATGCAAGACAGACTCTCTCCAAAGAAGAGTACTTACCAGAGCACAAAGTCTAGAGAAGAGACAACAACTAGGGCACTAGAGGAATTTGAAGCCTCCAGCACCCCCTGCTACAGCAAACATTAAACACAGCCCTCCTCCTATCCATATTACCATAAATCCTCATACAAACCTCCTGTCACCTTAGTTCCTCTTAACAAACATGTGTCTGGTGTTCAACAACAAATGACAAGGCATGTCAAAAGGCAAGAAAAAAGGCAGCCCAAAGACACACAAAGCAGTCATCAGAATGACACTCAGATGTGAACAGATGTTGGAATTATCAGACGGGTGTAAAATAGCAATGATTAAGATGTTAAGGGCTCTAGATGAAAAAATTGACAAAATACAGGAATAGACGGATAATGTGAGCAAAGAGATGGAAACTCTTAAGAAAAGATCAAAAGTTAGGGCTAGAAATAAAAAACACTGTAATAGAAACAAAGAGTGCCTTCAATGAGCTCATCAGTAGGCTCGACCCAGCCAAGGAAAGAATCAGTGCTCTACACAATTCAGCCCAATGCGAGTGTTTACTACTATCTGTTTTGCTTTTACTGATAGGGGAACAGGAGCTCACAGATGTCCAACCAAGTGGTTAGGGTCCAAGCACCTGCCACAGACAACACCCCCCATAACCCCCCATCTCCCGTGCCATCTTGTTCAGGGTAGAATGGGAGCCAGGTATATGTATTGGAGCTATTTTGTGTACAGAGGAAGATTTGTTGCTGCTATTCATTTCCAATTCATTAAATTATGAATTTATCAAACAATGAGCATTTCTCTCAATATTAGGCATCAAGATCCCTGTAGTCTAACTAATTCCACATTATAGGGATGATTTTATATTATTTTATTTTATTTTTTCAAGATTTTATTTGTCAGTAACCTCTACACCCAACATGGGGCTCCAATTCACAACCCTGAGATCCAAAGTTGCAAGCTCTAGTGACTGAGTCGGCCAGGTGCCCCCATAGGGATACTTTTTAAATAAGAAATTAAATGTCTCCAAACATTCAAAGAGTGCTTGAAATGTTAATGCCTCTAAGCTTTGGATAAAATCACGAATTTAATACTTACATTTTCTTAAATTCCTTCAAAGGGAGCAACATTTACACACAAATATTCCAAAATTGTTGTGGTCTCTTGCATTGTGATTATCTGGAGAGCACATTTCTTTATCTCATGTGAATTTACATCAATTCTCACCTAAATACTTAGACACAAGTATGAAATGAAAGCACATAAACAGGTTTTGGTGGTTAAGAATCGGCCTTTGGTTTAGCTGCACCTTTACATCGGCTGCTGCCTTTCTATTCGTGGGAGTAATCAGATATGAACTGTGTGACCTCACTTGTAGTATAATGTGGCTCATTAATATTGCTAGATGTGTCCTATTTAAATCTATATGACCGTGCTCTCTTGCATTATGACGATTTACAAATAGTGTTAATTCTAAGGACGGGTGTTGCTGACATAGATGCGTATATAAGGGCGGAGGAAGGGAGGAAGGAAGGCGGCAAGAATGAACGAACTCTACAGATTAATTCCGTATTTCCTTATAACAGCTCTACGATGGGTAACGTCATTGTACCATTTTATGTACGAAGATGAAGGACCCTGACAACAAAACCTAAAACAAACCCTCACACTAGAGCAACAAAGAGGAAAGCTCTCTTCTCCAGCAGTCGTGGGCGTGTACTGAGACCGCCCTTCCTTTTGTTTTCACGTGTGGCAGAAACTCAGGTTGGTCCCCAGGAGACAGGACCAAGGCATCAATATCCTGATGTGCCAGCCACACCTAGACGACCCAAAGACAGGCAAGTCTGGGAAAGTACATTTTGTGCGGTCCAGTTTAGCAGGGAAAACAGATGGCTTAGCAAAGTGTCAGAAAACAATTCACACTCCAGAAAAATTTAGCCTAGGGGCTTGCAAACCTGATGTTAACCCCTTTACAAAACACGGAGAGGTCAATCCAGGGCACAGGCCTCCAGAGGTAGAGCCAGGCTCTGTGCCAAAGCACCGTCCCTCCTAACTCGCCCCTCTCATCAGGCTATGTCCTTTTATTTATTTGTTTATTTATTTATTTATTCATTAAAAACATTGTTTTAATGTTTATTTATTTTTGAGAGGGATATATATATTTTGAGAATATATATGTTTATATATTTTGAGAGGGAGAGAACGAGCAGGGGAGGGCAGAGAGAGAAGGAGATTCAGAATCTGAAGCCGACTCCAGGGTCTGAGCGGTCAGCAAGGAGCCGGAGGAGGGACCAAACTCACAAACCCCGGTATCATGACTTGAGCCGAAGTCGGCTGCTCAACCAACTGAGCCACCCAGGGGCCCCTATCAGGCTTTGTCTTTATTTTTTATTTTTATTTTTATTTTTTTCCCCCTTCACGCTTTGTCTTTAAGCCCGGTGCCGGGGTCGCCTCCTGGGACCTCAGCAATTTCCGCTTCTGCGCGTCCCGCGTTAAGTCTAGTCCGCCGCGTGGGCGAGTGTCTAGAGCCCAGGACCCCGAGCGCAGGACGCCGAGCCGGGCGATCGCACACTTCACTCCCCGGGATCCACGGAAGCTGGGGAGCCCCTGCGGGACTCCATTTCCCAGCGCGCCGCGCGGGGATGCCTAGACGTTGCCGCGGATATCAAGCGGGGCTCCGCCCACGCGGGACGGGAACTGCGCTTCCCAGAAGCCGCCGCGCGTGCGTCCGCAGCGTGCACTGGGCCTATGAGGACTTTCGGGGGCTGGACTTCCGGCGTCCCGGACTGTCACTTTGCTACCGGGCGTTGGGCCACACCGGTATTGGTGAACTGGAGCGCCGCGAGCCCCCAGGCCGGTTTCTTAGAAGGTTTGGAGACCCGAGGCGAGGGCTGGGAGGAAGACCCGAGCGGTGGGCCGTCTCGCGCACGCCCTGGTTGCGGGCGACGGTCGCGCCCCGAGCCTAGGCTTCTCCGTGAAGAGCCTGGGCCGCTCCACGGGGCTGTGGGGCGGCGCCCCGAGTCACGTGCTGTCCGACCCCGGGACGGCGGGGGAGGCGGCGCCCTGAGCGACCCTGCCTTAGACGGCCCGGGAGGCTGAGACCAGGAGCCGGCGAGTCCGTGTTGTCCGTCTCTTTCTGCGAGTCCCCAAGTACAGGTTCTGATGGCGACCGCGGCGCTGACAGACCGGGCCCAGGTGAGTAGAGGAAGCGTAAGGCTCCCATCCGCCCGGATCCCTCCTCGAAGGACCCGATCCTCGATGCAGGGAGAGACTTTACCTGCACGTTTTGTCTCCCCTCTCGGTTCGTCCTAGGCCCCGGCGTTCAGGCCAGTGGAGCGTGCACGTGTGAGATCCCCACTTCTGACAGCCAAGGGAGTGAGGTGTAGAAGGAAATTCCAAGCAGAGGGTCCCGCACGTGCAAAAGCTGGGAGGGGAAACTGAGCCTAGGTGGTTCCGGAGCTGAGCTTCCTGACGTGAGCATGGGAGAGAAATGGCAGGCTTGAGTTGCATCGGGGGCCATGGGATGACTCTAACAGAGCCTGGATATGCTTTAAGTTAGAGACTTTAAAGTAACCCACCGTTTGCTTGGCGGAGAAATGACGCAGAGGGGGTGGCTGTGTGCAGGGAGCAGGCAGCACCACAGTCCAGGTGGCCGAAGACGGCACCCGCTGCACACGGGGCCAGTGGAGATGGGAAAGTGGCTGGATCCTGGAACGATCTGATGTCTCAGGTGCGGCGTGTGAGCGAGTGCCCCGAGTGGAGCACAGTCCCAAGTGTTTAAGCCGAGCACCCAGGAGAATGGAGTTGGTGTAGACAGAAACAGGAATTTGAAGGGAAAACAGGTTTCAGAGTAAAATCAGGGAGTCTGTGATGTCCCAGAGTGGAGGTATCATGTGGACCTGGAATTGTAGGTGTCCAAGGACAGAGTCCTGGTATTTGGAACCAAGGCAGGGCCTGGGAATCAGACTTAGGAGGAGGGAATAGCGTAGATTCAGCTAGGGATGGGTAGTGCTCCAGGGAGATGCAAAGAGGCTGGTGGCCCCTGGGGCTCTCAGGGGAGGTCTGGCAAGTGGCTGAAGGGAGGGTTTTGGCCAAGGAAATGGGGGGCGAGGAGCACATGGCTATAGAGGGAGAGGGGAACTGGCTTCCTGTGTGGCGACCAGACTCTTGGGGCCAGTCCTATAGTGACTGGAGGGGATTAGCCGGTCCTTCAGGCTGAAGGAGCAGCCTTGGAATGTCAGGCAGGTTCAGCAGAGGCGGGCATCCCTATGGGGATGGGAATGTCTCTTGGGTCCACAGCTAGGACTTGTACAGTTGCTAATTACAAGAACAGGTAAGGGCGTGGCACGTCTGGAGAGGGTCATCTTGTGCAAAGACTGGAGCATGAGTGGACACCTGGGCCTGCCTTTGGAGTGGCAGCCATCTGAAGGCCATGGGCTTGCTCTGGCTGCCTTGTATAGAGTGGCTAGTAGGGAGTCTGAGAAGACCTGTCTGCCCTAGACAGGTAGGGTGGAGGGGAGGCGAGGGAAGTTTCGTCTGCAGAGTTGCAGAGCCCTGGGGTGGGGCGGGGGGGGAAGGTAAGCATCTGAGGGACACTAGTTGGGGTAGCCATTGGGACAGGGAGGCGGGTCCTGGGTCCCACAGCCAGAACTTAGATTGTGTCTGCCTTCCCCTGCCCACTCTTGTAGGGCCTGATGGCCTTTGAGGATGTGGCCGTGTACTTCTCCCAGGAGGAGTGGGAGCTCCTGGACGCAGCCCACGTGATGTTAGAGAACTGCCACGTGGTGTTAGAGAACTTTGCGCTTGTGTCCTCGCTGGGTAAGGCCCTGGGTTTTCCGTGGGAAGCTCAGTCGTTGCCAGCACTAACCCCTTCTCTCCTGTTGGCCTGTGAGCAGCCTCACACCATTTGGCTGAGTGTCCCTGTGCCACTGTGGTGCCTGTGTCTAGGCTCGGCCCCTTTCATCTGGTGCTTCCAACATGGTTCTCCTCACAGGGACCATTGAACTTTTCCTGTGAGTCCTGCCCTGCAGTGAGGCTTCAGATGACACCATCTATGTCCCACTAAGCCCCTCACCCCTGCCATCTCTTGGGCAGTAGGTTGTCCTGAGCTGGGCCTGGCCCCTCACTTGCTTGTGTTTTCTCACAGGACTCTCTGCCTCACGACCCCGGGTGGTCCTGCAGCTTGAGCGTGGCGAAGAGCCCTGGGTTCTCAGTGGGACAGTTGTGACACCAGCCAGGAATGCTCAGAGAAAGCCCAGCCCTGGTGAGTGGGGGCTCAGAGGGTGTGAGCTTGGGGCTAACCAATGGCCAGGCTTCTGTCCCCCGTTTCCCTGCTTTCCTGGACACTTTCATCTCCTGCTTCCGGCCTGCCTCCCTCCTGTTTTCCTACCATCAGCCTCTCCTGGTGGCTCTGGCCTTGGCTTGCCATTCAAGGGGGAGCTCCCAGGGTACCCCATTCCAGGCACTGGGGCACAGCCTCTATCTAGCAGGTCTCTCCTGCTCCTGCCCTCATAGAGTTCACCATGCTAGGGAAGAGGCAGTGGGGAAATGGGGTTTGTGAGTAAAGCTTATAGGATTCGGTAGCCTCCAGCAAAGGCCTACCCACTAGGCCCATCCTGATCACCCCATCTTGGCCAGGATGACCCAGGATATACCATTTCTATGCCTTCAGGTCCCTGTCATCTGGCATATGACAAGGTTGTTCCTGAAGCAGCTTTGCCAGTGACCTTCCAGAATGGCTCCCTTCCAGCACCTACCTTCACAGGCACCTGCGAACGTGGGAAAAGCTCAGTGGGTTGGCAGGGCACCTCCCTCTCTCAGGAGAAAAAGTCCACAGGCGTGTCGGTAATCTATTGGGAAAGGCTCCTGCTGGGTCCTGGCAGCGGGGAAGCCAATGTCAGTCTGCGGTTAACCTCTCCACTGAGGACTCCTGAGGATAGCCCACCTAGGGAGAAAGTCCTCATGAACCGCCCCATGCCAGACAAGCAGCTGAGGCCATATGGGGGCCAGAAGCCATTTGGGCAGGATGGCCCTGGAAGAGGCTGCCCCAAAATTCCAGAATTTGAGGCTAGTCTCACCTCTGGGGAAAGAGAAAAGGGTGGAACTAGCCTCAAGCCTCATGGACTCCCTGCTAGCCAAGAACCCCCTACCTGGGATCAGCTGGGCAAGGCCCTCCACACAGGCCCCAGCTTCCTCTCCGGGGAGAAGCCCTTCGAATGCAGGGCGTGCACCAAAGTGTTTCTGAAGAGCTCTGACCTGCTCAAGCACCTGCGCACCCACACTGGAGAGCGGCCATACGAATGCTCTCAGTGTGGCAAGGCCTTCAGCCAGACATCACACCTGACGCAGCACCAGCGCATCCACAGCGGTGAGACACCCTATGCGTGCCCGGCCTGTGGCAAGGCCTTCAGGCATAGCTCCTCGCTGGTGCGGCACCAGCGCATACACACCGCTGAGAAGTCCTTCCGCTGCAGCGAGTGCGGCAAGGCCTTCAGCCACGGCTCCAACCTCAGCCAGCACCGCAAGATCCACGCAGGCGGGCGGCCCTACGCATGTGCTCAGTGTGGCCGCCGTTTCTGCCGCAACTCGCACCTGATCCAGCACGAGCGCACACACACGGGTGAGAAGCCTTACACCTGTGCCCTTTGTGGTGCCGCCTTCAGCCAGGGTTCCTCCCTCTTCAAGCACCAGCGCGTGCACACGGGTGAGAAGCCCTTCGCCTGCACACAGTGTGGCCGCGCCTTCAGCCACAGCTCTAACCTCACGCAGCACCAGCTGCTGCACACTGGGGAGCGGCCCTTCCGCTGCGGGGACTGTGGCAAGGCTTTCGCCAAGGGCGCAGTGTTGCTCAGCCACCGACGCATCCACACGGGTGAGAAGCCCTTTGTGTGCGCACACTGTGGTCGTGCCTTCCGCGAGCGCCCGGCCCTGTTCCACCACCAGAGGATCCACACGGGAGAGAAGCCCGTGCGGCGACCTCGGCGTGGGGCAGGCCAGTGCCCCCAGGCCAGGCCTTCTTCAGGGGCACCATCAGAGGGCACTCTGGGCAGAGTAGCTGGGCCCACTCCCACCTCAGGCCCACCGGCAGTTTCAAAGCCTGCTGACGCCTGAGCTCACAGCTCCAGCCTCCCCCAGGCTGTGGGAAAATGCCCTTGTTCCCTGCACATTCTGGAGAAGCCCTGTGCGTGCCCTGTGGTGCCATCTGCACATGGTGACGATATTTGCCATTTCAGCACCAGCTCACTCCAACTCTAAGAGATCCGACTACAGAAAGATCAGGGGGATGGACGTGGAGGCTGGGACTTTGGTGGGCAGAGACTGGGCAATCAGAGTGCCGCTTCATGCCTGTTATGACTGTGAGCACTCAGGTGAGGAGGGGAATGCTGGAATGTTGGGGAGGCAGTCCTAGGAATTTCTGACGCCCGCGCACATACTGGCCAACAGGCTGGCCCTCAGGATATTCTCTCAAGACCTCAGTTCATCAGAGGCTTCTGGGAGCAGGCCCAGTGGATAGTAAGTCAGATTGGGGTCTGGTGTTGGCCTTGGGCTCTGAGCCTCAGTTTCCACCTCTGGGGAAAAGAAAGGAAGAGAGAGGGAGAGAGATTCAGGCTACAGAGGGTATTTGCAGCACCGTGACAAGCAGGATCTCGATTAGGGCCAACATGTGCCAACTGCCAGCCCTGTGAGATGGCTACTATGGCTGGTATCCCCACTTCTCAGTTGAGGAAACTGAGGCAGAGAGTGGGAGTGTGCTGCTGCACAGAGCAGAGCCCAGGACTTAAATCCAGGTCATAGGCCCAGCTCATCTCTCTGCCCCCATGCTCTGGCACTCGTGCTCTAGTCTGCCAGTGTGAAGGCTGGGCGATGCCAAGCCTGGTTTCCTGCACATGGCAGTCCCACAGGACGTGGAGGAAGTAGAGGTGGAGGTCCCTGGGGTGGGAGGAGGGAGACAAACATCAATGTGTTCATTCAGGTTTCACCCAAGCCTCAGCCCTGGCCGTGCCCTGTTGTTACCAAAGTCACCATTACAGGGGTGTTTATATCCCCACTGCCCTGGTGAGAGGTGACCACGATAACAGGTTGGAGGAGACCAGATGGGACTACTTGTTTCTGCAGGGTCAGTGGGCAGGTGCCCACCTGTTCTCTTCCCTCAGTTGTTGGAGTGGATGTACATTGTGTAAATCCCTGCACAGCACTGTGGAAATCCACAACCTCAGTCTCCTCCAAGCCTCTAGTCATGGTTCAGAAGGGTTTAACAATAACATCTTTTTTTTTTTTTAAGTTTATTTATTTAGGTGATCTTTACACCCAACATGGAGCTTTAAGTCACCACCCCAAGAATATGAGCCAGCCAGGTGCACCTAACAACACAATTTAAGTATGATCATCACAGAACTTTGAAGTCTTGCCTTCAATTCATGTCCTTTTGAGTGTCCAAAGGGTAGAGATGAAATTTGCCTATTTCCCAGTGAGGTGCTAGGACGTATCTTCTTGGCAACCAGAGGTGTGTGTGTGTGTGGGGGGGTGTTCTAGGAGACTTGGGCAAGGTGGACATCGTGAGGCTACCCCAAGTCTCAGCTCTACCAGGAGAGGAGTCTATGGATCCAGGCTTGGGAATCTGAGGCAAGGTGGTTCTGTAGTCCCATCACCTGCAAGGTCTGGCAGCCATCTGCCACACAGAGTGAGCACAGACATGACATTTCCCTCACTCCCCACCTGCCAACAGTTTCAGACCCATCTTCCACTTCTGGAGCCTCACAAGTCCTACAAGGAAGGGAGATAGGTTGGCAGGGAGAGCTGTCTTGCAGCATCTGGCTCTCCGAGATCCTTGGAGTGCAAGTCCACTGAAGTAAGCCTCCTGGTACCCTGTAGGCTTCTGAGGAACTGCCCACCTCTGCTGTACTCATCCTCTCTTCTCTAGTGCACACTCTGGTCTTATCCCCTCCACACCTTCCCCCAGATTCACCACCACGAGGGAGCCTTGATTAGGTCACAGACTCAGTCTGCACAGCTGTGAAATGCAGACACATCCCCCACTCTAACTGATAGAGAGCTTTCTGGGGAAAGGAGCAAAGGCATGTGTCAAACACCTAGTGAGTATTCAGCAAGTCATATACAATCTTTTCTGCATCTTTTTTTTTTTTTAAGATTAAAAAAAAAAAAAAAGGTTTACTTTTGAAGAGAGGGAGACAGGATTGGAAGCTGGCTCTGTGCTGACAGCAGTGAACCCGATGCAGGGCTTGAAGTCACAAACCATGAGTTCATGACCTGAGCCGAAGTCAAACGCTCAACCACCTGAGCAATGTAGGTAGCCCCAAGCTTTTCTGCATCTTGAACTGAAGTTCCTGGAGCTGTTTCCAACCTAATCCCTCCTGATCCCTTGAGCTCAGCCTGTTCCTGCCCATCTCCCCACTAGTCTCCTTCCCACCTGTGTGGTTGGCTCCTGCTATCACTCATTTACTCCACCCTCCTCAAATCCACGCCTCCCAATGCCCCGGTCTGGTCAGTGGCTCCCATCTGGATCCTATGGAAACAACTATGATCACCTGCCTTCCCCCATGTCTTGGCCCTTACATTGCCCTCTTCCAAACTAATGTGTTCATGTTGGGCCCTATGCTGCCAGACTGACCCCTCTGCTCTTAACCTAGAGCTGGCTGTGGCTTCCCTGGCTTTCTGGTGCAAGATGGATAAAACACATCTTACTTGGTTCAGAAACCCAATGAATCCACAAGTAGGAGTCTTCAGAACATAAACCTACAAATAGGAGGATGGAGTAAGAGGTGTCAGGAAATGGCATTCTGAAGCTAGAATCAGATGGGCATGGGTGAGCTTTCACTGATTTAGTGAAAGCCACATACAAAGTTGGCACTGGGGGAAGTGGAGGGTGGTCCCTTCAGGCTTATGCTGCAGAACTCCAGAGGACTTGAAGACAGCAGCTCAAGCCCTGAGCCCACTTGGACTATATACATCATAGAGTTCTTCATGACCACTAGACTATACCTAACAGCTCCCACAATGACCCAGGTGTCACTTGCAGTATCTGACCTCTCATGGCCTATGTCATCTCAGTCTTGATACGCCTACATGTGCCCCAGCCTACAACACCCATAATGGTCAGGTGTGATTCCTGCCATGGAGAGGGCACAGACCACTTCACTGAGGATTAATATGTGCTATTCCCCTTTTCCAGGTCTACAGGTCTTAACATCACTGGGCACCACCTAAAGCCCCTGACATGGGTGGAATGTACTAACCAGAGGTTCAGTGCCCTCAAATTCCTATCTGCATTTATCCTAATTCCAAAGAAGCCCTTCCAGTTCTTCAGACAGTGAGGACTACACTTCCCCTAGGCTTTGCCACTCATGACAACATCTTTCCCTTGGCCTACAGTTCATGGTTCCCATAATGATCAAGTAACATTTAAAGCCCCCAACACAGCATGCACTACTCTTTTCTGAAACTAGCAAAAGCGTGTACCTGCCTACAGTGCCCAGAGAGCTCTTCTGGCCCCTAAGACACTGGATTTCGTTTACCAGAGGGCTCTGGACCTGTTCCACATCCTTTTTGCAGGTGCATTCTTCCATGGATGCTCTTTTTCCAGTTATTTGCCCACATTTCTTGGCTTAGCCTGATGTCCTTGTCATACTGCCATGATAGCACATCTTACATCCTATAGACCATATACTTATCTGTTTTGCCTGAGGCTAGCCTCATCTCTCAACCCTGGAATGGCTTCAAGGCTGCTGAATCCTATCACACTTCTGGCCTTGCCCAGACAGGGCCATTCCTTGAGGCTTGTCAAGATCCTTGGTAGGGAAGCAGGGGGAACCCTGAAGCAAGGTCTCTGGAGGACAGTAGGCCCTGAATTCCTCGCTTGTATCTCCATCCACTGTTGGGGAGGAAGAATTTCCTCTGCCCTTCAAGGTCTCTCTGGCTTGTCTAAGAATCAAATTGACAAGAGATATGTTAACAGGAGAAAATCTAATTTGGTATATATACAGTGTGCACACAGCCATAAAATTCCAAAGACAGGCAAAAGGAGGCATATATCATACTAAACAGAGAAAGGTGTAGGGGTCCATGACTGCAATAGGAAGAAATGCAATTTAAAGGAAAATGAAAGGGACGCCTGGGTGGCTTAGTTGGTTGAGCGTCTGACTCTTGATTTTGGCTCAGGTCACAATTCCAGGGTTCTTGATCAAGTGCTGCATTGGGCTCTGCACTGAGAGTGGAGCCTGCTTGAGATTCTCCTGCCCCTCTCCCCTGCTGTCTCTCTCTCTCTCTCAAAAAAATTTTTAAAAGGAAGATGAAAAAGTAAATATTTGGGGGGTGGGCATTCAGAAACAGGACACAAGAAATCGATTAAAAAGGCCTTCCTTGGTTCCTCCCTGTCATAATGTAGTTATCTGTGGTGATAGCTCTCTTAGAGCAGATCCTCTATCAAATCCTTTTAGACAGTTGTAGGAGAGATAAAGAACTCCTGAGTCTGCCGGGTTTTTATTGCTTTTATCATAAAATCATCTTTATGCCAAAATGGCCCATCTTAAGGGCGCCTGCCCTTAGACCTACACACGCAGACATGTGTGTACACATCCAAGTTTATTCTCACTCCACTACTGGGCCCACAGTTATCTTACTCTCTTCAACTGGGGTTATGGCCAGGCTGCGATTCATGATAACCCTCAGCAGATTTGTGGTGGAGAGGATCCTGCCAATATGAGTGGTAGTCTGCACTGGGCACTGCCACTTCAGATGTGGACAGGCCAGATGGTCAGAGTCTCCAGGTTCCATTGCACACGGCCTGGTATGTTTCCGGTGTCAGGGGCTGGAAGGTCTTAGCCTGGTTGTCCAACACGAACAAGGGGTCAGCAATGACGCCTACATTGAAGCCCTCACGCACCAACCGGGACTTCACCAGTTTGAACGTGCTTGTGATCTCCAGGGCGTCCTGCAGGGACAGTAAGCATAATCCCTATTGTGAATCCCTGGCCAAGACCTCCCCCCCCCCCCCCACTTCCACCACCCTGGGCTCACCTGGATACGGATGAAATGGGGTGCAGCATAGGCAGGGAGCCAAGTGCGTATATGTTGGTACATCCTCCGACCATCGAAGGTCTGGCCTGGGGCCAGCCGCACAGCAGCCATCCCCACCTTGCCCTCACAACCTGAGAAGCACAACAGTCATTCTCCACTCACCCACCTCACAGTGCTCATGGCTGACCCTCTTCCTTGGCCCATCTCTTCTCACTGGCTGTGCCCCTGCAGCTCCCCCACCTTTAAAATCTGGATAACACCCACAGACAAAATCCAGATAAAATCTGGATAAAGCTTTTGGAGGTTTAATGAGTTGAATCCTCCACACCTGGTACAGAGACGCCGTAGACGTTCACCTCCTGCAAGAAGTCCACAAGGGATAAAACGCTCTCCACCTCCCGCGTAGATACGTTCTCACCTTTCCATCTGTGGGGTTGAAGCCAATGCTTGTGACCACAACCCTGGCAAACAGGATGTCCCGCCTCTTGCCCACCAAGCCCCTCCTCCAACGAGATCTGATTGCCGGCTCTGCCCAACTCCTCAGGATCCTTCAGGATCGGGAAGCCATCCCCCTCTGGAATCCGGAAATCCCGCCTCTTCGGCCTGGCTCCCTCAAAGAATCGGGGAACCCGGGCCATCCGCCCTCCCAGTTCCCTGGGGACCCGACCGGAAGGTGTCCCCCAGGCGGTCCCGAAAGTAAAGGAAGCCTTCTCGGTCCATGGCCAGCACGTCTCCAGTGTTGAAGTAAACGTCGCCCCTGCGCCGCACATTCCGCACCAACTTCCGTTCCGACAGCTCTCGTGCCCCGCGGTAGCCCAGGAAAGGGTGGTGGCCCACTATCTGGGTTAACAGGAGCCCCGCCTCCCCTGGGGGTAGAAGCAGGAATTAGGGCATTAACAATGGTAAAGAACCTCAGGAGCCCACTAGCCCCCAGCCAGGAGGTTTCCAACCATGATGGACTCCATCATCGAGATCCTGCCAGAGAAGAGACAGAAAGAGACCTGGAGTTACAGAGGGAGGGAGAGACAGAAGGAGGCATTGGGATGCCTAGACAAAGGATAACAAGCAGGGCACCTGGCTGGCTCAGTCACTAGAACATGTGATTCTTGATCTCGGTGGTTAGTTCCAGCCCCATGTTGGATACATGAAATGAGATTACATGAAATGAGATAAGATGAGATGAAATATAAAATCTTAGAAAAGAAAAAGGATAACAAGGGGTAGAGGAAGGACAGAGACAAATGGTGCTGGGAAGAAAGAGATATAGCCAGGACTGTGTAAGACCCCCAAGAGAGAAGACCCTAGGAGAAGATATTGACAAGAGATTGATGCCTGGGAAGACATGACTTCCACTGAGAGCTCAAGAGAACAACTCAAATAGACACCCAGAGACCCAGCAGAAAAAGAGATTGAGGCAGGGTAGCTGGGCAGAACTGAGAGGTAGAGGGTCCCAGGCAGTAGTCAGACAGGCCAAGGACAGGTTCTGGGTGAGGCAGTAGACACCACCACAGAGCACTGAACTCAAGGCTTTGGGCAACTTGTTCCAGTCAAGAAGCAGATGATCCCCGTCTTTCCCACACCCAGGGAAGGCTTCCTGACCCTCGTACCTAGTCCCACAGGGATGCAGAATCCCTGACTGTCTCTGACAGGCTCCTCAGCCTCCGTGTCAAATTGTACAAGCTCAAAGGGGGACAGCATCTGAGTGGGGGATGGAGAAGGGTCAGCAGAGGTCCTGTGAGCTCAGCTTCAATCAGGGCCACTGTCCCACCCAACCCACTCGAAGCAAGCAGCTCATCTTGCCCAGGGCCCCACAGCGCCCTGGATAGTTGACGAAGCCAATGTTGCCTTCCGTGGAGCCATAGGTTTCCAAGATCCGAATGGGGCCAAAGCGCTGCTGAAAGGATTCCCACACATCTGCTCGGAGTCCATTGCCCATTGCCAAGCGGATTGTATGTGTCCGGTCCTCTGGTCGCTGCAGGAACATCCCAAGAAGAATGAAGAGGAAGTGACCTCAAGTGTGCCCAGGAACCCTTACCTACAAAGTCTATCTTTCCATCTTTCCGTCTTTACCTGGGAGGTGATTGGAGGGTCTATACCTAGGGCATCTACCAAGGGTTCTTACTTGGAGTCTGTACTTGGAGGGTTACCTGCAGAGGTTACCTGGGGGGAAGTTACCTAGAAGCCTTACCTGGAGAGATACCTAGGGGTGACTGCAGGGCTAATCCAGGTCCTTACCTAGAGGAAATATCTGGGATTTTATATAGGGGTAGTACCTGGAACTTTTACCTGGGGGAAGTTATCTGGAGGGGTTACTCAGGGGCCTTTCTTAGAGGTAAATTGGGGAGTGACTTGAAACTTCACCTTGGGGAAGGTGATACCTGGGGGCCTTATGTGGAGCATTCTACCTGGGATCCATACCTCATTGCTGTATAAGTTCACATCTGGTGAGTTTACCCTGAGCCACCCCCTGTTCTAGGCTCTTTATATATGTTTTATTCTCACAGATATTCCCTTTGAATTATTTTCCCCATTTTCCAAATGAGGACACTGAGGCTGCTGAGAGAGGTGAAGTCACCTGCCCAAGGTAGCACTGCTGATCATCAAAGGAGCCATGATTGGAAACTTTGTGTGAGATTCATCATCTGTGGCTGTTACCTGGGGAGTTTTACCTAAGGGACCTTGCTTGACTCCTGTATGTGAATCTACCTGAAACCTTTACCTGGTATGACATCTGGGATTTCATACCCTAGGTGTTCACCATGGAGCCCTAATCTTAGCACCTCACCTGTGGAGTGTTACACAGGTACCGCAGGACCTCGCCTACATACAGGATCACGGTCACACCATGCTGCCGACAGTCATCCCAGAAGCAGGAAGCAGAGAACTTGGGCGCCAGGACACAGGTTGCTCCTGAGAGGGGAGAGAAGAAAGGGTTTCAGGTCATGCTTCCATGCCACTGTGATAAGCTGCTCTGATCACATGACTGTGACCCTCTGAAGCACAGGTTTTGGAGCCGATCTGTGTGTCCCTGGTGGAGCCAGGACTACCTGCATGAGACGAGCATAGATGGGCATGGGTTCGAATCCTATCTTCAGAATGTGTACCAAGCTCAATGCTTGGTACAAAGTGAGCACTGCTAAGTAAGGGCTATGGATATTAACCATTAATGATTATTAGAAATGTTTTATGAATGTCATAAAGGTCTTCAAGAACTGGTAAAACCAGGGGGAATGTTGATAGGGAGTTTTCCAAATAAAGCTCCCCAGTATATAAATCATAAGGTTGTACACCTGAAACTAGTGTAACATTGTGCCAACTATCAATCAATCAATCTCCCCTATTTATCTTAGCCTCCCTAAGGTAGGATAATAGTTATGGGCTGCCCTCAATGTGATGTATTAGGAAGTACAATGCACCCCACCAAGGTTCTTGCCAACAATAATTGAACTGAATCTAATAATTGAACTGAATCTAATATCTCTAGAGGGAATTTCCAGGGGAGGGGCACCTAGGTGGCTCAGTTGGTTAATAGTCCAACTCTTCATTTTGAATCAGGTCATGATCCCCCATTTTGTGAGTTCAAGCCCCACGTCAGGCTCTGTGCTGGCTGTGTGGAGCCTGCTTGGGATTCTCTCTCCCTCTCTCTGCCCCTGCCCATTCCTGTTGTCTCTATAAATAAATAAATAAATAAATAAATAAATAAATAAATAAAACTTTATAATCTGCAGGGTAAAGAGGAGCAAAGAACAAACAAGTACTGTGAGGGGACTTTAACTGTAAAAAGACAATTAGACAATTGGGAAAATTTGAACATGACCTGTGCATCAGATGATATTAAAGTTACTGTTAATTTTGTCAGGTGTGATATCACTATGGTGACAGGTTTTTGTTTTTTTTTTTAAGCTTTATGTATTATTTTTGAGAGACAGAAAGAGATAGAGTGCGAGCAGGGAAGGGACAGAGAGAGAGGAAGACACAGAATCTGAGGCAGGCTCCAGGCTCTGAGCTGTCAGCACTGAGTCCAATACGGGGCTTGAACCCATGAACCATGAGATCATGACCTGTGCCAAAGTCAGATGCTTAACCAACTAAGCCACCCAGCCACCTCTATGGTGACAGTTTTTGTCATTATATATTAGAGATACATACTGATATACTTATAAACAAAAAGATACAGTGGCTAAAATTTGTTCTAAAATAATCCAGAAATGAAGAGGGGAATTATATATGAAATAAAACTAGTAACATGTTAACAATTGTCAAGGGTGGATGAGGATATGTGGGATATCATCAAACTATTTTCTCTACTTTTGCTTACTGTGTATATTTGAAAGCAAAATGCTGATGGTGGCCGAAGCTGGGTGGTTGGGTACATGAGGATCATGTAGAAATATCTAAAAATTTGTATGTGTTTCAAAATTTTTATAAAAAATTGAAAAGAAAATGTTAGAGAGGTCCCAGTCTGAATTGCTAATCAGGTGTCCAGGATGATAGCCCAGTGGAATTCTTGGTGAATACCTACCCTTCACTGACTATCCCAGCATTCATACCACCTCATTACCTTCGGACCACAGCAAAACCATTAGGGACTGTCTAAGTGACCAAGTTTCTGTCCAAGTAGCCCTGGGGCCTGCTATTGTGTGTCCCTTATCAAAGGTGAGAACCTTGGTGCTGGGTAACCTGTGGGGACTTGTCACCCTGAAAGCCCACTCTGATATTGAGTCTGGAGGTCCCATGGATTGGAGAGGTCTTCAGAAAAGGTCTTACCAAGCTCCAGGCAGCCAAGAATTCCAAGGATAAGCCCCATCACATGGTACAGAGGCAAGACTGTGTAGACCACGTCATCAGCTGTGACCCCACCCAGGGACAGCATCTTGCACATCTGTAGCAGCCGTTCCTGTGTGACAATGGCTGGCTTTGGGAGTCCTGGCGAATGGAATGGGAAGGGTGGGTGGTGAAAGGACAGTACAAGAGGGACCAGCATACAGGAGTGGGTCTCTGTGGTCAGGTCTGCAGTGAGAGGCTTGAGGCTCTTAGAAGGTGGTCAAGTATGGGGATTTGAGGGTGGGCTCAGGGAAGAAAAATTCCAAATTTAGTGGCTGTTTACTGGGCAGAAGCAGGATTCTGGCACTGACCATTCAATTCACACTGGGGATCAGAGTTCAGGCCAGGTGTCACAATCAAAGGGCAGGATGGGTTTCAGAGGTCAAGTTTGAGGCACATGTCAGCTTGGGGTCACAGCAGCATAAGGGTTCAGAGGTCAGGGCTAGAGTTGCTGGGCACCCTCACCAGTGGTCCCTGAGGTGTAGATAAACAGGGCAGGGCTTTTTGATGTGATCCGAGCACGTAGGTCAGCGGGCACAGGGTCGGTGGGTGCAACGTCAAGAGCAGCCCCCAGAGCCCCCACTCCTGGGGTGGGGGAGGAGTGGCTGAGGTAGAAGCATCGGATGTTCTCTGCCTGTAGCTTGGGAAGGACCTCTTCCAGATTCTCCTGGAGGTCTGCAGGGAAAAGAATTGGGGAAAGGCCCATATCTGACATCAAGAGGGGAGACCCGAGACCGAAAGATAGGGGAGAAGAGTCTACTGCAAGCAATACAGAAAGCAGACCCCAGAGAAGAACTTTTGCATTCTTATGTAAAGAGCCCCATAATTAGTATTTGTTGGCAAAAAGGATCGAAACAGACGTGGTGAAGAAAAAAGTCAGCCCCCACCAGGACCACTGAACAGCAGTTCTCCAAGTCTGTCCCCTGCTCCATCCCCCTCTGTCCTCTACTAGCCTCTGAGGTCCTCACCTGGGTCCACCACCAGCAACCGAGCCCCAGAGCTCAGTACGGAGTGTAGTAGGGGTGCCCCCCGGGCATGTGGATTAATCCAGGCGACAGGGCAGCCCAACTTAGCCAGCCCCAGCCACAAACCTAGGGCCGGAATGGTCTGGGAGGGCAGCACTAGGAGGGCGGCAGGCTCCCCAGCAAGCAAGCCTGTGAGGCTGCCCAGCTCGGCCTTCAGGGCCCACACTGCCTGGCATGCTCTCTTGTCCAGCTCCCTGAAGGTGACCGAGCGGCCCCCCGGACCCTTCCACACCAAGGGCGCCCGGTCCGGCTGTGCTTGTGCTCGCCGCTCAAAGGTATCCACAAAGGTGTTGGGCGGCCGGCGGCTCATGCGCGCCTTGATGTTTAGCCCCAGGTGGAGGATCCTGAAGATGTAGGCCAAGTCTGCAGGCAGCCAGCGCAGCCCTGGGGGTGGCCGTGCAGGTAACACAGCCAGCATGAGTGCCGCGGCCACCAGACTCAGCCAGTGGGGCATCCAGGGGTAGAGCCAGGGCCGCGCCAGCATGGCCAGGCCGAGCAGCACACAGAAGATAGAGTCCCCCAGGAGCCAGCGCAGTGCCAGGGCCACCGCAGCAGGCCATGCGGACTGTCCCAGGCCCAGCAGCAGCAATAGTAAAAAGGCCAGTCGCAGCCAGACGCCCATCGCACCTGCTCCCTTCTCAGAGAAGCTTCCACAGAATGGTAACTTCTGCCAGGGGCTGCCTGGCTTTGATCTCTGACCCTTCAGCCCCACCCCCTAGCGGTAGCCCAGGAGCTGTTGACTGCGATGCTCCCGCCCTCCGGACTCTACCCCCAGCCATTTTGGACCCGTTTGTTTCACTGTGCCTACCTCCTACCAGGTACATGGCAGGCACCGAGTAAATACTTGAATGAACAAATCCAGTGCCTGAATGCAAACCCAGTTCTGATGTCCCCATCCCCACCCATGGGCTGGGCCCTATGACACTGTGCTTCACCCCCCTGGCATGGATGAGGACTGTCTTCGGGGTTCAGGAGGCTGAACTCCCCCTTCCCCTGGGGAACATGGGCAGGACAGTTTATGAATGGTTGGACAGAAAAGCCTTAACCCTTCACCTTTGGGAGGCAGTCACAGAGGGGGAGCTCAGAAAGGCGTTGCCATTGACCCAGGAGCCTACAGGTCAGGGCGGAGCACCACCCTCCAGCTCAATCCCCTCTCCACCTGCTTCAAATCCTTGACAGGTGCCGCCAATGCTCTGGAGTAAGAAGAGTGACGGCTTTCTTGGCTGACAGCTGAACTGATGCGGGGTCTTGTGACACTGCTTCACTACTGGGTATCAGTATCTTCAGCTGCCCAGTGGGCAGCCCAACGGTCCTGGCTGCTGCTCCCACCTCCTGCCTGGCACTTCAGAAGTTACTGGCTGAGGCAGGTATCCTGGGGCTCAGATCCCCACATGGTAGCCTAACCCCAAAGACTCCCTGGACCCCCTCAAAAGTAAGGTGCTCAACCATCGTGCCCATCAGAATGGGGGAGGGGAAGACTCAAATCCAAAGGACCTTGAGATTCTGGAGGTGGGGGGCTGGTGAGATCTAGGGGGAAGGGCCTCAATTCTGCATCTTGGACAGCAGCAGCTGGGATTCTGAGGGTTTCCCACATGTGGCCTCTCTCTCCCAGACCCATCTCAGGCCTGGCCTACACCTCTCCCCACAGGGCAAGGGCTCTAGAAGAGTCAAGCACCAGTCATTTGTGCATCCCACACCCTCCCTGAAATGGCCAAGCCTACCGTCCTGTCTCTGCCCAGGGAGCCCAGTAGGTGGCAGCAGTGTTGCCCAGAGCCGGGGGCACTGAGTCCCGACTGCCACAGCCAGTGTGTGATGGACAGAAACGCACCCATCTGGGAGCTCAGAGCTTCCGGGTTTCGGACCCATGGCCCACAGTACTTTATTAGAGAGCAGGAGTCCCGAGGCCCGACCCCAGTCCATGATGGGTCCACTGAGCCCCCTTAGACACCAGATTGAGGGAGGGGTAGTTCGGGGTGGGGAGCCAGGGTTCTTACCCAGCTTGACACTGGGGCAGAGAGGAGCAGCTCCAGAACCCACACTCACGCAAGGAGTCAGAGCCACAAATCTTGGGCCTGGCCCAAGGGTCTGAGCGCCCAGTTTAGGCTGGAGATGATCCAGTTCTCAGGGATGGTCGGGTCTCTGACCAACCCCATCCCCAGCCTGCCACTATCAGGAGGGTCCAAGTACGAAGGAGTACAGTAGTAAGGCAGGCTTAACCCCTGGTCAGGTCTGGAAAGAAGGGTGGTAGCAGAGGGAGGGCCTGCGCTCTGGGGAAAACGTGGTTTGGTAGTGGGAACGTGGTCAAGGCGTCTAGGCAGGTGTGAAGCGGCTCGGCAGGGGTGTTACCGGTTCCGCAGTGGTCGTGGCCTAGTTCCACAGGAGGTCGCGGACCTGCAGGGGTTGGCCTACAGCGCGGGAGCGTGGTCAATCCCGCGGCAGGCGTAGCCGGGCCCAGGCCTGGATCAAGGTGCAGGGTGCGCGGCCAGGTGGCGCTCCAGCAGCGCGCGGTGTGAGAAGACCTTGCCGCAGGCGGGGCACGGCGCGCGCTCGGGCCGATGCGTGCGCATGTGCACGTTGAGTGAGCTCTTCTGCGTGAAGCGCTTGGCGCAGACAGCGCACTGGAAGGCGCGCACGCCTGTGTGCGTGACCATATGCTTCAGCAGGTAGTCGCGCAGCGAGAAAGATCGCCAGCACACGGCGCATTGGTGGGGCTTCTCCCCTGTGGGCGACAGGGCATGCCGCGCACGTATGTCATCTGGGAAGGAGCCCCGGGGAGCCTTTGACGGGCAGGGACTCCCCTCTCCTCCCAAACTGCCCATCAACCCTGAATCCCCCTGCCCTTAAGGGACACCCCTTCCACTCCCGGACCATTCCTCACTCCTGGACCTTCCGGCCCAACAGGGAACCCCTCCCCACCCCCGCCCCTCCCCACCCCACCCTACCCCCCACCCGGCCATGACCCAGTATGTCTCCCCACTCAGCGGGGATGCCGCTTTCCCGGACCCTTACCGTAATACCAGGATACCACCGTCAGGGGCCCTCAACTCTAACAGGTATCCTCCCAACAGGGAATCCTGCTGGTCTGGGACATCGTTGCCTGACAGGACTGACCGCTGAGGTCTCCCCCACCTCCAGGAACCTCCCTTCCCCTAACTCCTGCCATGCCCATGGAGCATTCTGTACTTTGATCGCTGGCCACCATTCTGGTAACAGTCTGGCAAGGCCCAGCACACTTACACTGTGAGGGACGCGGGCATACCTGCCCGGTTCCTGCTGGAAGCCCTGTTGCCCAGAAAACCCTTGTCTGCTGGCAGCTATAATGTACCTGGGGTGCCAGAGTAGGCTGCCCCCTTTACCCTGATCAGAGAAGGGGGAGGCTGGCTGTATTGGCCCCTAGATTCATCAGGTATTAACAAAGAAAAACAAAACAAAACAAAAAACCCACCTATCTCAGCGGCAGAGGGCTGCAGGGCAGTGCCTGGGCAGGGAGTTCTCCCAGACCAGGCCTTGCACCTGGCTAAGGCCACATGAAGCTGGCAAATCTTGGCTGGTACTACCTTGGGGCCCCTGACAGCTCTCCACAGGCTACATCTATATCCTCTCTCCTTCAACCCCAAGACAGCCAGGTAGAGATTTAAAACTAAATCACATCTCACTCACTTCCCACTTCAGATCACTGATGCCTTCTCCAACATTCACAGTGAAATCCCAAGTTCCTGGCCCTGCAGAACTCCCCACTCCACTCCTACAGGTGTTCCAGCCAAACCTTTGCTTTTCCTAACAACATCCAGTTTGGCCCTGCAAGCAGTCTTTGACATTCCATACCCTTGTCCTCTACCTGAGCCTCTAGGGAGCACCCTGAACACCCTGTGACACATCCAGGACCTGCCAGCCACCACCTCAGCCCCTAGCTCCATAATCTCCAGTGCACCATCTAGCACACTCTCTACCTCTCCCTGAGCCAGTAAAGAGCCACCTCCCAGACACTCCAAGGGTTTAGGGGTACTCTCAGTGATCTTCGAGGAGCTCCCCTTTCCTCCCTCTGCAGCTGTGGGGTCCCCACACTGCAGCCCCATCTCCCTCCAGCCGCGATCAGGCCACCTCTCTGCCAGCTCCGAAGGCTAGGCCGGCAAACCCACTCTCCCCTCACATCCAGTGCCAGTCACAGGACCCACTGACAGCCAGGGAGACCAAGGAGACTCCCCTACCTGGCCACATATTCCTGCCAAGGCTCCATCCCTCCTGCCCATCCCAAGCTTCTTCGTGGTGACGAAAAGCTCCACTGCCAGCTTTCCAAAAGCTCTGGGCAAGTTCCTGCTCCTTAACCTAGCCTGAGGATTCTCCCTGCGCCAATACACTGAAATAGGGGTTGGGCAGGAGAACCTGCTTCTCCATGTGGATGGGGTTTCCCCTCCCCCCCCCCCACATCGCACTTGGGGCTCAATTTCCAGGTTCCACTGGGGTCAAGAAAAAGCAACATAACTACATGAGTGCCTCCACCCCACTTGCCTAGTGCCCAGTCACCCCTCAGGCTTGAATCTCCAGTGACCAAAGGGCTCAGAGACCCATCCTGGCTCACCCGAGTGGATGAACATGTGCTTGGTGTAGTTTTTCCGCGAGCTGAACGTCTTTCGGCAGTGACTGCACTCATAGGCAGGCGGCTCGGAACCCGGGGCTCTGGCAGGGGTGGCCGAGGGGGCCGCAGCGGGAGCGGTGGGCGGGGCTGGGGCCTCCCCCGGCGGAGCAGGAGCGCTAGGGGCCGCATCTGGCTGGAGTGTGGGATAGAAGGCGGAAGGGAGCGCAGGAGTAGGCCCCGAGGGTGCGGGAGGAGGTTGCGCAGGTGGCCCAGGAGCGCCCAGATGAAAGGGGAAAAGTGAGACAGGTGGCCCCTGGGTCTTCACGCCTGGGGCTCGGGGTCCAGACAGGACACAGTCAGGCGGGGCCGGCGTCTCGGCGGGACAGGCTTCCGCCGCGGTGCCATCCTCATCTTGCCAAGCGGAGACATAGCTCTCGGGGAACACATCCTCGGCCGCCGAAGCGCCCCGAAGAAAGTCCCTGCCGGCGCCGCCATAGTCCGAAAGGCCGGCGGGTGCGGGCGGCTCCTCGCACGCGCTGTCAGGGGCGGCGGTGAGGAAGCCGGCAGCGCAGTCTGGGAAGGAAGGGGGCGCTTGGCCCTCTCCTGGGCCGCCGCTTTCGCCGTCCTCGCCGTCGGTTTCATCATCGGTGTCCTCCTCGCCGTCACCGCCGTCGTCTGTGGCCGCGGGTAGGGAGGGGTCGACTTCCGACCCCTCCGCCTTGGTGGGCGCAGTGGGCGCCGGCAGCTGCAAGCGCGCGGGCTGGCGCTGCTTGCGGCTATGCGCGGCACCGGGGTGGCCCGGAGGGCGCGCGGCCAGCAAGTGGCGCAGGCGGTGGCGTAGCTGCGCAGGTGCAAGAGGTGGGGGCACGGGCGTGGGCAGGGGCGCGGGCGCGCCGGGGACCGGGGCTCGGGCGCGGGCGATGATCTGGGTACACTCGTCTATGACCGTCTGGATGCGCAGCACCGACGCGGCCGTGAGCACCTGCAGCGCTTCGCCTTGTGCCACTACAAGCGAGCCGCTGTAGAGGAACTCGACGAGCTGGCGCACCGTTTGCGCCGGCACCACTGGCGGCACGCGGATCTCGGAGTGGCCGAGCAGCAGCTTGTCCTGGAAGAAGGGCGAGCCGGCAGCCAACACGCAGCGGTGGGCACGCAGCGAAGCCTCACGGATCCGCACAGTCACGTCGCAGAAGTGACCACCCAGCCGCTGCCCGTTGAGGGTCTCGAGCAGCGAGCGGGAGAAGTTCTGCAGGTGTATGTGGTGCACCGCCTCTGCTGCAGCCATCTGTACCGGATTAGGGGGGGGGGGAAGGTCAGCCAGGGCCCCCCCCTCCCCGCCTCATTGTCCCTGCCCCTTGAGCCCTTATTGCGGGGCAAGGCCCATGGGCGCACCACAGTCCCAGCCCTTCCCAAAAGGCCCCTCGAGCCCTGTTCCCATATACAGGACTACCCCCAACTCCCACCCCCAGACTCCAGGACCTCTGCAGCTCCACCTAGGAAACTCCCAGCACACCCCTGGGAGAAGGTTGGGAATACCAAATATCTGGCTCCCTCCCAGTCTTGCTTACTGCCCAGCGGAGGGTCCAGAGCTCAGCTTCCCCTATACTGGTTCACACCCTCCTCGCCCTAACTCCAGTATCCATAAACCTTCCCCATGTCCCCCTTCCAGGGAGCAGCTCTGTGGAGAAGAGGGCAGGGATGCCCATCCCGAACTGGCTGTCACACCTTATCCACTCCGCATCAGGGCTGGCTGTGATTCCTCCCACTCTCAGCTTCTTTTTGATCTCCCTTTACTACATCATCCAACCTTGGAGCATTCAAGACCCTGTGGAGACCAAAGTCTGTTGCCTCGGAATTGGGTTATGTTAACTAGTGTATACAGAGGTCTTCACGGGGGGGGATGGCACGACCTGCCTCCTGGGCTAAGCGTTTCAGGGTGTGCGTGGTCACAAAGGGTTGAGAGTAAGTTGGGCATTAGCCTGGCAGGCATTCCACAGAAGAAAAAAATACAAGGTCTCTGGCAGACCCCAACGCAGCAGGTAGGGGAGGTGCCCCCTGCAGCCTGGTGCATCTTGGAATCTTGATATAGCCTGGAGGGCACAAGGTGTGGGTGTGGTGTAGAGAGGGGGCTTGTGTGGACTTTGAAGAGTGTGTGATTGGGAAGGGAAAGGTGGAATAGCAGCGGCCTCCAGATCAGCATGTCTGAGCAACCCGGATGATTCTTGTCAAAACTTTAGCTTCCTAATCCCAGCACTGCCCACGCTCAGACACCAGAAAGGGGAGGGGCTACCGCTCCCCAGGGGACTCTGGGAATCTGAGAAGCTCTGATACTTCACCCGTCATCACTCATCAAGTAGGCACCATGCTCACTAGGCTAAGTTTCCCCTCTACCAAACAAAGATGGGTTTGGCTCATCCTGTACCCAAGCCACACACAACTCTAGTCTAGGGGAGGACAGTCGGGACCCAGGTCACACCCTGACACTCACTCTCACTCCACCAGCCTAGCTCAGGTGGGGTCACACAGCCCTGGAGTGTGGCTTCTCTTAACCTTCCTGGTCTAATGGGGTCTCAGACTCACCCCCTCTGGCTCTTCTTACCCAAACCACCTTTCCTCTTCTGGGTCCAGACCCCTCCCTTTCTTGTATGTTCTATATCTTACCCTCAAATCACTTCGCACACCTCCACTGCCCCGGTACCATTGGTGGAGGCTGATGGGAGTCATTTCCTTGTGTTCCTCCCCTCTCGGTCTATTCCCCCACGCGACAGCCAGAGGGAGCCTGTTCAGACCTGACAGATCGGGACCCTCCTCTGCTCAGAGCCCTCCATGGTGATGAATTAATTCTTGGCAATTCGTCAAAAAAGCCAAGTCTTTGCACATATCGTTATCTATGCCACAGCACTTTTCCCCGTCTTTATTCACCCACCGTCTAAAGACCTTCAAATCTGTGTCTGGGCGACTGGGCAGAAACCTGCGCATCAACCCATACGGCTTGAAGCCTGCCTTTTCCGACCCACCTCCACCCTGCTCCCGGTCTGTGATCTCTCAGTCCAGACGCAGCAGGGTCTTCTTGGCGCCTCAGAACAAAGGCCCACCCTCCCGGGTATGGCGCCGCATTCTCGCTGCCACGCCTTTGCCCACGCCATGCGCTTTGCTCCAAGCACTCTTTCCCATACTCTGCTCCATTGCTCGCTCCCTACCCTAACCCCAAAGCCCCCTCTCTGATCCGCTCGGGCTGCCCCCGCTCCAGACCCGGCCAACCTGTATTTCCCGCCTCCGCGTGCTAGCCAGAGCCATGCCCCCATCCTGCAGCGCCCCCTCACGTCCACAGCGTGCACTCCAAACCTAGCGCCGGCGCCCTCCCCTGGGCACGCCCCGGCCTGCCCGCCGGCCCTGCAGCAGGGGGATGCCCGCCCGACCCCACCTCCGGCTCCTTCTCAGGCACCAGGCCGGGACTTGGCCTTCTCCCGCTCACCACCGCCAAGGCCACACTTTCAGGCTGCGACGCCGGCGGAACCGAAGTCCGCAGCCGCTGTGGCGCAGGGAAGCGCTAGGTCGGAGCACGTTTCCGGTGTTTCTATGGCGATCAGCCGCCGCTTCAGGCCGGTAGGTATTGCACTTCCTGCTCTCGACCGAGTCGCAACTAAAGTCGCCGAGGCTCGGGCTGCGGGGCAGCAAGGAATGTCTCGGCCAGGACACGCTTCCGGCGTCGCCCTAGGGACTGGGATGCGCCGGGGCCTGCGCTGTCAATCTGCGGGCCACGCCCTCGTGCGCTCCCGGCTGTGTAGAGCTGCTGCAAGGCGACAAAGGCTGGGAAGGCGGTCTGAAGCACTAGATGGGTCTCGGCTGGTTTAGACTCCATTGCGACCCCAGGTGGCGGCCTTCTCCCCAGAGCAAGAGTGGAGGCAGGAGTAGGGCTCACCCCTGGTCCATCGGACTCCAGCCCTGCGTGGACTGCAAAAGAGATATTCCTGCAGCCGAACTCCACACCTGCCGGTAGCTACGAGTGGAATGAGGGAGCAGACACCACCCCAGGCCCTGGCTCCCATCTTCCACCCCTTCCGCCCCTCAAGCCTGTGTCCCAGGTAGAAGGTGGAGGCAACCTGTCTCTATGACCCTTACCTCCTCACACACCCACCAGGCCCACCCGCCCCAGGGCGAGTAATGAACGAACGAATGAATGGATATTGAACTGAATGCCTTCTGCACTCAGCGCTCTGGGACACACCTCAGAATATAAGGAAAGTGGGGGTGAGATGGATAGTACATCTGCCAAGACCGTGGTGTCCAGCCAGACTCCAAAGATCAGAAGTCACTTTAGGGGACAGGATATGTGGGAAGAGTTGTGTGGGCAGAGGAAACAGACTGGTCTGCAAAGACCCTGAGATGGGGCTAGCTACCCAGGACACCTATGAACCAGGCTGGATGGTGAGACTGGAGTGGTGGGCTGGCCTAGCCTTATGCTTTGTTCCTGGGGTCTAGAGGCAAGGCAGGAGGACGTAAAGGTCAGAAGATTTCCCTGAGACCTCAGTGGACCCCATGCCTTATGCAGCAGGTGTGGGGTCCAGCATGGGGGGAGGGGTGCTGACTTAGCCTCCAGTATGGGGACAAGATCAGAGGACCTGCCTCCCACCTTGGTCAGCTGCTGGGCAACTGTATTGGGCACATCTATAGATGTGTTGAAGTTAGAAGGATTCCAGGGGATTTGAAGCTGGAGGGGGGCATGTGACAAGAAATATAGGGGGAAATTCTAGAATCTGAGAAGAGGACCACATGACAGCTAGCAAAAAAAAAAAAAATAGGGGCCCCAGTCTACAACTGCATGGAATTGCAATCTGCTAACTACTTGAATGAACTGGGAAGCTGATTTTTCCCTAGAGCTTCTGAATAAGAGCCCAGCCCTGCCCCAAACTTGATTGCAGCCTTTGTGAGACCTGGATCAGAGGCCACTGCCTGGGTGTCTAACCTGCAGAACAGTAAGCTAATAGATGGGTGTCATTTTAAGTTACTGAATTTGTGGTAATTGTTAAGTAACAATAGAAAATGAATACAGCTGCCAGAGACTTAGGGCCTGCACACAGTAAGTGTCTGATAATGCCACTGTTTTCCTATCTGATGAATCCTTTCCCCTTGCCTGTCTCTTGCTGAATGCTTCATTTCTGCCTCACCAGCATTTATCATCCAGCTTGGTGGTCTCATTACTCCGTCCTACAAGCAGAGGCACTTGGGGGTGAGAGAGGGAAACAAACATCCAGACACATGGCTGGAACAGCATCAGGCCAGTAGAGAAGCATGTATGAGGTCTCTGAGGAGGGAGGGTGGCTTCCCTAGGGTGAGGCAAGTGGGAGTTGCTATGGAGATTGCGGATGTTGAGAGTGGAGGGGGGGAGGACCAAAGTCCCATTTGCAGGTTTGAAGGACTGAGGGGAAGGTAGTGGATCTAGTGGGGCAGCAAAACAGGAGGCTTAAAAGACAGCAATGGCTGCTCAGACCTCAGTGGGAAGGCCAGAAGGGGACAGATACAGAGTAGGAAGGAGAGGACATGGTGGCTTCAGAGAAGGTCTTAGTGTTGAGGGTGAGATGGAGTAACTGGCCCAGTAGGAGGCAGAAGGGAGAAACACAAACCCTGACACTGCTCAGGCAGCAAGGGAGGTGGGAGCTGCAGCCTCCAGTGACACAAGCCTCAAGAAGACATCTCCTCTCCAAAGACCTTGTCTCAGTAGTTGTGCATGCAATTGGAGGAATAAATAGTATATCAAAGGACACAGGTTTAATAAGCCAAGGAGGGGTCAATGTGACCTGCAAATATTGAAAATCCTAAGCCAGGTCCTAGAGTCTTGGAACCAGTAGGTGATGAGAAGAGGCAGGTGACACTGGCTGACAGACCATCAAGGGAAGAACCTGTAAGGTTGCAATGGTCACAGACACATGAAAGGAGAAGATATTAAGCTCCTAATTGACTGGGCTTCATCAGCTGCCCGGGGGAGGCAGGACCTGCCCCTCACCCCCTACCACACCCTTACCACCACACATACAGCTTAGGTCAGAAGGCTCAGTCTCTACTCCCAGCTCAGAGTTCCCAACCTCCCTCCACCCTCCATTACTACTAGGCCAGCTTCTCACACAGGGCCTCCTTCTGTGGCAGCCACTGCCCCCAGGTAAAGCCCAGTGCTCAGTGCTAGCGGGGCTGGATAGTGCCAGATGTGGGATGCAGGCCCCAAGATTCACCTGAATTCACACACTTCTGTCAGGAGCTTCCCCTTGCCAGGGGTCAGCCATAAAGCTCGTCTCTGGAAAAATGCTTCCCAGTACAAGGCAGATAGGGTAGAGATTGAGGGACGTCCCAGGCAAGGCCAGTACCAGCAGTGGGGGATTTAGCTCTCCTGACAGGACTGAGAGGAAATGAGGAGCCTTTTGGGATGGGGGAAGGGCAGTGGCAGGATCCCATTTCTAAACAAATAAGGTCTTGGAAGTGGCAGCTTGGATGAGGGCTGGCAGGAAACCCGGACCCAGGCCTTGGTGGAGTGTATAAAGGTGATAGGAGCAATGGGTCAGATGAAGCAAGGTGCCTGTAGGACTTACCAAAAAAGAAACATCTGGACAAGATCAAGGACCGTTGAGGAGGGGGTGGAGGTGGAGATGGGGGTGAGGAATATTTGCAACATAGAAAAAGTTTAATTTGCTTTCATATGTAAAAAGACAAGAACATCCTACTAGTCTGTGGACCAAAGCCTGAGGAAATCACGTAGGAAGTAGGAGACCTAAACTAAATAATCATAATAACCCAACTACCATTGTCACTTCTTCTGGGTCCCTTAACCGGGTCCTGTACTGGGCCTTTGAATTAATTTTGAAATTTAAAAACAAAACAAAACAACAAACAAAACAAAAAACAAGAAACGCAGAGTACAATATAGCGTTTACAGTACAATATAGCGTATACAATATAGCGCTCCTACACTGGAGCACTCACATCCCCAAATTAGCAATGTTCTTGTTTTGTCCCTTTTGTTTGTTTGTTTGGTCTTATTTTTAATAAACACACACACAAGAAAACAAAAGTTTGGGGCGCCTGGGTGGTGCAGTCGGTTAAGCGTCCAACTTCAGCCAGGTCACGATCTCGCGGTCCGGGAGTTCGAGCCCCGCGTCAGGCTCTGGGCTGATGGCTCAGAGCCTGGAGCCTGTTTCCGATTCTGTGTCTCCCTCTCTCTCTGCCCCACCCCCGTTCATGCTCTGTCTCTCTCTGTCCCAAAAATAAATAAACGTTGAAAAAAAAGAAAACAAAAGTTAAAATTTTCTTTTCTTTTTTTTTAAGTAAAGCCTTTAGGCAAAGAAGAAAGCCCCTCGAGGTGGCACACCTGGGTACTTCTGTCCCTTAAAGGCCTTTTGTTTTACTCCAAGTTAAAAAATTTTTTTAAATGTTTATTTGTATTTGAGAGAGACAGACAGACAGACAGACAGACGTTAGCATAGGAGGGGCAGAGAGAGATGGAGACAGAATCCGAAGCAGTTTCCGTGTCAGCACAGCTGATGCGAACTCACTCACCAGCCCTGAGATCATGACCTGATCATAAAGATTAACTGACTGAGCCATGAGGCACCCCTACCCCCAGTTTAAAGGATCCACTGAATCAAGATTAGTATTTTTTTTTTACGTGTAACAATTTAAAAAAAAAATTTTTTTAACGTTTATTTATTTTTGAGACAGAGAGAGACAGAGCATGAACAGGGGAGGGGCAGAGAGAAAGGGAGACACAGAATCCCAACCAGGCCCCAGGCTCTGAGCTGTCAGCACAGAGCCCAACGGGGGAGGGCGGAGGCTCCAACTCATAGACTGTGAGATCATGACCCGAGCTGAAGTTGGATGCTTAACCGACTGAGCCACCCAGGCACCCCAAGTTTACTTATTTTTTTAATGAGCCTTAAACTCACCACCCCTAGACCAAGAGTTGCATGCTCTTCTGATCGAGCCAGCCACGTGTCCCTAAAATTCAGTCATTTTTAGTAAATTTACCATGTGTGTAATCCTTAGCATCCTCCTGTTTTAAAACATTTCTATCATCCCCAATGAGATACCTCCACCCATTTGCTGTGATTCCCTATTCCCTGTCCCAGGCAACCACTAATCTAATGTCACCATAGATTAGCCTGTGCTGGACATTTCACATCAATGAAATCACACAATACGAGGTCTGGGTCACTTTGCTTTAGGCTTCTGTGCCACCTAGATGTTGTTAAATTTGTTTAGTTGGATTTTTTGTTGTGCCCTTGGCTTTGGTCTAAAAAGCATTTCCCTGTCACGGTAGGCAACTGAGGCAGAAAAGTCTCTAGCCGTGCTTCTTTCAGCTGCCCTCCTGCTGGACCCATGCCCTCCTTCATGACTTGGTCTATTCTCCATGCTACCCTCTTTGTGCTTGAGACACTGTATCTATCCTTCTCTTTTAACATCAGGATGCATCTTTTAAAAACAAGGGTGGTTTCCTAGTTGCCTGTCTTTGGAAGCTTCCTCATTCCTTAGCATGCTTGGTCCCCATCCCCAAGTCACCAACTATTCACAAATGAGCTTTGACAGGTGATTTGTCTCTGCCAGGAACCCATTCAGAACTGCTCAGGTTCCTTGCTCCCTGTTGGTCTAGAAGCTCCCTCACCCTTTTAAAATTAAGGTGAAATTCACATAACACAAAATCAACCATTTTAAAGTGAACAATTCAATGGATTTTAGTATAGTTACATGTTATGTAACCAGTATCTCTATCAAGTTCCAAAACATTTTGCTCAATCCAAAATAAAAACTTGTTTTGGAGCCTGGGTTGTTCAGTCAGTTAAGCATTTCGCTCTTGGTTTCAGCTCAGGTAATGATCTCATGGTTTGTGGGTTTGAGCCCCGCATCAGGCTCTGTGCTGACAGCATGGAGTCTGTTTGAGATTCTCTCTCCCCTCTCTCTCTGCCCCTGCCCTGCTCTCTCTCTCAAAATAAATAAATAAACTTAAAAAAATAAATAAAAACTTGTACCCATTGGCAGTAACTCCTCATTTTCCCCTTCCTCAGCCCTTGGCAATGACTAATTTACTTTCTGTCTCCATAAGTTTGCATATTCTGGATATTTCATATAAATGGAATCATATAATATGTGATCTTTCATGTCTGATTTATTTTATTTTATTTTATTTTATTTTATTTTATTTTATTTTATTTTAATGTTTATTTATTTTTGGGACAGACAGAGCATGAACGGGGGCGGGTCAGAGAGAGAGGGAGACACAGAATCTGATGCAGGCTCCAGGCTCTGAGCTGTCAGCACAGAGCCCGACGCGGGGCTCGAACTCACGAACCATGAGATCATGACCTGAGCTGAGCTGAAGTCGGAGGCTCAACCGACTGAGCCACCCAGGCGCCCCATGTCTGATTTCTTTTAATTGGTGTGATCTTTTCAAGGTTCATCTATGTTGTAGTACGTATCAATTCATTTCTTTTTATGGCTGAATTAGACTCCATTGTATGGAAATACATCTATTTATCCATTTTTCCAGCCATCGTTTGATGGACATTGAGTTGTTTATACCTTTGGCTATGTAGTGCTGCTATAAATTCCTGTACAAGGATTTGTTTGAACATGTTTTCAATTTGGGGAGGTATATACCTATAAGTTAATTGCTGGATCATATGATAAATCTATGTTTAACTGTTTGAGGCATAGCCAAACTTTTTTTTTTATAGGTAGTGCACCATTTTACATTCCCACCAGCAATAAAGGAGTATTCCAAGTCCTCCATATCCCTTCCATCACTTGCTATTGTCCTTTAAAAAAAATTTTTTTTTTTACATTAATTTTGAGAGACAGAGAGAGAGCACAAGTTGGGGAAGGGCAGAGAGAGAAGGAGGCAGAGAATCCAAAGCAGGCTCCAGCCTCTGAGCTGTCAGCACAGAGCCCGATGCGGGGCTTGAACTCACAAACCATGAAATCTTGACCTGAGCCAAAGTCAGATGCTTACCCGACTGAGCCACCCAGGCACCCCTCTCTCTCTTTTTTTTTAAGTGGATATGAACTGGTTCAATTTGCACTTCCCTTATGACGAATAATGTAGAATTTCTTTTCATGTTATTATTGTCCATGCCATTTGTATTAAAGTTGTATTAATGTATAGTTTAAACTATTTTTTAATAATTTTTTAATGTTTATTTATTTTTGAGAGAGAGAAAGAGACAGAGCACCAGCAGGGGAGAGGCAGAGAGAGACAGAATCTGAAGCAGGCTCTAGGTTCTGAGCCGTTTGTCAGCACAGAGCCCGGACATGGGGCTCAAACTCACAAACCGTGAGATCATGACCCAAGCCAAAGTCAGATGCTTAACCGACTGACCCACCCAGGCGCACCTAGTTTAAACTATTTTTTTTATTAATTAATTAATTTTTTTTTCAGTAATCTCTACACCCAATGTGGGGCTTGAACTCACAACCCTAAGATCAAGAGTTGGATGCTTTTCTGACTGAGCCAGCCAGATGCCCATAAAGTATAGTTTATATGCCATAAAATACACCCATTGCAGGTAGCCTTCAAAGCTTCTGAGCAAATTAATATTCATCATGGTGCAGCTATCACCACAATCCAGTTTAATTTATTTTTATTTAAAAAGTTTTTTAAAAAATATTTTATCTTTATTTATTTTGAGAGAGCGAGTGTGTGCCTGCATGCACAAGCAGGGGAGGGGCACAGAGAGAGGGAGAGACAATCTCAAGCAGGCTCTGTGCTGCCAACACAGAGCTTGATGTAAGGCTTGACCCCACGAACAGTGAGCTCATGACCTGAGCCAAAATCAAGAGTTCAACGCTTAACCAACTGAGCCATCCAGGTGCCCCACACCAAAGTTATTTATTTATTTATTTACTTACTTACTTATTTATTTATTTATATTTATTTGCTTATTTATTTATATAATTTATTTATTTTGAAAGAGAGAGAGCAGGAAAAGGGCAGAGAGAGAGAGGGAGAGAGAGAGAACCTCAAGCAGGCTCTGCACTGTCAGTATAGAGCCCGATGAGGGGCTCAAACTCACAAACTGTAAAATCATGAACCTACCTAAAACCAAGAGCCAGACGCCCAACGAACTGAGCCACTCAAGCACTCCAAGTTTTTTCTTTTTAAGTAATCTGTACACCCACCGTGCAGCGTGAACTCAGAACCCTGAGATCAAGAGTCACATTCTCCACCAAGTGAGCCAGCCAGGCACACCACCACAGTCAGGTTTAGAATGTTATCCTTCACCTTAAAACTTCCTTTGTACAGTCTGCATCCATTTCTGTTCCACCCTGGAAGCCATTGATCTGGTGTCTGGCTAGAGATTTACAGCTCCCTCTGTGAAAACAAATAGAGGACAGTGGACCTCAGTTTCTGGTAGGACATCTCTTGCTTCTGGATGGGCCCACTGGCTACTTCTCTCCCTTCTTCCAGCATTTCATAGATGAGAAACTAGATCTAGAGATTTGGGTTTCAGGCCAAACATTACTGGCTACAACCTGTCAGAGCATGTTGGATGGGTCCCATTACATCTCATGAAGGATCTTAGTGTTTCTGACCCTAATGTGGGGGTAGTGACAGCCTGACTGTCTACTTCCACTCATGTGTCCCCTCCCAGATGATCATATTCATACCACACCCTCTAGTCACCTCATATTGTATACAATTGATAATCTTGACCTGCTCAGGAATCTCACAATGGGTTGGAAAGCAATATTTTATGAATTCCAGAATTTAATTTTCTAAGCAAGAACTGGGGCCACGTGTTACCATCAAATACAGTTCCCCTTGGAAAGGCAGGATCAGTGTTGATTTCCCAGAGCAAGGGGCCAGTCAAAAGTGATATCATATGGTGACAGATGGGCTTACTTTCCTGGCTCTCTCCTTTTTGAGAACACTTAAGGACTCGTGTAGGGTGGATTCATTGTATGTCAGCCAAAGACCATCAGTATTTTTCTGATACTTGAGTTGTGACATCAGGTTTGTTTCTGTGTCCTTTTAATATATTCCTGTTATTCTTTGGGTGTTTATTTTGTGGCATAACAAGATGTTGCAGGCTCACCTGGGACTTTCTCTGTTTAGTTTTGGAATCAATCATTTCTCCCAGGAGCCCTGGTTCCTTTCTGCAGGAAAAGGGATGAAATTCTGGGCTGTGGAAGTCTCCTGTCCTTTCCCTCCTTGCCCTGCTTGGGAGTCGCAGATTCCCTTGGGAAGGAAGCATATGGAAAGGGTGAGGGCACCCTGAGACCAAAGTGGGTTGGACTCCTGCAGCCCGTGGGGCTATAGACAACTCCTATTCTCTGAAGATTGGTTTTCCCATCTGTGAAATGTGGACTGCAGGAGGCAGAAAAATGGTCCCTAAAAATATATACATCCTAATCCCTGGCCCCTTGAAGTGTTATATATTAAGAAAAGGAATCTTTGCAATTGTTGTGTTTTTCCCCCAATTATTTCAAGATACTTTATTTTTATTTATTATTATTTATTATTAAAAAAATTTAATGTTTATTTTTGAGAGCGAGAGATGGCGGGGGGGGGGGGGGGGCGGGGGGGTGCAGAGAGAGAGGGAGACAGAGAATCCAAAGCAGGCTCCAGGCTCTGAGCTGTCAGCACAGAGCCTCATGTGGGGCTCAAACCCACAAACCGTGAGATCATGACCTGAGCCATAGTTGGACGCTTAACCGACTGAGTCACTCAGGTGCCCCCAAGATACTTTATTTTTAAAACAAGTCACAGCACTAAGCTTTTGCCCATTCTGCTGACGCACAAGCTACAAATGCTTGCCCAGCAGCTGAGGGGCATTCTTTAGTGAACTAAAAATCCATATAAAACAAATATTCAAATAGTTTCCATAGGAACACAGATAAGTGACCCCTCTCCTTCTGTATTGGTGCATCCGTGCCAACCCTACTCACAAAGACATTTCAAAACTAGTGGTAATTAAGTTAAACGGTCCCCCCAAATCCCATAATTCAAGCTAGACTCGAAGTTAACAGCTCCAGGAGCGGCACCTACACGTTAAATCCAGGCGGCCGGGGGCGCTTCATCTGCTCTCCCCAGCGCAGGACACCGGCAGCGCGCTGACGTCCTGCTCCTCCACTTCGGGCGGAAGTCGTGGTTCTGGATCTGCTGCATCCGTTGCCATGGAATCTTTGCAATTGTAATTAAAGATCTTGAAATGGGAAAATTATCCTGAGGTATTCGGGTGGGCTGTTAATGTAAAATCACACGCATCCTTATCAGAGTGAGGCAGAGGGAAATTTGACAGTTTGCTCAAGCTACCATTACAAAGTACCATAGCTGGGTGGCTTAAACAACCCAAACTTACTTCTCACAGTTCTGGAGGCTGGGAAGCCCAAGATGAACGTGCTGGCAAAGTAGATGTCATTCTTAGGCTTCTTCTCTTGGCTGGTAGGAGGCTGCTATATCACTGTGTGCTCACATAAGCTCTTCTTTGTCACCACAGCAAGCTCTCTAGTGTCTCATTTAAAAACATTAAAAAAAAATTTTTTTTTAATAGGCTCCATTCCCAATATGGGGCTTGAACTTACAACCCTGAGATCAAGAGTTGCATGCTCTACCAACTGAGCTACCCAGTTACCCCTCATTTAAAATTGGTCCTGGGGGGCTCAGTCGGTTAAGCATCCGACTTCAGCTCAGGTCATGATCTCATGGTTAGTGAGTTCTAGCCCCATGTCAGGTTCTGTGCTGAAAGCTCAGAGCCTGCTTCCAATTCTGTCTCCTTCTCTCTCTGCCCCTCCCCCACTTGTGCGCGCGCGCGCGCGCGCGCGCGCGCGCTCTCTCTCTCTCTCGAAAATAAATAAACATTAAAAAAAATTACTTGTGTCATTGGCATACAATATTATATTTGTTTCAGGTATACAACATAGTGATTCAACAATTATATACGTGATGAAATGCTCACCATGGGGTGCCTGGGTGGCTCAGTCCATTAAGGAAACTTCAGCTCAGGTCATGATCTCATGGTTTGTGAGTTTGAGCCCCACATTGGGCTCTGCGCTGAAGAGCTCAGATCCTCTGTCTCTCTCTCTCTGTCCCTCCCCTGCTGCACTCTCAAAAATAAATAAACCTTTTCTCTCCATATTATAAGCCTTTATCAAAAGATTAAAGAGTTCATAGAGACAGTGGATTAGTGGTTGCTAGGGTCTGATGGGAGAGGGAATGGGGAGTGAGTGCTGATGGATACAAGGTTTTCTTTTGAAGTGATGAACATATTTTAGAACTAGATAGAAGTAGTGATTGTACAACATTGTGAATGTATGAAATGCCATCGAATGTATACTTTAAAATAGCTAAAATGAGGGGCACCCGCGTGGCTCAGTCGGTTAAGCATCTGACTTGGGCTCAGGTCATGATCTCGCAGTCGGTGGGTTTGAGCCTGGCATCGGGCCCTGGGCTGTCAGCTGAGAGCCTGGAGCCTGCTTGGGATTCTGTGTCTCCCTCTCTGCCCCTCCCCCGATTACACTCTGTCTCTCTCTCTCTCTCTCAAAAGTGAATAAGCATTAAAAAAAAAAGAAGCTAAAATGATAAATTTGATGTTATGTGAATTGTAACTCAATTAAAAAAAAAAAAGATTAAAAAGTAAGATAGCCCAGGGGTGACCGACTGGCTCAGTCAGTAGAGCATGTGACTCTTGATGTTGGTGTCATGAGTTCAAGCCTCACATAGGGCATAGAGCCTACTTAAAATAAAAAACAAAAACAAAAACAAAAACAAACAGTAAACCCTAACCTCATCTTGTAGCTCACAAAACTGGCAGGGTCAAGACAGTCATCATCTTCATGCATTAATTTGTCCTTTTTTTTTTTTTTTTTTTGTTCTTTTACACATTTACTGAGTGTCTACTATGGGGCAGGCCCTGGGTTCAGCATGGTAGATGCAGCAGTTTGATTTGCTCTAGTTGAAATGTGAAGGGAGAGAAGGAATCAGTGAGAAAGAGGTATGGAGGAATATTCTAGGCAGAATAAACAGAACCTGCAAAGGCACTGAGATGGGAACAACAGGTTGGCTAGTGTGGCTGGGGTCAAGTGGTGAGGTTGGAGATCAGCAGGGACAGTCTAGGGTTCTCACCAAAAAATGATTAAAAAAATTTTTTTTTAATGTTTATTTTTGAAGGAGAGAGAGAGAGACAGAGCATGAGTGGAGGAGGGGCAGAGAGAGAGAGACACAGAATCTGAAGCAGGTTTCAGGCTCTGAGCTGTCAGCACAGAGCCCGATGAGGGGTTTGAACCCACGAACCGTGAGATCTTGACCTGAGCCAAAGTCGGACACTTGACTGACTGAACTACACAGGTGTGCCCAAAAATGATTTTTTTACAGGTTTGTGGTAAAATACTGTGTGGGTAGGCCCATTTACATGTGAATTTTTTTTTATAAATACAGTATAGTACTGTAACTGTATTTTTTCTTGTTAAAAATTTTTTAAAAATATTTGTCCATTTTTGAGAGAGAGAGAGAGAGCACAAGCAGGGGAGGGGCAGAGAGAGAGAGAGAGGGAGACACAGAATCTGAAGCAGGTTCTAGGCTCTGAGCTGTCAGCACAGAGTCTGATGTGGGGTTAGAACCCACAGACTGAGATCATGTCCTGAGCCGAAGTCGGATGCCCAATAGACTGAGCCACCCAGGCTCCCCTTTAAGATTTTATTTTTAAGTAATTTCTACATCCAATGTGGGGCTTGAACTCACAATCCCAAGATAAAGAATAGCATGCTCTATGGACAGCCAGCCAGGTGTCTCAAGGTTCAATTGCATTTTATTATTCATTTATTTATTTATTTATTTGTTTTATTTTATTTTATTTTTTTTTAATGAAATTTATTGACAAATTGGTTTCCATACAACACCCAGTGCTCATCCCAAAAGGTGCCCTCCTCAATACCCATCACCCACCCTCTCCTCCCTCCCACCCCCCATCAACCCTCAGTTTTCATTTATTTATTTAAAAAAAAAGTTTATTTATTTTGTGAGAGAGAGAGAGTGCGAGTGCACAAGTGAGCAGGGGGAGGGGCAGAGAGAGGAAAGAGAGAACCCTAAGCAGGCTCTGCGCTGTCAGTGTGGAGCCTGATGCGGAGCTTGATCCCATGACCATGGGCTGGTATCAAGAGTTGGACGCTCAACCAACAGAGCCACCCAGATGCTGTATTTTATGTATACAATTGTATTTTAAAGTATACAATTCAGGGGCGCCTGGGTGACTCAGTTGGTTGAGCGTTGGACTCTTGATTTCAGCTCTGGACATGATCCCAGGATCGTGGTATCGAGCCCTGCGTCAGGCTCCGTGTTGGGTGTGAAGCCTGCTTAAGATTCTCTCTTTCCCTCTGCCCCTGTCCCCTGCTCACACTTTCACATGTTCTGTTTCTTTCAAAAAAAGAAAAGAATTCCAGTGGCATTAAGTACATTCATGATGTTGTACAACTGTCACAACTACCTAGTTCCCAGATGAAATCTGTAAGATGGAGAAAGAGATTGGAATGATGCAGCTAGAAGACCTCCCCAGGAAGTGGCTTTGGCAGTGACACCTGAAGTTTACAGGGCAAGCCAGGTGTAGGTGTGTAATTTGGGTAAGACAGAGAGTGGCTGTCTGCAAGTAGGTGCCCCAAAGAAGCAGTGGGCAGGCCATGTCTGGCATAGGTGCAGTCTGAGTAACTGTTACGCATTGTTTTATCCCTTGAGCTCTGTCTGCAAGGCCAGAATATAGACAGTTTCCAGTGGTCCAGGACTGGGAAGTGTGAAATGCTATAAAGGGTGAACAAACACAGAGGATGAAAGTATAAGGTGCCACTGACTACTTGATCTGGCCTACTGAGGGGTACGGAGCCAAGATGTACCCATGTCATGCCATGTACTTCTGGACTTCTGAGCAAAGGTTCTGTCTTGGCCTGGGGTGTCCCCTGGTGCTTCTGTCAGTCTGTCTGAGCCTAGTTTCCCGTTGATTCCCCCTCCCCAAGTATGGTCCCAGCACTTACAGAAGACTTGGTTTATGCATTTGGACAATGGAGCTGGCAGTGGCCCAGTACCTGATATGGTGGTTATACTCTGATTGTGTGGCTGCCATGTATTGGGAAGGAAAGTACTAGGCCCAGGAGGAAGGAGGTACTGTTTAGAGAGAAAAGCAGGAATCACTGAAAGCACAGGGTCAGTTGCCATAGTCTATTGCTGGGCAATACCAGAGGACCCAATCTAAACCTATCTCGGGGCGCCTGGGTGGCTCAGTCGGTTAAGCGTCCGACTTCAGCTCAGGTCACGATCTCATGGTCCGTGAGTTCGAGCCCCGCGTCGGGCTCTGTGCTGATGGCTCAGAGCCTGGAGCCTGCTTCTGATTCTGTGTCTCCCTCTCTCTCTGCCCCTACCCGTTCATGCTCTGTCTCTCTCTGTCTCAAAAATAAAAACGTTAAAATTTTTTTTTTTGCTAAACCTATCCCTAGGCAGCTGTTCAGCAACCTCTTGGATCCCCCAGAAATCTCCTACCATTCCTGACTTCACTGATCTCTCAGTGCCTGGTCAGCCTCAGGACCTCTGCACTTGTTTCTGCCCAGAATTGTCCTTCCCACAGGTGTTTGGGGTAGCGCTTAGGAAAGTCCACTCCTACACTCTTTACCATCACTTTCCTTTTTTCAATGTTTTTTATTTTTGGGAGAGAGAGAGCAATAGGGGGTTGGGGGCAGAGAGAGAGGGACACAGATCCAAAGGGGCTTTGTGCTGACAGCAGAGAGCTTGGTGCAGGGCTCGAACTCACAAACCGTGATATGATTACCTGAGCCAAAGTCAGACACACAACCAACTGAGCCACACAGGCGCTCCTACCTTCACCTTTTTATTTTGACTGTCTGGCCCTGACACCCTGTTGTCTGACCCAGAGGTTAGGGTAGGTATGAGTCACCCCCTCCCAGTGATTTTGGGGCACAGTGAGGGGTGGGGTTATGGAAAATGCTCAGCACGTATCACTATTCGCACCTCACCCAGCGTGCTAGTCAACTTTCCTTCCCTGTTATCTAAGTAAGTAAGAGTCTGAGGCAAGGGCCTTGGGTTAGCTGCATGGAGAGGGCGGGCCACTCAATCGTGGGGCGTGGCCCGCGGATACATCTAAGGGGGAGGGGCGGGGCCTGGATTTGGGGGCTGCGGCGAGGCTGGAACAAAGGCAGGCACGGAGACAAAGCCCCGCGGTCCCCCAACCCCCCCGGGAACAAAGGGTACACCCCTCCCGGTAGGGCCAGACTTGCCTGTACCGCCACCACGCGTGGGCGCCCGGTTCAGCCCGCAGCTTTTGCATTTGAACTCGGTGACGCCTAGTAGGGTCTTAGGGCCAGACTCACGGCCATCCGGCATGCTCTCTCCATCCTCTCAAAAGCTGAACCCCGCCCCCCCCCCCCCCCCCTTTAGCCTCGTCCTGAAACTAGAGATCTCAGCACCAAGGAGCCCTGCAAAAGGGGTCAAGGGCCACCCCAAGGACCATCTCGGAGGCATCCATCCCTCGAGTTTTCTTCGTGCGTAATGTCCTCAGACAGGATCCCCTCCCAGACTCTGCTCCCACCTCAAACTGGATCAAACTGGAGCTCTCTGCCTCCGCCATAGGCCCAGCTTGGACAGGACTTCTTTCTCCCCAGGAGACCCTGCCTAGCTCCAGGATTCTCCACAGAATTTGCTTCCTCCTCAGGATCCACAGAAAGGCCGTGTTTCTCTCCAACAGGATTCCGCCCCCCCCCACCCCCGCCCCCAGGCCTTGTTCTCTCCATCTGATAGAATTCCCCCCAGACATTGTTTCCTCTCTCAGACAGGACTCCTCCACCCCTCCACCCCCACCCCCGCACAGATCCTGCTCCCATCTGAGGCAGGATTCCTTCCCCGATGAATCTTGCTTCCTCCCTTAGGTGGGATTCTCCCTAAACAGACTCTGTTTTCTTCTCAGACAGGATTCACCGTCCCCCCGCCCCGACCGTGCTTCCGTCCTTAGAATTCTCCCACTATTGAGGTTCATTCAGTTCTCCCACCTGGAAAAGCATCCAAGTCAGCGCAGCGGCTGGCTAAAAGATGCGAAGGGGACGCTTGGGGGGTCAGGCGGGATTTCACAAGACTCGTTGCTCTGTAGCCCCTTGGAATCTATTTGCTTTAGGCAGGTTTCAGTGTTTGTCACGTTAAACAATAAAACAGTTAAAACGCAAAAGTCAGCCACTTGGCTCAGAAGGGGACTTCCTCCTGGCATGGGACCCACCGCCCCGCTCCCTGGACCCAATGTCTCCCTTCGCTTTTGGCCCCGCCTCTTTCCCCAACGCTGGTGGACGCAGCGACTGGACACTTCTCCGGCCTGGCCTAAGGGGCGGGGATTGAGGTGGTGGCCTGGACTGCCAAATCTCCTGCGCAGTTTCGCGGCCAGGGGATAGAGCTAGAGGGGGAGCACCATCTAGTTAAAGGTGCGCGCGCCCCGCCCGCGTACTCTGTTGCGGCGGTGATGTCAATCGCCCCGCCCCCGCCGCGCAGGCGGCGCCGGGATAGTGTAGGCGGAGGTAGGAAGACCCGGCTCAGGCGCGTGCGTACTCGCGGCCTCGCCTCAGGCGGCCGACCCGGGCCCCGCCCCCGGGCGCAAGGCACCCAGCGCGCTTGCGCGACGGCGTCGGCGCCAGTTATTTCTGTCCCGCCCCCCGGCCGCGGCTCTTTCTGCGAGCGGGCGCGCGGGCGAGCGGTTGTTCGCGTGGCGTGTGGCTCGGTTTCTGGGCGGCCTGTGGAGAGGAAGCGCGGTCTTCGTCGGCGGAAGGCTAGCGGGCGGCGGCCGGTCGGGCTTCGGCAGCGCCCCGCGCGCAGCGGGCAGTAGCCCAGGCGGCGCGTGGCGGCGCTCGGCCTCGCGGCGGCGGCGGCCCAGCCGTTGGTGGCGAGCGCGTTTGCGCCTGCGCGGCGGGCCCCGCGCCCCTCCTCCCCCCTGGGCGCCCCCGGCGGCGTGTGAATGGCGGCCTCGGCGGCGGCGGCCTCGGCCGCGGCGGCGGCGGCGGCCTCGGCCAGCCCGGGTCCGGGCGAGGGTTCGGCGGGCGGCGAAAAGCGCGCCGCCGCCTCCTCGGCCGCGGCTGCGGCCTCGGCCTCGGCGTCGTCGCCCGCGGGGGGCGGTGGCGAGGCGCTGGAGCTCCTGGAGCATTGCGGTGTGTGCCGGGAGCGCCTGCGCCCCGAGAGGGAGCCGCGCCTGCTGCCCTGCCTGCACTCGGCCTGCAGTGCCTGCCTCGGGCCTCCGGCGCCCGCCGCCGCCAACAGCTCGGGGGATGGCGGTGCGGCGGGCGACGGCGCCGGTGAGTACGGTCCGACCGAAGTAGCCCATCCCCCACCGCATTCCCGACTCGGTGTGGGGATTGGGTTCTCAGCGTGGTGATGGCGGGGGATCATTTGGGTGAGAGGATAGGGACCTGGATAGTGCGTGTCGGAATTGGGTATGGGCATTGGAGTCTGGGCTTGGCGCTCACATGGGGTGTCTGCTTCAAGTTCGATGAAGGAAGGGTTTGGCCTCCTTCCTGAGGAGAGGATCCGGCCCTCCTTGGGGTGGAGGTTGAGGCTCAGTGGGACCATGGGGTTATAGCTTGGAGGTGAATTTGCAACAGTCTCAAAAAGGAATTTTTTTTTCCCCTCAGTGGTTGACTGTCCTGTGTGCAAGCAGCAATGCTTCTCCAAAGACATTGTGGAGAATTATTTTATGCGTGACAGTGGCAGCAAGGCTGCCACAGACTCCCAGGATGCAAATCAGGTATGTCCTGCTCCAGCAAACCCTAGGAGGCCTGGGGACATGGTACTAGTTCCAGACTTTATTTTTCTCACACTGCAAGGCTCTAGGCAGACTGCATAGGCTAGGTAAAGACACTATTTCAGGTTGTATTACCTGGGGTGTATGTAAGGACCTATTTGGTGGTTCTGTCTCTGCTTACTTTGCCTTTGCCCAGCAGTGCTGCACTAGCTGTGAGGATAACGCCCCTGCCACCAGCTACTGTGTGGAGTGCTCTGAGCCGCTGTGTGAGACGTGTGTGGAGGCACACCAGCGGGTGAAGTACACCAAGGACCACACTGTGCGCTCCACTGGTATGCAAGGCAGAGGGGAAAAGCCTTGGTTACCTTACATCTGTTCTCAGCTGTTTGTGGTGCTGGTTACAGATGGCGGATGGGTCCCAAGGAGCTTTTTGTTTTTTTCTTCTCTTTTCTTTCTTTTTTTTTTTTTAGGGGGTATGACCTGAAGGGTTTTAGGGCACCAGTCAAAAATGGGGCGGCTGGGGCTCAGGTGTGCCAGTCTCTGCCTGCTGGTCCAGGTGGGAGGGAAAAGGCCACAGGCAGGGAGTGGGTAGAGTCCCGGACAGCAGGGGATTTGGAGGGGGGTGCTCTGTATGCCAGGGGGCCTTTTGCACTGAGGGTTCAAGGAAGCTCATCAGGGACCCACCCCCACCCCCTCCTCAGGGGAAAAGCTCCAGTGGGAGGGGCCAGCTTATTCCAACAGGGAAGCCCAGGGAGTTTGGAGAAAGGGTATGAGGCCTTTTGAAGAATTCACTGGCAACATGGTTAAGTCTCTGTATGGGAAAGTGAGGCCTCTGAGCCACAGTGTGTTGATAAACTGCAAGAACCTTCAAGACCATTATGGACGGAGAGTGAGTTTTAGAAATCTTTCATCTTCAGATCATATGCATTTTAAAGTTCAGCTAAAGTATTTGTAGGCTTTTCTGTAAATGTTGGTAGTGGCACATAAAAGGACTTTTTGAGTCTAGCCTGGTTTTTGGTTCAGAACTCACTATGTGTGGCCTTCTGGTAGTTACACTGTGACTTCTCAGTCACAGAGGATAGCATAGCATTGGCAAGAAGATAAGGATGGAGGTGGTGGCTGTGGGGGATGAGGAATCAGGAGCAAAGGGCTCCTGGGTTTAGTCAGGCAGGGTGCAGGAGGGGGCAATATTGGAGGAACTGTGGTCTGTCTGGTTGACTTGTATCCCAGTGTTGTATGTCTTAGGCTGGAATAGTGTAGCCAAAGATGTAGTTGAGATTGGGTAGATGGTCCCAAGCAGCTTGCTGGTGGTGACAGGTTGGGAGTGGGGTAGCGGTGTATTGGCCTTTTTGCAGTATTACTTTAATCACCAAGATTCTTCTCAGAGAGAGGAGACTTGATCTCTCAGTGAGGGGTTTGGTCTGACATTTTCACTTTTTCTATCCTGACAAGGCTTTGTGAGGCCAGAACCTTTCGTAGGCCTATGGGTTGTAAAAGGTTTGTGGACTTCTTAATTACTGAAGAGATCAACCAAGACATGACTTCTGAGGAAGCTGCACCTGAGCAGTGTCTCTAGTCCCTGATTGGCTTCTGTGTGTGCCAGCAAGCAAACATTCTGTGTGCTTGGATGCCACAGTAGCCATAATCTCTCCTCTGCTGGACAGAACCTGCTGTGAGAGAGGAGAAATGGAGCCCAGTGGAGGTTTTCAAGGTGGAGGGGCTCTCCTGAGTGTCTGCCCAGGGAAGGTTCTAGTAAAGGGAATATCAGATGGGAGGTCTCTGTCAAAGTCTTTAGAGTTCGTTGTCAGTATCAGAAGCTGGAAGGAGCAGGGGTAATTCTCTGGGTCAGGGTTGGGGCAGAGGGTTTTGAGAGGAAGGATCTAGGCTTACAGGCCTGTGCTTTTTTCCTGGCCACTGATGCAGGGCCTTTGGGTTTTCCCAGCAGACAGCCTATTGTTGCAGGACAGGCAGGAAGTGAGGCCTTAAGTTCTGTCTACCACTTGAGTTGGAGATAGCTAAAGGACGAGCTTCAGCCTCATGGTTTCTTCTGTTCCCCAGGGCCAGCCAAGTCCAGGGACGGTGAGCGCACAGTGTACTGCAACGTGCACAAGCACGAGCCCCTTGTGCTGTTCTGTGAGAGCTGTGACACCCTCACTTGTAGGGACTGCCAGCTCAACACCCACAAGGACCACCAGTGAGTACTGAAGCAGGATGGCTGGGTGCTGCCCGTTCCCCTGTTCAGCACCCAGGCCCACTTCTGTTTGCCCTCAGATATCAGTTTCTGGAGGATGCAGTGAGGAACCAGCGCAAGCTCCTGGCCTCACTGGTAAAACGCCTTGGGGACAAGCATGCGACGCTGCAGAAGAACACCAAGGAGGTTCGCAGCTCGTAAGTGTGGAAGCCAGGGCCATAGTTGGGGGCAGTTCCTGCTGAGCACCTTCCTAACCTGGCTCACTCTGCTGCTCCCCCAGGATCCGCCAAGTGTCTGATGTACAGAAGCGTGTGCAGGTGGATGTTAAGATGGCCATTTTGCAGATCATGAAGGAACTGAACAAGCGGGGCCGTGTGCTGGTCAACGATGCCCAGGTATGCTCCGTTTGAGGGGGGAGGGTTTCTGGGTCCCATCTGCTGGCTGCCAACCCTATCTACAGTGGGAGGGTCTTGGGGACTAGCACTTTGTGCTGGCTGTTGAAGCCATCCTTGGTGTTTTCTTTCCTTGGTCTTCTCCTCTACCTGCAGAAGGTGACAGAAGGGCAGCAGGAGCGCCTGGAGCGACAACACTGGACCATGACCAAGATCCAGAAGCACCAGGAACATATCCTGCGCTTTGCCTCATGGGCTCTGGAGAGTGACAACAACACAGCTCTGCTGCTCTCCAAGAAGCTGGTGTGTGCTGGTGGACACTCAGGTGATGGGATCCAGGCAGGTGCCGCTCAGCACCCTGGAGCCTTGTTTATTGTCTGTATGTTCATGCACTGCCCCTTTTTCAGATCTATTTCCAGCTGCATCGGGCCCTCAAGATGATTGTGGATCCTGTGGAGCCACATGGCGAGATGAAGTTCCAGTGGGACCTCAATGCCTGGACCAAGAGTGCAGAGGCTTTCGGTGTGTCCCTTTCTTTTCTGTGTTACATATTGCAATCATTCCAGACATTGTCTTCTTTTTTTTTTTTTTTTTTTTTAAATTTTTTTCAACGTTTATTTTATTTTTGGGACAGAGAGAGACAGAGCATGAACGGGGGAGGGGCAGAGAGAGAGAGGGAGACACAGAATCGGAAACAGGCTCCAGGCTCTGAGCCATCAGCCCAGAGCCTGACGCGGGGCTCGAACTCCCGGACCGCGAGATCGTGACCTGGCTGAAGTCGGACGCTTAACCGACTGCGCCACCCAGGCGCCCCCCAGACATTGTCTTCTTAATGCTAATTTTTTCTTTATGCAGGCAAGATCGTGGCAGAGCGTCCAGGCACCAACTCAACAGGCCCTACGCCCATGGCCCCTCCTCGGGCTCCAGGGCCCTTGAGCAAGCAGGGTTCTGGCAGCAGCCAGGTGAGCAGGGGAGGGGGGACCCTGGCAGCGTAGGGTAAGGGCAACGGTCCTATGGGACACCTGCTCACTGAGGTCCACCTGCTTTGCCCACAGCCCATGGAGGTGCAGGAAGGCTATGGCTTTGGCTCAGGTGAGTGCCTTGTAGGTGGGAGAGCTCCAGTGCTTTAGGTCTATCCCCAACCTTCTTTTTTCTATTTTCTGAGCAGACGATCCTTACTCGAGTGCAGAGCCCCATGTGTCAGGTGTGAAGCGGTGAGTTTGGCTATCCTTTGGTGGAGCCAGATGGGGATAGGGATGGGTGTGCTAACACCAAGCCGCACCCACAGGTCCCGCTCAGGTGAGGGCGAGGTGAGTGGCCTCATGCGCAAGGTGCCACGGGTGAGCCTTGAGCGCCTGGACCTGGATCTCACGGCTGATAGCCAGCCACCAGTTTTCAAAGTCTTCCCAGGCAGCACCACTGAAGATTACAATCTCATTGTTATTGAGCGTGGTGCTGCAGCTGCTGCTGCTGGACAGCCTGGGACTGCTCCACCTGGGGCTCCTGGTGCCCCTCCGCTGCCTGGCATGGCCATTGTCAAGGTGAGTCTGCCCCAAGTGACTGGCTGGGAAATGAACGCCCACATCAGCATCCTGCTGAACACCCCTTATCTCTTTGCAGGAGGAAGAGACAGAGGCGGCCATCGGAGCCCCACCTGCTGCCACCGAAGGCCCTGAGACCAAGCCTGTGCTGATGGCCCTGGCGGAGGGCCCCGGCGCTGAGGGCCCCCGCCTGGCCTCACCCAGTGGCAGCACTAGTTCAGGTCTAGAGGTGGTGGCTCCAGAGGGCACTTCAGCCCCAGCAAGTGGCCCCGGTGCCCTGGATGACAGTGCCACCATCTGCCGCGTCTGCCAGAAGCCAGGCGATCTGGTCATGTGTAACCAGTGCGAGTTCTGCTTCCACCTGGACTGCCACCTGCCTGCCCTGCAGGATGTGCCAGGGTGCGAGGCTTGTGTAGGGTCTGTGCCGGGTGGAGGGCTGGGCTGGCTGGCTTCTGTGCAGCCCCTCATTCTCTTTCTATCCAGGGAGGAGTGGAGTTGCTCTCTCTGCCATGTGCTACCTGATCTGAAAGAGGAAGATGGCAGCCTGAGTCTGGATGGTGGTGATAGCACTGGTGTGGTGGCCAAGCTCTCGCCAGCCAACCAGCAGGTGAGGGTGAGGGCCTGCTCCTTTAAGAGTTGCTCAGCAGCCTTACTCCTCTTTGGCTCTGATGTCACTTGTCCTGTTCATAGAAGTGTGAGCGTGTCCTGCTGGCCCTGTTTTGTCACGAGCCCTGCCGTCCCCTGCACCAGCTGGCTACTGACTCCACTTTCTCCCTGGTGAGTCCTGGGACTTCAGCGGGGGAGAGGGGGGTGGGGCTGCCTGGCCTCACTTTCAGCCTGGCCTCTGTCTACAGGATCAGCCTGGCGGCACCCTGGACTTAACCCTGATCCGCGCCCGTCTCCAGGAGAAGTTGTCACCTCCCTATAGCTCCCCCCAGGAGTTTGCCCAGGATGTGGGCCGCATGTTTAAGCAGTTCAACAAGCTGACAGAGGTGAGCTTGGGGAGAATGGGGCTGGTGGCAGGGGGAGGGTAGGTGGGAGGAGGGAGAGCTAGGACCCACCTACTGCAATATGCCTGGCTCAGGACAAGGCAGATGTGCAGTCCATCATCGGCCTGCAACGCTTCTTCGAGACTCGCATGAACGAGGCCTTTGGTGACACCAAGTTCTCAGCTGTGCTGGTGGAGCCCCCACCGCTGAGCCTGCCTGGTGCTGGCCTGAGTGCCCAGGAGCTATCCAGTGGTCCTGGTGATGGCCCCTGAGGCTGTGGCCTCTCAGGCCAACCCAACGTGGCTCTGTTCTCTGTCCTGTCAAATCCCCTCTCCCCCACGCCCCCCTCTGGTGGCCTGGCTCCTACTTCTTGGTGGCCCCATCCCCCAGTCCTTCACAATATGGTTTTTACTTATGTGGATTTAATAAAAACTTCACCAGTTCTTCAGGCCTCTTTTGGTGGGGGCCGTGGTCCTGGGGCCTTGTCTCAATTCCCTCACCATGCCCTGGTGGACAGAGTAGGTGTGGGGGCATTTGCCTTCAGCCACCTTGGTGTCCATGGGATAGGGAAGAGCATCCTTCTTGGGCCCTTCCCAATGGAGAGAGTGTTTCAGATTGGGGGAAGGGTCGCATGGTGAACATGTTGGAGGTTGTTGGGTGCCCTCTAGGTGGGAAGGTCCAGGCTGATGTGTGGGGCAGGCAGGGTGAAGCCCCAGATACATCCTGCATGGTGGCCATTCTTCCTGAGTGCTTCCTAGACTTGGGTATAACTATTTTTCATAATCAGATGGTACCATACTGAGCTGGGTGTTTGAGGATCCCTGGCAGATGAGCCCAGACTTCCAGGGTATGTGGGAAACCCACTGTCTTCAAGGTGATAGGCACTGGAGACCTTGGGAGGGGTGCTGAAGCAGGGCTCACAGCTGACCGTCCGCTCCCAAACTGAACATCCCCGGACACTTGACCTGTCAACCACTGCCACAAACAGGGAAGCAGTCCAGCCTTCTTTATCTCACACCCCCCCTAATGTGGCACTTGGCCTTCTGCCATGCATGCCAACCACCCCTTTACCAAGCCTGTATGTGACCTCTGTCCCAAGGGACCCCAGCCTGGCCCACATCAGGCCAGTCACATAGGCCTAGGAATTAGTGTCCAATCCTTTATTACAGAAGAAGTACAGTAAAACTGCCGGGCATCTATTGCCTGCCTCCCACCAGGGTGGTATAGGGTTGTCAGTCCCTCCGCAGATTCTTGAGCCGCTCCTCCAGGTCTGCGTCGGCATCTACTAGGGCTGAGGCTGCAGCTTCTGCTTTCTTCCCACTGGCAGCCACACTGAGTGAGCCTCCGGTAGAGGGGAGGTCTACAGAGTGGGGGGAATAGGACAGCTCCTGTAGAAAGGAATAATGCTGGGAGGGGAGGGGTCGGGCTGTGGCTGGACCGTTGGGTGGGACAGGGCCCAAGGTTTGGTGCACTCACTTGACAGCTCATCTGTCAGGCTCAATCCTAGCTCATCCAGGACCTGGGACACAACGGCGTCACTTGGGAAGAGAGAAGAATTTTATGAGGGCCAGGCCTGTATGAGGACCCCGCATCCATTCCCACCCTCCCCACACCTGGTGTCCCCTAACCTCTCCTCTTCATCTTCCTCATCACCCATGGCATCATCAATTGCATCATTCATCATCTCCTCCTTCATGTCCATGATCTCGGCCTGCCGCTCAAATTCCATCATGATCTTCTGGATTTGAGGCAACTTCAGCTGGAAGTGGGGTGTGGGGAGGGTGAGTCTGAGTCCGGTCCCTGACATTAGTTGGGGGAGGAGGGAAGGGGAATGGGAGAGGCGCACCTGTCTGTTCATGGTGCCCATGGCTTTGGTGACCCCCTTCATAGCTTGTGCCATTGAGTTGTTAGACTTCAGTGTCTGGATCTTCAGGGACACAGCCTGGATGTTGGCCCTCATCAACACAAATTTGCGCACATAACGCCGAGTGCGCACCAAGTCTTTTGCCATGATTCGCACGGCATCCTGAGGGAGTGGACAAAGGGAGCTAGGATTGGGCTGAGGGAAGAGGCTCCAATTGCACCATTCCAATTGATGTTTTCAGCAATTTACATGTGGTTAAACCCAGTGGTCACTTCCCCCTCCCTCCTCCCAACCTCATTCTCCTGTCTCTTGGGTCACCACTCCATAGGCTCCTTTGTAGCTTACTTCTCTGACCCACAAACGCTGGAAGGAAGGCTGAGCTCACTGTATTCAGTCATCCTTTTCCCTCCATATCTAGAGTCACACTCCCTTGACTTAGGATGTCTATTCCTGGCTGATGAATTTGCCTCTCCCTCCACCTCACATAGGCTCATACCTCAAGCTCTTTATCCCACATCACATGTAAATCTATCCATAGTTCCTGACTTCCTTAAATCTCTTCCTTGCCTTGCTTATTCTGGGAATTGGCACGTCCTCAACCCAACTGCTCAGGTTCAAGCTCTATCACCCGTCCTGGGCTCTGCTCCCTAGTGCTTCAGGGTGTCTATTTTATTTTTTTAACTTAGTTTTGAGGGGTGGGGGGCAGAGGATATGAAGCAGGCTCTGCACTGACAGCAGTGAACCCTACGCAGGGCTAGAACTCATGAACTGTGAGATCATGACCTGAGCCTAAGCTGGATGCTCAACCAACTAAGCCATCCAGGTGCCCCTCTGTCTCTTTTACTGAGCTCCAGGGCACAGTGTATTTCAGGCCACATCTCTTTGCATTAACACCTCTGACTCCACTCCCACTGTGGCCCTTGATTTCAACTGGTCTGGCCTATCCTCTCTCCTGAGCTCACCTATCACTCACTCATGGAACATTTGCTTCATGTGTTTCATGCACTGGTTGCTTGGATTTTCACAGGCTCACTCTCTATTACTCAAGGTTTGTGGCCCTGATGTCACCTTCTGGGAGGCAGTCTTTCTGGATCCCCAAAATAGGGAAGCCCTGCTTGCCCTTTGTTTCACTCAAAGCACCTATCTATTGGTGTCCTGTCATACATGGTCTGTGGTTAGAGCAATGTCTGACCAAACAGCACCTAGTCCTGTGTCCCAGCCTTTGCCCAACTGAGCTCACCATCTGGCCCTGCTTGGCCATCTTCTTGATGTCTGCAATGATTTTCTTCTCCTGGGTCTCTAGCTTCTGTCGTTCACGGTCCAACTCTCGCATGGCACGGTTCAGGGCCCGCTGGTTCTGCCTCAGCAGTTCCTCCGGTGTCTTCCGGCGCCCAAACAACAGGTCCATGGTAGCAGGAGCCCACCAGTGGGCCTGTGCCAAGTGTGAAGCCTAGCTGCAAGGTGGTGGGAGAGCCCAGAAAAAGGGCAAGAAGCAGAGCAGGGATCACAATGTGTATGGGGAGGGGTGATAGTTGGTCTTGCAAAAAGGGAAGGGGTGAGTAGGGAGAGGAAGCGATAACAGAAGGCCAAAACGTAGTCTGGAACACCACAGTAGCCCCATGGATACAAGTGGGCCAGCAATATCTGAAAGTCCTCCACGATATACCCACCCCAGCCTTTCATCATAGTGCCCCCAAGGAGGTTCAAGGCTTCAGCCTCTCTCCAGATCATGGTGAGGACCTGGATTGGGACGCTGAGCGCCTAAGACAGGGCAATTGTGGGGAACCGACTGGGGATGGAAGGATAAGTGGAGGGCCTGAGTGCCAATAACAAAGTGGATACAGGGAGTTCTGAAGCTGACAGCGTATGAATGGCATTCGGATTTGGAGGGTCCAAATGGAGAAGGAACCTGGGTGAGGAGAATATGGTTGTGGGGCGTGGGAGAAACCAGTACGCTAAGGACGTGATGGACGCTGGAGAGCTTTGTAGACCTAGGAGAGTTAGGGGTCCTTGGGGATCCCTGTACACCCAGAGAGGGAAGACGGGCGTTAGGGCGCCCTGTTCACTTAGGACAGAATCGGGGGGGGAGGGGGCGTGGGGAAGCCTGCACACCGAGAACAAGTTGGCCCGATGATGAAGCCAGGGTCCCGGGGAGGGGCAAGGCAGTCGACGCCCAGGTGGAGAGGCCCTCGTATGTCGTCGCCCACGCACCCACCCGGGACCCTCGGCACGGCAGGGGCCACTCACCGGAGCTGGGACGGGAATCCGCTTCCGCTTCCGGGTCACACTCTCCTCACTCGGATTCCAGGCGCGCCCACCAACGACAGCCCCTCGGTTCTTTCTGCCGTCGTCGCCGTTTCCGGAAAAGATGATCTGACGTCACACGTTCCGCCGGCACCCGGAACGATGGGAGGGGACAAGAGCGCGCATGCGTACGTCTTCTGGAGGGGCCCGGCACCTAGGCGCATGCGCACCACCTTTCGTCTTTCTACGGCCTGCCTGAGGGTGTTCCATAGGTTCCAGCCGAGCCACGTCTGGGATCCCAGTTCCCGCCGGGTTGGTGCATCATCGGGCGCCTTCCGCCTGGCCACCCCAGAGGTCCCGCACCCCACCACTTCACCCACTAGAGGGCCCAGCTCATCCGACGGACCCTGACGTCTCCCTAATATTTCTGGACCTCAGGCACCTGGTAGCACCAGGGACAAGTTCTTAATAGGCCCAACCATAGCAGGAGGGGGCAGAGCTGGAGATGGCACGGACTTTCCTCTATGCTGGTTTACCAGCCAGGAAGCAAGTGGTTACTGGATCCTGCCCCTCGCTGGTCCCAGATTGGAATTAATTCCATCTAGCCTGAAGCTTGGGGTGTGGTCTCCCTACTACCCCTCCCTCCCCTAGGGCTGGTTCCAGGCACTGGATAGCGTACTGAGGGGTACCCTAGTACCACCTGTGACCATACATCTTCCACCACGCTTACTGCGAGAGCCCTGGTGGACATCACCTCCCCCTCCCACCCCCAGAGAAGGAAGAGACGGAGGCCATGCAGTAACATTCCCCTTTAATAGCCTGGTGGGACCTCCAGTGGTGGAGGGGTGGGGTTCCCAAGCCCCAGCCACCCGGTCCCCTTGGCCACCCACCCCAGAGCCCAGAGTGGGGGGCTGGACAGCACCCAGCTGGGGGCTAGACAAGCCAATTCATTTCCCATCGCTGAGCGGGTCGGGGGGAGGCAGCGCCGACCTTAATCACATGGTGGTTAAAAAAAAAAACTAGGAGCGGGTGGCAAGGAGGGGAGGCAAGGCCAGGGCATGGGATTCCCCCACCAGCCACCCCATGCCCCCCACCTGTGGCCCCCAATAAATATTTGCAGGGGACGCCGGGGCTGGTGGCCCTGGCAGGGGTGGGCGTGCGCCAGCCCTATTTCAGGCAGCGCTCAAAGTAGGTGGAGCCGATATAGCCACCTCGCATGGAGCGCTGCACATTCTGCTCAAACAGCCGCCGGTTGTTCTGCAGGACCTCGGCGGCCTCCTTGTTCAGTGGGTCTTCAGGGTTGGGCTCCTGTGGCCGGTATGGGTGGGGGTCAACAGGCCCTAAGAGCAGAGAGGGCCAACCTCCACCCCCCCCTCCCCCCCCACCGCCTCACCCCCACCCCTACTCACCAAGAAGAGATACTGCAGGCCATAAATTATGGAGTTTATCGTAAGGACTGGTTTCCAGTCCTCTCTGTGGACAAAGAATCAGGGTCAGACACTGGTGAGTGGCCACCACAGAACCTGCTGGGACTGAACAGGTCAGGCCCAGGAGAAAACTAAGGGCAAGACTTGAAGAAAATGTGGAGATGAAGAGATAGAGTACCACAGAGCACAGGAGAGAGGGAAAGGGCAGACATCTGTGCAGTCCAAAGTCAGGGCCCTCACCTGAGGATGTTGAGGCAGACGTTGCCCTCGAGGTCAATGTTGGGGTGATAGACCATTGTCTCACACTTCACCTTGGGGGGGTCATGTGGGTAACCCTGGCCCACCTGGCTCCAAAAAGAAAGAGAAAATAGATAGGTGCCCCAGCAGTGCCTGGTTGGGTCCTCAGCTGTTGCCTCCTCAGCCAGGGAGCCATCCCTGCCCACCTGGGACTCACCTTAAAACTGAACACAAACTTCCCACTCTTGTAGAAACCCTGTGAAAAGAAAGAGGAAGGTGTTAGGGCACCATCCTGCAGGGCTTGGCGGGTAAACCAGGTCTCCCAACACAAGGTGCCCCCCCCGCCCCCCGGCCATGCCTGGGAGTCCAACTTAGTGTGCCCTTACCTCATCAGGACAAATAACCAGTTTGAAGTTGAGGAGATCGTCTGGATCTGAGAAACTGATGTCACACGTCTTGGGCAGGTTCAGCTCGTTTATGTCTGGGTTTGCACAGCAGAGAAAGGGAACAAAAAGAGGGAGAGACGAGGGCACTCAGAGCAGGTGTAGGTGCTAGATCCATGGCATACTTCAAACATGCATTTTCAACTGTGCTATGCAATAGTTCCTGGCCCAGGGTAAGTTCCAATTCTTCTGAATTTATAGCCTTATGTCTCAGCACTTGAGAGCGGGGTACCCCCAACCCAGCTCCCAAATGCTCCCACTCCCATGTGGCCTCCAAGAGCCTCCAACTACCCCAAACCTCAGGATCCCCAAACGTGACCTCCATTTTCTAGCGGACACTGTTGGTCCCCACCTATCCACCCAAACTCAAGGATGCTGCCCCCCATTGTCTCCTCACCAATCCTGTCCCCATGTCTCTCCTCTCTTCTGTTTGTCATCCCAAATTCAGGTACCCATCTAACCCTCAGACATATGCGTTCCCATTGCTGTACCCCTCTAAGATTCCCACCGCCTACAGCACGACAGTCTAATTGCAACCTTACTCCCATCTCCAGTTCCTAGCACACACTCTCGCCCCTCCATGTGTCATCCCAAGCCCCAAAATAGCCGTGTGACCCCCAGACCCACAAATCGGTCCCCAAAACTTACTGCACCCCATCTGATTCTCAGATTCCTAATGATCCCAACATACTTCCCTAAATTTTCTCCCACTCCTATCCCCAATCCTTGGCCCCCCACTATCCAATCTCCTCTTTGTCACCCATATTCCTGCTGACCCCTATATTCTGGAGTCCCCCGCCTCCTACCCGCCCTCCATTGACGGACTCTCTGATTCTCGGTCCCTAATGCAAGATGCCTGGCTTTGGCTTTCTAAATATCCTAAATGTTCTACATTTGGACCCCTGTCTCTGACCCCTCCGGTGACTACATTACTCACCCCTAATGCCCCATCACACCAAACTAAGGCCTTAACCTCCAACCCCCCACTTCGGTGGCCACATCTCTGACCCCCACTGACTGCATAATTCCACTCCCGAAACCTATAACATCCCACCCCAGGCGCTGACCTCCGACCCCCACCCCCATCCCCCGAACCCCTACCCTTCTGGATCCGCAGCTGCGCAGCCGACGCCTTCTTGCTGCTGCCCTTGGTGCCGCCCGCCGACTCCTCCTCCTTCTTCTGCTGCTTCAGCGAGAACAGCTTGATCATCCTGCCGCCGCCGCCGCTGCCGCCGCTGCGGGGCCCGGGACCCCGGCCACCCGGCCCCCTGCCGCCACCCGCGCCGCCTCCGCCACTCGAACCCGCCGCCGCGGCCTCCTCCGCTGCTGCTGCCGCCGCCGCCCGCCCGGCCTGCCGCGCCGCTCCGCGCCCACCGCGCGGCCCGCGTCGGCTCCCGTAGTCCGGCTCCGGCCTGGCCCAGCGCCTCGGGCTCGCTCGGCGGCGCTCGGGCCGACTCGGCTGTTCTCGGGCCCGCTAGGCCCCGCCCCCACCCGGCCGCTCCCTCCTCCCCCTCGTCCGCTTAGGTCCCCTCAGGCCCAGCAGCGGCCGTGCCGCCTGTCCGTTCACTCGTCCCCACCGCGAGGGGGTGCGGCTCGAGGGGAAGGAGGAGGCGGCGGCCGCGGTGGCGGCGGCCGCGTACTGAGGGAGGCTCGGCTTCCGCGGCAGCAGCGGCTTCGGCGCGGAGGTCCGCAACGGCCTCGGGCGCCCCACCGCTTCGGATATTTCCGTCGCTCGCCGACTTCGGCTTTTCTTGCCCGGCCTGCGCTGTGCGCCTGCGCAGCCGCCGCCACCCCGCGTTGCTCAGCGATAGGTCTTGGTGTTCGGACACTTTCGGCTAAGCTCGGTCATTTCCGGGGACGCTCGTGGGCCCAGGCATGGGCGGTGCCGCCGCCATCTTTAAGTGGGGCAGATTCAGGTCGCTTCGCTCGTAGTCCACCCGTGCAGACGGCTGAGTGGGTGGGTCACACGAGGTCCTTGCCCCTGGAGGTCACAGAGGCAGGGTGACCAGGGCGGGCCAGAGCCACGGCAAGGCCATAGGCGTTGCCCAAGGAGTGCGGGGTCGAGTACCCTCGATGTCCCACCGCAAACGCAACCCGCTCGCGGAGATCCTGGCTGAGGTAAACTAGCAAATAAAACGTGTATTGCGCTAGAGAGTGGTAAGCACTTTGGGCGTTCACATAGGTGGACACTTAGATGGGAATGTGGGGCAGGGGTGTTCTCAGAGCGGGTCCCGAGTTCCAGTGGGGACGCTTTGCGATCTTCAGCTCTCGGTATGGTCAGCCTCCACTCCAATCACAGCTCAGCGTTTCTCTGAGGGTGGGAGAAAGCGGCGCGGGGCGGTTCTGCGACTTCCGGTTGTCACCACGGAAACCGTCAGGCGGGTGAGCTGCGCGGCGAGGGTTGGATCGGGTTTGGGGCAGGGCAGATGGGTGCATCCGGAGCTCTGCAGCTTGGTCCTTTTGCGACCGAGTGCGGCTCCCGCTGTACGTCCCCTTGCGTCTCTAAGGCGACCTACCGTCATCACCTGGGGCTTTGTGGAAGAGGTCTTGGCGGCCCAGTTGGGCCGGCACTGGGGTTGGATAGGGGTGTTTACGGGTTCCTCTCAGCCGTCGACCCCGGAGCCAGGCCCGCAGTCCTGACTTAAGAGGAGTCGCCCTGACACCATCTCATCCCCAGCGCCTCCTCAGACCCGACCTGGCGTCCACTTCAGCCATCCTCACCTCAGGGAGCCGCCTCCACCTCTTCGGATCTTGGGCTGGCGTTCATCTTGGCCCCAGCCTCCTTAGAGGCCCTGCTCTGTGGGTTCTCTGGTACCATTGACGTCCTCGGGCTCCATGGACTGATCCCAGTCGTGTCTTTGCAACTGCTTCCTCTTAGGCCCTTCCATTCTCAATGTCACCCTCCCAAACACCCCTTTCATTCCTCTGGTTGTGCCCTTACCAGCCTCACCGTCTCAGCATCCTTTCTTAATTCCTTTGTGCGTTGCGTGCTGGAGAGGTGCCAGGGTGAGGATGGAGACTCAGGAGCATCAAACAGTTCAAATTGGGGGCTGACATTGCAACCATCCCAGCGTTCTCAGGCTTCAGACATGGCTGGTCTCAGGACTCACATGGCCCCTCCAGACTCACTCTTCCTCTATCCCTTTCTCTCTGTTCTTCTCAGCCATTCTGCTCTCCCGATTTATTGTACAGGCTATCTCCAGCCGAAGGTTGATGACCATTCTTTTTGCAGCCAGTCTCAGGGGTGTTGCCTATTGGTCACACTAAACCATGTGTCCATCCTCAGGCCAGTTTCTGAGGCCCATCAGCTGAAGGCCCATCTGAGGATGGGGTATGGTTCCCTGGAGAGGTGGCGCTGCACTAGCCAAAGCTAGACTCATGTGGTCTGTGACCTTATGGCTTCCTAACCATCCAGTGGGGAAGACTGAGCCATGAAACAAAATGCTGGGTAAAGGGGGTCATGGGATCTGGACCAGGAAGGAGGGGATGGCTGTGCTGAGGCTGGGGGTTGGGTTGGAAGTGGTGCAGCTGTGTTTCCCTTGTTATTCTCATGGCCACACAGTGACAGAGGGGCACAGGTGGTTTGGGTGGTGAGGGTGCCTGTATCCTCTGGGCCTGGCATTTGGAGGGATTGGGCAGCACATGGCAGGTGAAGAGTGAGAGTGGAAGTGCACTTGGGGTATTAGCACAGCTTCTGGCAGCTGTAACTGGGAAGATAAGATTGGTTTTGGAAAGGAAGCGCAGGAGCGGGCAAGGAAGGGAGGCTGAGTATTGTGGGCCTCCAGGCTGGTGGTTGGGATCAGAGGAGTGGTTCTCTCCAATGGAGAGAATTGGACAGGTTTAGGAGGCTTGGGGTTGGGAATAAGAATAAATGGATGCATGCAGCATAGGGAGACTGTGCTTGGGAGTAAACAGTATAGGCTCAGGTACAGATGATCCAGGGACAGGCTGGTTGGGCACTGTTGTAGCTTCCCCAGATGCCAGTGCCTTAGGGGTTCCCCTCCTTGTCTTCCCCCTGTGGCTCTGGCTGAGTGAGGCCAGTGGTCATCCTGTCTAAGCCCTCAGCTCTGCTGACAGTATGGCAGCCGTTGGGTTCACAATCCGCAGCCTGGCTTGCAGAGGTGTCCCCAGCCAACTGTAGAAATAGCCTTTTGTGGGGTGGGGGGTGTTGGGGCTCTCACATCACTTTTCATGTTTGTTTCTTAGAGGACTGGTTCAGCAGGTTGGGTCTATGGACTTCTCATGACTTTGGGCATGGGGCCTTGGCCTGATGTCTGCATGCTTTTCGTGTGTGTTGTAATTTTTCTTGTGTGGAATTTCAAGTTGTTAAATAGTCATGTGTGCAGATTTCTCATCATGTTCTTCTTAAACCAAGATGATCAAAACATGAGAGCAGCCTTTTTCTCTTTGTTCCTGATTATAAAATTCACACAGGCTTTGAAAAAAATCCATGTCACAGGATTTATGAAGTTGTGGCAGTACCCCTCACCCTCAGAGCACTAGGTATCTCAGTGTTTGTGTGCCTTCCTTAATCTGACTCCCAGTGACTGCCCTCCTCCCCTCTGATTCATATATCCCAGATGAGAGTCCTTAGAGTTCCTTTTATAGTTGGAGAGGACAATGAGTGTTGGCATAGGGCCCAGGGGACTCCCCCCACCCCCAACTGTGTCACATGGGAGTGTACCTACATGGGGACCTGTTGACTCTGCCAGATGTAGATTCCACAGTGGCCCTAGTCCTGGTTGGGGCTGGGCCAGGGGGAGATGGGGAGAGGGGCAGAGTAGGAGAGGGAAGGGAGCAGGAAACACACCTTCTCTGGGATGGCTATTGGAAGCCTCTGGCCCAGGTGGCTTGTCTTCTTTCCCTGATTTCAGGACTCTAGTCTTGTAGCAGCAGAGGAAAGTCCAGGTGTATTTCTGGAAGAAACTTGGACATGAGCCTCAAGAAGTTGTTCCTGGGGGTGCCTGCATGGCTCATTGGGTTAGGTGTCCGACTCTTGAGTTTGGCTCAGGTCATCTCCTGGTTCATGAATTTGAAACCCTCAGAACAAGAGCAAGATGACGCCTGCCCAGAGTGGGGTTTAAGTCCCAAGCCAGATCGTGATGCATGAACATTCTTTATTTGGCACTGCTTTTCATTCTGTTTTTGGCGCCCAGTATACCCACCGTTTGGGGGGCAGGGGTGCTAGGTCAAGGGTCTACAATCAGATGGAGGGGGCAGATAACTAGGGCAAGAGGAAAAGTAGAGGGTTCCAGAGATGCCAACCCACAATCTGCAGGACATTGAACCCATAATGGCAGCAACTGTATTTTCATGTAAGCTGCTGCTGGCTGTGTTTCCTATGGCTTGCCACTGAGCACATTCCTCATAGAGACCATCCAGTGTGGGGGAGACTTTGGGGGTTGTGCACCTGGCCAGGGTTGGTGGAGACTGTGGCCCATGGAATGTGAATGATTACAAGAGGGCTGGGGAACTGGCCTGGGGCCAGTTGACTTCAATTTCCAGACTGGCTGGGGTTCTATCCTAAAGGGAACCTAACCTGAGCACCTGCTGGTAGTTAACATGCATGAAAGAATCTAGATTTCTAGATAAAACCTTCCAGCTTTTATGCCTAAGAAATGGCTTCCTTGGTTTAAAGTTTTACAAACATATCCCTAGCTCTGGCCTCCTGGACACCAGTTTGCTACTTCTGTTGCACCTGATGATCTTGGCTGGCTGGGGAAAACTGGGCCAGTCCTCACTTGGTAGTTGACCTGACCCAAGGTTGTTCAGGTTGAAGGCATCACAGACAAATAGTACAGTAGGCATGGTACAAGGCAGCACCCACAAGATGCTGTTAGGAGTCACCCCTGCAGGGGGCCATGGCTCTCACAGAGACTGCGTGGTTGCAGAAGTAGGAGATGGGTGGGGTGGATGGAGGGACCCGCCCAACTACTGGGGAGGCATTGAGTGGGTGGATACCAGACCCAGGTTCTGTCTATTGTTTATTGAGCACCTACTGGGGATCCAGGTCCTGGGTGGACCTGCCTGTACCTAAGCTTGATCACAGCCCTCACAACAACCCTGTGAGGTAAGTGTTCTGCGTGGGCGTGTGTGCACACGCACACACTCCTTCCCCCCAACAAAAGGCCAAAAGAGAGGGACGTAGAGGAAGGGTACCGTGAGCGCTGGTTACTCGGCACTGTGGATGCGCTGGTGCTGGATAAGCTTAGTGCTCTGGTGGAAGCGGCGGCCACAGTCCTGGCAGGCAAAGGGCTTCTCACGCCGGTGGGTACGCAGGTGCTGTGTGAGCGTGGGCCTCTGTCGGAATGCCTTGCCGCACTCCGGGCACACGTAGGGCCGCTCGCCTGTGTGGATGCGCCGGTGTTGTGTGAGATTGGCGTGCTGCCGGAAGCTCTGGCCGCAATCAGGACAGGCAAAGGGCCGCTCACCCGTGTGGATACGCTGGTGCTCGGTGAGCCGGGAAACCTGCGTGAAGCCCAGGCCACACTCACTACAGTGGTAGGGTTTCTCCCCGGTGTGCGTCCGCTGGTGGCGCGTGAGCTTCAGACGCTGGCTGAAGCGTTGGCCACACTCGGGGCAGGCAAAGGGTTTCTCGCCTGTGTGCACGCGCAGGTGCTGTGTGAGCGTGGGCCGCTGGCGGAACGCCTTGCCACACTCGGCGCAGGCGAAAGGCCGCTCGCCGGTGTGGATACGACGGTGTTGTGTAAGGTTGGAACGTTGTCGGAAGCTCTGGCCGCACTCGGCGCAGGCGAAGGGCCGCTCACCACTGTGTACTCGCCGGTGCTGCAGCAGCACTGAGCGGCGACCGAAGCGCTCACCACACTCCACGCAGCCAAAGGATTTGTCACCTGTGTGCACTGCCTGGTGTTCTAGTAGCACAGCGCGCCGCGCGAAGCTCTCGCGGCACTCGCTGCAGGGGAAAGGCCCTGGGGGCTCAGGCGCACCGGGAGGTGCAGCGGGTGCAGCACCAGGGCCGGGGGGGTCGCCGTGGATGCGCTGGTGCTGCAACAGGTTGGAGCGCTGTCGGAAGCTCTGGCCGCACTCAGCACAGTGGAAAGGCTGCTCGCCTGTGTGCACACGCCGGTGCTCCTCCAGGCGGGTGCTGCGCACGAAGCCCTGGCCGCAGTCGCTGCACACAAATGGCCGCTCCTCAGTGTGTGTGAGTTGATGGCGCAGAAGGTGCGAACTTCGGCTGAAGCTCCGGCCACACTCGTTGCACACGAATGGCCGCTCTCCCGTGTGTATTTTCTGGTGCCTCAGTAGGTTACTGCGTTGGCTGAACACCTTCCCGCACACGTCACAGTGGCCACCTCTCCCTGCCCCAGGGTCTGTGCTGGGCCGACCCCGGCCCCGGCCCCTGGGAGCACGCCAGCGGGCTGTGCCTAGCATAGGGCTCATAAGCTGGCAGGAACCCTCATTCGTGGGGTTCTGCTCACCTCCTGGGCCACTGGGGAGCAGGAGCGCACGTGAGAAGCCACTTTCACGGGAGGGTGACCGGAGTTGGTCCGTGAGGCCAACCATGCGGAGGTCCCAGGGGATATGGAGGTGGGGGCTCACAGTGCCTGGGCCAGCAGAGACACTTTCCATCTGGAGTGCAAACCCTGCATTGCACAAGGGGATCCAGTCATGCATGCCAAGAGAACTGTTCCCAACCCACTCCGGCCGGTGGGAAAGAGTGTGAACTAGAGGTGCCTGAAACTAGCCAGTGAGGCAGACAGAGGTAACAAGGGCAGGGGCAAGGACTCTATCTGTGTTTCCCAAAGGAGGTGACAAGGGCACAGAACCTTGCATGAGGAGGATGATTCAGAAGTTGGGGACATGCTTTCTAGGCCTGGCTTAAGTTTGCAAAAATCGCCTTTCTGGAAGGGCTCTAGGGCAAAAATGGGTCAGGTGGCCCTTGCACTAGGTGGTGATGGTTTCCACAAATACACAGAAGTGGGTGGGTCTGAGGGAGGTTGGAAGTGGAGCCAACAGGAAGGTAACTTGGAGGGGAGTGGGCCAGGCTGCACGACTTTGGTCCGATGTGCCTTGCCTGAGATGTGCATGGGACATCTGAGGGGCAGAGACTACATTGCAGCTGTGGAGTTCAGGAGTTGGGGCTCAGTCTGCAGGAAGTGTGACCATGGCAGCTGTGGCATATGCATGGCACACAGAGCCCTGGCCCTGTGTGTGATCAAATAAGAGTGGGTGTCTATGGAAAGAAGTAGCAGGTCCTAGCCACGCTGTGAGCACTCTAGCATTAGATGCTGTGCGAGGAAGGAGGTGTAAGCAAATGCAACTGAGAAGCAGGGGCTAGAAAAAGAGGAAGGCTGCAAGGAGACTAAGAGAATAGCAAGGATTTCAGTGGGTGACAGAAAATCCAGTAAGTTGTCAAAGAAAAGTCATAAATTACACTGTGTCAAAGGAAATCATTCATGCACAGCACTGATAACCTTAGAGCCAAAAAATGAATGACAGATTCTCCAGAAGCAAAAGGGTAATTAAGCTTCTAAGTAAAGAGCTCCAATTAATCAACAAAACCAATGACCTGACAAAACACGGGCAAAGGAGGTGAACAGGAAAGGAAATGTAACTAATACTAAATCCCATAATATATGCTCAATTCACTCCTGAGAAGAACACTGAATATTAGAGTTGCAGTCATCTCTCATTCTCACACCCTCCCTGGAGGGACCCAAGTGTTTGCATGCCTTGCTAGTAAGCGAAATGGGAAGCCAGTGTGGCAAAATACATTAAAATAGCAAATTTCTCACACTCTGATCAGCAATTTCACTTTTATGCACTTCAACAGTTGTGTTCCCCACTGTTCAAAATGACCTATATATGAGATTTTTCAGTTCACCACTGGAAATCCACACAAAGGAATGTAAGTAGGAGCTGCGATGGATAAACAAGTGTGTCCACAGTGAGCCACAGGGGGGCTTCATGCAGCTGTCCAGAGAGGAGGGCACCTGCTGCTGTGTGCTGAAGTGGGAAGATGCAGGAAAAATGTCAGGTGTGAAACATGGTGATTAGGCATTCACATGTATTTTAAAGAGAAACAAGTATGTATCTGAATCTGTGTTTGCTCTTTTATGCACAACATCTTTTTGGAAGAACACACAAGAAGATGGTACTGCTGGCTGTTGAGGGACAAGACTGTATAACAGGCAGGGGAGGGGCATTCCAGTGTACACTCCCTTGTGCCTTTTGAATTTTCTAACATGGGAATATATTAGCTATTTAAAATACTACGATGAAGGGGCGCCTGGGTGGCTCAGTCGGTTGAGCGTCCGACTTCGGCTCAGGTCATGATCTCGCGGTCCGTGAGTTCGAGCCCCGCGTCAGGCTCTGTGCTGACCGCTCAGAGCCTGGAGCCTGCTTCCAATTCTGCGTCTCCCTCTCTCTCTGACCCTCCCCCGTTCATGCTCTGTCTCTCTCTGTCTCAAAAATAAATAAACGTTAAAAAAAAAAAAATACTACGATGAATACACTGGCTGCACAGGAGCAGCCAGGAGTCCTGAATGGAGACCAAGGTAGCTGAAGGAATCAGTTATTTGAAGATGCGAACTGTGGTTGTCTACAGAGAGAGTGTGGATACAGAGAAGGAACCCGCCAAAGTGTCTTGAGGTGGTGGTGCCAGTGTGGATGGAGAAAGCTGAAAGACTGTGGGGTTCTGAACTGAGAGAGAAGCACGTCCAAGTTAGAGGTGGTGGTCAAACAAAGTACGAGGCCCAGCCTGGCCAGCCAGTTTAAGACTAAAACAGCAGATTAGGGATGTGCCAGATCCTACTCTCTCAGCTCCAACATGCAGAAATGACAACAGAACCTGAGAAAATATTTAAAAATGTTTTGGACAGCTCCAAAGGAAAGAAAGGACAGTTGGTGGGGCTTAGGAATCCAGAGCCTGCACAGTGAGCTCTGAAGCCCCTGTGACTTTAGTCCCCAGGTCTAAAGCCAGGCTCTGTCACGAAGCTGGGGGTTGAGGACATGGGCTGGGTTAGCTCAGTCCACCCACATACCTGACCAGGAAAAAGGTGCTTGCTTTTGGCTGGGCTCCAGAAGTATCTTCACTGAATGTCCTGGGGCCCAGATGATACTTCCACTTCAAGGTTATGAGTCTTTTCACCTAGCATGATGCTTAGGGCGGGGACAAATGAGAAGCTCCTACAGCTATGAAGGGCAGACTGTCAACAGTACAACCAGCTGGAGAATTCACACTTGAAGAAACTAAACTAGCTAAACAGCCTGGAAAGGACACTAAAGTATGTCTAAATCCTCAAAGGAGGAATCACCATCCATGAAACAAGGACATTATGGAAAAAGGATGAATTAGGATCCTTATTGACAAAAAACATAGCAAATGGAGACTTACAAGTAATAAAGGTATCTATTTTAACTTTGTTCTATCCTGAAATAACAGTAAAAACCACAACAAAATTTTTTGTTTTTTAACGCGTAAGATCCACAAAGGTGAGAGGAAAGGAAACAAACAAACCCCGTAACATTTTCTATTTCAGAAAGCTAAGGGGCAAATAGTAACTGTGTAGCAGATTGGAGAAAGTGCATATTAAACTAGTAGTAAAGAAAGTGGAAAAACAAACAACAACAACAACAACAACAACAACAACAAAACCAACCCCAAAAAACCCAAACCCTGTTTGACCCCAAAGAAGGCTTGAAAAGTTCAGGAGCTGGAGGTAGCAGGTAGCTCTGGCCATGGAGGTGAAGAGGCAGGGCCACCAAGCAGGATGGGGAGGCTCTTCAGCAGCAGCTGGGTTGGACTGCTGCAAGGAACAGACCTGGGATGTCTGAACAGAATTCTGAGCAAATAGTGGGCATTGCTGTAGCTCTGATTCCTGGATCTCTTCCCCCATCCTGGCAAAAGGCTGGGTTGAGGGTAGGAGACCATACTGAGGAAGCAATATAACCAAGAACCAGGTAACAGGCATACCAGAAACAAGGGAACAAAACAATGGAGAGAAAAAAAAAAAACGAGAGAAACTATTCGAGGTAGTTTCCCACAATTGAGTGATACGGATTTCAAATTGAAAGGGCTCACCAATGATGATGAAAAAGCTTTGAAACTAAATAAAAAGAATTCCTCAAGCAGCCAAACTAGTCTAATATAGAATGTTAGATCAGTGCGTTTTAGAGATGTAGCATGTCAAAACTTTTTATCTCCCATACCATAGTTCGCAGAAAGGTCCCCCAGAACAAGGGAGTAAACCAAGAAAAAGAAGAGGTCCAGGAAACAACAAGACGCAGGGAGACTGGATGATGGCAGACCAAGAGTGGTAAAGCTGAGGTGGACAGCAGAAGGCCTTTAGTCTCCTGCTCTGTCCTGCCCGGTCCTCAACCCGTGTCAAGGTCCCTCCTGCCCACTGTCTACTAACCTACTATCCTTGCCAGATCCAGACCCTCCCTCCTTGACTATCCAGACAGTGGGATGCAAACCCAGAATCCATCCAGGATGGGAGGGCTGGGAAAGGACGGAGGTGTGGGGAATACAGGCCCTGCTCTAAGGAGGTTTTACTATGGTGGGGAGCAGTAGCTGGAGGGAACATGAAGTTGGCTGAGGGCTTGACTTATGAGGACAGGAGATGCTGAAAGTTACATGCTGCAAGGGATGGTCCACGGAATGGAGAAGCTTGGAGATGCTGGAATGAGAGGGCCACCTGAGCAGGGCCAGGAGTGGGATGGGTTGATGTGCCGCTACCATGCAGAGGGCCTTGCCCCATCATGTCCCATCTCACTCACCTGGAGGAAAGATGCCCCCAGCTTCCTCCTGCCACAGGGCCCCAGGATGCTCCCTCCATGAAGGCCCCTCAAGCCCAGTTTCGCTGTGGGGAGAGGCCTGGTCCAGCACTATCTCACAATCCTGAAACCATAGTGGTCACTGTTCGTCTGTGCCCAGCTAGGTCCAGGGAGGGACCTATCTGACCCCCACCCACTGAGGCTCCCCAGACAGGGTGGGGAGCATGGTCTGTATGGGGCTCACCTGGGCCTCTTTAGGCAGGAGAGTGGAAGTGGCTTCCTGGGGATTGGCTAGAGGCCCAGAATCCAGAAGCTCTGTAGAGGAAGGTTGGGGTCAGGTGGCCCAAGGGTGTCCCCACCCCACTGCCCTCCTCAGTGGTATGCCAAATGCTGGAATCCAAGTTTGGAGCTGGACATGGCTGGGCATCTCTAAGGGCTCAGCCTGGGGGTGGCGTAAAGCAAAGCCCCCTTGAAGACCACAGGAGAAGTTACAGCAGGATGAGACAAGCTCAGGTCTGTGCTCTGTACCCCTGCATGAGTCCTGGGTAGGATGGCCAGTGAGGGTGGAGAGAAGCACTGCACTAGGGTCCACACAGGAATGATGGATGGTGTGGGAAGCCAACTTTGGCATCTGCCTGGAAGGAGTAAAATGGGGAGGGGTATGCCTTCCAGCACCCTGGGGTCCTCCCTCAGTCACACCAACCCATATTCAAGCCTGCTGCCTGCTGTCCAGAGAATTGCTATTATCTCCTAATGGATCCCCTTGGGGAGTGAATCCCACGTGCCTCACACACAGAACCCCAATAGCTTACTACTCCATGCTAGGGGAGAGCAGAGAAACATAGTTGTAACAGTCAGACTTGGCGTGTGAGGAGTAGTGATGGCCACTAGCTAGGCAGGTTGTGGGGGCTACTAGGGCATATGAACAGTTCCATCTAGCAGGGGACCTTTAGGCTGTTGAGGCCAGGCCCCTCTGGTCCACCCAATCAGGCCTTGGGCCATGCATACCTTGCGTGCCCTCACCTGGGTCCTCTGTAACCATGGGTTCCTCTTTCACCTGAAGGCCCAGCGGTGACTCGTGTGTGGCTTCAGATGGTGTCCTGGGTCCACGTTCTGGAGTCCGTGGCTTGGTTTGATGGAGGGGCTGGAAGTTGGAGGGTTCCATCTTCTCTGATAGCACCTCCTGACCCTGTACTTGGACTGTGACCTGGGGAGGTGCCCCCAAACATCAAGGACCCAGGCAGAGAGTTGGGTTTTGCACAAGCAGGGAGGTTTATGGGCAACCACCCCATCACAGGACTCCAGGGGTCCTGACCTACTCTGTTCTCCAAGGACCCACTTCCCTCCAGGACTGAGCCAGGAGTGAAGGGACCATCTGCAGTTGCTCTCCTGCTGCAGGCACCCAGGAATGCCCAGTGGTCTCCCTCTCTCCCCACTGTGCATCCCTTCCCATGTCCCTGACTCCAGGTGATGTAGGGATAGACCAATGAGGCTGGCCCTGGAAACGCGTCTATGGTCACACAAGGTCTGCTGCAAGTGACCACTTCTAAACCACAAGGAATAGGTGTCTGGCTAAGCATGGCACTCCCCAGGGTGGGGCAGAGCTGGATACTGTTCCAGCCTGGACCCTGGCTCAGGGCCACAGACTCACCCATCTTCGGGGCCCTCCTGGCTCCTGGCGAAGCCCCTCGACCAGGGCGGCTGCTTCTTCAGGGCTGCCTGGTCGCTGTCCCTCCACGCGGGCCTGGATCTCAGAGGGCAGTGCACCCAGGAACCGCTCTAGGACCAGGAGCTCCAGCATCTGCTCTTTGGAGTGAACCTCTGGCTGCAGCCACTGGCGGCATAGCTCCCGGAGCTGGGCCAGGGCCTCTTGGGGACCCACTGCCTCTTCATAGTGGAAGTGTCGAAAACGCTGGCGTGCAGTCTCTGGGCCCGGATCCCACAGGGCAGCGTCACCCTCCTCATCTGAGTCCTCCAGCTTCACCATGACAGGTCGCTCATCTTCCAAGGATGTGTGACCTGGGGAGCCTAGTGCTGCAGGCCTCATTGGAAAGACTGGGCTGGGGGCTCCAAGGACGGTGTCTTCCCCTGGGGGAGGAATAGGATGAGGCTGCTGGGAGGAGGACAAACAGCAAATGCTTACTAAGCACCTACTGTATGCTGTGGTGTTCCATATTCAGACCTGCACCGAGTGGAAGGCAGATAAGAAAACGGGCACAGAGAGATGGTCACAAGCCAGGCACCTGAGTCTCTGGTCTCTAGCTGGGACCTAGTCTCTGGTATTCCCTGCTCCAAACACAAGGTGCTTCTTAGGAATAGAAGGCATCCCCTTTCCTCTAAATCCTGTCCTTCTATGTGCACCACCTCATCCTTGCCCTGTGGCTGTCAGGTAAATGACATTTACAACACCCACTACCCTCCCCCCTCCCCCCCCCATTCAGCCTCCAACACCAGTCCATCACTGCACCACCCACACTCCCATCTAGTCTCTCAGACCATTCCCTTCTCAACTTGTTTCTACAGAGCAGCCTCCCTCCACCTCTACCCTCCCCCCGCCGCCCCCGGGGCAAAGTCAACTGTGTGGCCAAGCCTCCAGGCAGCATCCCCCCCCCTCCCAATTCAGCCCCATTCTGAACCAGCCGAACTTATTATCACACCACGTAATGCCCCATCATCTCTTCAGTTTCCTGATTTAGGCAGGGTTAGGAGGTGATGGGGGAGCTCCAGGGGGCCCACAAAGGCCCCAAGACCACTGGACCGGGTGCCTGCAAGCAAGGTTGGAGATTCTGATCTGGCCTATTTGCTACATAACCTTGGCAAGTTTCTGTGAACCTCAGTTTCCCCATCCTTACCGATCCCCTGTAAGTGGGGGCGCTCCCCCCTCCCTGCCATTGCTGCTCCTTTTGCAGCTGGTGTTAATGTGCAGGCTTTGTGAAGAAATCTGAGTTTATTACGTGAGTAAGAATCGATTTCCAGGGTCGCCTGATCCCGTGAGTCAAATTCCATTCCTGAAGGTTCCAGGTCAACCCAAAACCCTGGGAAAAGGTTGGACCATTTTTAAGCCGGCCAGCCCCTGCGAAGGTTTCTGCACTACATTTACCAGAAATCTTGGAGGGCAACTTCCACTTGGGAGAGCGCCCTCTTCCCACTCCCAGGGTTGGTCTAGTGCCGCCAGGGCAACCGGGAAGGGGGGGCGGGGCTCCGAGAGCTTGTCGCTGTGGCATTTCAGTGATAGATGAGCGTCGCCGACAGCACCGGGCTCACCGAGAGGGAGTGCTTAGGTCCCTGTTCCGCACTCCCGCAGGGTAGCCGCAATCCAAGAGTTCCCGGTCGCCGCCCGGGTCCCCGCCCAAGCCTTCCTCTTTGAGAGGTCCCCGCCCTCACCTCCACGCTCAGCGGGCCGCTCCGCGCTCCTAAGCATGCGCAATCGCCGGCTTCCCCCTCCCCGGACGGACTAGGTCTCCCAGAATGCTCCGCGCATTCAGCCCGAGTGCCACCTGGCTCTTCCCCCACCCTCGCCTCGTTTTCCACCCTCCTCCCCTGTTCCCCGGTGTAGCATTCGCAACGATCAGATCACACGCCCGGCCGCCTCTTCCGCGCTCCCCGCCTCAGATCCAGGCGTCCATGCCCCGTCGACGTGCGTAAGCTTCTCTGGGGGCTTCGAACAGCAGCACCGCCTTCCCAACCGCGCATGCCCCCCACCACGTTTTCCTCAATTCTTTACGGGTGTTCCTGGGATTAGCAGGGTTCTGCACCAATCACCGTCCTCGCTAGGGCGCCGGCAACCTACGTCCCCATGGCAACCTTCTGCCTCGAAAGGGGCACCTCCTTCATCGCCCGCCCGGACGGCAGATTCGGAGAGGCTTGGCCGCGTGTTTTCTGGGAAGTGTAGTTGGCTGAGACCTCCGTGCGCGTACGCGCAGCCAGACGACGTCCCATTGTGTACGTGGCGGGCCCGGGCGTTTCCATGGTAACCGGATGGGCTGACTAGTAGGTCTCCAGCTCAACCCAGGGGAGCCGCTGGCCGTCTGAGAGGCGATGGGGGACGTGGGGTAAGGGCTTGGGGAGCGGGCCGGAGCAGAGAAACCGAGCGAGACAGTAAGGAAAGACAGACGCGAAGACTTCCGGGCAGGGAGAGACCCAAAGCCTATGAGGGCCCACTCGGGGGCAGAGAGATTCAAGGAGAGACCGTGAAAGTAATTGAACAGATACAGAGACCGAGACACCGGTAGGAAAGAAAGTCAACGGGGAAGTATTTCTCCTTTCAGAGACCTAGAGAATGTGATAAGAAGCCAGAGGATCAGAGAGTCAGGGCCAGGTAGACAGGAGTGTCAGTAAAGTTAGCAAGAGGGAGGGAGATCAAGAAGGGGTGGATATGAAAGGTGAGACAAAGTGGGAGAGTGAGAATAGATTCACAAAGACAAGAAGTGCAGATATTGAGATTCAAGAGACAGATAAGGAATACAGACATACAGAGGCAAGAGAAGAGGAAGGGACAGAAATTAGAGATGGATTGAGAGTTTTCAAAGACCTAGAGAAGGGTGACGGACGGCAAGTAGAGACAGTTGGAGGGAGACTTGTTAGGGAAACTTATCCAAAAATTGACAATAGGACAAAAAAGGATGACTGGGGACCCTCTCTGCGTTTCCTAGCATTGTCTACCAAGCCCACTTCAGTTTATCTGATTCCCTATAAGAAGTAACTCTTCAGAGGCCAGATTGCAAATGCTTGGCGTTAAGAGTTGTATCAACCTTACAACACTGAGACACCCAGGCCTGCTGGCTTGTAGGGCACCAATTCGACTTTGGGCTTTTATTTCAGTGTTCCTTATTTCTTTCTTTTCTATTAAAGAATTTTCTTTTTTAATGTTTATTTTTGAGAGACAGAGTGAGACAGTGCCAGCTGGGGAGGAGCAGAGACAGGAGACACAGAATCCAAAGCAGGCTCCAGGCTCTGAGCAAGCGTTCAGCACAGAGCCAGGCGCCGGCCTTGAACCCACAAAGTAAGATCATGACCTGAGCTGAAGTCAGACACTTAACCGACTGAGCCACCCAGTCACCCCTCAGTGTCCTTTATTTCTTTTACCCTTTCTGTTCTTTCTCATCTTCCCGGAACCACCTATGTCATCCTGCTAGTTCCCTCCATGAGGTAAATAACTGTTTTCCATGTACTCCTTGAGTTTATTTTTAACTTAAAAAAAAAAAAAAAAAGGATTTGACAGTCTGAGCGGAATTAATTCTCCAGGATGGGGAACAAACTGGGAGAAAGAGGTGACAAAGCTAGGAATGGAAGGAGATAGGGAGGATAATGGAAAGAAAGCAGGCGGCGGGAAGAATTCGAGAGAAATTAAACAGAAAGCAAGTCAGCTTTGGGTAGAGACAGCCAACGGCGCCCCCGCCTGGGCTCTGCGCGCAGCATCCTCGTCGTCGAACTACATTTCCCGGCTGGCCTGCGAGCGCGGGGCGCAGGGCCTAGAGCGCCGTCGGGGGCTGGCCCCGCGCGGACTAGTCCAATCTCGATAGTCGCCGGCAATCTTCCGCCTCCGCCGACAACATGGAGGCTGAGCTCGGCCGCCCCTGGAAGAGGCGCTGTAAGGCAGGAGATGGGGAAGAGCCGCAGCCCCAGCCGCCCAGCTGAAGCAGCCGGCCCGCGTCGCGGTCCGGAGGTGAGGGCAGTCAGCCGCGCGGGGGCCCGGGCTCCGGTGGCGGGGGCTTGGGCACCGTTTCTCTCGCTCCGAAACGGCGAGAAGGAAGAGAGGCCGCTGCGCGCGCAGGCCGGGACAAGCGCGAATGGGCCAATCGAAGATTCCGGCGGTCCCGAGGCTTTGTGGGAAATGTAGTCTCAAGGGGACGAGCCCTTGGCTCCACCGAGACTTTGGGCAGCGAGCCTCCACCGGCGGCGGGTTTGGAGGCTTTCTCACGAGGGTGGGTGGGAGGGAGGAAGGGAGGGAATGAATGAATGAGCATGTGGGTGAATTAATTTAAAATTGTGGGTGAGCAGAGGAAGGCATGGATGTTGAAAGAACAATGGCGCAGCGCGTGAGTGGTTCAGTAAGCAAGAGGAGCCTTTCTCATGTCCACCTACATTTCCCTGCCTCCCAGGCATGGGGGACCTGTGGCATGTGCCACCTTATTTTAAGCCATGTGTAGTCCATGGATCCTTGAAGGTATCGATACCATAGCCACGGCGGAAACAAACCTGCCAGTCATTTGTCCCTTGTATTTCGCACGCACCACACACACACACACACACACACACACACATATACATATATATACACACATATCTATCTATCTATCTTTCTATCTATCTATCTATCTATATCTATATCTATGTATCTATATGTGTGTGTGTGTATACTCTTTGATCCAGTGCTACTTTCACATGATTCAAAATGCAAAACGGACAAGGTGAAAAGCATGCCTTCCACCGCTGTACTTAATTTAATAATTTCATCAGCTAGCGACTACTGGATTCACTATTCTTGGGTCTGAGGACACAAGGGAGAGCTCAGCCAACACAGCTCCTGCCTTAAGGCAGCGTGTGACAGATACATAATAAAATGTAGGTGGAGAGGGCCTCTTTGATTAGGTTACATTTGAGCAGAGATCTGTAGGAGAGGGAACAAGCTATGCAGATAAGGGAAGTGCCCAGGCCCTGCATGGGCTGAAGGAAACAGGAGCAAAGGCCCTGAGTCAGGAGCACCCTTAGTCTGCCCCAAGGATGTGGGCAGGAGTGAGCAAAATAAAAGAAGAGGCTCTAAGACACTTGAAGAATCTGGTGAGGATTGTGGCTTTTACTCAGAGCTGGGAGGGCTTGAACAGAGGGGAGATAGGATCTTAGTTCTTATTGGATCTTTGTGGCTGCTGTGTGGAGAACCACCATCCTCTTCTGTTCTCAGGTGCTCCATAGTTTGTGGCATAAATTAGGTTGGTTCTCTTCTGTGTTAGTTTCCTATGATTGCTGTAACATATTACTGAAAAATGAGTGGTTTAAAACAACACAGATGTATTATCTTAAAGTCTTGGAGGTCAGAAATCTGAAATGTTTCTCAGTGGGCTAAAATCAAGGTATCAGCAGGGCTGGTTCCTTTTTTTTTGTTGTTTAATATTTGTTTATTTTTGAGAGAGAGAGCATGAGCGGAGGAGGAGCAGAGAGAGAGGGAGATACAGAATCTGAAACAGGCTCCAGGCTCTGAGCTGTCAGCACAGAGCCTGACACGGGGCTCCAACTCACAAACTGTGAGATCATGACCTGAGCTGAAGCTGGATGCTCAACCGACTGAGCCACTCAGGCGCCCCTGGTTCCTTCTGTATCCTCTATGCTTCAGTGGTTGCATTGCCTTTTTCTGAGTGAAATCTTTTGCCTTCTCTGATTACATTTAGGGCCCATTCGGATAACCCAGGATAATCTTCCCATCTCAAGATTATTAACTTAATTATACCCACAATGTCCCTTTTTCCAGGTAAGGTAATTTATTCATAGGGATTAGGACGTGAATGTCTTTAGGAACCATTATTCAGCAACCCACACTGATGTTTGAAGCATGAAAAGGGTGAGAAGCATGGAAGTGGGTACCTCATTTGCTCATTAGTGTCTGGGAGGTAGGCCAGGGTTTCTAGACTATCTTGTTGCAAGAGGTTTGCTAGGGGAAGAGAGCAGAGTCTCCTAGCAGACATCTCTTGATCTCATAAGCTAAAACTAAGTGACATGCTCCTTTAGATGCAAAAGATACTTGGAAGTGAGTGTGCAGTGTTTTTAGCAGTACGGAAAGAAGGGACTGGGCATGCCTCTGAGGCAGTGGTCAGCAGAGCTGGGTGCTCTGTGTCAGAGCATGGAAAGGCCAGCTGGTGGTTGGGACTTCCATATGCTTACACATTAATGCCTATGTGTCCTTGTCTTACAGGCAGAAGTAGGTGTGTCAGGAGAGGCCAAGACACTGCCCTTGTGGGCACACTGGTAGCTACTGTGGAAACTGGCAGTGCGGAGAGGCTTCATCAAGGTGCGTGGCTCAGGGAGGCGGAATGAAGACAACTTCCCGCCTGCGGGTGTCGGGGAAGGCACCCCTTGGTGGGATTGGCCTCCGCCACAGTGCCAAGCGGGACCGAAAGTCCATCACCCTGCATATGAAGTTAGAGGTGCTTCGGAGGTTTGAGGAAGGTGAGAAGTTGACTCAGATTTCCCGGGCCTTGGGGCTGGCCACCTCTACCGTCGCCTCAATCCGTGTCAACAAGGACAAGATCCGGGCCAATTCCCAGGCAGCCACACCTGTCAGTGCCACACAGCTGACCCGCTGCCGGGGTGTGGTGATGGGCCATATGGAACGCTTGCTGAGCCTATGGATTGAGGAGCAAAAGCGGCAGAACCTGCCCATCAGCACACTGCTCATCCAGGACAAGGCACGACGGCTCTTTGTGCAGCTGCAGCATGAGCAGGGCAGTGGCACTCAGGCTGAGACCTTCGGGGCCAGTAACGGCTGGTTTGCCCGATTCAAGGCTCGCAACAATGTGCTTTTGACAGATGAGCCAGCTGTGGCTGACACCCAGGCTGCTGCCCACTATCCCCCAGTGCTGCGCACCATTCTGGAGGAGGGCTGTTACTCACCACACCAAGTTTTCAACGTGGATGAGACAGGCCTGTTCTGGAAGCGGCTGCCAGAGCGCATGTTGCTGGCACTGGAGGGGGCAGCCGGGCCTGGCCTCAAGGCCTCTAAAGACCACTTGACCCTGCTGCTTGGTGGCAACGCAGCTGGTGACTTTAAACTGAAGCCTCTGCTAGTGTACCCCTCGGAGAATCCACGTGCCCTCAAGGGCTGCTCCAAGGCCAGCCTTCCTGTGGTCTGGCGCTCCAACCGCAATGACTGGCTGACACCCAGCATCTTCCAGGAGTGGTTTACTGGCTGCTTCTGTCCTGCTGTAGAGAGCTACTGTGCCAGCCATGGCCTCCCACACCGTGCCCTATTGCTCCTGGATGGTGCACCCTGCCACCCTGCTCACCTGGGTGGCCTCTCAGCCCACGTGAGGGTTGAGTTCCTGCCCAAGAACACATCGGCCCTGATCCAGCCCATGAACCAGGGTGTCATTGCCACATTCAAGGCCTATTACCTGCGCCGCACGCTCAGCCAGCTGGTCCAGGAGACGACTGGTGAAGACCGACCCTCTGTGCAGGAGTTCTGGCGCAGCTATACTGTCGTGACTGCTGTGGACAATATAGCTGAAGCCTGGGCAGAGCTGCAGCCTGCCACCATGAACAGCGCCTGGAGGAAGCTCTGGCCTGAGTGTGTCCCTGCTGGCACCCCTGAGCCTGACACTGTGCCTCAGCTCCGCCGCAGCATTGTGGCACTAGCTCGGCATGTGGGCCTTGGAGATGCAGCTGAGGCTGATGTTGCCAGTCTGCTGCAGGCCCATGGGGAGCCCCCACCCCACAGCATCCCCCAGGATGCAAAGGATGGGGACATGAGTGGTTCTGGGCTGCCCTGGGAGACAGGGAATGGCCTGGTCTCTAGAAAACAAGAGCCAGATTTCACAGAGGCTGTGGTGGGTGCAGGCACTGAGGAAGCTGGTGTGGGTGCTCTGAGCCCTGAGCATCTCGCCCAGGCTCTGTCTCACTTTGCTGCTGGTTTACAGGTCCTTATAGAGAATGATCCAAACCGGGAGCGCAGCCTGCGGGTCTCCCGGGGTGTCCACTGTGCCCTTGCTCGCCTCCGGGAGCTACACCGGGAAAGGAGGCGACAGTCTCGGGCAGCTGCATCCTCAGGAGGCCCTGTGGCGGTGGCAGCAAGGGAGTCGGCAGGAAGCCTGCCATTGCTCCAAGTGGGTCCCATAGAGGGTGGGCAAGTGGCTAAGGGCACAGGTCCTGAAGGTCAGACCTCTGGCTGTCCTATATGATTTGGGGCTTGGACTTGACCTCACATGAGTTCTGTCTAATGGTGTTTTGTTTCTGGAGGTCAGATACTGCTGCTTCTTCCCCATGGTTCTCATATCTCATGCTCTGTGGTCTTTGTATAGTGACCCACGACTCTAGGCTTGGGGAACAGAAGGGTGGTGTCTTCTGATTGGCAGATGAGATGCAGGGCCCAGGAGTGCTCACCCATGACAGAGATACACCCTGTAGTATGGTAGTTGCCCTGCACAGTCTGCCAGGGTGGTTTTCCTTGTGAGGGGCCAGAACTGAGACCAGCCTCTTCCATTTTCCAAACCTGACCTCTCCCTGCACCATTGTTACCCTTCCTAGCCAACTTTAGATGAAGGTTTCCTGCTCTCGGCATGTCCTTTCTCACTTTCCATGCCATCCTTACCTCTTCTGGCTTCCACGGCCTCTGTCGTCTCAGTGCCAGGGCACTTTGGCTCACTGTGACTGTTGATACCGGGGATCACTTGCTTGGTTTGGAAATGTTTTCTTCTCTGAATTTCTGTGGCATGGTGTCTTGGTTTCCCTCCAGCCTCTGAGCTTTTTGTGATTCTGACAGTCTCCTAGTTCTGGTGCTCTTTGGAAAATACCGTCCACTCCTAAGAGCTCAGTGGTCACCTCAGAGTTAGCTCCCAGTGCATTGGTTATAGCCTAGCCTCTCAGATGTTAGACCCAAAGCTCTAATTCTGATGGACACTGCCCCACCTCCTGACAGTCTTGTTGTCTCCCTTCATTACAGTTTGTTTTCCTGTTCCCCCAAACTGTAATCACAGGCATCATGGGGTGTCCATCTGATTGCCGAAACACCGCTTGGGGCAGCAAACCACAGTCAGTCAGCAAGGGAAGGTGTTCTTGTGCTCTAGCTGGATGAGCCACAGGTGGTGGGACAGGGATGTCTGGGCTCCTGGACTCCTTTCAACACAGGTATCTGCATATGTCTGCATACATGCGCACACACACGCGCGCATGCACACACACACACGTGCCAAGAAATAAAGATGGGAGAAAGGATTCTTGCTACCTCTGTCTCAGCTAACATTGCATTGTTGGGCTTGCTGTGAACTCATCACATGGGTCGGGACCAGTGGCTTGAAGGATCAGCCTTACTGGAAGAAAGGTGAGATGAGGTCCCTTGCTTGCTTTCCTGGGGAGAATGGTAAGGGGGATGAGAAGGAGAAGGGAAGCTTTTCTTAGGATTCTGGTGGCAGACTGGATTGGTTGCACAATGTATGAGCACTTATAATGTGCTAGGTGTGGATTCCAGGGTGAGTGAGACTGACTTCGGGAGCTGCCAGTCCAGAGGTTGTTACATTCTATGTGACAAGGCTATGACAGGTCACTCAGGAGGGACCCCACCAAGCTGGGGACATGGGCATGATAGGGTAGGCTTTCTGGGGAAGTGGTGTCTCAGTCTTCATCTTCAGGGACCTCGTTGACAATCAGGAAACCCATCATTTCAAAATGCCACGTTACAGAAGGGCTTGACAGACACAGCCCAGTGTGGTAGGGTGGTTTGTAAGGGCCTAAGGAATGGAAGGAAGGAATATCCTCAACGGAGGCTGAATGTGGTGCAGCAGCTGAAGGAGGCAGGTGACCAGGCAGGAGTCGTTGAGGCCAAAGCCCAGTGGGTGGAAGATGTAGTTGCATGAGCAGCCACTGGAGATCTTGCAGACATTGCATAGCGGAGACTAGGCATGCGTGTGCCCGTCTGGCTCCAGGGCTCGTTTGTTCAGAGCCGGGGACAGCGCCTGGCCCTCAACAAATGAGTGGAGAGCCCTGGATTCGTTCAACTAGCAACCTTTAGCAGGTCCCTGAACATTTCCGGGGGGCCCTGGTGGTGCGACAGGGAAGCCCCGTGTCTCCTGTGAAATGCACTGTCTGCAACTCTACAGGTTGGATCTCTGACGCGTTGGGGACTACGTTTCCTAGAGAACCTAGCCGACAGAGGCGGCCTCCTACGCCTTTCAACTCCGGCAGCGGGCCGTTGCCATAGACCTGCAGGAGCAACACACCCGTGTCCCTCACCTCTTGGCCTGCTTGCGTGGGTTGTCGAGTAGAGTTGGGGAGTGTTGGGGTGATACAAGGCGCTGGAAGCAGTCAGTAGAGGGCCCGGAAGCTCCCGGTTCTTGTCCCCAGGGTGGTTGGTCATTGTTCAAGCGCGGTGGGACTGGTCCGTGTGGCTGCTTGGGGCGGTGAGTCCTGGCGCAATCCGGCCAGGAGTGTCGGAAAGGCCTGAGGTAGGGTGCGCAGCCAGTGGGGGACAGCAGGGGAGGTGGTGCAGAGAAGCACCACCCGTTTCCCTGGGAGCCCAGCTAGTCCTCCGGGAGAGGCGGCTCAGGGGCCCCTTGGCCCTAGAGTCTTGTGTGTGAGGGTCCTGGCCCGGAAGTGGTTCCGGGCTGAGGTCAGCTCTCGCCACCCTTCGCGGTTCCATCAGCCGGTTGGCGCTGTTATCCTACACGAGCCAATTTTCTGGGCTTCCCTCGGGTGCTTCCTTTTTAGATTCACACCCAACCTGCACCCTCAAAACTTCTCACTTCCTCTGGGGAGTCTCTGGATTTCCTCAGTCCAGACCTGAGTTCCTTTTTGCTCCCACTACTTGTGTGTTCATCTGTGAGAGTGATGGGGAGGGGTGCTCCCCGCACATGGCGATTAAAATCCAGACCCTTATACTGCCAAACTCTCTGTAGGATCGCCCTGGCCACATGGCTCTTGCCTGTGCTGATCCTGCTGGCCAGAATGTTCTCTAGCCACCGCCTCTGGGCACCTGGTGGTTAGGTGGGTGTGCGGGGGGGGGGGGGGGGGGGGGGCGGGGGGTGGTGGTGGTGGTGGTGGTGGTGGAGGATGGAGCTTCCCCAGTCTGGGAACCCTGACCAACCCATATAACAACATGTGCTGGCACTGAAATTATGTGTTAAAGTTGCAATGGTAACAAATGGTCGTTGCCAAAAAAATTGAGACCGTGTGTAGAGATTTATGAAAGAAAAAGTGGACTCCTCCTCCAGTTACTTTCCCCAGATTTGCTTGCTGGGAGTTTGTTTTTCAGGACCTGTTTCTGAACATTTATTATATAACAGTAGCTTCTGCATACATGCACACACACATACACCTCAGAATTTTGTTGCTTTAAAATATGTTAACATTAGTGCGATCACATTGTGTGAGGACCACCACAGATTAGTTTCTCGTTGAATGTCGTAGAGTGGACATCTCTACTTGACATTTGTTGATCTTGGCTAATTGGTATGAGCTGAGCCTCTCGGGCTCTGTAGGAATCTGCCATGGGGGAAAGGAAGGCCTTCCAACGTAGGTGTCAGCTGTTGCTATCCCTGCACCTGACCCATGCTGGCTGCCCTGCAATTGTTTTTAGTTTCCATCTTTCTCTTCTAGTCTGTCCTCTATGATGAAGTTTTGGGGTGATGGCGGGGGGGGGGGGGGTTCGTGGGGTCAGAGCCAATGACCAAGAAAGGATTCTTGAGGATGTCTCTGGTGCAAAAAGATGATTTTATTAAAGCATGGGGACAGGACCTGTGGGCAGGAAGAGCTACACTGAGGTTGTGACAGGTAACTCACAACCTCACAGGGAGGGGGTCAGGGATAGAGTATGTCTTTAAGGAATTTTGGAAACAAGGTTTCCAGGACCTTGAGGGGCTAGCTGTTGCTAGGGAAACACCATTTATCACCGTTTAATAAAGCCTCAGTGACGAGACTCTTTAGATGCATATCGGGGAACCATAAGCTTGGAGTATGATTGCCAGCATATATCTTGAAGCAGTTGAAATAAAGGAAGTTGACTTATAGGATCCTTGAGGTTGGGATAATGTGAAGCCAAGGTTCTCTTTTGCTCCCAGCAAAGTGTCATCCTTGAGGTAGCTGAACTCCTAGAGGGAGGTCACTCTGCCGGTCTCAAGGACCTGTCAATGGGCTATAGGCAGTAAGGGAATTTAATTTTTCATTTGCCTTAGTTTCCCACATCACCATGGCAAGCACTTAAGCCCCTTTCCTTTGTTCTTGGGCAGCCAGGAGTGTCCCCAGCCCAGGAATATTACACATATTCCACCTGGGGGCAGGGGGCAGTATGCCAGCCTGTATTTTGCCCTTAGCTTGCCCTATGTGCCCCCATCACCCTGCATCACTCTTCCTAGTGTCTGGAAGATTGTATCCTTCACTTGCTCTGACCCTCCCTGGGCACAGACCCTCTGCTAGTTCCCACCAGCACTTCTGCTTGGCTGTTGGTGGAGTTCTCTCAGTTCACTGAGATATGGCATATCCATGCCCTCTATCTCCAGGAACAACTCTTGTACCTTTACCTAGCCTGATATGAGCTACTGTAAACTCCCCCTGCAGGGGTGGGTTCACTCTTCTCTTGACCAGATTCCCAGTGCCAGGTGTTCTCTTGAAGGCACAGATGGGGAAGTTCAGGCTGGAGATATCCCCTACCAGGTTGCCAGCTAGCCAGACTTAGGGACAGTTTCTGCAACAGGAAGTGACCTTGAAGGTATGGGTGGCTGGAAGGGCGTGCATGGTCTGTGGCCCTGATTGGGTGGGCATTTGTCCCAGGAAGACAATGTGTGGCCTGAGTGAGTGCAGGTGAGACCAGCTTCCCAAGGTCTTGCCATGGCAGTAGACCCAGCACCCCTCAGTCAAGAAGAGCTTGTGGTCATCAAGAGGGAGGATGATGAGGCCATCTCATGGGATCCTGAACCTCTCTCTAACCCTCAGCCCTCCACCCTGCTGTCCAGGCTTTGTAGGGACCCCTGACAGTGCTTCTGCAGCTTCTGCTATGAAGAGGCAGCAGGGCCCTGAGAGGCCCTGGCCAGGCTATGAGACCTTTGCTGCTGGTGAATGAGGCCTGAGTCACACTCCAAGGAGCAAATGATGGAGCTGTTAGTGCTGGAGCAGTTCTTGGGTGTGTTGCCACCTGACACCCAGGTCTGGGTGGAGTCCCAGTGCCCTGAGAGTGCTGAGGAGGCTGCGGTGCTGGTGGAGAGCCTTGCTCAGATGATGCAGGAAACTGGTGAGCCACAGGGGCTCAGGGGCCTGGTTGGGAGGCCCAGGGGCTGGGGAATGCAGAAGGGGACACAACCTACCACCCTGACCCAGTGTTCTTATCGCTGGGAAGAAGACTCAAAAGCTGTAACATGTTTGGAGCATTTTGTAGCCTGTGAGCCTCCCAGAGACGTGAGCTTGACATTGGTATGACATTTCACCCTCTCAGGGTGCACCAGGCCTCCTTTCTCTTCCTTCTTTCCTTACCCAAAATGTCACTGGATGCATGCCATGTTCCAGGCATCTAAGTCAATCAAGGAAGGAAACAAGCAAGGTTTCTGCCCTATTGGAACTTGGTCTGTTTAGAGAGTTGGATGGTGAGACCACCAGTCATAATTAGGGTATCCTGTTTTCTCTGGAGGGGGTGGGGCACGAGGAGGTGAACAGAGATTGGCCTTGCCAGGGATGGCTTTGCAGTTCATGCCATGTGACATCTTCACTTTGGGCAACATGTGTCTGTATGCCTGTGGGGAGGGGATAATCATGAAACCGTCTGGAGAGATGGTTGATAGGATGCCATCATTCATCCTGGCATTTGTTCACTCATTTGCTCACAGATACCTATGCAGTGTCTTTTGTCTTCTTGATCCTCCATATCAAGAGGTCGCAAACCTAGTGATGAAAAACAAAAACAGGTTTACTAAGTTATAATTTGCATACAAAAAAAGTATACAGTCCCTGGGTTTAGTATATTTGCAAGATTATATAACCATTACCATTGCCTCATACCATAATTTAAACATCTCAGAGAAACTGTGCCCATGAGGAGTCACTCCCCATTTTACTCCTAATGCCTTGGCAAACACTAATATTTGTGTCTCTATGGATTTGCTTATTCTGGACATTTCATTAAAGGGAATCATATGATATGTAGCTTTTTATGACTTGCCTCATTCATTGTAATGTTTTCAGTGTACATTTATGTTGTGGCATGTAATTATCTCATTTTTATGGTTAAATAATATCTACTATGAGTATATCACATTTTGTTTATTCATTTATCTATTAATGGACATTTGGGATGTTTGTGCCTTTTGGCTATTATGTATAATGATGCTGTGAATGTATGTCTATGTGTTTTTATGTGGACAAATGTTTTCTTGGTTATATACCTGGGGGTGGAATGACGGGTGAGGCTGTTTGACCTTTTGAGGAATGCTAACATAGCACTCGTTTTAACAGAGAGGATTTTAATGCAAATAATTTAACCTAGGTATTGAAGGAAGAGAAAAGTATAGAAAAAATAAGGTGTCATGGCTGTAGGGACTGCAGGGAATAGTACCCTCCTACAGATGTAGGAACAATGGGAAGAGATTGGAATTGAGACAATTAGAAACTGAAAAGAGGGCCAGTGCTGGGTGGTGCTGGGCTCTTTGAAGGGGACATGATGAAACTAGTTCTGTACATGCTGGAAAGGCTGCAAACTGGATTCACTTACTGTTAAGGAAAACCTTGATAATGCAGGTTTTCACCTAGGCATGAATGTGAGGTGCAGGCGAGACATTTTGGATGAATGTGTCTGTAGTTTTTGTGGGGTGTTTGCTTGTGGTACTGTGCTCTTTTCTAAGCCTGTTGCTGGTGTTTTGAGGCGGGCTGTCTCCTGACTGTTTGCCTCCTCGTTAGAGGTCTCTTAGTTCCAGTTCCAAGCTTCTCACTGAATAGATGCTTAGGTGATTACACACTATAAAAAGAGATTTTGCAGGGCACCTGGCTGGCTCAGTCAGAAGAGCATGTGACTCTTGATCTTGGGGTCATGAGTTTGAGCCCCACATTGGGTATAGAGATTACTAAGAAAAAAAACTTAAAAAGAAGAAAGATTTTGCATCATAACATTATGGATGTTGGAATAGCAGCCTAGTAGTAGGTCACTAAATGGACTCAGGCCTGGTACTCATGTGGATCTTGTGGGATGTGCATGGTTACATCCATTCATCCTTGAAATAACACAGTTTCAGGTTTGCCATAGTTCACATTTACATGAAGACTCCTGCCTTTGCTCCATGCCCTTACCTGGTCTCGGCCTATTGCTGGCCCCTCCAATGCCCCCACGTGAGAGAGGGTAGAGGGGCTGGCCCTTGCTTTCTCTGGGTGGCCTTGGAGATGATTGTTGTGATGCTGTCAGGGATTCCAGAAGCCAAATGTCTCAAACTATTTCCTTGGCTGTCAATGTCAAGGTATGTGTGTGGGTCCCCAAGACCACTTTTAGTCTTAATGATATGCTGGAAGGAGTCTCAGAATTCAACAAGGCTGTTATACTCGTGATTATAGTTTATTATAGCGAAAAGATACATATTAAACTCAGCAATGGAAAAAGGTGCATAGTCTGGGAGCTAGTGGGCATAAGTTTCCACATGACCTTTCCCAGGGTAGTCATGTGGACAATGCTTAATTCTCACAGCGATGATATGTGACAGTGTAGCAGCCAGGGATGCTTACCTGAGTTGTGGCATCCAGGGTTTTTATTGAGGGTTCAGTTACATAGGTATGGAGTATACTAACCATAGTTACTCAGTCTCAACTCCTCCCAGAGGTCAGGTTGGTACAATGTGGACCAGGGTCACCACTGTAAGTCACATTGTTAGCATGAACTATCTGGTTTGGCCTAAGTCCTTAGGTAAACAGAGATACCTTTAAGAGGCAGAATGTTCCAAGGGCTTAAGAGGTTACCTTTCAGGAGCAGGTCAAGGGCCAAACGTTTGGAATGTGCAAGGTTTGGACAACCCAGGCCTGCTGAGTCAACCCTTTCCTGAACATCTGGCTGCAGCCAAAGGAAGGCTCTCATGACTGTTTCCTTGGTGTTTCAGTGATTTGGGTTTCAGGGGTCTTGGATGAACTCTTCAGGTATGTATGTGTATGTGGACCAAAGGAGGAGGTGCATGTTGGCCAGGGCAGGGTGTTCTGTGTGATTTGGATGGCAGTCCTTGTTCTCATTCAGCTCAGAGTCCCGGGCCAGCATCTGGGTACATGTTAACTGCCTGGGTGCCTGACCTCTGTGTCCTTAGGGTGGGGCTGAGGGCACTAACACTTTCCTCTCCCCTCAGTGCTGGCCCAGTCTCATCCCGAGGACCAGTGGTCTGGAGACCTGGCAGAGTCAGCCAAACTCTTCACAGATGGAGCTCAGGTGAGCTGTGAAGCTGTGAGTCTTCCAAAGTCAAAGATGCCACATCTTGGTGACCACTCCCCACCCCCACAACCTTCCCTTACCCCAGACCATGGAGGGTCACTTCAGCAGCTGTGCTCAGCCTCCCCCCACCTCCCCTCACCCCCAGGCTTGGCCCTGGAGCCTGCCCTGCAGCCTCCTTCAGCTTCTGGTTGTGAGTGTGGAGTCTCCCCAGGCTTATACTGTCTGAATAGTGGAGTAGGTGCTTGTCTTGAAGTCTCAGGTCCCCAGTGCCCAAATCCAAAGACACAGGAGTAAGTCTGGGACCAGATGGGGTTGCCTGGTCTCTGCTGCTTTTGGGTATGGCTAAACATTGCCATCAGGAAAGCCCAAATCTAGGTTTTTATTGTTGGCGCCAGTTCGTAATTTATTTTTTATTTATTTTATTTTATTTTTTTATTTTTTAAAATTTAAATCCAAATTAGTTAGCATATAGTGCAACAATGATTTCAGGAGTAGATTCCTTAGTGCCCCTTACCCATTTAGCCCATCCTCCCTCCCAGAATCCCTCCTGTAACCCTTAGTTTGTTCTCCATATTTATGAGTCTCTTCTGTTTTGTCCCCCTCCCTGTTTTTATATTATTTTTGTTTCCCTGCCCTTATGTTCATCTGTTTTGCCTCTTAAAGTCCTCATATGAGTGAAGTCGTGTGATTTTTGTCTTTCTCTGACTAATTTCACTTAGCATAATACCCTCCAGTTCCATCCACGTAGTTGCAAATGGCAAGATTTCATTCTTTTTGATTGCTGAGTAATACTTCATTGTGTGTGTATATGTGTGTATATATATATATATATGTATATATATATACACACATATATACATATATATACATATGTACATATATATACATATATACCTATATAATATATATATACATATATATGTATATATATATATGTGTGTATATATATATATATATATATATATATATATACATACATACACCACATCTTCTTTATCCATTCATCCATCGATGGACATTTGGACTCTTTCCATACTTTGGGTATTATTGATAGTGCTGCTATAAACATGGGGGTGCATGTGTCCCTTCGAAACAGCACACCTGTATCTCGTAGATAAATGCCTAGTAGTGCAATTGCTGGGTCGTAGGGTAGTTCTATTTTTAGTTTTTTGAGGAACTTCCATACTGTTTTCCAGAGTGGCCGCACCAGCTTGCATTCCCACATAATTTATTTTTTATTAAAAATTTTTTGTTTTAATATTTTATTTTCAAGTTATCTCTACCCCCCACATGGGGCTCGAACTCACCACCCTGAGATCAAGAGTTGCATGCTCCTCCCACTGAGCCAGCTATGTGCCCCACCAGTTTCTGGTTTAAAACAGCATTTGGTAGGTCCAGAGGACATATCTTTGGGCAGGACTGACTGCATCGGCCTGTAATGGGGGTTGAGATTCTTCTCCTGTGTCTGGGGTGCCTTGGCTGTGTCTCCTAGGTTGGCTTTGATCTTGGCTTTGCTTCTCTTGGGTACCCACCCTAGCAGGCTTCTCCTCTCCATTTCACTGTCCACCACTTGTCTTTGCCTGACTTCCCCAAAGTGAGTTTTCTCTTATTAATTTAGTCATAGTTTTTGTTGCAGAGATAGAAGGCAATACGCTGATCGTTATCAGTTTGTCCTCCCATTATGTTTTAAATCTAACAATGTAACATATATGCATTATAAAGTAATTCAAATCTTAACAAAATATATAAAGGTCAAGCCTCACACCTGATCTGCCTCTTTGGAGATGGCCACTGTTAACCTTTGTGTGTCCTTCCTCCCTTGTTTTAAATACACATATGCAGCATACACACACACACGTGTGTGTGTGTGTGTGTGTGTGTGTGTGTGTGTGTGTGTGTAGGTATATAGACACTTCTAAAGAAAGCCCCATTAATGCTCTGCACCTGCTTTTTCACTCCATCTCCCGTTGGGGACCGTTCCAGTGTCAGAAGCAGCTTGACCCTTTCCTTTTAGTGGCTTTTTAGGAGTCATTTATCTTGCCCACCCCAGGACACCCACACCTGTCCTAGCTGCCACTCCTCTTTGCCTCCTCTGCCCTTATGGCTTTTCAGGACATAGATGTCCTTGGATCCCCTGCTTTGGTGCTGAGCACTGTGGAGGGCTGTTTCACCTTCAGTCCTCATGGTAGCCCTGCATGGTTGTCTCTTTTGGGCAGGAAAGGGAGCTGAGGTGTTTTGTGACACATAGCTGGCCTTCCATTCCTTGGTCAGGCTTGCCTTGAAGTGGAGGGACCTTCTGGTCCTTGGGCATTGTACAGTCTCCCCAGGGATGGCTCTGCCCCATGAGATAGGGACCAAAGCTTGCTTCTGTGTCACAGGGTACTTGTGTGTTTGTGGTCCTAGCGGTAACCCAGGGGCTTCTCCAGGAGGAGAGAGGGTGTTGCTCACAGACATGGACTGAGCCCACATGGGAAGGAGAGCAGATCAGCCAAGGAGCATGCCCAGGGTCTCCTGCCAGGTGAGTGGGCCACACCCTGGCCCTCCCCACCCCTGACTGTCATTCCTGGAGCTTCCTGAGAGACTGCAAAACCTGAGAACTCCTACAGTTGCCCTGTCCACATGTACCCAAGCTGGGCTCAACAGACTTTCTGTGGGTCACTGACATGCTGGTAGCTCTTGGGAATAGCCAGGATGCTTCACTGTGAAACTCCAGTCACAAGTCAGTAGTGCAAAGCTCAACTGTGAGAGATGCTGTTCCTGAAAGAAACTGGTCGGCCTTGTTGTGGAAGGCTACTAGGGAAATGAGTTTCCCTACTGCCTCTAGGCCCCTTGCCTGATTCCACAGTAGCCTGTCTGGGTCATTTTACCATGCCCATGTATAGTTGACCCTTAAATAGAATGGGCTTGAACTGCCTGAGTCCACTTATATGTGGGTTTTATTTTATAAATAGAGCATACTACAGTAAATATTTTCTTTGTGTTTTTAATAACATTTTTTCTAGCTTTATTGTAAGAATACAGTGTCTAATACATATACAAAATATGTGTTAATTGACTGCTTGTGCTGTTGGTAAAACTTCCAGTCAACAGTAGTTAATTAGTGATCAAGTTTTTGGGGAGTCAGAAGTTATAAGTGGATTTTCAACTGCTTGGAGGGGGGTTGGTGCCCCAAACCTGTTTGTTGTTCAAAGATTAGCTATTCCCTCTAGCAAAACAAAACAACAACAGAACAAAAACCATGCATTTTGATATCCATAATTACATTGTTCACGGTCTCTGCAAGCTCAGAGCCATGAAATGTGTTTATTCTAGCAGGACAGCTTTTTGTTTTCCTCCTTGGATGCCTGGAAGCTCAGAGTTCAGTTTTATGTACAGTTGTTGTAAATTTTTGTACCCTGCTACAATGTGCTGAGTGCCCCCCCACCTCTCCCCCATTACTTTCTGATTTCTGTGTTTGGTCTGACATCAGTGTGTTATGTATTGTATCACACTGGATCCTTCAGGAGGTGGGTTGAAGTGGGTGATTTGGAACAGTGTGCCTATTGGGAGGCATTGTTGTAAAGTGGTAATGGGTTTTCAGAAGCTTGCTCCATTACTGAGGGTAAGTTAATTTAGTCTATGGGACCAGAGTTCATCCATTGCTCTGTGGCCAAATGAAAGAGATTTATCAATGGTCTTTAGCAGGTTTTATCCAAACTTGTCTGCACTTCCCACTAGTAAAATTTTCTTCCCATTTTACAGAGGGTCAGGGCCAGGGTGGCAGTGGCACTGAAATCAGCAGTCACAGGGTGGGAACACACTTATTCTTTAGCTGTGTCTGGAGAGAGTGATGCAGACAGAGCCTCCTCTACCATTTCTGGGCTGAAGATCTCTTTGAAGAGGCCACCCAGCACAAGCCAGTGCCCATGCACCAAGTGGGACCACAAGGCTATCAACCTGCAGGATAAGCTTGAGGTGTTGTGGCTCTTTGAAGCCAGAGAGAAGCTCAGCAGAATCAGGAATGTGCTGGGGCTCTCCATCTCCACCATGGCTACCATTCGTGACAACAAAGAGAAGATCCGAGCCAGTTCCCAGGTGGCCACACTGCAGGCGGCCACCAAATTGATGCACAGATACAGCCTGGTGATGGAGAATATGGAGTGGAAGCTAAGCGTGTGGATCAATGACCAGAATGAGCTCAATGTGCCCATCAACATCATGCTTGTCCAGGAGAAGGCTTGCAGCCTGTTCGAGGACCTCAAGTGGGAGCAGGGCGCGGGTGCCCAATTGGAGACCTTCGGGGCAGTTGTGGGTGGTTCGCGTGTTTTAAGGCATGCCAAAGCCTGCATGCCTTGGGGTGGGTGGTGAGGCTGGGGGCTGCGAGGCCATGGGTACAACTGCTGCAGCTTTGTGCAGGTACCCTGCCCTGCTTCAGAGAGTGATCCAGGAGGGTGGCTACACACCATGGTAGGTGTTCAACGTGGATGAGACTGGGCTTTTCTGGAAGCGACTGCCTGACAGGACGTTCCTTTCCCTGGAGGAGAAATCAGCCCCTGGGTGCAAAGCTACCTGAGATATCCTGACGCTGCTACTCAGTGGCAGTGTGGCTGGCGATCTCATTGAAGTTGCTGCTGGTGTATCCCTCAGAGAACTCTCACACCCTCAAGGGCTTCTCCAAGCCCAACCTGCCTGTGGTGTGGCGTTCACACAAGAAAGCCTGGGTGACCATGAGCATCTTCCAGGAGTGGTTTGTGCACTTCTTCTGCCCAGTTGTGGAGAGGTTCTGTGCCCATCACTGCTTGTCTTGGACAGTGTGGGAACCTGGACAACCTCTCCGACCATGTGTGTGTGGAGTACTTGCCCAAGAACACGACGGCCCTCATCCAGCCCAAGAACCAGGGCATTGTTGCCACCTTCAAGGCCTGCTGCTTATGGAGGGTCTTCTGCCTGTTGGCGTTGAGGGTGGGAGGCAGGGACCAGCAGTCTGTGGTCTTTGACTTCTGGTGAGTATACAGCATCCTTGATGCTGTCTACAACATCTCTGAGTCCTGGGAGGATGTCCCACCAGCGACGCTGAGTAGGGGGTGGAGAAAGCTGTGGCCTCAGTGCGTCAAGCGGGAGGCCAGCAGGCTGCATGTGGAAACTCTACTACAGATCCGGCAGGACATCCTGGCACTGACACATGTTGCAGGTTTCAGAGAGGTGGCAGAGGCAGCTGTGGTTGAGTTGCTTTAGAGCCCTGGGGCAGACCTGTCCAACGAGGAACTGATTAGCAATTGGATGCTAATTGTCACCCTGTCCTGTTCTCTGAAATGATGCTGTGCCCCATCTGATTGGTTGGGGAGAGAGAGGAGAGACTGGTGGGTGAGCTAGAGAGGTAGAATACTCACCAGATCTCCAAGCCCCCAGCAAGGGGCATCCTCATGGCTGCAGGTGTCCCTTGGCCAGAACTGGATGCTAATTCTTCCTTTCTTCTCGTCTCCTCCCCTGGTCTCTCTGCCTTGCACTCCTCTCTTTACCGGTTTCCATTTGATACCTGCCATGCCCTTTTGACTTTCTTCTCCCTGTGGACACGGCTCATTCCAGACAGTGGTGGCATTTGGAGAAAAGGCCGTGGATCCCACAAGGGAATGCTGGGGGCCATCCATTGCTCTGCAGAAGGTGACCTTTGGGGATGTGACCTGTTTGGGTAAGGATGTGGATTTTGGGGAGTGGGTTGGCCTTATTGCTGGACATACAGGCCCTCAGGTGAGTGGTCTATCTCCAGCTATGGGTTCCTGCTGCAGAAGGTCTTTACTCCAGACTACCTTCTTTCCACAGGAGTCGGGAGATGGAGGGCTGCTCTAGAGGACTGGTTATTGTTTAAATTTGGCCTGAAGGTTTTGCTGTCGAGCCTAGATGCCCACACATCTCCCATCTGCCTTCTGTACACACCTGTGCACACCTGGCGGGCATATGTCCAGACTCCAGCTCATATTACATACATGAAATGAGTACTACCTGCTGGCTGGACCCATCACACCTGAGCAGGAAATTCTTCTATCCCAAAACTTGGGCCATCTTGGACACCCAGAGCTCTGGCTTCTCCTGGGAGTGGCTACTGTGGGTGTATCTTGAGATCCCAGGGTTGCCGGTCAGCTACTCCCATTTGGGTGTCTGCACCACTCAATGTAGAATCAGAGTCAGATGAACAACAACAACAACAACAACAACAACAAAAATCAGAGTCAGATGAAAGATTGATTTTAAACACCATTTTTGGATATGTTAATCAGATAAGGGAAGAGTCACTTGCTGTTAGTTTGCCATGGGGTGTGGGGCATGTGGCCCATTTCCATTTAGGAGTCCAAGCCTGCTGGTCAGTGAGTGCCCAACTGCCCCGGCAGGGAGACCTGGCTGAGCGTTTTTGGTAAACTGTGCCTGCATTACTTTCCACCTGGTATTGCTCCCCACTGTTATCACAGCTCCCAACTGCATCCAGGGAGGATCTTGGGTGTGATGCCAAACAGTGTTATCATTGTTTTGACCTTTTGCTGTCTAAAAAGAGAGAAGATAATTCCATGTATTTCACAAGTGACAAGTACAGTGAGATCATTGAACAAGTGAAACATACCAAACTACAAAAGAGGAAGTCTACCCTCTTGCTCCGCTGCCTGAAGTGATTTGTTATCTGTATTGGGAACGAGGAAATGCCAGTTATCCCCCTGTCAGAGGCAACATGAGCTTTTGCTACTGTATTAAAAATAAGAACATGTATGATGTGCTACATGAGGCCCATGTTAGCATTGGGCATGGAGGGAAGCCTAGGATGCTGGCAGAGCTAAAGAGATATAAGAATGTGACACGGGAAGCCATACTCCTATACTTGAAGCTATATGCAAATCCTGTCAGCAGGAGTTGCATCCTCTGAAGAAAGGTATGTTGAAGACTGATGTTTGTGGAGACCAGGAGCCAGTGCCAGGTGGAGCTTATTGACATGCAGCCGCAGGCCAACGGACAATTCAAATTCATCATGGTCTACCAGGGACACACAACCAAATTTGTCCAGTTGAGGCCTCTGACCAGCAGTAGTGGTGCGGACATGGCCAGATGTCTGCCAGACATCTTCTGCATCTATGGGGCCCCTGCTGTTCTCCAGTCTGGGAATGGAAGATACTTTGCAAATGAGGTGAATGGTGTATTTAAAGGCACATGGAGTGGCTTAACAATTATGACCAGAAAGCACCATCTGAGCCAGAGCCCAGGCAGCCTAGAGAAGGGCCACTGACACATGGAGAGCATGCTTGTGCCTGGTTCACACAGAGGGGACCAGCACTTGGATCCTGGGGCTGCACTTTGTCCAAGTGATGAAGGACAGAATGTTTTTTGTTGTTTTGTTTTATTTTTCATTTTTAAAGATTTTATTTTAAGTAATGTGTATACCCAATGTGTGGCTCGAACCCACAACCCTGAGATCAAGAGTCGCATGTTCCACTGACTAAGCCACCAGGTGGCCCAAAGAACAGATTGTTTAACTGGAGCATCTGGAGCTCACCTTATGATGTCATATTTGTTTGTGACATCAAAGTAGATCTATCAGTGTCCTCACTGTCCAGTGGAGCACTCGGCAGGCTGGAGACAGAAGAGGATCTGGAGGAGCTGCTGCAGAGTGTAAGAATAGGTACTCAGAGGTCTGAGAATGAACACGGTGGCCTCACTGTCTCCTTGCTGGAGGTGCCAAGAGTGGTGTATGCCCTCTGGGCTGTGGGGAAGCCCATGTACGTGAATCCTGCATGACACATGTGTACGTGTCTGTGGCAAAGACTCTGGGTTTTGAGAATGTGGAGACTCAGGCGTCCAGGAGAGCCTTGTTGCTTCCCTCAAGACTCTGTCACTCCCATTTAAAATTTTTTTTTCAACGTTTATTTATTTTTGGGACAGAGAGAGACAGAGCATGAACAGGGGAGGGGCAGAGAGAGAGGGAGACACAGAATCGGAAACAGGCTCCAGGCTCTGAGCCATCAGCCCAGAGCCCGACGCGGGGCTCAAACTCACGGACCGCGAGATCGTGACCTGGCTGAAGTCGGACGCTTAACCGACTGCGCCACCCAGGCGCCCCTGTCACTCCCATTTAAGAAAGTGAAGTTGGACTCTGTCAAAGCACTTTCTGGTCCTGGTATTGGCGACACTGGCAGAATTTCCGTCCTGGGTTTAGACAGGGAAGGCTGAACTCAGAAACATCCTGTGTATGATCCTTTCCATCAAAGATGGGCAGTTTTATTGATTAGGCAACAAACTGGGAACGATTGGGCAGTTTTTCATGAGGAGACAGTTCACGATGTTTTCAGAGGCTTCGGTTTCCATCAAGGAGGTCTCACCTAAGGAATGGTCCCTGAGGGAACTCTCAAGGGTCCTGTCTGTCACTGGCAGGCAGGGACACAGGCAGTGCGTATGTAAAAGTCAAGTGTGGGACCAACAAATGTCCCTGCAGAGCCTCCCAGTTTCCTCTGTTCCTCCAAGTGTCATCTCAGTTTCTGCTGTAATTAATGACCAGATGCTGATGAAGTTCTCTGCAGCCCTCCTCTCTGTGTATCAGAAACTTCTGACATGAGGAACCTGGAACCTGAGCCTCTGCCTCGCTTTCTTTGCATTGTTGTACTGATCACCAAATGGGCTTTATCTGTGGTCAGGGGTTGGTTGACTTCAGCGTAAATGTGTTCAATAAAGAACTGCTTTTATTTGTGTATATTAGGTTCTGTCTAGAGTTTGTTTCATCAGGACATATCTGTGGGTTAGAGCTAGGAGGGACAGGAGGAGAGTGGCCATAGCCAGTATCTGGGAGGAGACACATGGGTAATAGGACCAGGCAAGGGATGAATATGGTGTTGGGACAGGGAGGAGAGGCTCAACTCCTAGCTTCAGTGAGGAGGAGCCTGTCCCTGGAATGTGGCATCCAGCTAGAGATGGAGCATGGCTTTCCGGGAGGAGACTCAGATGGCTAGAGGTACAATGAATAGGGCAGGTGGCTCATGGAAAGGGTGAGCAGGTCTTGGCTCCAGGGATCCCTGGACTTGGCTTTTGCTATGAGCTCCCACTCCCCCAGTGTCCTTTCTTCTTTCCTTCAGATATCCAGCCAGAAGAGAGAACTCTGTGGAACTTGTGAGACTATAGGAAGGTAGTGTGGGCCTCGGAGGATGGCCTGAAGATAGAGGAAGTTCCCATAAAGTCCATCAAAGTGAGGATGTCCATCTTCAGCCAGATCTGGAGGCAAGTGAGTAGGTGCCTGCCCAACCCTTCTTTCAGCTGCTCATGTTGGGCTCTTGGACCGTGCCATGAATCAGCAGGCATCCTTGCCTAGAGGAATGCAGGGAAACATCAATGTTTGAGGGAGCGCAGGTATTCAGGAGGCATGGAAAGGCATCTACCACAGAAGGCTTCCTGCAAGAGGGTGAGTGAGGCAGTGAGAGTTGAAAATGGGTACAGGAGAAGACATTGTGAAGAGAGAAATTTCCCACATTCATTGCATTAGAAAAACTTCCTTCTGGGGCGCCTGGGTGGCGCAGTCGGTTAAGCGTCCCACTTCAGCCAGGTCACGATCTTGCGGTCCGTGAGTTCGAGCCCCGCGTCAGGCTCTGGGCTGATGGCTTGGATCCTGGAGCCTGTTTCCGATTCTGTGTCTCCCTCTCTCTCTGCCCCTCCCCCGTTCATGCTCTGTCTCTCTCTGTCCCAAAAATAAATGTTGAAAAAAAATTAAAAAAAAAAAAAAAAAAAAAGAAAAACTTCCTTCTGGTACCAACTATGTTCTTGAATAAAGAATGTTTTCTGATGAGGGACTTTCCCACATTTATTAGGATCTTTTTGAGCATGAATTATGTCATGTTTCAAAAGGAGAATGATTCCCTGGCTAAAGGCTTTTCCATGTTTACTGCATATACATGGTTTCTTTCCATTTTGAGTTCTGCAGTGTCCAAAAAAAAAAAAAAGGGGGGTGGGTGGGGGCTGAGCAGGCACTTCATTTGTTGCCACATTTACTGTATTCCCAAAATTCCTTCCCTGAGCTGGCTGGGCATCCCATGTCAGAAATTTCTTTCCTGTAGGTATGGTAGTCTTATCTACACAGGAGTGACTCTGAATGCTGGCAGCCTTTCTGTCTGTCACTTAATATCCAAGAGGTATTTGTCACTTGACCCAGATCTCCATCCTTGTTTGCCTTCTGCACCGCCTCCCCCGCCCCCCCTCACCCTGACACTCTCAGGCCTCATTCACCTAGATATCTGGGAGATAGTTCTTGCTGAGTAAGGATGAGTTCTTACCCTAAGTGTCCTCTTTGTGAAGCCTCCAGTCTGGGAGATACAAACCATTAAAAAGTCTCTTGAGTACTGTGCTGGGAATTAATATGGCAATCATGAGATTGGGGTAATAAATCAGAACTTAATGCCTGCTGATGTTCATTATTATGTTATTAAAATCCACACTTAGAATAGTTTATATTAGTTAAATTCTTTCTATGGGCTAGACACATTTTCTAGCACATAATGTGTAATTAATTCACACCACTACCTTCAGAGGTAGGTCACACCATTATCTCCCTCCTATAGATGATGATATTGATGTAATTGCCAAAGATTATATCACTGATAAAGTACAAACAAAAGCAGACTGGCTGCACAGATGTTGCTTTAAAGTACTTCATTTCACAGAGAAAACCCAGAAATAACCCAAATGTCCAATGGTTGTAACATTCTATTTCATAGAAATGTTGAAAATAATGTGGCCTAATTAGATGTCCACTTTTATGTTAGGTTAAAGTAACAGACCACAGACCACAGGGACGCTTGGGTGGCTCAGTTGGTAAAGCATCCAACTTTGGCTCATGATCTCGTAGTCTGTGGATTCATGCCCCGCATTAGGCTCTGTGCTGACAGCTCAGAGCCTGGAGCCTGCTTTGGATTCTGTGTCTCCCTCTCGCCCTGCCCCTCCCCTGCTCATGCTCTCTCTCTCTCTCTCAAATAAATATTAAAAAAATTAAAGTAGCAGACCACAAATTACTTATATGTACACTTTTATTTTTATTTTTGTTTAAAGTTTATTATTTCGAGAGAGAGTGAGAGCAGGGGGAGGGGCAGAGAAAGATGGAGAGAGAGAATCCCAAGCAGGTACCACGCTGTCAGACCAGAGCCTGAAGCAGGGCTCGATGTCACGAACTGTGAAATCATGACCGAAGCTGAAATCAAGAGTCGGATGCTTAACCAACTGAGCCACCCAGATGCTCCTGTAGGTACACTTTTAAAAGTCCTTTATAGGGGCGCCTGGGTGGCTCAGTCGGTTAAGTGTCCCACTTCAGCCAGGTCACGATCTCGCGGTCCGTGAGTTCGAGCCCCGCGTCGGGCTCTGGGCTGATGGCTCAGAGCCTGGAGCCTGTTTCCGATTCTGTGTCTCCCTCTCTCTCTGCCCCTCCCCCGTTCATGCTCTGTCTCTCTCTGTCCCCAAAATAAATAAAAAATGTTGAAAAAAATTATATATAAAAAAAAGTCCTTTATAAAAATGACAATAGCTCAACTTCTGGGGAAGATGGTGGAGTAGGAGGATTCTAAGCTCACCTCATCCCATGGATGCAGCAGCTAACACCCACATCAGTGTAAATAACCCAGAAAATGACCCAAATACTGGCAGAACAGGCTCTCTACAGCTAAGTGTAGAGAAGAGGCCACACTGAAGAGGGTAAGAGGGGGGAGATGTGGTTGGGAGCCAAACTGACCTGTGAGACTGTCTGCAGGAGGAAGGGACACTGTGGGCAGGCACAGAGAAGGGAGAGAAACTGACCCTCACAATAGGCACCCTAGGCTTGGGGAACCCACACAGGAGAGTCGAATTCCCATAACATTTGGCTTTGAAAACCAGAGGGTCCTAATTTCGTGAGTTCTTACAATCAGTTGGGCTTAACATCTGGGACTTTAAAAAACAGTGGTTTTGGCTCTAGGAAAGGTGGAGGGTGAGAGGAAACTGAGTACTTGCCCTTAGAGAGCGCAACAAACAGTTCCACTGAGATACAGCATAGAAACAGCAGTTTGAAAAATGCCTGGTTTATTAGGGAGGGAGGTTTGCTTACCAATCACAGAGATATGCTGGAGGGGCCAAGATCTTTGGGAGACTTCAACAACAAAAGAACTGTCAAGCACCATTTCCTTCCCCTGCCCCCCAGCCTAGATACACGGACACCTGAGGGAACCAGCATAGCATGAACCCTCTCCACCTAGCTTGTCAACAGTGTGCCCTATCCCCTATGCTCTTCTGTGGATCCACCCCCTCTATCTCAGCCCAGGCAGTTTTCCCGGATAGCTGCAGGTCCCCTCCCGCAGCAGCACTGTGTGGACTTTGCTGGCACTGTGCACCCCACCTCCATGCAGACCTGTCCCCTCCAGCCTGATGGCAGGAATTTTCAAAAGTGTCTCCAGCAGACAGGCATAGACCTTGCTAACACTGTGCACCCCAACCCCATGTTCTACTGTGGACCTGCCCTCATCAGGAGTCCATTCAAAGCAGTGCCACAAGCCTGGCAGTGTGCAAATGGCCCCGACAGGAGCCAGCACCACTCCAAAGTGACTTCTGAACTGGGGAGAGGGGAAGATAACCACACAGACTAGTCAGATTGCAGCCCCAGCAGTGGGCTGGGGGCAGACATCCGACCTGACAGCAGGCAATGTCCCCTTCTCAGGGGACAGGACAGATAGCATGCCCTGCAGTTTTGTGCTACTGCAGCTCTAGCAAGTGCCTGGTCTGACTCAAGTCTAGCCTAAGGTGGCTCCAGACTGGCTCACTAACAACACAGAGACCAAACCCTGCCCACAACAGGCAAAGGGAGCCCTTGCAGATGACCAGACTGAAGGAAAAAGTGGCTCAGCCACAACAGTAGGACACATGCAACACATAGATACCCCTGAAGCACCAGGTTCTGGTGAACAGGGATAATTGCACTGCAGGGGCCCACAGGACCTCTTCTTCATAAGGCCAATACTTTTAAGAGCAGGGCACATGCCTAACTTTCCTAACACATAGAAACAGACACAGAGAGTTAGTAAAAATGAGGGGACAGAGGAATATGTCTCAAATAAAAGAACAGGACAAAATCCCAGCAGGAGAGCTAGGTGAAATGGAGATAAGTAATATGCCCAATAGAGAAATTAAAGTAATGCTCATAAAGATGGACGCCTGGGTGGCTCAGTTGGTTGAGCGTCCAACTTTGGCTCAGGTCATGATCTTGCAGTTCGTGGGTTTGAGCCCTGCATCGGGCTCTGTGGTGATAGCTCAGAGCCAGGAGCCTACTTCGGATTCTGTGTCTCCCTCTCTCTCACTGCCCCTCCCCTGCTCATGCTGTCTCACTCTCTCTCTCAAAAATAAACATTAGGGGCGCCTGGGTGGCGCAGTCGGTTAAGCGTCCCACTTCAGCCAGGTCACGATCTCGCGGTCCGTGAGTTTGAGCCCCGCGTCGGGCTCTGGGCTGATGGCTCAGAGCCTGGAGCCTGTTTCCGATTCTGTGTCTCCCTCTCTCTCTGCCCCTCCCCCGTTCATGCTCTGTCTCTCTCTGTCCCAAAAATAAATAAACGTTGAAAAAAAAATTAAAAAAAAAAAAAAACAAGTATTGATGAGGTTGTGAAGAAGAAGGAACCCTCCTGGTGGGAATGCAAACTGGTGTAGTCACTGTGGAGAACAGCATGAAGAGTCCTCAAAAAGTTAAAAATAGAACCACCTGATGGTCCATAAATCCCCTCCTGGGGATTTACCCGAAGGAAAGGAAATCACTGTCTGGAAGAGATCTCCTACCCCCACATTCATGGCAGCATTGTTCACAATGGCCCGTCATGGAAACAGGTTAAGTGTCCATCCAGTGAGTGATGCATATATGAAGGAATATTGCTCAGCTGTAAAAAAGAACAGGCAGATCTGGAGGACGTTATGCTGAGTGAAATAAGCCAGGCACACAAGGAAAAGGCTGCGTGGTCTCACTTACACGTGGAATCTGAAGAACAGGCAGAAGTTGAGTCTTACATGTGTGGAGCCCCAGGCACCCCACTCAGGCCTGCCGGGGCCCAGGGAAATCAGCAGGGACCCACTTACCAAGCACAGAATCGTGTAAAACAATACATGCTGTAGCTTCCATCTGGGCATTTCTGTGTTTTGGATGCAGTGGTAGGTGACCCCAGCAAAGTCTAGTTCCGTGGTTCAACCTCAGCTGCCCTTGGCAGCATACATCCCTGTGGCTCTCTCGCCAGCCTTGCCCTCCCCAGAGAAGCTTCTAGATGTTGGGAGGGTGTCCTGAGGGTGGAGGGCCAGACAATGGATCTGCTCCCTTTGCTCCAACAGGGCCTTGGACCCCCAACAGCCCGAGATGATTCTCTTCGCAGTGGCCCCAGCAGCCCTCTGAGATGCAACGCAACATCCCTGGTCAGCAGGCAGCCACCATACTCCTCAGTGATCCAGCCCAGGGCCCATCAGTGCTTGTGGCCAAGACTTGGGCTGCAGAGGCTGGAATGTGGCGTCTGAACAACCTGCTGTGCACAGGTCAGGCCCTGTCTCTGTTTCTCTCTCTCAGTCTCTGTCTCTGTCTCTATCCCCCATGTGGTCTCTCTGCTGGGTACCCTCACAGTCCAGCTTGTCACATGGACACTACTTGAGCAGGTGTCCCAAGAGAAGCAGGTACAGCTGCACGGCCCCTTCAGTGGGAGCCTCAGGAGTCCCATGGGCCACAGAGCCCACCTGGGGAACTGTGGGAGCCCAGGGAGAGGTCGACTGTCCAAAGCCCAACCCCCGACCACCCCAGGACATAGCTGCCTGGCCAGGTCCCCTCCTGCCTGCAGGTGGCCTCCACAATCCTCAGGGTCGGTGGGCAGTTTCCCACCTCTCTTCCATCTGGATGTGACACCCTCCAGGTCCCTTGTCTTCCATGAGTGTGCTGTTAGGTGGGTGGGGTGGTTCTAGATATAGCTTCTAATTTCAAACAGGGTCTATGTTCAGATCTCCTAAATAAGTTCAAATCTCGATTCTGTTTGGATTAGAGAAGGAAGAACATGAAAACGTGAGCAATGAAGCCAACAATAACCCATCATTTAAATCCTGCTTCTCACACTTTGTCTTGGAAACAAAAGTGATCTAAGGAATTCATGCCCAGTCTCCACCCAACAGAACCCTGCTGAGGCATCGATGGCCTTGCAGATCCTCTCCAGCAGGTAAGATGAGGCCAGGTGGATGCAGGCAGGGCCGGCTGCAAGGACAGCTTCTCCGGGAGCTCCCCAAAGTGGGGATCAGCCCGCACATGGGACTTCCAGCTAATCTGGATCAGAACCCTGTGCCCATGTGTCTGGGGACTCATCTCCACCTATCTGCAGGGCCTCCCAGGCTGGTGTGGTTCCTCCACCAGAAATGTGAAATCTTCTGTCACCATATACATTTGGGAAATGCCAGGAGCATCTCCTCGGGATTCAGCCCCCAAACGGATGGGCATGCGCACTGGGCAGTGGAAGCTGAGTGCCAATGTGAGTGTAAGTGGTTGGGCCACCTGGCAAGCATCTGGCAGCTTCCCCTGGAGGGAAGCACTCACCCGGCCTATTAACCGGGACAAATGAAAATACATGCCCCCCACCCCCGCCAAGGCCACCTGCCCTGTTTGGACAATCACCTGTCTGGACAAGGAGGCCAGCACATCCTGCATGTTGGTGCGGTGGGGTGGGGGGGGGAACTCAAGCCCCAGGGTGTCAAGGGCACAGCGTTGGCTGCCATCCGCCTCTGCCCACTGGGAATGCTCCGGGGAGTGGCCTCTAACCAGACTTGATAGACAGAACATATAGACTGCACACTTTTGTGTGGGACTGTTGACACTCAGAACCATGTCTCAGAGATTCATCTGTTTCCTGGCGTGGACCCTTCATTTTCTGTGGGTGAGTGGTGTTCTACCATGTGAACACTCCGGGATTCCTTTGTCCGCTTGGATGGTTCTTAATTTGAGGTTACAATAAAGCTGCTCTGAGCATTCTTGCACACACCTTTTGGTGAACATCTGCCCTCAGTTTTGCTGGGTAAACACTCAGAAGAGAGACTGGCAGGTTAGAGGGCATGTGCCTATCTGCCCCGAATGGTGCTGCTGAACCGATTTCCAAAGCAGCTGTACCATTTCTTGTCCCCACCAGCTGCTTCACATCCTCGCCAGCATGGGGTATTGTCAATTCTAGAATTCTAGTGGGTGAGTGGCTTAAAAGTACGTTTATTACAGTGTTAATTACACTAGAGCATTGGGGGCAGTTCCTAATTTGGCACTCCTATTTCCCCTTCCATAATGTAGTATCCTTGTAGCTGGGCTCGTGGTCACTCAGGTAGCGACTGCACGTCCCAGCTTCCCTTGCAGCTGCAAGTGGCCCTGTGACTAAGTTCTGGTCAGTGGTATGTGACAGAGCTGATGCGTGCCACTTCCTGTCCCACTGAATCTGTGAGCATGTCCTTCCTCCCCACAGATGCCACGCTGCCCACGGTCTGCCTGTCCACCTCTGGCAATGTTATGTTAGAAGTAAAGAGACATCCACTTTCACTAAGCCACTGCATTTCAGGTCTCTTTATTATGACAGCAAATCATGGCCCCAAAGGATGCACTGTGATTGGACATTCACCTGTGGCTCTAACACAGCGACCCTTCTGCTGGTTCTGCCTGCTCAGCACCATCCTTCCACCAAGGTGTTGTTCCCACCCAGCCCCGAGGTTCTGTTAGGTGATGGACACACCCTTCCCAGGCACAGGCAGGTGGCCCAGGTCTGAGTGGTCATGGCTCCCCATCCTGTTCAGGGTTATAAGTTCACGGGTTGGACATGAGACCCAACTGTAGTCCTCCCATTAGACTCTCAGTATGGTGAGAGAGAGTATTTGTAATTATTGTGCATTGTGGCGGGAGAGGGAAACCAACCCCAAGCAGAACCAGAGGCAATCAGAGAGAGGGGAGGAGGAAGCTCGACAATGGCGTCTCAGCCCCTGGGTCTAGCTGTACCTGCAGCACCTTTAGATGTAAGTGATCCATGATTGTGAGCTGAATTTCTGTCACTTGCAACCAAGAGTCCCATCTCTTTCCCCAATAATAAAATAAACATGTTTGGGAGTGATTTTATATAAGCATTGTGCTAAGAGTGTATATAAAGTCTGGAGATACCCCTTAAAATGTTAATTCATTTTTGTTAATGTTTATTATTAATTTTGAGAGAGAGCATACGTAGGGAAGAGGGGCAGAGGGAGGGAGAGAATCCCAAGCAGGCTCTATGCTCAGTGGGAGCCCGATTTGGGGCTTTTTCCCACGACTCTGGGATCATGACCTGAGCTGAGATCCTGAGTTAGACGCTTAACTGACTGAGCCACCCAGGCACCCATAAAATAGTAATTCTTAATCTGGAGAGAGTTTGGAGGCTCTATCCAGATAGAATCGATGGGGTTTTGAACTGTGCAGGTCTGCTTAGACGTTGATTTTTTAAGTTTTTTTTGTATGGATTAAAAAAAAATCATACCATACAGTCCTGTAAATATGTTTTCTCTTCCTTATGATTTCCTCAATGACATTTTCCTTTCTCTGACTTACTTTATTGTAAGAATTCAGCATATGATGCATACAACATGCAAAATACGTACTAATCGACTGTTGATGTGACCAGTAAGGCTTCCGCTAAAAAGTAGCTATTAGCGGTTAGGTTTGGGGGAAGTCATAAGTTATTCATGGGTTTTTGACTGCCCTAACCCTCGTATTGTTTAAGAACATATTAATATTGGTACATATAACAGGTCATCATTTTTGGAAGGAATAAAATTAAAGGAGAAACAATAGTTAGCAGAAAACCCCCAAACCCCGTCAAACCAGCGAGTGAATAGGCATTAGCATGAAATGCACAGCTGACATGTAATCTCACCAGATGTTGACATGAGACAGATGGTTACTGTTCTTGTGTCTTTTGTGTAAGTTTTGACAGATGTACACACCTGTGAGACCACCTCCACAATCCAGGACATTTCCTTCACCCCCAGAGTCTCCTCATGTCCATTCAAAGTAACCCCCTCACCCCATGCCAGACAAGTTCACATCTGCTTTCCCTCCCTGTCCACCAGCTTTCCCTGTTCTTGACTTTGGGGTCGTGGGACAGGACAGTCACTTTCTGCAGGACATCTGAACTTCACTGTGATGCGAGGGGACGCCCATCAGCGATTTGCTCATGTCCGTGTGGCCTCTCATATGCACGGTCCTACCTCTTGTTTATTCATTTACTAGTGGATGGACACTGGGTGGTTTCCATGTTTGTGATGGTTGTAAATCAATGCCTTTAACTGTGAACAGTACGAGTTTAGAAAAAACAGATGCTTATTATTTTCTGAAAAAAGTAAATTATGCTCATACCACACATAGAAATTAGAATAAAGGATAAAGAAGCAATATTTCTTCAGAGTCCCACTACTCAGTTGTAACCACCAGGCTATTTTGCTGTGTTTCTTCCCCAACTGTGTCATGTGCGTGTATGTATGTATATGTGTACATAAAATTGTGAAAATTGGGAAAGTACAACTGTAATTTTGGTTCTTGTCTTTTATAATGAACATGGTTGTCTTAGTGTGGGTTTTCCGGGGAAGCATAAGGTATAACATTTATTACAAGGAATTGGCTCACAAAGTTATGGAGGCTGGGAGCCCCCTGACCTGCAGCCTGCCCACTGCAGACCCGGGAGCTGGTGATGTGTGTGTGTGTGTGTGTGTGTGTGTGTGTGTGTGTGTAGGGTGTGTGTGTGGTGTGAGTGTGGTGTGAAAGTGGACTTGTGTGTGTGTAGTGTGTGTACCTTTGTGTGTTTGGTGTGTGTGTGTGTGTGTATAGCTGTGTGTGTACTATAAGGAATTGGCTCACAACCTTATAGAGGCTGGGAGCCCCCTAATGTGCAGCCTGCCTGCTGCAGACCTGGGAGCTGGTGGTGGGGGTCAGAGCCTGAGCCGGGAGGCCCGAGAGCGCAAGCACAGCAGGTGCACATTCTGGTCCGGGAGCAGAGAACACCGGGTCCCGCTCAGCAGCCAGGCGGAGAGGGGGTTACTACCCTTTCTGCTGTATTCAGGCCTCAGTGCACTGGACGAGGCCCACCCTCACTAGGGAGGGCAGATTCAGGTGTGAACCTCACCCAGAAGCACCTCACAGATGCACCTAGAATGCTGTTTGGCACACAGAGAGATTGATTTCAGGACAAATCATTTACACAGATAACCATGTGGAAGGTATTCCATTGCTAATCTGCCTTCTCAAAGACAGGGATTTTGTTTGCAAACTTCAGACCCAGAAAATTGACTCTTCTGCCAACATGAGACAATTATCTGTCCTTCCTGAAGCAGAGTGCTGTTTCTCTAGAGCCCTGCCTAGCTGTGTGCCTGTGCTGGATGCCATGTGCACAGTGAAGCTAGAGGCCCCCAGAGGAGACCGCCAGGAGCCTCGTGTGGACACACTGGAACAGAGACGGGGCAGTGTGGCACTGTGTCCAGAAGGGGCCGGTGGAGCCCTGACCAGAGAAGCCTCCAGGCCTTCCTCCCCTCTGCTGTGGTGCAGGGGGCAGAGCTCACAGGCTCACTGGGAAGTGTTCTTGCAGAGCATGGGATGAGGGCTTGCAGCATGAGAGAAGGAAGCTAGTTCTGAAAGCCTCAGTCTCCTCCCTGTGCCTTCACAGTGGGAGACTGCGCATTCACACAGCATTGTGCCCACTGGGAAGAAACATCACCACGTAGACCCCCTTCCACTTCTGCACAGGGCACACACTGTCTCTTGTTTCACTGCTTCTCAAGGGTGTCTAGGCCCCTGGAAAATCTCTCAGGACTGCATTGTGGGATCACCTTGCGAAGCTCAGAGTCCTCAGGCAGTGGCACCTGCCCTTCCACGCATGCCGTGCTGCCTGTGATGCTTGAGCCCTGCATGCTGCCCACATCCAGGAAGTTTGAGGATTTTGCCCAGACCAGGTTGGAGAGGGGAGCCGCACCACCATGCCATTTGGCCTGGGCCCTGGAGACCCCCACCCCCACCTCACCATCTGCATGTTCTGTGGGATGTTGGTGTAGGGGGCATCCTGGCCCAGGGTGACACACCCCAGGACAGTAGAGAGCAGGGTCTGGCTTAGGCTGGGGCCTGACCCCGAGTGCAGGCAGTGCAGAGCCTTGCCCAAGGGGCTGCATGAACCCCTCAATCTTCTCCTCATGGGGACAGGAGATATCTATTTGTTACCCCTGTCTGCCCTTAGTGAGTAGTGAGTCCAAGATCAAGATGCCTACAAATCAGGTGTCTGTGAGAGCATGTTTCCTGGTTCACAGACAGCACCTCTTTGTCATGTCCTCACTTGGTGGAGGGGTGAGCGAGCTTTGTGGGGTCTCTTTTGTAAAGGCCCCACTCCCATCCATAGAGGCTCCATCCTTCTGACCTAAGCACCTCCCACAGGCTCCTCTCCTAACCCCATCATCTTGGGTGTTGGGATTCTAACATGAGTTTGAGGGGCATACGAACATTCAGACCATAGAGGTATGGTATCTCCAGTCTCATTTCCAGCTGTCTCAGGAAGGGGTCTCCACCTTCCATAGACACTGCTTTTGGAAGTCCCAGATGAACCTGTCCTCTGTTCCCTGCAGTCATGTCTTTGAAGCCACAACCTTTCTTGTAGTCTCTCTGTTGGGGGTAAAGCTGCTGCACTGGCATATATTTCAGGTACAATGTAGGCCAGGTGTTCATCTGAGCACTCAGGGCTGTGCAGGTATGCTGTGACCAGGAACCCTTGTCCCCATGCCTGTCTGATGGAGCCAGTGTATGCCATTTGCTCCGAGCCCTTCCAGATGTGGGACTTCTGCTCATACTTGAGCTCTGGTCCCCACAAACAGGAAAGGCTAATGTGACAGAGAGAGACTGGACACGTGACAGTTTGCACCCGTGGTATCAGGTAATGTGCTCCTTCTGTCTCATCCCCTCTGTTTCTCACTGTGCCATTCAAATTTATTTAAGGAATTTTGTGATTCCAGAATACTAATTTGGTTGATGAGCCTGTGTCTCCCATGACCTCTGGGGTAGCTTGTCCGGCAATGCACCTGGAGGAGACGAAGCGGTGTCTTCACCACCTCCTTCAGCTACGGCTCCTCCCAGTGCTCCAGAGGTTGAAGGAGACTTCCTGCCTGCCTTTGAGGGACTGTGCAATTATGGAGGCAACTGGCAGCAGCAAACAAACCCTGCATTCTTCTCATTCTGTGAGTCAGACACAAGATCTGGGATGGCCCAGAAACAACTGTTCCTCAGGGTCATCAATCTCAGGAGATTAAATGTCACCTGGCATGTAGGGCTGTAGCCTCTGTAACATCAAACATTTTGGGTAACAAGAGTTAGGCACAGCCAGTTGGTCACATATGTGCATGTGACCATGTGACATGTGTGTGGATAACCCAGACATCTTGAGGCCCTAAGTAGCCACATGATGTCCAGACAGTCACAGTGATGGCATGACTTTACATGCAGGTGCAGCCCTCAGGCACCGCTTCCTGACTGCTTTCTCTCTTCTTTGCTGTCTTCTAAAAAGTGAAGCTGCAGGATGGGTGGAACATAGACCATGGAAGGTAGGAGGTGGTTGCTCTTGCAGGAGAGGCATGCTGGCTGCAGTGACATGAGCAAGAGATGCAGAAACTGTGAGCAGCAGATCCAAGAAATAAAAAAGCCAGTAGATGGGTAAGGGGGTCTCAGGGCTGCTTCCTTGGGAACCTCATTGCTTTACTGTTCAATGAGCCATGGCTTGGCCTTGCAGACATGTGTGCCAAAGCCCCAGTGGGACCTGGGATCGCCCAGGCATCTCTACCGTGTGCTCGTCAGCCATAACTCAAGCTTGTGTCCTTCTTACCTTCAGAGGATCAAGGGTATCAGTGGTCCTTGCAAAGTACATCCTATGTCTTTGCAAGTTTGCAAACATCACAGTTTGAAAAGGGATGACACTGGGGACCTGGATTCCTGATGCAATACTTTCTGACCTCAAGATATCTACTCATTGGCAACCTGGTGAATTTTGTAAATAGGGCCCATGTTTGTTAATTCAGCTGCATCTAAGTTAATAGGATCGAATAAGGTCCTTTCATAATACATTAGTTGACATCAAATCCGATGAGATACTTCTGAAAATATGAGTTGACAGAGAAGGCTTTTCCAGAAAATGAGCCCTGACTCATGGAGCAGCAACTCAAAGATTCATCTTGTAGTTGAGACCCTCCTGTAAGCTCCCCTCCCATGGCTTGTGTCAGGTCTCCTGCTGCTGCCAAATGGGGATCAGCCCCAGGGTTGGCCTCCTGTCCATGACATTGTACTCGGCCTCAGCACAAGCAGATGGACAGCTGGCATGGAGGCTGGAACCGGGAAGTAACAGCATCTGATCCCAGATGTAATTTCTAAGGAGATCCAGTGTGCAGAGCAGAGCCACTAGGTACATGGGGCTGGTGTAGAGAAATGTCCATAGTTTTGGAACAACCCCTGGACACCCCTATTCCACCTCCTCCTGCCACTAGCAGATACTGACAAATTCTATTACCAGATGAGTGAGGGGCATCAGCCCAGGGACGTGGAGGGCAGCAAGTTGTCCCCAGCTCTGACTGCTCCCCACTGTGGGCCCATCCATGGCAGCATCAAGGCATCTTTGGCCTCAACCACTGTTTCAGGAAAAGGCTTGAAAAAGTCAATCTCAGCATTTATTTCCAAGGTTCCAAGCCACATCTAAGGAATGAAAGATCAACAACAATGCAAAGACAGCCTCTCAGCCCAGCCCTGCTCACCAGCCCTGAGTTCCAGGGGTCCAAGTGTCCAGAGGGAAGGACTCATAGGAATGAGGAAGACAGTCTTCTCAGCATTTACTCTAAAGGGGTGTCACTTTCTTGGCTTATCCCCCTGCAGCCTGCAGATATCCAACAGAATATGTGGGTTTTCTGGAAACTTGAGGCTGTAGTGGGCTGTGGGGGCATTCTAGTTCCGTGTTTTTGAGGAAAGATGCCTCATGGTTAAGACCTCAGACCTGGGTGCTCTGGTGATGGGCCAGCTGTAGATGTGTTTAGAGGTCATGGCAATGCTCAGGGCTCTGTGGTCAGTGGGCCTGGGGTCAGTGGGCCCCCTGCAATGCCCTTCCTGCACAGAGTGGGCCTTTTTTATCTTTGCAATCCCAGTGACTGGCTGGTGCCTGTACCTAGGTAGGCACTTAGGAGATGTTAAAAATAGAATATTAGAACTAGTCCAGCCCAGTTCGCTGTTCCCGCTTACCCACGCTGCTCTGGTATCTCCCTTGATGCCTGCTTGGCATGATGTATCTGGAGGACCAGTGCCTGGGCAGAAGCTGTGCCCATCGGTGGTCAGCAAGAATTCCTTGAATGCCTGATGTGTTAAGGAACTTCTCTAATCCCAACGTGAAGGGTGAGGAGACAGTTGTTGGGGTGGGGGGGGTCAGAGTGAGTAGGGAAAGGGGTTGGATTCAATGGCTGGAATCCCCCAAGACTCTGATACTTGGAGGGACCCAGAGATGGTGTTCGTGGGTAAGGTGTGTGCCTTCCCTCCCAGCCCATTTTTTCCCTCTCTGACCCACCTCTCAGAAGTCTTCATGGGAGGGCCCCCTTGTAGGTAACCTCTGATGTGTCTGATGACCAAAGTGTCACCTGGATCACATACTTGGGCAAGGGGTGTCCGATCAGGATTCTGACCCTAAACCATGAGATGCATATGAAAACTTGGAACACCCCTCTTCAAGGACAGCATCCTCAGTCAGGACTGAGAGAAGGAGCCCCCTGGCATGGAAGCAGGTGCTTGGTCCTCGTGCCCTCAGAACAGGGCCTTTCCCATGTGTGAGGGAGGCACTTGGTGTGCTGTTGTTCATCACTTCCCTGCTGTCTGGTCCTTGCCTCTCCCCACAGGAGCCCTTTCATGAAAAGCTTCTTAGGGTTCATCCCTTTCAATTTCCCTCTTCCTTCCCTCATTGAGGAAAGTTCTGAAGCACATTCTCTTGTTCCTTTGCAAAACCATTGTTTCAGAGTTGGAAACATCACCAGGAGACAGCTGAGCCCAGCATTGTCTTTGCTGATACTTAATCAGGGGAGCTCAGGAGGAAATCAGAACCACTGAAGGTCCCGCCAGTGTCCCCACTGGGAATGAATCCCATCAGGGCACCAGGGCTCATTGACTTCAGAACAGCCCTGCCCTCCATACTGGTGCCCCTCCTTCCTCTCAGCTGTTGTGGGTTTTTAGTTAGTTGTGTGGTGTGTAAGATAGGGGTCTGGTGTTATGCTTGGGCTGTCCAGTTTTCCCAGCACCATTCATGAAGAAATTGTCTTTTCACCACAGTGTATTATTGGCTCCTTTGTTGTGAATTAATTGACCACATATGTGTGGATTTGCTTCTGGGCTCTCCATTCTGCTCCATTGGTCTTTCTGTCTCTTAACCCCACAGCATACTGTTGGTTATTGTAGCTTTGTAATTTATTTTAAAATCAGGGAATGTGATGCCTCCCAGTTTGTGTTTCTTTATACAGATACTTTGGCTATTCGTGGTCCTCTGTGGTTTCATACACATTTTAGGATTTTTCTAGTTCTGTGCAAAATGGTACTAGAATATTGATCAGGAGGGATTACATTGCATCTGTACATCACTTTGGGTAAAATGACAATTCTATAATACTCATTTTTATAATTCAGGAACACATAATATCTTTCCATTTCTTCATCAGTGTCTTATCATTTCCATGGTATAGGTTTTTCATGTCTGTGGTAAAGTTTTTTCTAATTGTTTTCTTAACTTCTTTTGATGGTTCATTATGAGTTTGTCCAATGTAATGATTTTTGTATCTTGATTTTGTATCCTACAATTTCACTGAGTTTGTTTATTTATTTTAACTTTTTTTTGTTTTGTTTTGTTTTGGTGGAGTGGTGTGGTGGAAGATTGGAACTGAAAATGGCACATTTCTACCATATCCTCGGTCATCCACAACATCCACAGCATAGTGGCCACTAATATAATTCTACCACAGTGTCCTTTAGTAATATGTTGCATCTTGTGAACTGTGTCCAGGTAGGGTTTGGCCTCCATCATGAAGTTTGATGTGTTCTACACTTTTCTGGTATGTTACTAATATAGTTGTTTTGAGAAGTAATGTAGTTTCCATGAATTTCCAACATATAGAAAGCCTGCAATAGCAGTAGAAATACTCTTTATCTCTACACTCAGCTTCACCAGCTGCCATTTTACACAGTTGCCACTTCTTATGACGTACTTCTTTGTTTTTTATTCAAAACAGGACACCTTCCCCAGGAACTGTCATAGAACTCCCAAACAGGGAAATCATTATGGTTTCCTCATTATAATCGAATCCAGAGGCCACTTCAAGTGTCATCACCTGCCCGAACTCTGTGACAATGACTCCTCCTGTTGTGATCCACAAGTCTGTTCTTGAGACTTTCGCTTACTTCACAACCATGATTGATTTAAAGATCACAGAGGGCTCCAATCTGTGCAGCCTTTTCTGTGTGGCTTCTGTAATTTCGTATGTTTTCAATCTTTGTTCTTGTTGTGACATGTGTTAGTACTTTAGTCATGATTTTAATTGTGGTTCAATTATAAGACATAATAGTGACCATTTAAAAGTTTTTAAAAAGTTTTTTAAATGTTTATGTATTTTTGAGAGGGGGAGAGAGAGAGAGAGAGAGAGAGAGAGAGAGAATGAGTGGTGGAAGGATGGAGAGAGAGAGAGACAGAATCTGAAGCAGGCTCCAGGATTTGAGCTGTTGGCACAGAGCCCAAAGCAGGGCTCGAACCCACAAACTATGAGATCATGATCTGAGCCGAAGTTGGACACTTAATTGACTGAGCTACTCAGGCATTCCTGAAAGATTTTAAGTCTACAGTTGTATGCCACTAAATATATTCCCATTGTGCACAAATCACCACCTTCCACCTTGAGAATGTTTGAATTTTGACCAAGTGAAAGTCTGTGTATATTAAGCATTAACTCCCCATTCCCCTTTCCCCTCTGCCTGGCAACCATATTTTACTTTTTGTAGGTGAATTTGATTATTTTGGATACCCCAAACAAGTAGAATCTTATAATATTCTTTTCTGTGATTGGATTATTACCCTTGCATAGTGAATTCACGGTTCATCCATGTTGTGATCTGAATCAGTACTTTAGTCCGTTGCATGGCTGGGTAATATTCCATTGTGTATACATCACCCATTCACTCTTCAATGGTTAGCTTAGCCTTTGACTATTGTACATGATGGTGCTACAAATTTGGGGGAAGAAATACAGAGTGAGTCCCTGCTTTCAAAATTTGGGGTATATACCTGGAGGTATATTAATTAATTCTATTTTTAATATTTTGAGGAACTCCCGTTCAGTTTTCCTCTGTAGCTGCACAATTTATTTCATTTCTTGATATGTTGGAAGAACATTTCAGTTTATGGATCTACCCTATGTTGTGTATTCATTTATCCTTTGTGGCATGTTTTCCAATTGTGAATAGGATTGCTATGAATATATATGTTGGCTTTGGTTATGATTACGGTTCTGGTTCACAATGTGTGGATCATGGAGTATGGTTTATAGATTATGGTTTCAGGATTTTATTGTTTTTTAAAGTTTTGGGTTGATGGCATATGGCTTTTTGGTCACATGCCCTTATGATCTGGGTGTTTTTGTGTGAGGGGTGGGAAGAAGAGTGTCATAGGGTTTGAGATGAAATATTTCTTATGGGTGAGTGGATGAGGGGGTAAAGTGGTGGATGTTTGTGGGGGAGGGTTTAGGAGGTTCAGTGGGTGGTGTGTGGGGGAGCTAGTGGGTTCAGAATTTGGAAGTGATGGTTTAAGGGTGAGGGAGTGAGGGTTTGAGAAAGTAATTGTTTAGGTGGTAAGGGGGTGACAATATTGGGTGTGGATTTAGACGGTTTTGGGGATGAGTGCTTATTAGTTGAGAGATTAGAGAGATCAGGTGGTAATGGTTTAGGGCATGAGGGTTTAGGAAATGAGTATAGGAGTTAGGGTGGGCCTTGAGTCATTGGAGATTATGGTTAATGTGTTTAGGCTGGGGCAGTGGAAGATGCAAGGAGAACCCGGTTGTCCAAAGAACTCATTAGGGAGAGCACTAGACTGATTAACTGGAATTTGTGGGTTCCAACCTAGAGGTAGAAGACCTTGAGAGAGCTAGGGTTTGGGATCAGGGTACATTCTGAATTCAGAAACGTGGTTTGCAAATATTTTCTCCCAGTTTGTGGCTTGTCTTTTGGTTTTTTGAACAGGTTTATCAGGGTAGAAGTTTTAATTTTATAAAGCCCATGTTATCCATTTTTTTCTTTTCTGGATTGGTCTTTGTGTCTGTGTTTTATTTTTTTAAATGTTTATTAATTTTGAGAGATCAGCACTGTGCACAGAGCCCAATGTAGGGCCAATCTCACCAATCATGAGATCATGACTTGAGCAGAAATCCAGTCAGACACTTAACCGACTGAGCCACCCAGGCGCCCCTTGTGTTTGCATTTTACTTATTTATTTATTTATTCATTCGTTTATTTATTCATTTATTTTTTGGTGCAAAAAGGTGACTTTGTTAAAGCACAGGGACAGGAGCCGTGGACGGGAAGACCATGAGGAGAGACTGGTTATATACTATGGGGAGGTAAAGTCCAGGGGAAGTTTCCAGTGAGATTTTATATGCTAAAGAAGACTCACAGGATATTGGAGGCCTAGCTATTGTCAAGTTAAGGTTGTTTTTCCCTCTAGCAAAGCATTAGCATTAAGACAGTGGGGAGTTCCTGGAGAAACATTTTACTCTGCCTGCCTCAAGTATTTGCCAATGGGCTGCAGGTTATAAGAAATTTAATTTTATCTGCTATTTCCTTCTGCCTTTGTTTTCTACATCATCCCCCCCCCCCCCAGCAATTTTGACCCTTAAAATCCTTGAGGTTGCTGAGTGTGGAAGGTCTCATCTTCGGTAACTTCTTCATGCTGAGTAGGGGCATAGAGATGTCCCTACCTATGGGTCAACATTGGTCATTTGGGGAAGGTATGTATATGTAGGAGTTACCACAGGCAGAGACAGCCAATCCAAGGTAGACAACATATATGAACCTCCTTGAGTAGAAAGGATCATCTGTCTCCTAGAAGTTATGGCTGTGAAGGAGTCTTGGCACCAGGCAGGAAGACACTGGAAAAAACAACAAAATAAGGTTCATACTATGGGAAAGAGAAACCTAAATATATATATATATAAAAAAACCTTTGGTAATTTTCCTTCAGTTCATTACTGTCATTTGAAGAGAGATTTGAGGCCTTCCACTGGTTCACAGGAATAAGAAGGCATGTCAGCTTGCATACTAGATTCTTGTGAGGAAGGTCCAGGTTTAATTCTTGATATGTGAGTCCATGAAGAATGGCATTCTAATTTTACTATAGTGGGAGTACATAATACAACCCAGTAAGGGGATTTTCCATTTTGGAGTTAAAACTGCTGTGTTAGACTTCCAATCCTTTAAACACATCATGTCTCCTGGGTTTATATGGGGTGGGTTTCTGGTAACTGTCAGATCAGGTTCAGGAAAGCTATGACTTGCATATTCATTTAGAGATGTATCAATTAACCTGGCCTCAAGTGAATAATTAAATAAAGCACTATAGTCTATCTATTGATAGGTCTACAGTGAGAAAAGACTTTCCACATGCAATTATTGGAGGAGTCCATCCCATTTTTAGTTGTTTAAGCAATTATATGCCCATGGGGTCCTGTTACTATCTGCACAGAATAACAAGCAAGAAGATTGTCCATACCTGTGTTATTGTGACAATTTTTTTCAAGTTTATCTCAAGTTGTCCAGCTTAGGCAAACGATATTTATAGACTATCAGAGCTAGAATTTTACATCCATGAAGGTGCATTAGTGAAACATCGTTTTTCTCTGTAAAAACCCTCATTTCCAGAGGAAGCCAAATCAAGACTAATTCATTTATAAAACAAGTCCAGTTTTAACAAACTTGGCCTAATTATTTACATAAGCTCAGCAAGACTAGTGATTGATCCTATAGATCTTTGAAAGTTTGCTTTGCTGGAACCGTTCATAAGGAGCCTCTAGATTGAAAGTTTAGTAGCCTCTCTAGGCCAGAAACCAAGCCAAATACTTGCCATCAGACTTGCCTGCAAAACCTTCAGATTTGGGCAGATTCCTCTTTATGAGATCCCCACAGTATCCTGAGGTTCCTGCACCTAACAGGAAGTGACATTCTTTACTCACCTGGTAAGGCTGCTGGGAACTCTGTAAGCAAGGTATCAGGCCAACATTTCCAAGGTCCTTTATTGGCATCATGCTTCATAGTCAATCTTAGTTCCTTAAAGATGTTACTATTCTGGCCAGGGTACTAACTTCCAGCCATAAGGCAGGCTTTTTCCTCCCCGCACAGTAACCACGGTTGAGAGGATTGCAGCCTGAGTGATTGACGTGAAAGTGTTCCAATAAGACCATACTTCTCAAAAGGCCGTGAAGTGAGGGTAAAGGAAGGAAAGAGTACTCATCAAGTTTGCACCGGCTCAGAGTCCAGATGAAAAGACTCATCACCCCACACGATGGGTGCCATAAAAATTATGAGGTTTTTGGGGGTGGTAGTGGGGTTCATGGGGTCCGGAGCCGACGCCAAGAAAGAATTCTTGAAAACATCTTTGATGCAAAACGGTGATTTTATTAAAGCACAGGGACAGGACCCGTAGGCAGGAAGAGCTGCCCCTTGTGTTTGCATTTTAAATTTACAGTTTCCAGTGAATTTTGGTGTAGGCTGTAAAGTTTGTGTGTACATTTCATTTCATATAGTTTCTCATTAATTTTTCCTTAACTATTTTTGGCTAAGTTGGGGATAGTGGGCTCCACTTCAATTTCCAAAATGTCATGGATTCAGCGGGCGGCCAGGAGGGTGCGCTGCCTCCACGGACCTGTGAGCCCAGCGAGTCCTGCACTACCTCCACCGCCTGCAGGGGGCGCGCGAGCCCTGGTTCCTGACGCCGGCGCGCGCACGCGCACGCTCGTTCAGCCCGCCTCCTGCGTGGCAGGAGTTCCGCTTCCTCAGGACCCACTAAGGGGGATTCAGGGGGACGTGGGGACGTGGGGCCGCGGCCACAGGGACAGGAACTAGGTCTCCTCAGGACCCACTGTGGAGGCTTCGGGAGGACGTGGTGCTGCGTCCACACTGACAGGAAACCCGCTTCCTTAGGACCCACTGTGGGGGATTCCGGCAGACGTGGGCCCGCGTCCACACCGACAAGAACCCGGTCTCCTGAGGACCCGCTGTGGAGGATTCGGGAGGACGTGGGGCCGCGTCCACAGGGACAAGAACCCGGTCTCCTCAGGACCCGCTGCGGAGGATTCGGGAGGACGTAGGCCCGCGTCCATACCAAGAACCTGGTCTTCCTCAGGACCCGCTGCGGAGGGTTCGGGAGGACGTGGGCCGACTCCACAGGGACAAGAACCGGTCTCTTTAGGACCCACTGTGGAGGATTCTGGAGGACGTGGGGCCGTGTCCACGCCGACAAGAACCCAGTCGCCTCAGGACCCGCCGCGGAAGGAGCAGGCGGGGAGAAAGCGAGGCTGGGGGAGGAGGGGCTTCTGGAGCGGGGACGCTGAGGGGGGCGGTGTTCAGGGGACCACGCGGGGAAGGGCCCGGCGCGGCTTCGTGCGCGGTGACACTGTGTCCCCCGCGGGGCTGTGCGCGCGGCTGTCGGGTCTTCACGCTCCGGGCTCCGGGGCCGAGGGACCGCGGGGCCGCGCGTCCGTGTACCTGCTCCGCTCTGAGTCGGTTCCCGCCGTGTCCCGTTCGCGGTCCAGGAGCAGGTGGCCGGGCGATGCTCGCGCTCCCGCCGCTCTGGCCGCGTGGGGTCCGTCCCGCCTCCGCGTGCGGGTCGGGGTGTCAGTCCTGTGTCTGCGACGGCGTCGTGGGGAGTTCGTTGCGACAGCCCCGCATCTGCTGATCGCTCCGGGCAGGACGGCTGTGGTCACAGGATCGATTCCTCCAAGGAGTAGCTTTCTGTCCCTGTGCGTCTTCCTCCGTTTCTGCCCCCAGTGTCCTGTCCTCAGAGAGCAGGCCTGCCACCTCCTTGCTTAGATCCCCCCCCCCCCTCCCCTCCCTGGGTCCTTCTTTCCTTCTGATGCGGTTGTAAATGGGACCGTTTGTTCATTTCTCTTTCTGATGGGTTAGGGTCAGGAGTGTGTAGACGTGCACATGGTGTTTGCGTGTTGATCTCGTATCCTGCGGGTGTGCTTACTTATTAGTTCTGTTTACCTTAAAAATAACGCCGCCAGTTTTTACCAGCAAAAATGGGTTTATTTGGGAAGAAGAGAGTATTCGTCCTCCTGTGACTGGCGTATTTCCCTCCGCACGACGACTGCAAGGTTCAGTCCATGTCGTAGCAGGTGTCAGAATTCCCGCCCTTTGTGAGGCTGAGTCTATTCCGTCATGTAGAGACCACATCTTGTTTATTTATTCATCTGTCCGCGGTCACTCGGCTTGCTTCCGTGTTTGGGCTCTTGTGAAGAGGCTGCTATGAACACGGGAACAGGAACGTCTGCTCAAGGCTTCGCTTTCAATTTCCGGGTGTGTGTGCAGAGGTGGAGTCTGTGTTAGCTTCCTGAGGAACCACGTACTGTTCTCTGCGGCCGCGCCGTGTTACTTCATTCCTTTATAGGACAGAATGATATTGCCTTTCATGGGTCTGCCCCAGTTTGTTTCTCCATTCATCCCCCCACCCAGGAGCATTTGCATAGTTTCTACCTTTCTGCTATCATGAAGAGTGCTGCTGTGTATGTTTGTGCACGTGCTCTTTTTTTCAACTACTGTTTTCAGTTCATCCGGTACCCATCTCGGAGTAGAGTTGTTGAGCCATATGGTAATTCTGTGTTTTTATCTTTTTGAGGAAATGCCAAACTGTTTTACACACAGGCTGCACCACTTTACATTTCCACAAGCACGTTTAAGGGTTCCAATTTGTCAACATCTTTGCCAACATTTGTTACTTTGTAGTTTTCTTGATGATAGCAATTTTAGTGTGTGTAAAAGGGTATCTAACTGTGGTTTACATCTTCATTTCCATAATGACAAATGATGTTTAACATCTTTACATGTCTATTCACCATTGGTATGATCTCCCTGAGGAAAGGTATATCTGAGTCCTTTCTCCATTTTAAAACTTGTTTGTTGTTGTTGATGACGGTGATGAGTTGTATAAGCTCTTTATATATTCTGTGTAACAGACTCTTACAAGAGAAATAATGTGCAGATATTTTCTTCTATTCTAGGCATTGCCTTTTCACTTTTGGGATAGCACCTTTTGATCTACAAAGGTTTTTAATGTTGAGGAAGCTAAATTTATCTATTTTTTTTCCTTGCTTGTGCTTTGGTATCAGCTCTAAGAGCATTGTTAAACTCAATGCTCATGAAGATTTATCTCCATTTATTTCTTCTAGAGTTTATAAGTTTACCTCTTACATTTAAGCTTTTGATCCACTTTGAGTTAATGTTTGTATCTGGTGTGACGGTAAGGGTCCAGTTTCATTCCTCTGCACATGTGATAGCCAGTTGTCCGGTACCATTTGTTGAAAAGACCATTGTTTCCACAATGGCATGTTGTCCACCCTTGTCAAAATTCAGTTGGCCATAGATGAAAGGGTGTATTTCTGGGTTGTCAACTAAATCCCACTGATCTGTATGTATATCTTTTTTTTTCAATATATGAAAGTTATTGTCAAAATGGCTTCCATACTACACCCAGTGCTCATCCCAAAAGGTGCCCTCCTCAATACCCATCATCCACCCTCCCCTCCCTCCCACCCCCCATCAACCCTCAGTTTGTTCTCAGTTTTTAAGAGTCTCTTATGCTTTGGCTCTCTCCCACTCTAACCTGTTTTTTTTTTTTCCCCTTCCCCTCCCCCATGGGTTTCTGTTAAGTTTCTCAGGATCCACATAAGAGTGAAAACATATGGTATCTGTCTTTCTCTGTATGGCTTATTTCGCTTAGCATCACACTCTCCAGTTCCATCCACGTTGCTACAAAGGGCCATATTTCGTTCTTTCTCATTGCCCTGTAGTACTCCATTGTGTATATAAATCACAATTTCTTTATCCATTCATCAGTTGATGGACATTTAGGCTCTTTCCATCATTTGGCTATTGTTGAGAGTGCTGCTATAAACATTGGGGTACAGGTGTCCCTATGCATCAGTACTCCTGTATCCCTTGGGTAAATTCCTAACAGTGCTATTGCTGGGTCATAGGGTAGGTCTATTTTTAATTTTCTGAGGAACCTCCACACTGTTTTCCAGAGCGGTTACACCAATTTGCATTCCCACCAACAGTGCAAGAGGGTTCCCGTTTCTCCACATCCTCGCCAGCATCTATAGTCTCCTGATTTGTTCATTTTGGCCACTCTGACTGGCGTGAGGTGATATCTGAGTGGTTTTGATTTGTATTTCCCTGATAAGGAGCGAAGTTGAGCATCTTTTCATGTGCCTGTTGGCCATCCGGATGTCTTCTTTAGAGAAGTGTCTATTCATGTTTTCTGCCCATTTCTTCACTGGGTTATTTGTTTTTCGGGTGTGGAGTTTGGTGAGCTCTTTATAGATTTTGGATACTAGCCCTTTGTCCGATATGTCATTTGCAAATATCTTTTCCCATTCCGTTGGTTGCCTTTTAGTTTTGTTGGTTGTTTCCTTTGCTGTGCAGAAGCTTTTTATCTTCATAAGGTCCCAGTAGTTCATTTTTGCTTTTAATTCCCTTGCCTTTGGGGATGTGTCAAGTAAGAGATTGCTACGGCTGAGGTCAGAGAGGTCTTTTCCTGCTTTCTCCTCTAGGGTTTTGATGGTTTCCTGTCTCACATTCAGGTCCTTTATCCATTTTGAGTTTATTTTTGTGAATGGTGTGAGAAAGTGGTCTAGTTTAAACCTTCTGCATGTTGCTGTCCAGTTCTCCCAGCACCATTTGTTAAAGAGACTGTCTTTGTTTTTTTTTTAATTTTTTTCAACGTTTATTTATTTTTGAGACAGAGAGAGACAGAGCATGAACAGGGGAGGGGCAGAGAGAGGAGACACAGAATCGGAAACAGGCTCCAGGCTCTGAGCCATCAGCCCAGAGCCTGACGCGGGGCTCGAACTCACGGACCGTGAGATCGTGACCTGGCTGAAGTCGGACGCTTAACCGACTGCGCCACCCAGGCGCCCCGAGACTGTCTTTTTTCCATTGGATGTTCTTTCCTGCTTTGTCAAAGATGAGTTGGCCATACGTTTGTGGGTCTAGTTCTGGGGTTTCTATTCTATTCCACTGGCCTATGTGTCTGTTTTTGTGCCAATACCATGCTGTCTTGACGATTACAGCTTTGGAGTAGAGGCTAAAGTCTGGGATTGTGATGCCTCCTGCTTTGGTCTTCTTCTTCAAAATTACTTTGGCTATTCGGGGTCTTTTGTGGTTCCATATGAATTTTAGGATGGCTTGTTCTAGTTTCGAGAAGAATACTGGTGCAATTTTGATTGGGATTGCATTGAATGTGTAGATAGCTTTGGGTAGTATTGACATTTTGACAATATTTATTCTTCCAATTTATGAGCAGGGAGTGTCTTTCCATTTCTTTATATCTTCTTCAATTACCTTCATAAGCTTTCTATAGTTTTCAGCATACAGATCTTTTACATCTTTGGTTAGATTTATTCCTAGGTATTTTATGCTTCTTGGTGCAGTTGTGAATGGGATCAGTTTCTTTATTTGTCTTTCTGTTGCTTCATTGTTAGTGTATAAGAATGCAACTGATTTCTGTACATTGATTTTGTATCTTGCAACTTTGCTAAATTCTTGTATCAGTTCTAGCAGACTTTTGGTGGAGTCTATCGGATTTTCCATGTATAGTATCATGTCATCTGCGAAAAGTGAAAGCTTGACTTCATCTTTGCCAATTTTGATGCCTTTGATTTCCTTTTGTTGTCTGATTGCTGATGCTAGAACTTCCAACACTATGTTAAACAACAGCGGTGAGAGTGGGCATCCCTGTCGTGTTCCTGATCTTAGGGAAAAAGCTCTCAGTTTTTCCCCATTGAGGATGATGTTAGCTGTGGGCTTTTCATAAATGGCTTTTATGATGTGTAAGTATGTTCCTTCTATCCTGACTTTCTCGAGGGCTTTTCTTAAGAAAGGGTGCTGAATTTTGTCAAAGGCCTTTTCTGCATCGATTGACAGGATCATATGGTTCTTATCCTTTCTTTTATTAATGTGATGTATCACATTGATTGATTTGTGAATGTTGAACCAGCCCTGCAGCCCAGGAATGAATCCCACTTGATCATGGTGAATAATTCTTTTTATATGCCGTTGAATTCGATTTGCTAGTATCTTATTGAGAATTTTTGCATCCATATTCATCAGGGATATTGGCCTGTAGTTCTCTTTTTTTATTGGGTCTCTGTCTGGTTTGGGAATCAAAGTAATACTGGCTTCATAGAATGAGTCTGGAAGTTTTCCTTCCCTTTCTGTTTCTTGGAATAGCTTGAGAAGGATAGGTATTATCTCTGCTTTAAACGTCTGGTAGAACTCCCCTGGGAAGCCATCTGGTCCTGGACTCTTATTTGTTGGGAGATTTTTGAAAACCGATTCAATTTCTTCGCTGGTTATGGGTCTGTTCAAGCTTTCTATTTCCTCCTGATTGAGTTTTGGAAGAGTGTGGGTGTTTAGGAATTTGTCCATTTCTTCCAGGTTGTCCAATTTGTTGGCATATAATTTTTCATTATTAATTATCATTAATTATTCCCTGATAATTGTTTGTATCTCTGAGGGATTGGTTGTAATAATTCCATTTTCATTTATGATTTTATCTATTTGGGTCATCTCCCTTTTCTTTTTGAGAAGCCTGGCTAGAGGTTTGTCAATTTTGTTTATTTTTTCAAAAAACCAACTCTTGGTTTCGTTGATCTGCTCTGCAGTTTTTTTAGATTCTATATTGTTTATTTCTGCTCTGATCTTTATTATTTCTCTTCTTCTGCTGGGTTTAGGCTGCCTTTGCTGTTCTGCTTCTATTTCCTTTAGGTGTGCTGTTAGATTTTGTATTTGGGATTTTTCTTGTTTCTTGAGATAGGCCTGGATTGCAATGTATTTTCCTCTCAGAACTGCCTTCGCTGCATCCCAAAGCGTTTGGATTGTTGTATTTTCATTTTAGTTTGTTTCCATATATTTTATTTCTTCTCTAATTGCCTGGTTGACCCACTCATTCTTTAGTGGGGTGTTCTTTAACCTCCATGCTTTTGGAGGTTTTCCAGACTTTTTCCTGTGGTTGATTTCAAGCTTCATAGCATTGTGGTCTGAAAGTATGCATGGTATAATTTCAATTCTTGTGAACTTATGAAGGGCTGTTTTGTGACCAGTATGTGATCTATCTTGGAGAATGTTCCATGTGCACTTGAGAAGAAAGTATATTCTGTTGCTTTGGGATGCAGAGTTCTAAATATATCTGTCAAGTCCATCTGATCCAATGTATCATTCAGGGCCCTTGTTTCTTTATTGACTGTGTGTCTAGATGATCTATCCATTTCTGTAAGTGGAGTGTTAAAGTCCCCTGCAATTACCACATTCTTATCAATAAGGTTGCTTATATTTATGAGTAATTGTTTTATATATTTGGGGGCTCCTGTATTCGGCGCATAGACATTTATAACTGGTAGCTCTTCCTGATGGATAGACCCTGTACTTATTATATAATGCCCTTCTTCATCTCTTGTTACAGCCTTTAATTTAAAGTCTAGTTTGTCTGATATAAGTATGGCTACTCCAGCTTTCTTTTGGCTTCCAGTAGCGTGATAAATAGTTCTCCATCCCCTCACTCTCAATCTAAAGGTGTCCTCAGGTCTAAAATGAGTCTCTTGTAGACAGCAAATAGATGGGTCTTGTGTTTTTATCCATTCTGATACCCTATGTCTTTTGGTTGGCGCATTTAGTCCATTTACATTCAGTGTTACTATAGAAAGATACAGGGTTAGAGTCATTGTGATGTCTGTATATTTTATGCTTGTAGCGATGTCTCTGGTACTTTGTCTCACAGGATCCCCCTTAGGATCTCTTGTGGGGCTGGTTTAGTGGTGACAAATTCCTTCAGTTTTTGTTTGTTTGGGAAGACCTTTATCTCTCCTTCTATTCTAAATGACAGACTTGCTGGATAAAGGATTCTCGGCTGCATATTTTTTCTGTTTAGCACACTGAAGATCTCGTGCCAATTCTTTCTGGCCTGCCAAGTTTCAAAAGAGAGATCAGTCATGAGTCTTATAGGTCTCCCTTTATATGTGAGGGCACGTTTATCCCTCGCTGCTTTCAGAATTTTCTCTTTATCCTTGTATTTTGCCAGTTTCACTATGATATGTCGTGCAGAAGATCTATTCAAGTTATGTCTGAAGGGAGTTCTCTGTGCCTCTTGGATTTCAATGCCTTTTTCCTTCCCCAGTTCAGCGAAGTTCTCAGCTATTATTTCTTCAAGTACCCCTTCAGCACCTTTCCCTCTCTCTTCCTCCTCTGGGATACCAATTATGCGTATATTATTTCTTTTTAGTATATCACTTAGTTCTCTAATTTTCCCCTCATACTCCTGGATTTTTTTTATCTCTTTGTTTCTCAGCTTCCTCTTTTTCTATAATTTTATCTTCTAGTTCACCTATTCTCTCCTCTGCCTCTTCAATCCGAGCCGTGGACGTTTCCATTTTGTTTTGCATTTCGTTTAAAGCGTTTTTCAGCTCCTCGTGACTGTTCCTGAGTCCCTTGATCTCTGTAGCAAGAGATTCTCTGCTGTCCTCTATACTGTTTTCAAGCCCAGTGATTAATTTTATGACTATTATTCTAAATTTACTTTCTGTTATATCATTTAAATCCTTTTTGATTAGTTCATTAGCTGTTGTTATTTCCTGGAGATTCTTTTGAGGGGAATACTTCCGTTTGGTCATTTTGGATAGTCCCTGGAGTGGTGCGGGCCTGTAGGGCACTTCCCCTGTGCTGTGGTGTATAACTGGAGTTGGTGGGCGGGGTCGCAGTGAGACCTGATGTCTGCCCCCAGCCCACTGCTGGGGCCACAGTCAGACTGGTGTGTGCCTTTTCTTCCCCCTCCTAGGGGCGGGATTTACTGTGGGGTGGCATGGCCAGTCTGGGCTACTTGCACACTGCCAGGCTTGTGGTTCTGGGGATCTGGCGTATTAGCTGGGGTGGGTAGGCAAGGTGCACGGGGGCAGGAGGGGCAGGCTTAGCTCACTTCTCCTTAGGTGATCCACTTCAGGAGGGGCCCTGTGGCAGCGGGAGGGAGTCAGACCCATTTTGGAGGGGTGGCTCCGCAGAAGCACAGCGTTGGGTGTTTGCGGGGAGCCAGCAAGTTCCCTGGCAGGAACTGGTTCCCTTTGGGATTTTGACTGGGGGATGGGCGAGGGAGATGGCGCTGGTGAGAGCCTTTGTTCCCCGCCAAACTGAGCTCTGTCATCCCGGGGCTCAGCAACTCTCCCTGCCTTTGTCCTCCAGCCTTCCCGCTTTCTGAGAAGAGCTGTTAACTTATGACCTCCCAGATGCCAAGTCCCGCTTGCTGTCGGAACACACTCCGTCCTGCCCCTCCGCTTTTGCCAGCCAGACTCGGGGGCTCTGCTTGGCTGGCGGGCTGCCCCTTTGCCCTGACTCCCTCCCGCCAGTCCGTGGAGCTGAGACCACAGGGAGGAGGCTGTTTGGGATTCTGTGACTCCTTTCTCTCGGGTACAGTGAGCAGCTTCAACTCCCTGATGTGAAGTGCCGTCAGCCATGGTAAGTGACTCAGGACCTGGAGGCCCGGGGCTCGCAGGGGCTGCTTGGGATTCTGTGTCTCACATCCCTCGGACCTATCCCGGGAGTTTCTGAGCTGAGACCACAGGGGCAGACAAGTCAATGGGCCACTGGTCAGGGAGGCCTCAGGAATCCTCTCAGGCAGCTGCAGCTGGGCCTGACAAACGACATGGTGCCCTTCCAGGTTCCATGCCGAGTGAGCCTGCACTGCTTCTCGACCCCTGGTGCGGGGTGTTATCAGACTTTGGTATTGAGTCCCCATGGGGAGAAAGCATTAGCTAGGGTTAGTGTTCGGTCCAGGGACGTACCTAGAGCTGAAGCCTCACCTGTATCGTGATCTCCCTCGAGGGCTGAAGTGAGGGCCTATGCGACGGGGCGGCTCAAGTGTAGGGTTAGGGTTTGAGGCCGGCTTAGGTTTTGGTGGAGGGTTCTGGTTCGGGGTAGGTTAGGGTTAGGGTTAGGTCCCAGGAGGCTCCAGGCACTGAACTCACAGCAGGACAGTGGTCTCTCTGAAGGGCTGAGTTGAGGGCACAAGGGAGGGTGCCAGTCAGGTTCAGTCTTTGGCTGCCAAAGCCACACAAGTCGATGGGCCCCTGGTCGGGGAGGCATCAGGAATCCTCTCGGGCAGCTGCAGCTGGACCTGGGAAACGACATGGTGAGCTTCCAGGTTCCATTCCGAGTGAGGCTGCATGGCTTCTGGACCCCAGGTGCGTGGTGTTGTCTGACTTTGATATTGGGTTCCCCATGGGGAGAGAGCCTTAGCTCTGGTTCGGGTTCAGTCCAGGGACGTTGACAGGGCTGAAGCGACTCTGGTCTCATGATCTCCTTCGAGGGCTGAAGTGAGGGCCCATGCGTGGGGGCGGCTCAAGTGTAGGGTAAGGGTTTGAGGCCAGCTTAGGTTTTGGTGGAGGGTTCTGGTTCCGGGTAGGGTTAGGGTTAGGGTAAGGTCCCAGGGAGCTCTAGGAGCCGAACCCCCGGTAGGGCAGTGGTCTACCCATGGGCTGAGTTGAGGGCACAAGGGAGGGTGCCGGTCAGGATCAGTCTTTGGCTGCCAATGCCACACCAGTCGATGGGCCCCTGTTCTGGGAGGCCTCAGAAATCCTCTAGGCAGTGGCCGCCGGGCCTGGGAAACCACATGGTGATTTCAGGTTCCATGACAGGTGAGCATGTACCGCTTTTTGACCTCAGGCGCGTGGTGTGTTCAGACTTTGATATTGTGTCCCCATGGGGAGAGAGCCTTAGGTCTGGTTCCGTTTCGGTCCAGGGACGTCGCCAGAGCTGAAGCTCGTGATCTCCCTCGAGGGCTGAAGTGAGGGCCCATGCGACGGGGCGGCTCAAGTGTAGGGTTAGGGTTAGGTCGGCTTATGTTTCAGTGGAGGGTCTGGTTTGGGATAGGGTTATGGTTAGGGTTAGGTCCCAGGAGGCTCCAGCCGCCTAAAGCACATCAGTGCAGTTGTCTCCCCGAAGGGCTGACTTGACAGCACAAGGGAGGGTACAGGTCAGGATCTGTCTTTGGTTTCCAAGGCCACACAACTCTATGGGTCCCTGATTGGGGAGGCCTCAGGAATCCTCTCGGGCAGCTGCAGCCATGCCTGGGTAATGACATGCTGAGCTTCCTGGTTCCATGCCGAGTGACCTTTCACTGCTTCTCGACCTCTGGCCCGTGGTGTTGTCAGACTTTGAAATTGGGCCCCGTTGGGAGAGACCCTTAGCCTGGGTTAGGGTTTGGTCCAGGGTTAGGGTTAGGTTTAGGGTTAGGGTCAGGGTCAGTGTTAGGGTTACGGTTATGGTTAGGGTTACGGCCCAGGAGGCTCCAGGCGCTGAACCCACAGCACTGCAGTGGTCTCCCCACAAGGCTGAGTTGAGGGCACAATGGAGGGTGCTGTTCAGCATCAGTCTCTGGCTTCTAAGGCCACACAAGTCGATTGGCCCCTGTTTGGGCAATCCTCGGGAATCCTCTCAGGCAGCTGTAGCTACATCTGGGAAACGACATGGTGATGTTTCACGTTCCATTCCGAGTTAGCGTGCACTTTTTCTGGACCCCATGCCCGTGGTGTGTTCCTGTTGTGGTATGGGTCCCCATGTGGAAAGAGCCTTAGCTAGGGTTAGGGTTCGATCCACGGGTGTAGCCTGGGCCAATGTGACCCCTGACTGGAGATCTTCCTCGGTGTCTGAAGTGAGGGCCTATGTAACTGTGGGGCTCAAGTATAAGGTTAGGGTTCGAGGTCGACTTAGACTTAGGTTGCTGGTTTCGTTTAGAGGTAGAGCTAGGGTTAGGGTTAGTTGCCGGGAGACTCCAGGCGCTGAACCCACAGCAGGGCAGTGGTCTCCCCTAAGGGCTAAGTTGAGGGCACAAGGGTGGTTGCCGGTCAGGATCAATCTTTGGCTGCCAAGGCCACCCAAGTCGATGGGCCCTTGGTCAGGGAGGCCTCCGGAATCCTCTCGGGCAGCTGCAGCTGGTCCTGGGAAATGACATGGTGAGCTTTCAGGTTCCATGCCGAGTGACCCTGTACCGCTTTTGGCCCCCGGCACATTGTGTTGTCAGAGGTTTATGGTTCGTTTCAGGGAAGGCGCCAGGGTCGAAGAGACATCAGTGTTTTCAATTCCATGGAAGGCTGAAATGAGGGCATATGCTCTGATGTGGATCTGGTGTAGAGTTAGTGTGACATTTAGGGTTAGGTGTAGGGTTAGAATTCTGGTTAGGATTACTATTAAATATTCGGTTAGGACCCTGGAGGCTCCAGGTTATTACCCCAGCGCAGAGCAGATGTCTCCCCAAAGGGCTGTGTGGAGTACACAAGGGTGTGTGCCGGTCAGGATTATTGTGTGGTTCCAAGTCTAGACAAATGTATGTGTCACCCTTAGGGTAGGGTTCAGGAACCCTTTCGTACAGCTGCAGTCATGCTTTGGAAATGACATGGTGATATTCAACATTCCATGTCGAGTATTTCTTCACTGATTTTGGAACCCATGTGCCTGCTGTTGTTAGAAAATATACAAATATATATTTTCTGATGGAATGATATCTCCCTTGATGTCTTTGTGGTGTTAATGTGCCCTACTATGATTGTATGAGTATCAATTCTTTACTTTAGGTTTTGACTGTGTTGTGTTTTGGATGCTCTCAGGTTGAGCACATATATGTTTACAATTGTTGTATCTTTCGTTGGATTATACCTTTCATGATTATAGTGTCCTTCTTTCTCTCTTGTTAGAGTTTTATTTTTAAATCTATTTGTCTGATATAGGTATGGCTACTGCTGTTTTCTTTTGATACTTTAATTCTATAATTACTCCTTTGTAGTTAGAGGACAGATAGGTCCTATATTTCATTCATTCTATCACACATTGCCTTTTATTATGAGGAGAGAGAGCAAGGGGATGGGTGGGTGGGGTGTGGGGAATGGTGGGAGATAGAGAGAAAGAGAGAGAATGAGAGTGAGGATGTATCTTAAGCAAGTTCCATGCTCAATGCAGAGCCCAGTTGGGGTTCAATCCGATGATCCTGGCATCATAGCCTGATCCAAATCAAGAGTCGAAATCTCAAGTGATTGAGCCATCCAGGTGCCCTTACCTGTCACCCTGTGCCTTTGATTTGAGCATTTATTCTGTTTCCTTTCAAAGTAATTGATAGACATGTACTTGTCCTTTTATTACTTGATGATTGTTGTTTCTGAATCTTTCTGATCCTTTCTTCTCTTTCTCTTTTTTATGGTTTGCTGGGTTTCTTTAGTACCACAGTTGAAATTGCTTGTCTTTATAGTCTGCATATGTATTGATGGTGTTTGATTTGTGGTTATTATTAGGTTTGTACCTAACCACTTGTGCATATAGAAGTCTATATTAAGTTGATAGTTGTTTAAGTTTGAACCAGTTCTTTATTCCTCTCCTCCCTGTGTTGTAGATATGTAGTGTCATATTTCAAAACCTTTCATATCGCGAATACTTTGGCTGATGTTTTACAGATATACTCATTTTTATTGCTTTTGCGTTTCGCACTTTAATACTGTCACTTTAGGTGTTTCTTTTTCACTTAAAGAGTCTGGTTTAACATTTCTTGCAGGGTGGTTTGTTGGTTGTGAACTCGCTGAGTGTTTATTCGGGAACCTCTTGATCTCTCCTTCCATCTGAATGATAGTGTGGATAGACTGTCTTTGGCTGCAGATGTTATCCATTCAGCACCTTTACCATACTGTGCTGCTCACTTACGGTTTTAAAGTTTCTTCTGAAAAACATCCAGTGATAACCTTATGGGGTTTCTCTTGTAGGTAATTGTCATCTTTTGTTTTCCTGCTGTTAAATTTTTTCTTTATCACGACATTACATGTTTTAATTACTAGATGACTTGATGTGGATCTGCTTCTGTTGAATATTTTGGGGGTTCTTTGTGCCTCCTGCTTCTGCTACTGTTTCAGTCCCCGCATTAAGGAAGTTTTCATCTATTGTGTCTTCAAATAAATTTTCTGATTCCATTTCTCAGAGTTCTGAGAATGAGAAATAGGGCAGAGAGACCTATTGAAGGTTCTCTGATGAGTCACTGGTTTTGCATGCATGGAGAATAGATTTGGGACTCAAATGAACAACCTACCTTTAACTTAAAAGAACTAGAAAAAGACAACAATCTACCAATGTCCAATGTTCTCAAAAGGGAGGAAGTAATGCATATGAGAGTGGAAACCAATGAAACTGAGACCATGAAATGAATAGAAATATGAAGAAGGCCAACAGTGGGTTTTCTGAAGAGTGAAACAAAATTTTCAAGATTATACATAGACTATGCTAAGACAGAGAGAGGACCCAACTCAAAATAATTATAAGTAAAAGCGTAGACATTATACCTGATACCAAAGAAACATAAAGGAGACAAAGAGGCGACCATGGCTAAATTAGATGCCAGCAAACCGCCTACCTAGAGGAAATGGATAGGTTCTTAGAAACACACAACCTACCAAGACTGTATCAGGAAGAAATAGAAGGTTTGCACAGACCCATTAAAGGAAGACTGCATCAATACAAGAAGATAACCAAAGTAAGTAAATTGAATCAGTAATCGAAATTCTCTCAGGGAAGAAAAGCCCAGGACCAGGTAGATTCACTGGTGAATGTGACCAAACGTTTGTAGAAGAAATAACAGCAGTCCTCTCACTGATTCAAAAGGAATGAACACCATAAACTCATTTCATGAGACTGGAATTACCCTGGTAGGAAGCCAGAAAAGGATACTACCTGAACAGAAAACTATAGGCCAGTATTCTCGTGATGAATATAGATGAATAATTCCCAGTGATATACAGGCAAACCAAATTCAGCATCGCATTAAGAGGATCATTGATCGTGATGTAGGTTTTTTTTCCCTGTAAAGGATGTTTCAGAAATGCAAATCAATAAATATGACCCCTCACATAATTGAATGAAAGAAAAACCAACCAGAAACCAGACTCTTAACTATAAATAGCAAACGGAGGATTACTAGAAGGGAGGTGGGCAGGGGGATGGGTTAAATGGGTGATGGGCTAAGGAGGGCGCTAGTAGTGAGGAACACTAGGTGTTGTATGTAAGTGATGGGTGACTACATTGTATACCTGAAACTAACATTACACTGCATGTTAACCAACTGGAATGTAAATAAAAACTTGAAAAAATAAATACTAAAGAAATACATAAATAAATTTAAACTAAACTAAATACATTTTTAAAAAATATTCTTAATGTTTATTTATTTTTGACAGAGAGAGAGAGGGAGAGAGAGAGAGAGACAGGGCATGATCAGGGGAGGGGCAGAGAGAGAGTGAGACACAGAATCTGAAGCAGGCTCCAGGCTCTGAGCTGTCAGTGTAGAGCCTGATGCGGGGCTCGAACCCATAGACCGTGAGATCATGACGTGAATCAAAGTCGGACGCTCAACCAACTGAGCCACCCAGGCGCCCCATACATTTTGAAAATTAAAAAGAAAACTCCTGTGACGATGTCAATAGACACAGAAAAAAAGTTCTGAGAAAATTTGGTATCCATTTGTGCTAAAAAACTCTTTAAAAATTCCCCGTAGAGGGAACATATCTCAACATAAGAAAGGCCATGTGTGTGAAGCACATATCTAACATCATACTCAATAGTGAAATTGTGAAAGATTTTCCTCTAAGATCAGGAACAAGACAAGGATGCCCTAGATATGTGTAGGGGATTGGGTGATGCAGGCTTCTGGTTATGGAATAATAAATTACAGATAGAAGATATAGCATAGAGAACATTGAGAATGGTACTGGAATAGTGATGCATGGTGACAGATTGTAGCTACACCTGTGTTAGCGTATCAGAATGTATACACTTGTCCAATCACTATGTTGTTCATTTGAAACTAATGTAACATACTGTATTAGCTATTCCCAAATAACACGATTTTTTTAATAAGGTAAAAGAATCAAATAAAGTTCAGTGTAAAAGAATTTGTTAATATCTAATCAAGAAATGCGTTAAAGTTCCAAACTAGAAAGTCACCATGTCAAATTCTGTAGCTTTCCTATACACTAACCAAATTATCTAAGAAGAAAAGAAAACAATCCATTTACAATAGCATCAAAAACAATAAACTGTATAGGAATAAATTTAGCCAAGGAAGTGATAGATCTCTCTACAGAAAACTATAACACCCGTGTACTGAAATAGAAGAAATTCAATTTGGATGAAAGAAACAGGAGAACACACAAGTCAGTGAAAACCCATCCCACATCCATCTTTCAGAGGAATTAATATAGATACGATGTCCATATTACCCAAAGCCATCTAGAGATTCAGTGCAATCTTTATCAAGACTCCAATGCAATTTTTATGCAAGTAGAAAAACATATCCTAAAATGTATTTGGAACCACAAAAAGACCCCAAGTAGCCAACGAAAGAAAGAACAAAACAGGAGGCATCACACTTCTTGATTGCAAGCTGCATTCTAACACAAAGAAAGCAGTTATGTCACTGGCATAAGCACACACACAAGACAATGGAATGGAAATTGAGAGCCGAAACTAAACCCTTGCATGCACAGTCAACTAGTATTTGACAAGGGAGTCAAAAATACACAGTGGAGAAGGGTAGTCTCTTGAATAATTGGGGCTGGAAAAATTGGATATTCACGTGAATAAGAATAAAGCTTAGCACCTTATGTTATACCACTCCAAGAATTAACTTGAAGTGGATTAAAGATGTAAATGAATGGTACGGAGACAAAATTCTTCCTCATCGTTTCAGCTCTTACTATGCCAAGACGGAGCTGTTGAGGTGGTGAAGGGCTGAGTGGAGAGTAGTGCTGGACATAGAAGACTGTGTGTGTGGAACAGACTTTCTTTAGTAGTCTGGAATTATCCCTCTGATCCTTTAAGACTAGCTACTTCCTTCCCTACATTTGCAGACACAGCTAGTACCATGCTGCCAGCAATGCACTGCTTTGTCTCCTCCAACTCCTAGAAATTCTAGGTGGGACCCAGTGGGAAGGGTGGAGTTTAGTGGCACTGATGCTGCCCTGTTGAAACCAGTTGGAGAGGAAGGAGACAGGTACCATTCCGGCTTCATTGCGGTTCAGGTATGTTAGTGTTGGTGTTGGTGTTGGATTTTTCACCTTTTACCCTACCAAATCTCAAAAGTTTAATTTCTGTCCTGCAGGTCCACGTGGTTTCCAGGATATTTCCTCCTTTCCCAGAAGTGCCCTCTATGTCATACCCCGTGGGGTGACCTTTATCACCACCCATGGGCTTTGGGACACCCCTACCTTCTCTAAACTGGGGTCCTCTGGGACCTCACCTTCCTCCTCCACCATGTGGAAAGATGATATGACCAGTATGAGTTGACTTATAAAGCACGTTTTGTCTTTTACTTGTTATGTGTTTGGAGAAATTGCAGTGATGGCACCACAGGGCTTTCAGGTCTGCCTGAGTGAGGACGTTGTAATGTTCTTCACGTTTCTCAGGACATGCATGAAATGGGTACTCATTTCCACATAGTGAGCTGGGCAACACGTGTCTCTGATAGAGAAGGAAAGAGGCCTTATACATGCTGACAGACATAGCACTCAGAGCTTGTACAGAGACCATGTGCTGGGCTCTCTGAGGGATGAAACACACCACTAACATACTTTCTAGCGAGTTGAGACCTGAGCTGTTCACAGCTGCTTGATTAGTTACAAAAACACCTGAACCAGGGCCCTGTAAACCTTCCTCAAGAGACAGGATCAGATCTCCCTCTTGTCCTCAAGGGTCACCCGAGGTACATGAAAAACGCTCTGTCCCTGGTAAGGGACCCGAGTGTGAATGAGTTGAATATAATGAAACATGTGGTGGATGGTTTGTTTTTCTTCCACACAGCCTATGCAAGTCAGAATCAACCTCCATCCACGTCCATCCTTTATGAGACCTAAGACGTGATGCAGCTCCCATGGGAAATATCAGGTGTGTCTCTACCAAGGATGCAGAGAAAGACAAGGTAAATTCTGTTGCCCTTTTCAGTTGCAATGCTTTCTGGAAACTTTTATCTGGCATTGTCTGGTTTTCTTTGTCCTCTGGTGTCTTTACTGTTTGATTTACATCCTCACAAGCCTCCAGGCTTCTCCGATGTAACATCATCATGTTAGCTAGTGCCTCTGAACGCCACAGGTACATGGAGGCTGAGGACCACGTGGCTTTCACTTAGTGTTCGTGGAAATAACTTGAGGAGGATGACACTTCACTGCACCCTCAAGTCTTCTGGAGCATCTGACTCCTTCCACACCTTCTTTACACGGTATTATCCTGATTATTTTCATTTTTTCCTATTTCAGTGTAGGCCATGAATTTGTTCAGAATGTCTTCTATGAGCCTCGTGACTGGAATAGATAAAAACTCTTTCCAACATTATATTGTGTGCTTTGGGCAGTGCTGAGGGTTCTTAGAAAAATTTCAGAATTCATTACTGGTCCTTCTGTGTTGGTAAATGTATGAGAGAGAATTTCTCCAGTTGTCCCCTAGGTGGAAATACTCTGAATTTTCAGAAGTGGCACGTGTAATAAAAAATGTATGTGGAGCTGCAGTCGTGAAGGGAGAGAATCAGTGATTACCTGCAGGGCCAATACCTCACAGAGTTCTTCAGTTGTGTTTATATGAGCAGGTTCTCTTGTGTCCTGGGAGCAGTTGTAATTGGTACTTTGTCTCATGATGCCATATGGGAGTTTTGCACCTGAAATTGAGACATGTTTCTGTTCATTCTTTTATGTAGAATTTCTACCTCTCTTTTACAATGGGACAAAATAGCTCTGCAACTCATATTGTATTTAAAAGCTGAATTACCTGTGAATTAAGATAAACATACTTGAGACCAATGACTATGCACAGGTAATGTGTTTCCCTCAGAAAACACATTTCCAGGCCCCCTGCAGGGCTCCAGGAATCCCCATCTCCTCAGAGGTCTCTGTGGCCTTGCACAGAAGATGTGTCAGGGAGGGAAGCAGAGTGAGGACAGGCATGGGATGGCAGGTAGAGCTTTGACCTTGGGGTGGCCCTGGATCTCTGTGTGGTTCTGGTCATTTCTTTCATTCCTTCATGTTCTGTCTGTTTTCAATGTGCAAATAAAAAGTCTGCAGATCTGGTGGAAGAGGACACCAGAGGGGTCCTGGTCACAGATGCCTGCCTGTCTGGAATACGCTTCTTTATTAGGCTGGCATTACTGCCATCAATCTTCTAGAATAGGACTCCTTGGCTTTCTGCATTTGTAAACATGGGCAGTGACGTGTGGTGACAGTAGTTTTTTTGTGGCATCTGGTACTTTCAGGCTATGGGTGGGACCTCATGGAAGGGTAGAGTTTTCTGACACTGATGCTCTGTTCTACTAGAACCCATGAATGAACAAGGGGCCAGGTGCTGACACCTGCTTCATTGTGTTTCAGCTCCTGTGGGCGTTCTGCTTCTGTCTGTCATACCAACACACCTGTCACTTCTGTAGGTCCCTACAGATGCAAGAGGACCTCCTTCTTTCCCAGGTCCACCCCCCACAGATACCCTTTATCACTGTTCATGGGCTCTGTGGGATATCTCCAGCTCCTTGATGGTGGGACAGGACCCACCACCTCCACCTCGACTATTTGTGAGATGAACTGAACTGTATGAGTTGACATGTTCAGCATGTTCATCTTCTATGTTGTTGAGTTTTTGAGAAGATGTAGAGATTGCCTCACATGCTTTGTAATGCAAGGGTGCTGCTGGATGAGGACACTGTTAAGATTCCTCAAGTTTCTCAGGACATACATAGGTTGGGCTGTGTCATTTCCATTACTGAGCTGGGCTGCATATATCCTTTGTGGAGAAGGAAAGAGTCTTTTAATAGAAAAGCAGGCATATCAGTTCTGCAGATGTGCCCAGTACACAGTCCATGTCCCTGGCTCTGTGAAAGATGAGGCAAACCCTTACCATCAGGGGCTTCAACTGTCCTAATGGGGAGAGAGCCACGTGCATTAAATTACATGGAGCTTCTGGTCTACAATAATGGCAGCTCCAGTAATGGGTCCTCAAGTACAAGAGACGGAGACATGAATCTCATGGAAATGAATTGGAGACTGTGCATGAGAAGGGAGATCTGAGATGGTGCAGAGGGGAGGGTGTTGGACTCAGTGAGATGAAGTTGGAGGCCATTTGTGGCAGGGCCCACAACCTGGGCAGGGAGAGTGAGCGCAGAGTGACATCCACACAGAGCTGCTGTATGGGTTCAAGAATAGTTCATGCAGGTATCATCTCTGAAATGTCATTGTGACCAAAGTGAAACTAGTTCATTATCTAAATAAAGACTGTTGTTTCCCTTGGAGGTTCTCCTGAAGGTTCTGGATCCTTGTGAAAGAATGCCCTGGAGATTTGTAGTTTTCCTTGGTTCTTATGGGATGCTTGTCTGCCTAAGTTTGTGTGCCTCTGTGAGACTAAATGTGATGAAAGGTTGTAGATTAGCTGTGTGGCTTCCTTGGCCTTCAGCCTGAATCAGACTCTCAGCAGGGAATTCAGGGTTGACCAGGAAACGCCCCTCTTGGAATCTTGTCACCGCACCCCTGAACCTCCTGTCATGACCCTGCATGAAGGTTTGCATCTCTGAAACTTCCCTCACAATTTCCAGAGGCACTGCCTGTGATCCGGCTATCTCAGCCCTAATGCCAGCTCTCAGTGAGGCCATCTCAGAGCCTCAGCATTGTAATCTGAGAAGCAGGAACAAGGTTGGTCTCTGAGGTCAGTGAGATGAAGAGGTGGTTAAGCACATAAGGAATTTGTAAAATGTATGGGATGAGTGGGCATTCACCCTTCTCAGGGTGGAAATGAATGTATCTGCACACAGAAGATCATCAACAGATGTTCATTCAGTTTCATGAAACTAAGGGTATAATGCCTGAGGTTGGGAGATTGGCAATTCCTGTTTCCAAAGATACAACAACGACCCCTGTGTTTTTTCTATTAAAATTCAGGTCCTACTTTACAAAGAAGGAAAAGATAAATATGATAATGTGTATATTCAGGCATCTACATCTAAGATCTGAGGTAGACACACAAATGCAGCCACACAAATATGTGCTCATCCAAGGCCACAGATATATTGTAGAAGACAAAATGCATAGAGGAGAACAGAAGATCCCTTTGCAATAATTCAAAATCACTTTGACGTAGAGGGCAATCCGTTTGAAATTTGAAGAGGACAATGAACCATTACAAACCAGATATGGTTATTATATATTTAGAGATGGTGTCTAATCTGCCCCTTGGTCTGAATGCTTTCCTTACCCACCCTGTCCACTCCACTTTGTCCTTCCTAATGTCCCTTAATACACTTGTCACAGTTGTGTTTCTGTGTCAGCATCTGCTTCCAGGAAAATCAACACTCATTCCCCATCAAGTGTACACTTTGGGGTTCCTGTATACCAGTTAGCCAATGCATAGTATGTACAGGATTGGTGGAAGAAGACAGATCATTCTTTGGAGTTGTAATGCCTGGAAGGGACCTATAGTTCCATCTGAGGAGTTGGATACATCCTTTAGGGAGATCTGGTGGTGGTTGTTATATCTGTAGATAGATACTCATGAGCACACGGCGTGCGTGCTAGTTGATGGGGTTTGTGCTGATGAGGAGGGCAGGTATCTGTCTCCAGGAAAGGGTCTCTTCTGATGGTGAGGAATGGATTCAGGAGACCAGTAAGGAGGCCCTGCATTAACTCAGCTCTTGTGCCCTTGTGCACCTTACCAGCTGCCCCCAATAGCACCAATCCAAGTCGTCTCCAAGGGGGCAAATGGCGTAGCTTTTGTGGTGAGTCACATGATGTCCCACAAAGCTTCTCCTATTGCCTTATTGAGGGATGGGGAGGGCAGAGCTCCATGGTCTGAGATAGGTTCCTTGGACACCACCCAGGAGAGTTGTGTGTAAGCATATGGCTCCTTCTACATCGGCCAAACCAATCCACTTTGCCCCAGGGACCCTGAACACTGTGAGCCCCTTTTTCCTCCCAGCTTAGGGAAGCAGCCAGCCCTCCAGAAGCTTTTGGGTCATGGCTGGGCCACCAAGGGTAAATGTCTGGGTGTCTACATGCTGCCAGCATTGTTCTAGCAAATGTCAACATGAGCAGCTGCTGTACAGGGGAGTCTCCTCCATTGTGATCAGGGCCTGGGACAAAACAAGACATGAGAGAGGGAGAGACAGGAGTACCCTGTGCTACTGGACAGGACTGCATGCACAGAGCAGATATCCTGAAGCCTGGGGAGAGGTGGAGAAAGAGACAGGCAGGCAGGGAGAGAGACATTGAATTTGTGATAGGGGAATTGGGCAAGTCCTAGAGAGTGAAAGGAAGAAATAGAGAGAGAGAGATGTGGTTAGAGAGAAACAGAGACAAAGAGGAAGTACAAGGAGAAAGTAGAGACCTGGTCCAGGAATGTGGATGGGGTGAGATGGGCCAGGGGAGAGGGGATGTATGAAGTGTCTCTGAGTGCTGGGGCAGAAATGGCAGGTATCATGGGCATCAGTGTTGTGTGACTCCAAGACTCCAACATCCCTGGGGCCAAGCTTTGCAGAGGCTATTGCATTTGAAAATATGGGTATCCCTCATTTCTCCTGGAATTGTGGGGGCACAGCCTCATGTTCTGTCATGGAGAGAGATGTCTTGAGGGAGAGTGTGCTGTGCTTTGGCAGGTAAACACCAGAGCCTGCCCTGTGGGGAGGGGACCCGGACCCATCTCCCTCACTGCCCCAGGCCCTGTTGGATTTCCCTGCTGCTCCCTACCAGCTGGTATTCCTCATGTTCTGAGCCCAGGCATCAGGCATTGTGTTGTCCCCAGGTCCAGCAGTCTGGACCTGGCAGAGTTGAACTGCTGATATTGATAAAAAGTATTTGACAATAAGGTCCATATTCTCCCTCTGGAACTAGCGGTGTGCATCAAGATCATGGGTTTCTATCCTGCTGTCCACTGCCAAATTGAGGATGCCAGATGGTAGGTGAACCTTTTAAAACACCATAGTCTTGTCTTACATCAAATTCAAAGACATTTTCTTGTCCCAGCTTTCTTTTAATTTGAAGAGATGGCAATTAGTAATTGAAGGCATAATGGTCCTATAGGAATTTGACCTATATGACTGATGGACATTACTTCATACATCTGTATCCCTAAAGCACATTTCATTGGAAATATTAGCCAAGGATATATACTATAAATTCATAACAGATGTGTAGCTCCCTGTAAGTTGCATTCTGACCCTGTCACATATGTGTCATCAAAGATATTATTAGTGACTATTCAGATAAGCTCTCAACATCAAGATGGTGATGTTAGAGAATCTAGTATAAATGGAATTTCACAGATTCTAAATTAGGAATGATTTTTTAAAATTTATAATGATTCTGTTTTTCTTTTTTGGAGAAAGCCCGAGGGAGGGAGGGGGGAGAGAGCAGGAGACACCGAATCTGGGGCAAGCTCCAGGCTCTGAGCTGTCAGGACAGAACCTGATGCAGGGCTCAACCTCATGGACTTCAAAATCGTGACCTGAGGGGAAGTTGGACGCTTAACTAAGCCACCCAAGCGCCCCAGGAATGATAGTTTATTGGCAAAAAAAAGATAAAGATAGCATAAAGGATGTCGACCTTTAATTGAAATATTCTTCACACATTTGTTGTATTAGTTTTAGGCATACATTGTAGTCATTCCATATGTCTATAAATTATGTTGTACTTCAGCACAAGTGTAGCTATCCTGTGAAAGCATGCAACAATATTATTACAGGATTGACTCTATTCCATTGGCTGTCTCTTGTATCCCTAGGACTCATTCGTTCCATAGCTGGAAGCAGTTATCTCTCTCTCAAAGGTGTCAATTCTTTATCTAACCTAAATACTCTGGTGGTAAAAACAATTACCTCTTGTTCAGCATGTGTAAATTGGCGGTCTATTTTTCTGTGGACATTGCTTAAAACATTACAAATGATGTCATTATGTTAATAAATTCGGTTTCATTCTTCACTCACAAGAAAGGAGAAGGAAAAGATTTCTTTGTGCCCTAGGCCCTGTCACTAAGACCCTTCCCAATGTGGAGAACAGGCGGAGTTGCCCAGAGCACCTTCAGTCCCTCAGCTGAGCAACCAGGGCCTTCAACATTGCAGGAATTCTCATGGTAGTCAGCAGAGAGAGCTCAAGCACCACAGACCTGGAGGGGCGGGTTCCTCTGCCTAGGCAGTGATGGCCAGCAGAGGGCGCACCATCGGCTTTTCTGACCCAGGGCACTTCAGAGCAGGAAGGGCTTTGATTGCTCCCAGAGGACTCAGGGCCTCTACCGCTGTCTCAGGACAGAGAGCAGAGCTGCGTTTCCAGCGGGTTCCTCCGCCCGCCCCAGGGGAGACCTTGGGCGCTTTGAATCAACTTGGCATCTCCTGAGTCGCCAGAGAGAAGCTGCCTTGTTGTACTGAGTGCTGAGGAGGGGACGCTGGGTGGCTTCCCTGGGCAAGCTGGTTGCTAAGCAGCACAGGCCCTTGCATTTTCTGGGCTGTTCCCATGTTTCATTCCTCCCCTTCCCGGACAGTATTTGAACAAGACGTATTTTACTAAAGGTCTCGTGGATTGCGGGGTCCCACGACATCACCTCATCGATGCAGTCGATGGTTTGTTCCAGATTCAGACTTGTTTCCGGGAAGAAACCCTGACAAATTCAGAAGAGCGGGAGCTGCATTCCATTAGGACGTGAATACACGAAATGTTCGTCTCAGGACCTTTTAGAAGAATGAACTGGGACTCACTTTCCGAGTCCTGCTGGAACCAGAGACCGAGGTAAGGGCACAAACTTTCCCCCACATCATACATGCTTTAAAAAAAAAAAAAATTATGGTTATTTTTCCAACCTAATGAAGTGATTGAAAACTACAGAAAACCTGGTAGGTAGGTGTCTTAACCTTATGTTATCTTTTACTTCAAATTGTACTTAGTAAACATACAGTGTAATATTAGTTTCAGGTGTACAATACAGAGCAACACTTCCACCCGTCACCTGGTGCTCATCCCAGGTGCACTTCTTAATCCCCAGCTGCTGTTTCACCCATTCCCCCAACTCACTGTGGAACCCCTCAGTTTGTTTTCTGGTTAAGAGTCTGTTTGTTTGTCACTGTCTCCTCCCCCCCAACCCCCACCCTTTGCTTTGTTTCATTTCCATGTGTTAGTGAAATCATCTGGTATTTGCGTTTCTCTGACAGGCTTATTTCACCCAGCATAACATTCTCTCACTCCATCCACCTCGTGGAAAATGACAAGATTTCATGTTTTTACGGCTAAATAATATTACATTCCATATACTACATCTCAGTTTATTCATCAGTTGATGGATGCTTGGTCAGTTTCCTTAATTTGGCTATTGTAGAAAATGCTGCTGTAAACATCTAGGTGCATGTATCCCTTTGAAGAATTATTTTTGTATTCTTTGTGTAAATACCTCGTAGTGAAATTGCTGGATCGTAACATAGTTCTATTTCCATTTATTTTTTTGACGAATCTCCATGATGTTTTGCAGAGTGGCTGCACCAGTTTGCATTCCTTCCCACAATGCAAGAGGGTTTCTCTTTCCCCACATCCTTGTCAACAGCTGCTGTTTCATCATTCATTGATTTTAGTCATTCTCACAGATGTGATGTGTTATCTCATTATACTATTGAATTGTATTTCCCTGAAGATGAGTAATGCTGAGCATCTTTTCATGTGTCTCTTGGCTATGTTTATGTCTTCCTTGGGAAAATGTCCATTTGTGTCATCTGCCCATTTTTAATTGGATTTCTCATTTTTTGGGTGCTGTATAACTTTATATATTTTGGACAGTAACCCTTTATCAAATGTCATTTACAAACCTTATTCTGTAGGCGTTTTAGTTTTGTTGATTATTTCCTTTGTGACAGAAGCTTTTTATTTTTATGAAGTCCCATTATTTTTGCTTGTGTTTCCCTTACCTCAGGAGATATATCTACAAAGATGTTTGTACAGCCAATGTCAAATAAGATACTGCCTGTGTTAGGTATCCTCTGGGATTTTTATGGTTTCAGGTTTCACACATAGTTCTTTATTCATGTTGGATTTATTTTTGTGTATGTTGTAAGAAAGTGGTCCGTTTGTGTTTTTGTTTTGTTTTGCAGCTTGCTGTCTACTTTTTGCAAAACCATGTGTTGAAGAGACTTTTTTTTTAAGTTTATGTATTTACTTTTGAGAGAGAGAGAGAGAACATGCAGAAGAGGGGCAGAGAGAAATGGAGAGAGAGAATCCCATGCATGCTCTGCACTGCCCTGAGATCATGATCTGAGCTGAATCCACAATCACACACTTTGGAGCCACACATGTGTCCCAAGAGTATCTTTTTTTCCCCATTGGATATCCTTTCCTGCTTTGTTGAGAATTAATTGACCATATATGTGTGAGTTCATGTCTGGGTTTCCATTCTATTGATCTCTGCGTCTGTGTTGTTGTTGTTGTTGGTGGTGGTGGTGGTTGCCAGTACCATACTGTTCTGTTCAGTACAGCTTTGTAATATAACCTAAAATCTAGAAGCGTGATGTCTCCAGCTTTAGTTTTGGTCTTCAATTTCTTTTGGCTGCTGGGGTCTTTGTCATTCCATACAAATTTTGGGATTATTTGTTCTAGTTCTGTGACAAATGTTTTGTTTGTGTGATAGGGATTTCATTACATGTGTAGATTGTTTTGTGGAGTGTAGACCTTTTAACAGCATTTTGTTCTTCCTATCCGTGAACATGAAATGTATTTCCTTTTCTTTGTGTCCTCTTCCATTTCTTTCATCAGTGTTTCATAGCCTTTAGAGTACAGATCTTTTACCTCTTTGGTTAGGTTTATTCCAGGTATCTTGGGGTATTTGGTGCACCTGCCAATGGGATTGATCCCTTACTTTCTCTTTCTGTTAATTTATTATTCGTCTACAGAAATGCAATAGATTTATGTACATTGATTTCTGTATATTTTGATTTGATGAATTCATATATCAATTCTAACAATTTTGGGGGGAGTCTTTCATGTTTTTTATAGAAAGCATCATGTCATTTCCAAATAGTGAAAGTTCTATTTCTCCCTTGCCAATTTGGATGCCTCTTATTTCTTTTTGTTGTCTGATTGATGTGACTAGGACTTCTAGTACTATGTGGAATAACAGTGATGAGAGGGATCATCCCTGTCTTGTCCCTGACCTTGGAGGAAAAACTTTCAATTTTTCCCCATTGAGGATGAGATGAGCTGTGGGTTTTTCATAGATGACCTTTATTATGTGCAGGTAGGTTGAGTCCCAATCTACTTGCTAGGGGGTTTTTGTCGTGAATGGATGTGACATTTTGTCAAATCGTTTTCCTGCATGTCTTGAAAGCATCATATTGTTCTTATCCTTTCTTCTATTACTGTGGTGCATCATGTTGATTGATCTGTGAATGTGGAACCACGCTTGCAGCCCAGGAATATATCCCACTTGATTATGGTAAATGATTCAATTAATGTATTGTTGACTTTAATTTGAAGGTATTTTGATGTGAATTTATGCATACATACTCATCGGGGTATTGGTCTGTAGTTTTATTTAAAAAATTTTTAACATATTTAAAATATTTATTTACTTAGAGACATAGAGTACATAAAAGTGATGGAGGGGCAGAGAGACAGGGAGAGAGAGAATCCTGGCCATGCTCCACACTGTCAGCACAGGGTCCAACGTGGGACTCGAACCCATGCGCTGTAAGATAATGTCCTAATCCGAAATTAAGAGTTGGACACTAAACCGACTGAGCCACACAGGCGCCCCGGCAGTTTTCCTTTTTAGTGGAGGCTTTATCTGGTTTTGGTATCAGGGTAATGATGGCCTCAAGATGAATTTGTAAGTTTTCCTTCTTTTTTTATTTTTTGTAACAATTCAAGAAGAATACATATTATCTCTTCCTTAAATGGATGGTAGAATTCATTAGTGAAGCCATCTGGCCGTGAACTCGTGTTGGGGGGAAATTTTTTTATTACTGATTTGATTTCTTTTTGTTTTCAGATTTCATGTATCTTCCCATTTCAGTTTTGGTAGTTTGTGTGTTTATAGGAATTTGTCCATTTTTCTCAGGGTGTCCAATTTGTTGCATATAGTTGTTCATAATTTATCTTCTAACTGTATTTTTGTGGTGTGGACTGTTACTTCTCCTTTCTTATTTGTGATTTTATTTACTTGAGTCCTTTCCTTCTTCTTTGTGAAAAGTCTGCCTAGGAGGTTTTCATGTTGATTACTGTTCTCAAGAACCAGCCCCTGGTTTCATTGATTTGGTCTAGTGTCTTTTTGGTTTCTATATTCCTTATTTCTGCCTTAATCTCTATTATTTGCTTCCTTCGGCACTTCTTCTCATTCCTTTAGTTATAAATTAGGATTGTTTGGGATTTTTTTTGCTCTTTATGGTAGGCTTGTACTGCTGTATACTTCCATCATAGACTGCTTTTGCCGCATTCCAAATATTTTTACCAGTGTATTTTCATTTTCATTTGTTTCAGTGTATTTTCTCATTGATTTCCTGTTTGACCCATTCATTTGGTAGCATGTTATTTAACCTCCCTTTATTTGTGGCCTTTCCCCCTGTGTGTGTGTGTGTGTGTGTGTGTGTGTGTGTGTGTGTGTGGTTAACTTCAAGTTTCCTAGCTTTGTGGTCAGAAAAAATGCTTGGTCTGATCTCTGTCTTTGGGTACCTGTTGAGGCCTGATTTGTGACCTAGAATGTGATCAATTCTGGAGAATGCCCCATTTGCACTTAAAAAGAATGTGTACTCTGTCATTTTAGTATGGAGTGTTCTGAATATATCTGTTAAACCCATCTGGTCCAGTGTGTCATTCAAAGCCATTGTTTACTTGTTGATTTTCTGTTTACAGGTTCTGTCCATCGATGTGAGTGATGTGTTAAAGTCCTCTACTATCATTATATTATTGTAAATGAGTTCCTTTATGGTTGTTGTTAAATGTTTTATATACTTGGTGGTTGCATGTTGGGGGCATCAAAATTTACAATCATTGGATCTTCTTGTTTGGTTGTCCCCTTAATATGAGATAGTGTTCATCTTCATCTCTTGTTACAGCTTTATTTATTTTTTAAATTTAAGTCTTAGTTGACATACAGTGCATTCTCGGATTCGGGAGTAGAATTCAGTGATTCATCCCTTACATACAACACCCAGTGCTCATCGCAACAAGTGCTCTTCTTAATACAGGTCCCCCATCTAGCCCAGAGCCAACCCATCTCCCTCCATGAACCTTCACTTTTTTTTCTCTATCATTAAGAGACACATGTGGTTTGTTACCACTCTTCTCTTTGCCTTCCCCCTTCCCATGTTTTCATCTGTTTTGTTTCTTCAATTCCACATGAGTGAAATCATATATTTGTCTTTCTCTGATTGACACATTTCACTTAGCATAACACATTCTAGGTCCATCCACATTGTTGCAAATGGCAGGATTTCATTCTTTTTGAAGCTGAGACATATTTGATTGTATATACATATATATGTATATATGTATGTATGTATGAACATATATATATACACATACATATATATATACACATACATATATATATACACACATGCATATACATGAACACACAGACACACACATACACAGGCCCCACAACTTCTTTATACCTTCGTCACTTGATGGATACTTTGGCTTTCTCCATAATTTGGCTACTGTTGATAAAGCTGCTATAAATATTGGGTGCATGCAATTTTACTACTAGGTATTGACCTAAAGGGTACCAAACTACAGTCTCGATTTTAAAGTTTTTTTGCCCGATATAAGTATTGCTACTGGGTTTCTTTTGATATTATTGGCATGATAAATGTTTTTTTCATTCCCTCAATTTAAATCTGCAGGTGACTTAAGTCCAAATAAGGCTTTGTAGGCAGCACCTAGATAGGCCTTGTTTTGTTTGTTTGTTTCTTCTTTTCCTTTTCTTTTCTTTTCTTTTTGTTTTTTTTTGTCCATTCTGACCCCCTATCCAATGTCTTTTGATTGGAGCATTTAGTCGATTTACATTAGAGTAATTATTGATAGGTATATATTTAGTGCCCTACTAGTTGTTTTGCCATTGTATCTTGATGTTTTCTCTGATCCTTTCATGTCTGTAACAATTTTGGTCTTTCATTTCCACTCAAAGAGTCTGATTTAAATATTCTTTTCTTTTGACTGGCAGTACATTTGTTTACTTATTTTTAATATTCTTTTTTAAAATTTAAGCCCAAGTTAGTTACCTTATAGTGGAATACAGTTTCAGGATTAGAATTTAGTGATCCATCAATTACAAAATATATCCAGTACTCATCTCAAGTGCTGTCCCTATTGCCCGTCACCCATTTAGCCCATATGCCTATTCAGTAATCCTCCAGGAACTCTGACCTTCTTCCCTCTATTTAACGGTGTCTTATCCTTTGACTCCATCTCTGTTTGTATCTTATTTTTTCTTTCCTTTCACTACGTTCTTCAGTGTTATGAATTCTCTCATCTGTGGAATTTAATATGATGTGTGTCTTTCTCTGACATATTTTGCTTATCATAATAAAGTCCAGTTCACTCCATGTTGTTGCAAATAGCAAGATTTCACTCCTTTTGATCGCCGAGTAATATTCTGTTGTATGAATATACCACATCTTCTTTATCCATTCATCTGTCAATGGTCATTTGGCCTCTTTGCATAATGTAGCTATTGTTGATAATGCTGCTACAAACATTGGAGTGCATGTGCCACTTCGAGTCAGCATTAGTGCATCCTTTGTGTAAATACCTAGTAGTGCAATTGCTGGGTCCTAGTGCAGTTCTATTTTTGGTTTTTGTGACGAATCTCCATACTATTTTCCAGAGTGGCTACACCATTTTGCATTCCCACCAGCATTGCAAAGCTTTCCCTTTGCATCCTTGCCAACATCTGTCGTTCCCTGAGATGTTAATTTTAGCCATTCTGATAGGCGTGAGGGGATATCTCATTGTGGTTTTGATGTGTATTTCACTTATGAGGAATGAGGTTGAGCATCTTTTCACGTGTGACCAATCTGGATGTCCTGTTTGTTAAAGTGTCTCTTCATGTCTTTTGCCCATTTCTTCACTGGATTATTTGGTTTTTGGGTGTTGAGTGTGATAAGTTCTTGATAGATTTTGGATACTAACCCTTTATCTGATACGTCACCTGCAAATATCTTCTCCCATTCCATTAAGTTGCCTTTTAGTTTTCCTGATTGTGTCCTGTGCTGTGCAGAAGCTTTTTATCTTGAGGTCCCAATAGTTTATTTTGGTTTTTATTGCCCTTGCTTCTGGAGAAATGACAAGAAAGAAGTTGTTGCGGTCAGGATCAAAGAGGTAGGTTTTCTGTTTTCTCCTCTAGGATTTTGATGGTTTCCTGTCTTACATTTAGATCTTTCATCCATTTTGAGGTGTGTGTGTGTGTGTGTGTGTGTGTGTGTGTGAGAGAGAGAGAGAGAGAGAGAGAGAGAGAGAGAGCAGTTTAAGAACATAGTCCAGGTTCATACTTCTCACTGTCCAGTTTTTCCAGTACCATTTGCTGAAGAGACTCTTCTTTTTCCTTTGGATATTCTTTCCTGCTTTGTGAAAGATTATTCAGCCATATGTTTGAGGCTCCATTTCTGGGTTCCCTATTCTGGTCCTTTGATCTATGTGTCCGTTTTTGTGCCCATACCATACTGTCTTGATGATTGTGGCTTTCTAATGCACCATAAAGTCCAGAATTGTAATGTCTCCATCTTTGTTTTTCTTTTTCAACATTACTTTGGCTCTTTGGGGTCTTTTCTGGTTCCATACAATTTTAGGATTGTTGTCTCTAGCTCTGTGAAAAATGTTGGTGTTATTTTGATAGGAATTGCATTGAATTTGTCTATTGCTTTGGGTAGTATTGACATTTTAACAATATTTGTTCTTCTAATCCATGTGCATGGGATTTTTTTTTCATTTCTTTGTGTCTTCTTCAACTTCTTTTATAGACGTTGTATGGTTCTTTTAATTTTTTTTTTTAATTTTTTTTTCAACGTTTATTTATTTTTGGGACAGAGAGAGACAGAGCATGAACGGGGGAGGGGCAGAGAGAGAGGGAGACACAGAATCGGAAACAGGCTCCAGGCTCTGAGCCATCAGCCCAGAGCCCGAGGCGGGGCTCAAACTCACGGACCGCGAGATTGTGACCTGGCTGAAGTCGGACGCTTAACCGACTGCGCCACCCAGGCGCCCCTGGTTCTTTTAAAATTTTTTTAATGTTTATTTATTTTTGAGAGAGAGAGAGTGAGGGAACAAATGAGAGTGCACGACCAGGGGAGGGGCAGAGAGAGAGAGGGAGACACAGACTCTGAGGCAGGTTCCAGACTCTGAGCTGTCAGCACAGTGCCCGTTGAGGGACTCAGTCCCACAAATGCAGGATCATGTCCAGAACCGAAGTCGGCACTTAACTGACTGAGACACCCAGGAGACCCTCTATTGTTTTAACTGTACTGATCTTTTCTCTCTTTGGTTGGGTTTATCCCTGGGTATTTTATGGTTTTCAGCGCAGTTATAAATGACATTAATTCCTTGATTTCTCTTTCTGTTGATTCATTACTGGTGTATAGAAATGCAATCAACTTCTGTATATTGATTTTATATTCTGAGACTTTCCTGAATTCCTGTATCATTTCTAGAAGTTTTTTGGTGGAGTTGTTTGGATTTTCCACAGAGAGTATCGTGTCTGTGAGCAGGGAAAGATTGACTCCTCCTTGCCAACTTGGACACCTTGTATTCTTTTTGAGGTCTGATTGCTAAGGCTAGGACTTCCAACAGTATGGTGAATAACAGTGCTGAGAGTGGACATCCCTGTCGTGTTCCTGACGCTAGGGGGAAAGTTGTCAGTTTTTCGCCATTGAAGATGATATTAGCTGTGGGACTTTCGTATCTGGATATTCTCATGTTGAAGCACGATACTTCTATCCCTCCTTTCATGAGGTTTTTTTTTTTCTTCAGCAAGAAAGGATGCTGCTGCATTTTGTCAAATGTTTATTCTGCATCTATTGAGAGGATCATGTGGTTGTTATCCTTTCTTTTATCAATGTGATGTATCACATCAGTTGATTTGCAGATATTGAATCTATTGTGCATCCCAGGAATAAAATCCACCTTGTTGTGCTGAACAATCCTTTTTATGTATTGTTGGATCCGGTTTGCTACTTTTTGTTGAGAATTTTTGCATCCAGGTTCATCAGGGAAATTGGTCTATAGTTTTCCTTTCTGGTGGTGTCTTTGTCCAGTTTGGACTCAAGGCCATGCTGGCCTCATAGAATGAGTTTGGAAGTGTTCCTTCCATTTCTCTGGCCATGACCTTATCTTGTTCTTTCATTTGGGATGCATTCCTCTTGTCTTGGCATTTTGGTTGAGTATTTGCCTTCTCTGTTACCAAAGCTCATTATGTTACCTGCCTCTGAGATGAATGGCTTTATGAAGAGGAGATCATCTAGTGTCCAAGGCCTGGCACATCAGGGATTGTCTTTGGTGTGTGTTGCATGCACTGTTTTGTGTTCTGGCTGCACTATCCTTCAAGCCAGTTGTATGAGCAATGTATGGTCCTTGGCCAGAATGTGGTGAGACTTATCTAGGTCTGCTCCGATCTGCTTGTTAAATGAGACTTGAAACGATTGCCACTAGAAGTGAAGCATAACTGTCTGGTCAAGAGAGGTGGTCTGGTCATGGGCTTCCACTGGTGTTCTGGGGAATGGGCCAGCTCCATTGGGACTGAGGCAAGCTTCAATGACCTAGGCCAGTCTCGCCAGAACACAGGAAGTTGGGGTTGGTGTAAGCAGCTTAGGCACCCAGTGTGGGGATTGCCTTGTTTCCAGCAAATGGCTCTGTGTTTTTTTGCTGGGGAGGGTGTGTGTGTGCAGAGCAGGGAAATGGCGCCACACAGCTCCTCTGTCCTAGCTCTTTGTCCCCTCATTGTGAACACTGCTTCTCAGGGATGTTCTTCACGATGAGTGTATAATCTCCCCAGTGTGTGCACCAGGCGTTGTACAGATCACTGTTTCAATGCTATCTGCCTGCAATTTGTTGACTGCCTTCTCTTCAGGAGTAGGCCAGTGCCATCATGGCTGTATCCCAGCCAAGACTGCTAACCTTTGAAACGCCACATTCTCGGGGTGCCTGGATGGCTTGGTTAAGTGTCTGACTCTTGATCCTGGCTCAGATCATGACCTCTTGGTTGTGGGATTCTCTCTTTCCCTGTTGTCTTGCCCCTCCCTTGCATGTGCTCTCTTTGTCTCTAACTTGAATAAACTTAAAAAAAAATAGTGGCATGGAATACCTTATTTAGGCAAGACTGCCTCTCTGAGGGGAATGGCAGGGATCTATCAGTTAAATTTCCAGTACTGACTAGGAAATTCTTTGCTGAATGGTTAAAGGTTACATTCCTGCAGGAATGAAATTAGGTTTAGTGACATGTGGCCTTAACGTAAGTAACTCCATGATGGGCCTGTGATTTTTCTTAACATTCCAAACCCAAATTTTTACACATACATTTTTTCATTAAATGTATAGCCCTAAATAATATTTTAGCCATCTACTGCCGGCCCAAAGATCATATCCTGTGAAACTGTGACCATCTCCTAATCATAGGTGAAGATCAACTCTGTGGCTCTAAGATCTTTGTGGCTCTAAGTTACTTTGATCTATGTTACTAAGATCTTTGTGAGTATAGGTTACTGCTGGCCTTTTGAAGTCTTTGACGCAGGGACCCCCAGCCAGGTTGCTGACCCATCACTTAGGCACAGAAGCACCCTTTCCAAGTCACCCCGCCCTAAAGCGTTGTCTTTCCCTCTTGTACTTCTGGGACTTACCCTTTGGCAAGTCACATATCCTCATGCAAACATGTCAAATGTGGACCAGAGAAAGCTGCTTGCCTGTGACTCCCCCTTCATGGTCACATCTTATCCTTCTGAAACCCTTTGAACTCCCTATCGTTCTTCCAGTCTTTGAATATGTCTTTGATTTGGAAATATTTGATTCTCTTGTATTCCTGCTAAAAATACGTGAAAATATTAAAGCAAGGGTTCTTTATACTAAGTGAGCCAGTCACAATGCTTCATCTGGGCGCGTGTATGTTTTTATTTTTGACAATGTTCAGGCATGATGTGACGTACATCCTGTAAAATCTGAGTATCATTCATTATCTAGCATAACCACCTTTATGGAAAGCCATTCAATGACATGCTCGTTCAAGATCAGAAAAACACTTAATTTACATACCACATAATAGAGTGGTGTATACATACATTATCTTAAAATATGTAAAGTAGATGTTTCTATGAAGTGTTTATCATGCATTCAGTTTTCTGTACCATGAATGCTATTATTTAAATTAAACAATAGTAAGAACAACAAGAATAGGTACATGTCCATCGCTAGTAACTAATAATGGAACTAGTTATATAATCTTATGCATTGAAAAACCATGATTACTAATAATCTATTCTTTCATGATGGGTTTCTAGTTACCAAAAAAAATTGGGAACATAATACTGAGTATCCACATACATCAGACTGTTTTCTCACTATTGATGTCATAATGGTTGGTACATGATCACAATCAAGGTATCAAAGAGATATGGTAGTATGAAGTAAAGTTTATATTTGTATTCAGATTGCTTCGGTTTTAACCTCTCCTAGCCCAGACTCATCCCACCTGACAAATTACAGTCATCCTGTCTCCTTAGGCTCCACTTGGCCATGACAATTTTTAGATTTTTCCATATTTTTCATAGTCTGCAAAGTTTTGAGGGTACGTTTGTGGAATGTATTTTGTAGAATGATCCTTGGTTGGGATATGTCTAACGTTTGTTCAAATGCTTAAGCCAGAGTTATTGTGTTTTGGAGCAGAAGATCCAGAGGCATAGTGCCATCCATAATTATCACTTCACATAAAGATTGTTTACTCTGAAGATTGGGGTCTTTTTTGGTTCCATACAAATTTTAGGACTGTTGTCGTTCTGTGAAAACTGCTGTTGGTAATTTGATGGAAATTCCATTAATTCTGTCAATTGCTTTGGGAAGTATAGACATTTTCACTATATTTGTACTTCTGATCCATGAGTACGGAATGTCCTTCCATTTCTTTGTGTCATCTTGAATTTCTTTCATCACTGTTTTATACTTTTCTGAGTATAGGTCGCTCACCACTTTGGTTAGATTTATTCATAGATATCTTATTTTTGGTGTATGACTGTAAATGGGACTGTTTTCTTAATGTCTCTTTCTACTGCTTCCGTATTGTCTACAAATGCAACAGATTTCTGTACAATGATTTTGTATCCTGTGACATTGCTGAATTCATTTATCAGTTCTAGCAGTTATTGGGTGGACTCTTTAGGGTTTTCTATATATAGTGTCATGTAATCTGCAAATCGTTTCGTTTCGTTTGTCTGCTGGCTGTGGCTAGGACTTCCAGTAATTTGTTTACTAAAAGTGGTATGAGTAAACATCCTTGTCTTCTTCCTGACCTTACAGGAAAAGCTCTCAGATGTTCCCCATTAAGGTTGATTATAACTGCAGGGTTTTCATAGTTAACCTTTATGACGTTAATGTATGTTTCCTGTAAACCTACTTTAGGGGGTTACATGCATGAACGGATGTTGTACTTTGTCAAATGTTCCTTTCTGCATGTATTGAAATGACTGTATGCTTCTTTTCTTTTAACGTTTATTAATTTTGAGAGAGACAGAGCGTGAGCAGGGGAGGGGCAGAGAGAGAGGGAGACATAGAATTCGAAGGAGGCTCTTGGATCTGAGCTTTCAGCACAGAGTCTGACGCGGGACATGAACTCAGGAATCATGAAGTCATGACCCGAGCTGATTTCAGACTGTTAAAGGATGAGCCACCCAGATGCCCCGATCATCTGGTTCTTATCCTTTCTCCTGTTGATGTATTGTATCACATTGATTGATTTGCGAATATTGAACCACCTTTGTAGCTTGGGAATAAATCCCACTTAATTGTGGGATATATTTACAGTTGTTATATCTTCTTTTTGGATTGTACCATTTACTGTTATAGACTGTCCTCCTCTGTCTCTTGTTATGTACTTTTTTTAAGTGTATTTTTTTCTGATACAAGTATGGTTACTCCAGCTTTCTTTTGACATTCATTTGTGTGATGTTTCTCTATCCTCACTATCATTCTTGAGGTGTAAAGTGGGTCACTTGTAGGCATGCTGAATCTGTTTTGTTTTTTCATCCATTCTTACTCCCTACCTCTCTAGATTGGAGCATTCACTCCATTTCCCTCAAAATTGATTGATATGTATATGTATTGCCATTTTATTGCCTGTTTTGTTGTAGTTTCTAATAATGATTTTCTCTGATCCTTTCTTGCCTTTCTTTCATGTATTGCTTATTTTCTTTAGTGATATATTTTGATTTCTTTATCTCTATTCTTAGCATATTTATGACTGGTTTTAGGATATGGCTACTGTTAGGTGTTTATATAACCTCTTCTGCATTTAGCAGTTTGTATTAAGTTGATGGTCATTTACCTTTGAACCCATTACTTTCTCCTCCCTAGGTTTTTGGTAGATGTTATTATAGTTCAAATCCATTTCTCTGATTTCTTTAATAGATTTTTTTTCCAGAAATGTTCATTTTTTACTTGAATTGTGTCTTTTACCTCTATACTGTCACTGTTGGTCTCTCCTTTCCATTCAAAGAATCCCTCTTAATATTTCTTGCAGGACTGGTTTAGTGGTACAAACTCCTTTAGTTTTTGTTTGGGAAAGTCTGTGTCTCCTTCATCCTGAAAGATAGCCTTGCTGAATAGAGTATTCTTGGCCGCTGATTTTTCCATTCAGCACTTTGAATATGTGATGTCACTCACTTCTGGCTTGCCAAGTTTCTGTTCAGAAATATGTAGCTAGCCTCATGGGTCTTCCCTTGTAAGTTAAGGACTGTTTTGCTGCTTTTACGAGTTTTTCTTTATTCTCACCCTAATTTGTAAGTTTGTTTACAGTAGGTTTGTGTGTTGGCCTTATTTGTTGATTTTGATGGGAATTCTCTAGTCTCCTGGATGTGGATGTTTGTGTCCCTCCCCCAATTAGGGATGTTTTCAGCTATTATTTCCTCAAATACATTTTCTTCCCCATTCTCTTTTCCTTCTGGACTCCTACAACATGAATACTATTATCTTTCCTGTAGTCACTGAGTTCCCTTAGTCTCATCTCACGTTGCAGAATTCTGTTCTCTCTCTTTGGTTTAGTGTGCTTAATATCTATCACTCAGTCTTCGAGGTCACTAGTTTGTTCGGCTGCTTCTTCCATCCCTCTGTTCATTCCAGCAAGCATGTTTCTCCTTTATTGTGTCCTCAGTGTCTGTGTTATATCTTATCTCTATGTCAGGGGTCTCACTCTTCTACTCATTTCTCAACTCCAATCATTGTGATAATTCCTTGAAATTCTGTATCAGGTATGTTACTTATATCTCTTTGGCTTAGATCTCTGGCTGTGGCTTTGGGTAGGTTTTCATTGTAGATAAACATCTCTGTGTGTCCATTTTGTTTGTCTCTCTGGCTCTATTTCTCTGTGTTAAGAAAGTCAGCTGTGCCTTCTGATCTTGAAATTAATGCCATTATGAAAAAGAGGTCCTGGAGTCCTCAGCAGTGCATGTCTCCATTTATAGGCCCTGGACCTTCAGGAGGATATCGTATGGGTATTGCTCACTCCCTGCTGTTGTGTCTGGGTTACTTTTCCTTTCAGTGCAGCAAGGGTCCGCACTGATTGCATGCCTGTTGTGGTCTGTGCTTGCTCTCAGTGGTGTCAGTGGGACCCAGGCAGGCCAGCTGAGTCAAGAATCAAGAATCAGAATGAATACATGTGTCTCCTGTGGCCTGGGCATTGTGTAAAATGCCATGTTTACATTGCCTCTCTACACACACAGGGACCTGGCTATCACTCATCCTCCTGGATCACCCAGTGCTGGGTCAGCTGACCTCCAAAGCACCAGGATCTAAACTCAAGGGAATTCAGCCCCTCTGGGTTTTAATGCCAAATGTTATGGAGATTAGTCTTCCCTGTGTCAGCCCCTTGGTGCGAGGGTTCACTTTCTCTGCTCCTTCTGCAGGCAGCCAGCCTCCAACTTTCTGACCTTCCTAACCTTCCTGATGCAGCTTCTATTTAGGTGTGGAGTTTGTTGTGCCAGTCTTGGATCCCTCTCTGGTTCATGGACTTGGATGTGGAAGTTATGTAGTTGAAAACATGGGACAGCGTGAGCTCAGGGTCTGCTTAGTCTGCTATTATTAATTTTTTAAGTGTCTTATTATTTTGGATTTTTGAGACATGGGCAGACAGACTCATCTCACCCATGCACTTCAGGATTTGAAAGGAACGTTCCCACATTTGCTTCTAGTATTTTGTGCTTTGAAACTCTCTTTAATGAGGTATAATTTACATATAACAAAGAGCCTCAAATTAAAGGGTATAATTTGATGAGACTTGTTCTCATGGATACAGCACCATGAAGTCATATGGTTGCTCTCTAAACCTTAATCATGATCCCTTTGTGTCTAGCGCTAATGTTGCTTTTGGAGTAAGGACTTTTTTTTTTTTTTTACGTTTTCAGATATTGCCCAGGTGTCTGAAGGCCTGCACTAGGGTACCTACCTTCTTTTCTGATAGACTTTATTTCCGAAAGTATTGCAGTCATTCTACCTTTGGACTTTATCCTGCGTTGTATCTTTCAGTCTGTTCACTTAATTTTGTTGGAGTACTTTAATGCTGAGGGATGCATAATTGGATTGATTTTCACTAAATGGTACGAGCTGCAGTTCCAATCATGACAGAAAGCACGTGCTTCCTGTGTTAGGTACTCAAGAGCAAGGCAGATACCCTGGGCACTTGAGCTGAGTATGTCACTCTGTGTTTTTGCCAGCCCTCTTCCCTTCCCTGGGAGACAAGGGTCTCGTTTTGGTCACACAGAAATGTAGGTGAAGTCAGCAGAGAAGGGTCCCTTCTCTTCCGTTTGTCTCTCAAACTCCCTGTCACACTACCTTCTGCCTGTCCCTTTCCCTGACTCAATCCCCCAGGCCCACTGCTCCACTCCAGCCATGATCAGGGTGTCCTCCAGCTGCTGTCCTCTGCTCTGGCCATCGCTCAGTGAGGAAACTGCAGGATGATTATGTAGTCCATGGGTCTGATCAAGAAATCTCTGCTCCTCAGAGTCCTCCTACACGTGGTGCTGTCTGTGGAGACCTGGCATCCTGGGTTAGGGTCTGACCCTCACTCCTCTCTACAGTCACTGCTGGTCCCTCATCCTTCTCCACCATTAGAACTCAGCCATTTCCTAAGGACAGATACCTGTCTGTCTGACCCCAAGGCACCATGGAGTCAGGGAATATTTCCAAAATAATTGAGCATAAGCACCCCATCAATCTAGATATAGGAAGTTCCCATCACCCCGGAAAACTCCCTCAGGCTCCCCTGCAGAAAGGGTGATCTTGCTTCTATCCTCCATCACCACCATTTCTGGCACTTTGTTACCTGTGTGTACAGGAACCCCACTGTGTGCACTCAATGGGGAGCGAGAGTAGATGGCCCTAGAAGCAGACGCTGACACAGAGACAAAACGATGAAAGGTAGATTAGGGGACAGTAGGAAGGACAAAGTGGAGGGGACAGGATGGGCAGGGAAAGCATTCAGGTAGATCTGACACCTTCTTAAAATGTATATATAATCACCATAGTCTGTCACCGTGCACAGTCCTCTTCAAATTTCAAAAGAGTTGTCCTATAAGGCAAAGAGATTTTTGGTTTATTTCCCCTGTGATCTTATGTTTTCCTACATGCATTCTGTCTTCTGTAGTTTATCTGTGGCTGTGGCCTCAGATGAACACTTTAGTGTGTGGCTGCATCTGTGAGATGATGTGTAATAGAAAATGATTGTCTTCAGATCTAGGTCTCTGAATGTACACATTCTCATAATTATCTTTTCTTTCATTGTGTGGCAGGGCCCGAATTCTAATAGAAAAACGAGGGACATTGTCTTATTTTTTAAAACAGTGATTCCCACTGCCTGGGCTGAGTTGTTAACAGTCTTAGTTTAATGAACTCCCGTGACCATCTTTTTTGGAGGATCATTGTGTGGAGATATCTTAATGGAAACTGTGAGAAGCGTGAGGGGACACTTCCCAGAGATTTTGCAGACGCTTTATGCACTGAATGTCTTCTTTTTCTCTTGTTCTTAGAAACAAATATTACCCCTGTTTTCACAGATAACACAGCTGAGGCTCTGTGTAGGTCCCACTGAGAACTGGTATTAGGGCTGAGACAGCAGGAACACAGGCAAAGCGTCATAATATTGTGAGAGAAGTTTGAGGAGATGCAAAGCTGTAGTCAGGGTGATGACAGGGGTCCAGCAGTGGTGGCATCTGGCCAGCCCTGAATTGTAGGATGACTCAGCTGATCTAGACCCTGTCTCCACTTTTAGTCTCTTGAGGGATATGAACTTGGGCATACAGCATTTTCATAAGACCAAGTTAAATACCCCATATATCCAGGGCTCTTTTCCCCCCACAAATATCCAGAACCTTCAGGAAAATCCAGGGAGACGAGAATCTTTTTAGGTGATTACCTGCGTGCACTTTGGCAACACACTGACATTTTGGAGATGAACGCTGCATTGTGCACTGAGAGCGATCCCACATAGCAGTTCCGTATGGACCTCACACTCCCTGCTCAGGCTGTGGCCGGAATGACCTCCAACTGCATCTCCCTGACCCCAACACCCTCCCCTCTGCACCTCCTCAAACTCTGCTTACTGTGCTCAACTTCCCTTCTATTCCTGTATGATTCAAGGCTCCCCCGGTTTTGCCCTGGATCCTCACTGGTGTTTCCATGTTGGTGATCACAAGGTCTGCATCGTTTAATGAATGTCCCTCTGTCACACAGGACACCTGGTGCTCTAAAAGTTAGGGGTGCACCTCATTCATTACAGAACCCAACACATTGTGTCTCCAACATACGCACCAGTACTGGTGATACGTCTGCTTTTGTGTAAAAACTCCTCTTTCATTTGACAAGAGAAACGTATAGCTCACTGTATTACAGGGACATGCCACTGCCCATTGTATGTATGGCCTGAGAAACTTGAGATATGCTACAGTGTCCTCAGGCAGTTTGTAGTTGGATTGCCAAGACTCACAACTGTCTCTACATCATTCCCACAAAGTCAATCATGAAGAAGATGAATATACTTTACCAGCCACTCAGCCAGTTCAGGTCATCTTAACAAATAGAGTAGGTGGAGGAGGGGGATGTGGCCTATAGCCCATGACTGGTGGTGAAGGGTGGTCCGCGGGGCACAGCCTGCAAGGCAATCCTGGGAAAGGACCAGGACTCTTGCATACAAAATAGCCTGGGGAAAAGAAATGAGAGGTATGTTCATAGGACAGAACAGAGCACCAACACCAGCAAAAAGCAGAAACCCAAAGCAGCTGTGCTCATATCCTACTAGCTTCCCCACCACCAGGTTCCAAGAGGGCAACATCAGCACCAAAATCTCTACCCATACTTTGGGTTCCACTTACAGCTTTGAGGTGAGGAATGGATGTGATTGGGATAAACTAGTGTCCCCACGTGTCTGGAAACGTAGAAACAGCAAGGGCCCCTTTCCTAGAAGATTTATAGGCTGAATACTAAATTAACAAAGTAGCATATTCCAGATAGGAAGGCAACTATGTCCAGGATCACACTCCACCCTTCATCCCGTCCACCACAGAGGCTGTTTATTGTGTATGTGAAGAACTACAGAATGAGAAGGAATGACAATACCAGTGTCCACACATGGAATCATAGTCCTCGTGGCTCAAAGCTCTGCCTCTAAGCCCCTGCCTGTGCCCAATCTACTTCTGTCCCGACAATGGGGTCTCCTCCTCTCTGGAAGTGCTATCCATGGGCACAGAGACACATGGGGAGATGGGGATCCTGAGGGCCTGCAGAGGACCTGGGAAAGTGGGCTCTTAGAGAAACAGGTAACCTATACATGTTAGTTGGGTTCAACTAATTTATTTTACTTCAGAGGTACTTCTCAGCTTAAGTGCAGTACACTTTGCAGGGTAATTGTGTTCTATGGAAAAATGAGCTGAAATTCTAAAAGACAAAATTAACACAAATGCACTTTGATGTCTGGTGTAAGTTTCCATGTTTTAGCTGTACCTGTGACACAGGACACGAGAGAACGTGCTCATGTGAACACAAGTGAAGGACACCGTGGGCACTTGCCACACAGGTACTTTTGGATTTTTTCTCTTCACAACTTAAGTTTCAGTGCATGTTTTCTATGACAAACATGCCACCTCTTATAGTTCAGAGTGTTTGTGCCCAGGGCACACCTGAAGGGATTCTGGACAGCATGTTTACCAAAATGCTGATGGGTATGAAATTTATTTACTTTGTCTAAGACCATTCTAAAGGACACATACAAAAATGTAAGTTGGAGTGAAGGCAGTTCGCATTTTCTTTTTTTTTTTTTATTAAAAAAAATTTTTTTTTCAATGTTTATTTATTTTTGGGACAGAGAGAGACAGAGCATGAACGGGGGAGGGGCAGAGAGAGAGGGACACACAGAATCAGAAACAGGCTCCAGGCTCTGAGCCATCAGCCCAGAGCCTGATGCAGGGCTCGAACTCCCAGACCGCGAGATCGTGACCTGGCTGAAGTCGGACGCTTAACCGACTGTGCCACCCAGGCGCCCCACGCATTTTCAAATTGTAAGGATACCCACAGATTTTTCTGAGCACGTTAAAATCCTCAATAGAAGGAAACAGGAGAGGAAGACACAGCAAGAGCAATGATTCCACATTGAGGAGATCCACAAAGAATGAGGCAAGGTAGGAGACTTCCAAGTGGAGTGTGGTGTCATCCTCCTTGATTTATTCCAGGAACACATTAGAAAAGCCCTATGGTCCCCACCTTTAGGCACACTTAGCTGCTCAAGTTACCACAAACAGATGCCAGCTGGGAAACAGGGAAGCCCGTAGACTCGGCAGTAAAGGTTTTGCATTTGGGGGGGAAAAAAAACAGCAGACAGACCATACGACACACAAACCAGAGACAATGGCAGGAGAGTGTCCTGTACAGAAAGATGTGGCTGTCCGTAAAGACTTAGAACTGAAAATGGCCACAGCATTTACTTTGTGCTTCTTGGCAGTTTTGGCAGAGCCAGTGTCGATGTCACTCTTGGTTGTGATACCTACTTCTGGACCTGCAAAAAGCCCCAGAAGGGATGCAGGTTTATTCTGATTTGAGTAGACTGTTGGGAGGTCAAAAACAAAACAAAAAACCCTCCCCTCATACTTCCGACAACTTAAAGTCTTTGTCCCAGTGAGATCCCAAATTACATGCACAGGGTGTCCCACATGCCTCTGGTGATACCCAAAAAGAACTTGAAGAACCATCCCTTATAACTTGATGAAGACTCCTAAAAGCCCTGACTCAGATGTATTCATCACTCATCGAACAACTATGGATGGCTGGGGGCACAACTAGATGGACATACATTACATTGTGCCTCATGCCTCACAGATCCCAGCACGTGGACTGTGTACAGGGCATTTCTGCTGAAGCGCTATGTCTGATTTTCTGCATACGGCCCCATTCCTTCTCTATAAGAGACGCCTGTACCAACCCATGGTGGGGGAAAAGACGAAGATGAGATCCTGAGCAACTTGAGGATTATGGTAATGGCAGCAGACACATTCCCCTTGCATCACAATGGTCTGTGGTACCGCCTCTGCACCTTGGCCCAGGACCTAACAGCAACAAAATAAGGTGAGTGTGTTTTACAAGTCAACTCCTAGTGCTCAGATCATCTTACCAAGTGTTGCAGGTGGAGGGGTTCCGGGTGGCCTCAGGGCCACTAAGGTTCAGGAGGTGGACGTGCCTAATAGTCCACGGGGGTGGGGCGTCTCCAGGGTAGGGCATGCAGAATCGTCCAGTTAACGGAGGAGGTCCCCAGGATCCAGACTGCCCTGCAGAACAGAAGTGACAGCTACATCCATATGCCAGACAAGAGAACCAATACCAAAAGCAGCTGTAACCCAGAGAAGAGTGTGTCAGCACCTGCCACCTTCTCTGCCACCAGGATCCAAGAGAGTAGCATCAGTACCTGAAAACTCTGTCCCTGCCACTGGATAGCACCTACAGCTTGGGGTAGTAGATGCAAGAGGTTAACCTACTGCCACCACACATCACTGCCCACGTCTGTGGAAGAAAATGGCAACGGTCCTGTCCTAACGGGTTCACAGAAGTAATTACAGATTAATGAAGTAGCATTCTCCAGACAGGCAGCCATCGATGTCCAGGTTCACCCTGCATCCCTCCTCTACGCCAACTCCAGATGCTCTGCTTTTGCTATATTAAGAACACAAAAAAATGAGTGGGAATAAATGGCTCATATTCTGCTCATGGAATCACAGCTACTCCTGGCAACATATTCTGCAGCCGGACCCTCACTGTGCCTCCTCTGCTCCTCTCCCTGAGAAAGGAGTCTGCCCTCTTGAAGTGTTGTCAAAGGCCTCGGAGACCTCTGGGCAGTGGAGGATGCCTGGAATCTTGCAGGGGAAGGAGAGTCTTCTGTGAAGAACGAGTTACTTGTGGTGAATGTCTACAAAGCTCAAATGTGTTCATCTTAATTCATAGGGAATTCTGACTTTAAGCATACTACAAGACACAGAGTCATTATGTGCAATGGAAAAAGGGAGAAATTCACATAACAGATTTCATGCAAGTGTTTTGGTATAAAACTGGTATGTGTCATGAGACTATATCAGCTCTAACAGTGACTGGGGACACAACCAGAAACTGCTCCCAGAAACACAATTGAAGGACACAGTGTTCAACTTGTTTTTACCTAAGGTATAGCTGGAGGATTCCAGACAAGTCATTTACCGACAAAGACGGTAAGGTGATGAGTGATGATACTGGCTTTCTCTATGACCACTCTAAATGGCACAGGGCACATAATAGAAAGTTGGAGTCATGATGTCGTTTCTAACAGGTTCATCTCCTAGTCAGAATCAAGAAAGGAAGACACAGCAGCCACACTGTTCCCACAGAGGTGAGGTCTGGAAGGGATCACCCAGGCCGGGAGACATCTGTTTGGAGTGTGCAGTCATCCTCCTCTCATTATTTCCTGAAACTCACGGAAAAACCTTAAGGTACTCAGTCTCTAAGCGCTTTTGGCTTCTAAACTTACCACAGAAAGCTGGCAGACTAAAAATTGAGAAGCCTGTGGGCTCCTGGGTTATGAGTGTGCATTTGGAAAAGAAAGAACAAACAGACATAGCACACAACATGCAAAACGAGACAAGGCCGGGAGAGCATACTGTACATAAAGATGAGGGTTTCCCAAAAGAGTTACAACTGAGAATGGCCCCGGCATTTACCTTACCCTTGTCTGCATTCTTGGTACAGTCAGAGCCGCTGTAACCCACAGAGGTTTCAGCAGTTTCTCGATTTACTAAAGACCCTAGAAGGGACAGAGGTTTATTCTGCTTTTAGAGGACTGTGCGGAATGAAAACAATCCCTCAACTCATTCCTCAAATATCTTAAACTTTTCCCTACAGTCAGGTCCCTCAGCAGAGGCAGAGGGTATCCCAAATGCCTCAGGTGACCCCCAAGGTTAAGGGGGAGAACCGTCCCCTCACCTTGATAAAGACCTCACGGTGCCCTAGTTCATGTTGTTTCATCATTAATCACATAACTGTGGACAGGTCAGGCGCAACTAGAAATTTAGAATTCACCAGTAAAACAGTTTTCTCAGTATACATCATGGGAAATCACGATTTCATTGCAGATCAGGAATTAGTCTGAGGATGCTTGAATTCAGCATCCGACTCTTAATTTTGGCTCAGGTCACGATCTCACAACTTGTGAATTCAAGATCAGCGTTGGGTTCCTCACTGACCGTGTGATGCCTGCTTGGCATTCTGTCTATGCGTCTCTCAAAATAAATAAACTTAACAAAAAAGAATAACATTGAGAACACTGGTTTGGTGTATAGCCTCAATGAGTCCTCAAGAAGGGTGCATTTCTTCAGGCAAATTGTTCAATCTCCCAGCTTATCTACAAGCTGCCTTCCACATGAGAGCAGTTAGTATATAAGGAAAGACTAATTTGACACTATTGAGAAAAGGAAAACTGTCAGAAGTTAGCAGTGAAGCTGCAGAGTTGCACTGATACCATCAGAGGACTAAGCTAAGCTTTATGGAACTTGAGTGGACGGATGTAGGGCTACAGTTCCCAAAACAAACCAAAAGAAAGACTTTTCAAACTAGTGAATAAATGACCTTCTCCTCAAATAAACTAAAGTCTTCACATTGTATCCGGGTGGGAAGAAAGTTTCCAGGCTCTTCAGACAGGGGGATGCTAGAGGAGGTGGGAGGGTCACCGTCAGAGGAGGGGCATGAGCTCCACCAGTCACAGGGACAAGTGCCTCACTGTCTGTGGCACCAGAGGACAACACCCTTCTGTCACCCCTTCAGACCACCTGCCGTCCTTAGTGCGTGTGATTCTTTCCAGACCACACGATGATCACACACAGGAACAGGCTGCACAGCAGAAATTGGACTGCGGCACATCACAACGTGCTCCTTACCTCTCCTTGGAGGGTTCTTGCGGTGATTGGTTTCTGCCTCGTGTATCCCTCAGGCAGCCTCTTTGCTTCCATCCCGTCCAGTCTTGGATACAGAAAAATAATGGACTTCTATAAGAGTTGCAACACCACGTCGTCTACTAGACAAGTAAGAGTGCAGGCGTCATCCCTGGAAACACCCATAAAAACGCAAGTCAAATGACCACACCTGTATTTCAAGTAAGCGACCTCCCTGCTCTGCTCCGCCATCTCCCTGTCCCAGATCTGAGTCTTGATCTGGGGGAGAAAAAACACATCCACCTTCAGTCGGAAGGTGGTGCCAGACTGTGCACCAAAGAAAGAGGAGGAAACAAGAAAACACTTACCAGGTTGTCCTGAGCATTCTTCTCATGAACTGCAAGCGGAAAAAGCCAACAATGAAAAGCCTGTGGTGAGGGATTCCAAGGGCCACTACACTCACCTGCGTGAGGTGCTAAGGGTTCAGTATGTCAGGCAGAACTCAGGTTACCTGGTATCTAAAGGTGAGCTCTGCCTGCTGCAGCTGTTCCCGTGTTTGTTCAATTTGTGGCCTGTGAGTTACAATTGCTCTTGTCAGATAAGGCCCAATATTGGGTATGATTTTAAATAAGCTGCCCACGATCCCAACAACCTCATATCTGTCCCCTGATACAATTTATTCTTACACATGAAACACTTTGCCCGTGATTATCAATGTACAGTAGGATCAAAGCTATTGTTACATCCTTTCCTTACTCATTATCCCATGCCTGTAGGGTTCAGAGTTCATGGAATTCCTTCCCATTTTCAATCTTTCTCTAATTCATCATGTGACAAGTGTCTTTTATCATAAAGATCTATTCTTTTATAACTTTTATCCTCACCATGTTTCCCAGGGTTGCAAAGACAAGGGCCATGAAATGGCACTACCACGTTGATGGGTATGATTCATTGTACGACACACTGCTTTCCTACAGATGATGACACTTGACACCACCCCCGAGGAATGTTAGCATGGACAAAGTTTCCACACAGTCTGCTCACTACTTGAGATCTTCAAATGTTTAGAACCTTAATTATTTTATTCTTTCTAAAACTTACCTTTTTTATCTGTTAATACTCTACGAGCCCCGTGTCAGGCTCTGTGCTGACAGGTCAGAGCCTGGAGCCTGTTTCAGATTCTGTTACATCTCTCTCTATCCCTCCCCCACTCATGCATGTGCTCTCTCTGTCTCAAAAATAAACAAACATTAGGGAAAAAAAAGAAAATAGCTACAGAAGAAATAAACAAGTACAAGTGAGTTCAGCTAGTAATTACCAGGAGCTCATGAAACGGCTGTTATTTTTGATTTTTAATCTTTTTGAAAAGTTTAAAGTCACATATGCAAACTCCCGGACTGTGAAATTATGACCTGAGCTGAAGTTGGATGCTTAAACGACTGAGCCACCCAGGCGCCCCTTCTGTAGCTATTTTCAAATTTTACCTGCAGCTGCTAGCTGATTCTTCTTTGCCGCCAGTTCACAGTGTCATTTTCAGCTTCCTAAGATGGGAAAGATACATACACAGTCAGGAACAAGGTCCAGAGGTTCTCCCTTTTTACCTCCCAGCACTCTTGAAGGCCTATGCAAATATCCCTTCCCCCACTTCTCCCATAAATGCACAGACTGACAACCGAATCAGAGAAATTAAGTGAACACTCCATTTAAGTTCAAGAAAATTCAACTTCTGTCTGCTGCCACGTCTCTACTATTGGAACTGTCTTTCTAGTTCTCGTTTCCTCTCCTTTATCATAAAGTCATCAAATAACATTGTACTTTGTGCCTTCCCAGAGTTGGTCTTTTGTTTGATATGGCAAAGACCCATTTCATCAGTGAGTGAAAAACCGTATCTGACCAACTGTACCCATTGGTATGAATCAAGGGATCATCACTAGTCTTACACCTCCATGGGGAGCCCTGATTCTCAGTCCAAAAGTTGTACCATGACACAGGCAATCACCTGAAAGACGACCTTCCAGAATATGGTTTCACTAACATTGCAGCTCACTCCCAGACATTGCTAGCGTTCAGGACTGCAACCCCTGCCTCCATCTTCAAAAGGCCATTCTTAGAACAACCTCATCTCCTGACGTACAACCTGATATGAACTGTCAAACAGTCTGGGTTTACTTCCAGGAAAGAGATTTCAGGTGGAAAACTCTCAACTTCATGGAGCCAAATCTACTTTAACAAGACTCATTCCATTGATAGTGAAGGCAGCAGAAGGCAATGCTTGGCAAGGCTGGGTTGCTGTGTTGCCCTCAGACCATTTTCTTTGTGGTGTTGACTGAGATGGTTTCAACTTGACACTTGATGTCCTCAAGAATCATACGCAAAATTGAAAATCTCTTAGCAAATGACACAAAAGCACTAGACAGAGAAAGGCACATGCATTTCCTTCTGGTCTCTCAGGCAGTCCTTGGGCAAATGCTTGCTGGAGTGGTTGTAATGTAGTGGCTCTGTTGTAAGGGGTTGAAGATAGAGAGGTGGTCAGGTTGCTGTACCCACTCACAGAAAGAGCTTACGAGTTAACAAAAACAAGATGCCAGTGAGAGCAAGCCCTAACCTCAGCTGTGGGAAGGACGAACATAAAGGTGAGTCTCCAGGGAAGAGAAGACTTCACTTTCCAACACGAGTGAGGGACTCTAAAGTCCCCCATCTCCTCCTGAGAACAAAAGGAAATACTGTACAAAGGAGGAAACATGGGACTGAATGCACCAAGTATCTGACAACCCCACAAAGACACACAAGACCAAGATGGAGAAGAAGGAAGCCCAGGACAAAGCCAGCCTGGCAGTTGGACCCAAACTCCCTAGGACTCATCGTTGATGTGGGGTGCATACATTTGAATGGCAAAGAAGCTGAACAACTTTATGGGCACAGACTTAGAAGTAAACAAGTGTAGTTCAGGGGAGGCCAGCAAAGATGATCCCTAGTGAAGCTGCAGGCTTTGGCCAAGACTCAGAAAAGTTACACTTGAAAAATCAGGGGACAGGAAACAACTTGACGTTCTTAGGGATTGGGCCTGCAGTGAGCAATCTCACTGGCATAATGGATGCAGGGATCCAGTACTGCTGGTACCCCTACCCACTTTCCAGAAAGCAACTTCAATTGTTTCTGCAGCAAGAGAATTCATTTTTTTCCCCACACATTTTTGACCCATGTCTGGTCCTGAACAAAAATGACCTAATTGCTGGGTGACAAAACAGTGTGATGCGATTGAAATCTATAGGACAGTGTAGATGGATCCAGAGTGAATCCAGGTATTAACGTTATTAATGATGGTACCTTCCCTCTGCCGCCCCCAAAACATGACACAATGTGTGGCAAGTACTTAGGAGAAAGGAAAATGCAGGTTACGTTACAAAAAGCAAGGTAGGAAGGGAAGGTCCAAGTCTACTGAATGCATTGGGCAAAAATACTCTGGACCCAGTTCCAAAAGAAATACAATTATCTCTACTGGCTGCCCTGTTCTCCCATACAATACGGTCCTTGTGACAGTTCTCACATGAACATCTTACTTTTCTAAATTTTTTTAACGTTTATTCATTTTTTGATAGAGACAGAGTGAGAGTTGGGTAGGGCCAGAGGAATATATAGAATCCAAAGCAAGCTCCAGGCTCTGAACTGTCAACACAGAGCCTGACATGGGGCTTGAACTTATGGACTGTGAGATCATGACCTGAGCCGAATTTGGACGCTCAACCGACTGAGCCACCCAAGCGCCCCCATCTTACTTTTTTTGTAGGCACTTTTCTTTGTTCATAGAATTCTTCCAGGTTATGTGCTTTCTCTTTCAGCTGTTTGACTTTTGCTTCCTTTGTGGCTTTCACAGACCTCAGTGCATTACACTTGTCTTCCAGGGCGTTTTTATTTTCTGGAAAAAAAAAAAGGTGTTTGCTTGATAAACATGCACATGACCTGAGTCTTGATTTTGGTGAGACACAAAAAGTGCAAGAACCATGAAGGCATGAAAGTATTCTTTCCCTTACCAATGCAAAGTCATTGCCATCATATGGGGATTTCTCCCCAACAGAAAATATAACTTCTAGTTGACAGTTATTGGACCTCAAGGCTCTTAGCTCTACATCCTCAAATTCAACATTGGCACCTTGTGGTTAAGACAGATATGAGGAAAGACTTTCACGGAAAACTGATCACACAACAATTTGTACCTCACACAGCAAGATCGTGCATTGCAATCAACAAACACTAGAGGCATGAATATAACTAGAAGACAAAGATGATGGAAAATAGTTCATGTCTAACAACTCATGGCTTTCTTAGTGGTGTATGTATGTATGTATGTATGTATGCCTGTTTATCCCCCATTCACGTTGAAAATTTACTATTCAGCATTCAGAGAGAAAGAGACTATTGAGCACCTGGGTGGCTCAGTCAGTTGAGCATCAGATTCTTGATTTTGTGTCAGGTCACGATTGTAGGATCATGAGATCCAGACCTGTGTTGGGCTCCACACTGAGAGTGAATCCTGCTTAAGATTCTCTCTCTTTCCCTCTCCCCCACTTGCATGCCCCCTCACTAAAATTAAAAAAAATCATAAAGCATAATTTAAACATATTTTTTAAAGGGAAAGGATTATACACTTTGGCTATCACCCTTTCTCTCTCAACTATATTTGGGTATTTTCTACATATCTTGGAGGGCAGAGTTGAATGATGTGATAATTACTGAGTTGTGAAAATAAAAGATAACTCCTAGTCCTTGAAATAGCAAATCTCATCTTGGCGGTCCTAGTAAAATTCCAGCTCATTGGTCAGAAAGAGTTTTGGCTCCCAGAGGCCCGCTGTCTACTGTGGTAAATGGCAGGCAAATATGCTGTGCTCACTTCACCCAATGAACAAAAACCCTCCAAAGCCAAATTACGGTAAAACTCAGCAGCCAACTCTTAACTACTTCCTGATTCTTCACATTTCTTTCTCTCTCTCTGAGTTTGCAAGGTAGCAAGTGCACTTTGAACGGTGTCATTTAAAATGTCACTAAAGTGGGTGCCTGCGAGGCTCATTCAGTTAAGCATCTGACTTCAGCTCTGGTCGTCATCTCATGGTTTGTGAGTTTGAGCCCTGTGTCGGACTCTGTGCTGACAGCTCAGAGCCTGAGGCCTGCTTTGGATTCTGTGTCTCCCTCTCTCTCTGCCCGTCTCTCTCTCTCTAAAATAAATAAACATAAATAATTTTATGTTTACTTGTACTCAACACATACAAAAAGATAGAGATCATACCGTGCACAGTTTCAGACCCCAATGCTATGAAACTCTAAATCAACCACAAGAAAAAATTTGGAAAGATAACAAATACTTGTAGACTGAAGAACATCCTATGGAACAATGAATAGTGGAATGCAAGCTGCTGCAGCCACTCTGGAAAACAGTACGGAGGCTCCTCAAAAAGCTAAAAAGAGAACTATCCTACGACACAGCAATTGCAATACAAGGCATTTATCTAAGGGATACAGGTGTGCTGTTTTGAAGGGACACATGCACCCCCATGATTATAGCACCACGATCAACAATAGCCAAAGTATGGAAAAAGCCCAAATGTCCATTGATGGGTGAATGGATAAAGAAGATGTGGTGTGTGTGTGTGTGTGTGTGTGTGTGTGTGTGTGATGGAGTATTACTCAGCAATCAAAAAGAATGAAATCTTGCCATTTGTAACTACATGGTTGGAACTAGAGGGTATTCTGCTAAGTGAAATTAGTAGTCAGAGAAAGACAAATATCATATGACTTTACTCATAGGAGGTCTTTGAGACACAAAACAGATGAACATATAATGGAAGGGAAACAAAAATAAAAACAGGGAGGTGTACAAAAGAAGAGCACACATAAATATGGAGAACCAACATGGGGTTACTGGAGGGGTTGTGGGGGGGATGGACTAAATGGGTAAGGGGCACTAAGGAATCTACTCATGAAATAACTGTTGCACTATACGGTAACTAATTTGGATGTAAATTGTAAATAATAAAAACTAAAATTAAAAAAAAAAGAATGAATGGGTGAACCAAGAAGTTAAAGGGAAAATTAAAAAGTACATGGAAGCCAATAAAACTGATAACACCACAGTCCAAAACCTCTGGGATGCAACAAAGGTAGTCATAAGAGGAAGTTTAACAATCCAGGCCTTCCTAAAGAGGGAAGAAAAGTCTCAGATACACAACGTAAGCTTATACCTTAAAGTAATGGAAAAAAGATCATCAAATAAAATCCAAATCCAGCAGAAGACAAGAAATGATAAAGATTACAGCAAAAATCAATGCTTTCAAAACTGAAAACAAAAACAAAAACAAACAACAACCCCCCCCCCCACACACACAAACAGTAGAAGAGATCAATGTAACCAGAAGCTAGTTCTTTGAAATAATTAATAAAATTGATAAACCACCAGCCAGTTGGATCAAAAAGAATAAAGAAAGGACCCAAATAAATAAAATCAAGAATGAAAGAGGAGAGATCACAACAAACACAGGAGAAATACAAACAAGAATAAGAGAATATTATCAGCAATTATATACCAAATAAAATGGACAATCTGGAAGAAATGGACAAATTCCTAGAAATACACAAACTATGAAAACTGAAAGAGGAAGAAATAGAAAATTTGAACAGACCCATAACCAGTAAAGAATTGAATTAGTAATCAAAAATCTCCAAAAAAAACAAGAGCCCAGGGCCAGATGGCTCTCCAGCGGAATTCTACCCAACATTTAAGGATGAGTTAACACCTATTCTCTTGAAGCTGTCCCAAAAATAGAAATGGAAGGAAACATCCAAACTCTTCCTATGAGTCGGCATTACCTGGATTCCAAAACTAGACAAAGATCCCACTAAAAAGTAGAAGTATAGACCAATTTTCATGATGAACATGGGTTCAAAAATCTTCCACAAGATATTAGCCAACCAGATCCAATGATACATTTAAACTTTATTCACCATGACCAAGTGGGATTTAACCTGGAATACAAGGCTGGATCGATATCCACAAAATAATCAATGTTATTCATCACATCAATAAAAGAAGGGACAAGAACCACATGATGCACTCAATAGATGCAGAGAAAGCATTTGACAAAATACAGCATCCTTTCTTGATAAAAGGGTTCCACCAAAAAACTGTTAAATGATCCATGAATTCAGCAAAGTGGCAGAGTATAAAATTAATGCCCAGAAATTAGTTGCATTCTTATACACAAACAAAGAAGCAACAGAAAGAGAAATCACAGAATCCATCCCGTTTACAATTGCACCAAAACCCATAAAATACCTAGGAATAAATCTAACCAAAGAGGTGAAAAATCTATACACTGAAATCTATAGAAAGATTATGAAAGAAATTGAAGATGACAAACACACAAAAATGAAAAACATTCCATGCACCTGGATAGGAAGAACAACTATTGTTAAAATGTCAATAGTACCCAAAGCAATCTATATATTCAACTGAATGCCTATCGAAATAACACCAGCATTCTCCACAGAGTTACAAAACACAATCCTTCAATTTGTATGGAACCAGAAAAGACCCCGAATAGCCAAAGCAATCTTGAAAAAGAAAACCTAAGTAGGAGGTATCACAATCCTGGACTTCCAGCTGTATTACAAAGCTGTAATCATCAAGACAGTACAGTACTGGCACAAGAACAGACACTCAGATCAATGGAACAGAACAGGAACACAGAATTGGACCCACAGATGTATGGCCAACTAATCTTTGACCAAAAGAAAGAAGATCCAATGGAATAAAGACAGTCTCCTCAGCAAGTGTGCTGGGAAAACTGGACAGTGATATGCAGAAGAATGAGCCTGGACCACTTTCTCACACAAAAAGACACTCAAAACGGATGTAAGACCTAAATGTAAGATAGGCAGCCGTCAAAATCCTCAAGGGAAAAGCAGGCAAAAACCTCTTAATGTTGGCATCCACATCTTCTTACCCAACACATCTCCAGAAGCAAGGAAAACAAAAGCAACACTGAAGTATTAGGACCTCATCAAAATAAAAAGCTTCTGCACAGAGAAGGAAACAATCAGCAAAACTAAAAGGCAACCAACAGAATGGGAGAAGATATTTGCAAACGACATATGAGATAAAGGATTAGTATTCAAAATCTATAAAGAACATACCAAACTCAAGAACATACCAAAAAACAAGTAATCCAGTGAAGAAATGGGCAAAGACACGAGCAAACACTCCTCCAAGGAAGACATCCAGATGGCCAACCGACACATGAAAAAATGCTCAAAATCACTCATCATCAGGAAAATACAAATTAAAACCACAATGAAACACCCCCTCACCCCTGTGAGAATGGCTAACATTAACAACACAGGCAACAACAGATGTTGGCGAGGAAATGGAGAAAGAGGAACTCTTGCACTGCTGGTGCACTGGCTTGCACTGCTGGTGAAGCCACTCTGGAAAACAGTATGTAGTTTCCTCAAAAAATGAAAAAGAAGACTGTTCAACAACCCAGCAGGTGCACTAGTAGGTATTTATGCAAGGGATACAGATATGCTACTTCGAAGGGACACGTGAACCCCAAAGTTTATAGCAGTACTATCAACAATAGCTAAAGTAAGGAAAAAGCCCAAATGTCCATCGATGGATGAATGGATAAAGACGTGGTATATATACATACATACATACATACATACATACATACATAGTATGTATATGTGTGTGTGTGCGTGTGTGTGTATACACATACATACATACACACACCATGGAATATTACTTAGCCATCAAAAAGAATAAAATCTTGCCATTTGAAACTACATGGATGGAGAGCCTCCTGGGACCTAACACTAATCGTAAACATAACCCTAAACATAACCCTCAACCTACCCTATCTAGCACATGAAAAGTAAACCAGATGAACAGCCGCACATGTGCCCTCACTTCAGCCCTCCATGGAATTAACAACATTGGTGTCGCTTCGGCCTTAGCAATTCCCTGTACAGAACTCTTACCCTAGCTAAGTGTCTATCCCCATGGGGACCCAGTTCAAAAGTCTGACAACAGCACGCACACGGGTTCGAGAATCGGTGCAACAATACTCGGCATGGAACATGGAACATCACCATATCTTTTGCAAAGTGTGATTGCAGCTGCACGACAGGATTCCAGAGGCCTATTCCAAGGGTGGCCCAAACATCTCTCTGGCCTTGGATCCTATGAAGTGATACTGACCGGCACACTCCTTTATGTACTCTATTCATCCCTTCGGAGAGACAACTGCACTGTTGTGGGTTCAGTGCCTGGAGCCTCCTGGGACCTAAAACTAACCCTAACCGTAACCCTAAACATAACCTTCAACTTACACCTAACCCTATCTGTAATTGAACCCTATACTTGACCCCCACCTTTTCTAGGGCCCTCAACACAGCCCTCGATGGAGATCATGAGACTGGAGTCGCTTCAGCCCTGTCGACTTCCTTAAACTGAACCCTAACCCTACCTAAAGCTTTCTCCCCATGGGGACCCAATTCTAAAATCTGACACCACCACCCACAAAGGTTCGAGAATCGGTGCAAAAATACTCAGCATGGAACGTGGAACATAACCATGTCATTTCAAAAGCACAGCTGCAGTTGCACAAGAGGATTCCTGAGGCCTAACCAAAGGGTGGCCCATACATTTTCCTGGCTGTGAAACCCAAAGACTAATCCTAACAGGCACCCTCCCTTGTATCCTACACTCAGCCCTTCGGGGAGACAATTGTTCTGTTGTGCGTTCAGTGCCTGGAGCTTGCTGGGTTAGGACCTAACCCTAACCCTAATCGTAAACTTCAACCTACACCTAACCCTATCTCTAACCCAAACACTACACTTGACCCGCACACTCGCATGGGCACTCAATTGAGCCCTGCAGCGAGATCACGAGACTGGAGTCTCTTCGGCCATAGCCACACCGCTGGAATGAACTCTAACCCTAGCTTTGGCTCTGTATGCATTGGGACCTAATTCCAATGTCTGACAACAGCTCTCACACTGGTTTAAGAATTGGTCCAGAAATAGTTGGCATGGAACTTGGAACATCACCATGTCACTTCCAAAGCACGACTGCAGCTGCAGGGGAGGAATCCTGAGGCCTACCCAAAGGGTGGCCCATACATTTGTTTGGTCTTGGAACCCAAATACGAAGACTGATGCGCACCCTCCCTTGTGTACTACACTCAGCCCTTCAGGTTGACACCTGCTCTGTTTGGGGTCAGTGTCTGGAGTCTCATGGGACCTAAACCTAAACCTAACAGTAACCCTAACCATAAATATCACCCTACACTGAACCCTATCTATCTCATTAAGTCTACACCAGACCCACAGCTGCGCATGTGCCCTGACTTCAGAGCTCCATGGAATTCACAACACTGGAGTTGCTTTGGCCCTGGTGACATTCCTGGACCAAACCCTGAACCTATCTAAGTGTCTCTCCCATGGGGAAACAAGTCCAAAATCTGACAATAGCACACACAAGGGTTCGAAACAGGTGTAGAAATACTTGGCATGGAATATATATCATCACCATGTTATTTCCAAACCATAACCCTAACTGTACCCCTAACAATTACCCTCACCCTACACCTACCCCTATATCTAACCCTACCCTACATTGAACCACACCCTCGCATGTGCCCTCAATTCAGCCCTCGAGGGAGATCACAAAACCGGAGTTGCTTCGGGCCTGGCGACTTCCCTGGACCAAACCCTAACACTAGCTAAGGCTCGGGGACCCAATTCCAAAGTCTGACAACAGTACGCATGCGGGCTCGAGAATCAGTGAAGAAATACTTGGCATGGAACGTGGAACATCACCATGTCATTTCCAAAGCGCGACTGCAGCTGCACGAGAGGCTTCCTGAGTCCTACACGAAGGGTGACACATACATTTCTCTGGCCTTGGAAGTCAAAGGCTAATCCTGACCGACACCCTCTCTTGGGTACTCCACTCAGCCCCTTGGGGTAACACCAGCTCTGCTGTGGGATCAGTGTCTGGAGTCTTCTGGGACCTAAACCTAACCCTAATCCTAAACATAATTCTTCCCCTACACCTAACCCTATCAACCTTGATAAGCTACACCAGACCCATAGCCACGCACATACCCCCACTTCAGCCCCCCATGGAATTCACAACACTGCTATGACTTCTGCCATGGTGACTCCCCTGGACCGAAACCTAACCCTAACTGAGGCTCTGTCCCCATGGGGACCCAATTGCAAAGTCTGACAAGAGCACGCACATGGGTTCGAGTAACGGTGCAGAAATACTCGATGTGGAACGTGAAACATCACTATGTCATTTTCAAAGAGGAACTGCAGCTGAACGAGAGGATTCCTGAGGCCTATATGAAGCTTGCCCAATATTTGTTTGGCAACGGAAACCAAACACTAGTCCTGACTGGCACCTTCCTTTGTGTACTCCACTCAGCCCATCGGGGAGACAACTGCTCTGTGGTGGGGTCAGTGCCTAGAGACTCCTGGGACCTAACCCCAGCCCTAACGTAACCCTAAACATAACCCTCACCCTACACCTAACCCTAACATTAACCCAAATCCTACACTTGACCCGAACTGTCGCATGGGCCCTCAATTCAGTCCTCGAGGGAGATCACGAAACTGGAGTCGATTCGCTCCTGCTGACTTCCCTGGACCTAACACAAACCCTAGGTAAGGCTCTCTCCCCGTCGGGACCCAATTCCAAGTCTGACAACAGCATGCACACGGTTTCGAGAATCTGTACAGAAATACTCGACATGGAATGTGGAACATCACTATCTCATTTCAAAAGCGCGACTGCAGCTGCACGAGATGAATCCTGAGACCTACCCGAAGGGTGACCCTTACATTTGTCTGGCCTTGGAACCCAAAGACTAGTCCTGATTGACACCCTCCCTTGGGGACACCACTCACCCCTTTGTGGAGATAACACCAGTGTTGTGGGTTCAGTGCCTAGAGCCTCCTGAGACCTGACCCTAACCCTAATCATAACCCTAACCATAACCTTCACCCTACCCCTAACCCTATCTAGTACACTAACTCTAAACCAGATTCACAGCCACGCATGTGCCCTCAATTCAGCGCTCCATGGAATTCAAAACACTGGTGTCGCTTCGGACTTGGCGACTTCCCTATACTGAACCCTGACCCTAGCTAATTGTCTATCCCCAGGGGGACTCATTTACAAAGTCTGACATCAGCACATACATGAGATCAAGAATCGGTGCATAAATACTAGGCATGAAATGTGGAACATCACCATGTCATATGCAAAGCACGACAGCAGCTGCACGAGAAGAATCCTGAGGCCTACCCAAAGGGTGGGCCATATGTTTGTCTGGCTTTGGTACCCAAAGATTAATGCGAACGAAAACCCTCCCTTCTGTACTGCACTCAGGCCTCCAGGAAGACAACTGCTTTGCTGTAGAGTCACTGCCTTCACTCACCTGGACCTTAACACTAACGGTGAACCGAAACATAACCCTCACCCTAAACCTAACCGTATCTAGCACACTAACTCTATAGCAGACTCACAGCCACACATCAGCCCTCCAATGAATTCACAACAGTGGTGTTGTTTCAGCCTGGCGACAACCCTGGATGGAACCATACTCTAGCTAAGGCTCTTACCCATGGGCACCCAAAACCAAAGTCTGACAACACCACACACCTGGGGTCCAGAAGCAGTGAAGGATCATTCCAGATAGAACCTGGAACTTCAGCATGTCGTTTTTCAGGCCGGGCTGCAGCTTTCTGAAATGATTGCTGAGGCCTACACAACCAATGGCCCATACAGTTGTCTGGAAATGGAACGGAAATACTAAAAATGATCGGCATCCTCCCATGTGCCCTCAACTCAGCCCTTCGGGGAGACAACTGCACTGCTGTGGACTCAGAGCCAGGAGCTTCCTGGGACCTAACCCTACCCCTAACCAGAACCCTCAACTGAAACCTAATGCTACACTTGACCCGCACCGTCACATGGGCCCTCACTTCAGCCCTCGAGGGAGATCAAGAGACTTGAGTCACTTTGCATCTGGGGACATCCCTGGACCAAACCCTAACCCTAGCTAGGGCTCTCTCCCCATTGGGACCCACCAAAGTCTCGCAACACCACGTGCTTGGGGTCCAGAAGCGATGTAGGATCATTCAGCATAGAAACTGGAACATCACCAAGTCATTTCCAAGGCCTGAGTACAGGTGCACAAGAGAATTCCTGAGTCCTAACTGACGAGTGATCCATAGAATTGTATGGCCTGGGACCCAAAGACTAATCCTGAGCGGCACCCTCCCTTGTGCCCTCAACTCAGCCTTGCAGGGAGACATCTGCACTGCTGTGGGTTCAGCACAGGGAGAATCCTGGGACCGAACCCTAACCCTAACCAGAACCCTCAAGAGAAACCTAACGGTATCTCGAACCCAAACCCATGACTCACACCATTGCAAGGACCCTCAATTCAGCCCTCGAGGGAGATCATGAGACTGGAGTCGCTTCGGCCCTGGTGTTGTCTCTGGACCGAACCTTATCCCTAGATAAGGCTCTCTCCCCATAAGAACCCAATACCAAAGTGACAACACCACGCGCCTATGGTCCAGAAGCGGTGCAGGATCACTCAGCATAGAATCTGGAACATCACCATGTCATTTCCAAGGCCCGGTAGCAGCTGTTCAAGAGTATTCCTGAGGAATATCCGAACACTGTCCCACAGCGTTGTCTGGCCTTGGAATCCAAAGACTCATCCTGAGGGCACCCTCCCTTGTGCCCTCAATTCAGCCCTTTGGGGAGTCAACTGCACTGCTGTGGCTTCAGCTCCTGGAGCCTGTTTGGACCTAACGCTAACCAGAACTCTCAACCAAAACCTAACCCTATCTCGAAAACTAACCCTACAGTTGAGCCGCACCATCGCATGGGCCCTCACTTCAGCCCTCGAGGGAGATCACAAGACTGGATTTGCTTTGGCCCTGTTGATGTCCCTAGACCGAAACCTATCACAAGCTAAGATTCTTTCCCAATGGGGACCCCATACCAAAGTCTGGCAACACCAAGCGCCTGGGGTGCAGAAATGGTGCAGGATCACTCAACAAATAATCTGGATCATCACCATGTGGTTTCCAAAACCCGACTGCAGCTATCTGAGAGGAATCCTGACGCCTACCCAACCAGGGGCCCATAGAGATATCTGGCATAAGAACCCAAAGACTAATCCTGACCAGCACCCTCACTTGAGCCCTCAACTCAGCCCGTTGGGTAGACAACCACACTGCTGTAGGTTCAGTGCCTGGAGCCTCTTGGGACCTAACCGTAACCCTAACCCCAACCAGAACCGCCAACCAAAACCTAACCCAGTCTCGAAACCTAACCGTACACTTGACCCGTACCATCACCCAGGCCCTCACTTCAGCCCTGAAGGAAGATCACGAGACGGGAGTTGCTTCAGCTCTGGTGACGTCCCTGGACCAAACCCTAACCCTAGCTAAGGCTCTCTTCCCATGGGACCAAATACCAAAATCTGACAACACCATGCGCCTGGGGTCCAGAAGCGATGCAGGATCACTCCACATAGAACCTGGAACATCACCATGTCGTTTCCAAGGTTGGGTTTCAGGTACTCAAAAGTATTCCTGAGGCCTAACCGACCAGTGGCCCATAGAGTTGTCTGGCCTTGGAACCCAAAGACAAGCCCTGACCGGCACCCTCCCTTGTGCCCTCAACTCAGCCCTTCAGGGAGACAAGTGCACTGCTATGTGTTTAGCGCCTTGAACCTCCTGGGAACAAAATCCGAACCCTACTTCTAACCCTCATCAGAAACCTCAACTGAAACCGAACCTAACTCGAACCCAAACCCTACAGTTGCTCCGCATCGTCATATTGGCCCTCACTTCAGACCTCGAGGGAGATGACGAGACTGGTTTCGCTTGGAGCTGGAAATGTCACTGGACAGAACCCTAACCTTAGATAAGGCTCTCTCGATATTAGACCCAATAACAACGTATGACAACACCACATGCCTGGGGAACAAAAGCGGTGCAGCATAACTCCGCATAGGACATGGAATATACTATGTTCTTTTGAAGGACCGGTTGAAGATCCAGAGAGATTTCCAGAGGCCTACCCAACTAGTGGCCCATACAGTTGTCTAGCCTTGGAACTCAAAGACTAATCCTAATCGGCACCATCCATTGTTCCTTCAAATTAGACTTTCGGGGAAACAACTGCACTGCTCTGGTTTCAGCGCCTAGTGTCTCCTGGAACGTAACCCTAAACCTATGCCTAAACCTAAACAGAACCCTCAACTGAATCCTAACACTATCTCAACCCTAAACCTACAGTTGAAAAGCACCGTCGCATGGGTCCTCAATTCAGTCCTAGAGGGAGATCACGAAACTAGAGTCGCTTACATCCTGGCGACGTCCCTGTAACAAACCATAACCCTAGTTAAGGCTCTCTACCCATTCGGACCCAATAACAAAGTCTGACAACACCACGCCCTGGGGTCCAGAAGTGGTGCAGGATCACTCGGCTTAGAACCTGGAACATCACCATGTCATTTCAAAAACCTGGCTGCAGCTGCCCGAGAATATTCCTGAGGCCTACCAGACCACTCTCCCATACAGTTGTCTGGATTGGAACCAAAAGACTAATCGTGACAGGCAACCGACCTTGGAACCTCACCTGAGCCCTTAGGGTAGACAATTGCAATGCTGTGGGTTCAGCCCCTGCAATATCCTAGACCCTAATCCTAACTACTAACCCTAACCCTAACCCAAACCCAAACCTTAATCCTAGCCCTAAATCCTATCCCTAACCCAAACCATGCCACTAATATACATTAACACCATCCGCAACAATAATACAAACCCTAACCGAAACGCTGAACCCTAAACCCCAAATCCGAATCCAAATCCTAACTGTAACCATAAACTTAAACCCTAGACCTGAACACTAACCACTAACCCTAATCCCCAAATCATAAATACTAAACACTAACCCTAACCAAACACTGACCCTGACCATAACCCTAAAACCTAACCACTAACACGTAACCACGAAAACTTAACCCCTACCCCAAAACCTAAAACCTAAACTCTAAACAATAAAACCTAAATCCTAATCCCTATCCCCTGACCCTGACCCTAACCCTGAAGCTAATGCTGATACTAACACTAACACCTAAGCCCTACCCTAACCCTAAGCTACACCCCAACCCTAGCCCCTAAACCCTAAACCTAACCTTCACCGTAATCCTAACCCTTTAAATCTAACCATCTAATCTAACCCTAACCCTAACCCTGAACCGCTAACCCTAACCCCTAACCCTAACCCCATGGACAGTCCTTCATCACCAGTCATGGGCTATGAACCACCCCCCCCCCCATCCTCCACCTCCTCTATTTGGGTAGATAAACTGAAGTGGTTAGGGATTTCTAAAGCATATTCATCTACTTCGTGAAACACTTTGTGGGAAAAATGTAGAGATGGTTGTTAGGGCTTGGCAATTCAACTGCAAAACTGCCTGAGGACTTTGTAACATATCTCAAGTTTCTCAGGACATATGTTCAATGGACTGTATCATTTCCCCGTAATGAGGTCAGCTTTAGGTTTCTCCTGTCAACAAGAAAGAGGATTTTTACACAAAGACAGATGTATCGGGCGTACTGGTGCATATTTTACAGACACAATGTTTTGAGTTCTGTGAAGGATGAGATGCACCCCTAAGTGTAGGTGACTTAGGTGTCCTGTGTGAAATGGGGCACATGCATTATATGACATAGACCTTGTGGTCACCATGTTGAAAGCACCAGTGAAGGAGTGGGGGAAACTTGAATCACACAGGAATAGAAATTTGAGAAATTAGAGGACAGTAAGCAGAGTTTGAGGAAGTGCAGAGGGGAGGGTCCTGGGTTCAGTGAGATGCAGTTGCAGCCCATTCCTGACTGACCACAGCCTGAGCAGGGAGCATGAGTTCCACACGGAGCTACTATGTGGGATCACTCTCAGTGCACAATGCAAGGTTCCTCTCCAAAATGTCATATTTGTCAAAGTGCACCCAGGTGATCATCTAAAAAGGTTGTTGTCTCCCTGCGTTGTCTGAAGGTTCTGGATATTTATGGGTGAAAAAATGCCCTGGATATATAGAAAATTTAACTTGGTCTTAAGGAAATGCTTGTCTGCATAAGTTCATATCCTTCAGTGAGACTAAAAGTGAAGACAGGATCTAGATCAGCTGAGTGCCTGCATTGGCCTTTAGCCTGGGTAAACCTACAATTCAGGGATGCCCAGATGCCACCCCTGCTGGACCCCTGACATAACCTGACTATGGCTTTGCATCTATCTCCTTAAACTTCTCTCACAATATCCCGAGGGTTTCCCTGTGTTCCTGCTATCTCAGCCAGAATACCAATTCTCAGTGGGACCTACACAGAGCCTGAGATGGGTTATCTGTGAAAGAGGGGTAATATTTGTTTCTAAGGACATAATGAAAAGAAGACATTGAATACAGAATGCATCTGCAAAATGTCTGGGAAATATCCACTCACCCTTCTCACAGTTTCAATTAAGATATCTCCACACAAATGATCATCAAAAAAAGATGGTCACAGAAGTTCATTAAACTAAGACGGTTAACGCCTCTGCCCAGGGATTGGGGATCGCCACTTTAAAGAAGACAATGGCACACTTATTGTATTAAGATTCAGGCCCTGCCAGACAAAGAAAGAAAAAGATAATTACGAGAATGTGTATATCAGAGTTCTACATCTGAGATCTGAAGACAATCATATTCCATTACATATAGACTCGCAGATGCATCCACACTAAAGTGTTCATCTGAGGCCACAGATTAAGTACTGAAGAGGGAATGCATGTAGGAAAACATAAGACCATAGGGAAATAACCCCAAATCTCGTAAATCTCACTGCCTTATACGACAGCTATTTTGAAATTTGAAGAGGACTGTGTGAGGTGACAGAGTATGGTGATTATATATCTTAAAAATGTGTCAGATCTGCCTGCATGCTTTCTCTGCTAACCCTGAGCTCTCCACTTTGTTTTTCTTAGTATCCCTTAATAGTACTTTCACTGTTCTGTCTCTGTTTCAGTGTTTGCTTCTAGGAAGACCTACTCTCACCCCCCATCGAATGTACACAGTGTGGTTCCTATACACACAGGTAACAAACTAGCAGAAGTTGCAGTGGTGTAGGATAGTAGCAAGATCGCCTTTTTGCAGAGGAGCCCGAGAGAGTTTTCTGGGGTGATGGTAACTTCCTATATCTAGATGCATGGGGTGCCTGTGCTCATTTATTTTAGAAATATTCACTGACTCCTGGTGCTTGGGGTCAGATAGACAGGTACCTGACCCTAGCATATGGCTGATTTGTAATGGTGGGTAAGGATCAGGGACCAGCAGTGACTGTGGGAGATGAGTGAGGAGGCCACACATGGAGTCAGATCCTCCCTCAGGATGCCATGTCTCCACGGACAGCAACCTTGTGCAGGAGGTCTCTGAGGATCACATATTTCTTGATCAGTTTTGTGAAATGCATAATCCTACTCCAGATTTCTCACTGAGGGATGGACAGGGCAGAGGCCAGCAGCTGGAGGACACCCTGATCATGGCTGGAGTGGAAACTGTGGGCCTGGGAGATTGAGTCAGAGAAAGGGAAAGGCAGAAGATAGTGGCAAGGATTTTGAGAGATAAAGGGAAGAGGAGAGAAGGCAATGTTTTCTACTGACTTCACCCACATTTCTGTGTGAACAAAAGGAGATTCTTGTCTCGCAGGGAAGGGAAGAGGGCCGGCAAAAGACAGGGTGACATTCTCAGCTCAAGTGCTCAGGATATCTGCCTTGCTCTTGAATACATATCATAGGAAGCCTGTGCATTCTGTCATAAGTGGAACTGCAGCTCATACCATTTAGTGAAAATTAAAGCGATGATGAAGACCTCATCATTAAAGTATTGCAACGAGAGTATGTGAACATACAGAGAGATACAATAGAAGCAAAAGTCCAAAGGTAAACCGACTGCAAAACTTATGGGAATATAGACTATTGGAAAAGGAGATACCCCAATGCCAGCTTTCAGACACCTGGGCAATATGTGAAAACGTGGGGGAAAAAAAAGTAGTCCTTACTTCAAAAGCAACATTAGCATTAGACACAAAGGGATCATGATGGAAGGTTTAGGGAGAAACCATATGATTTCATGGTGCTGTACCCATGGTCCTGTACCCTCAATCTCATCAAAGTATACCCTTTAACTTGAGGTTTGTTAGATGTAATTATACCTCATTAAAGAGAGTTTCAAAACATAAAATAATAGAAGCAAATGTGGGAAAGTTACTTTCCAATCCTGAAGTGCATGTGTGATATGAGTCTGTCTTCCCATGTCTCAAAAATCCAAAATAATAAGACATTTAAAAAATTAATAATAGCAAAATAAGAGGACCCTGAGCTCACCCTGTCCCATGTTTTCAACTGCATAACATCCACATCCAAGTCCATGAACCAAAGAGCGATCCAAAGACTGGCAGAACAAACTCCACACCGAAGTAGAGAGAAGCTGCATCAGAAAGGTTAGGAATGTCAGAAAGGTGGAGGCTGTCTGCCTGCAGAAGGGGCAGAAAAAGTGAGCCCCACACCAGGGAGGTCATACAGGAAAGACTAATCTCCATAACATTGGGCATTAGAACTTAGAGGGGCTGAATGCCTTTGTGTTCATATACAGGAGCTTTGGAGGTCCAATGACCCAGCACTGGGAGATCCAGGAGGATTAGTGATAGCCAGATCCCTGCGTGTGTAGAGAGGCAATGTAAACATGGCATGTTGCACAATGCTGAGGGAACAGGAGACAGATGTATTCATGCTGATTCCGGAGTGTGTTGGAGGACTTCTCCAACAACGAGGGAGCTCACAGGCACCATTCTTCTCCCCCAGCCTCCCAGAATAAGCATAGAAGCACCCACAAGAGGGTGAGGCTGCACAGACACTTGCTAACTAACCCATTAGCAGTGTGCTAGTCCCAAGGGTTCACTAGGGGACTCACCAAACCAAGCCTGCTGGTCTCAGGCCAAACATTTTTCAAACCACAAGGGCACCCTGTCTGACAAGCTGCATGCATAGCTGCCACAACATGCTGTGCACATCTGCACCTCACCCAGCTGTACATATCCATGCACCCTCATCTGTCTCACTAAGCCACATGTCCCCAGGCACAGACATGCTCTGTGCATATCCTCAAGCCCCTAGCTTCCACTGCTGGTCCACAGCCCCCAGCCAACAAGGAACATAGGGAAATCTGGCATAGGACTTGTAGCCCTGTGAAATTTTGCTAACACTCCTGCCCTGTGCCCAAGTTATCCAGCAGGCATACCACCCCACAGCTGGCCTGCCTGGGTCCCACTAAAACCAATGAGACGAAGCACAGCCCACAACAGCATGCAATCAGTGCAGACACCTGCACTAAAAGGAAAAGTAAGCCAGACACAACAGCAGGCTGTGAACAGTACCCATACGATAGCCTCCTGAAGGTCCAGGTCCTATAAATGGAGACGTGCACTGCTGAGTTCGCCAGGACCTCTTCTTCATAACGTTATTAGTTTCAAGAGCAGAAGGTACAGCTGACTTTCTTAACACAGAGAAACAGAGACAGAGAGAAAGACAAAATGGACACACGGAGATGTTTTTCCACAATGAAAGACCTAGTGAAAGTCACAGCCAGAGATCTAAGCCAAAGAGATGTAGGTAACATACCTGATACAGATTTGAAAGCAATGATCATAAGGATACTCATTAGAGTTGTGAAATGAGTAGAAGAGTGAGACCCCTGACTAGAGATAAGAAATAGTACAGTAGACATTGAGGACACAATAAAAGAGAGACACGCTTGCTGGAACTAACAAAGGGACGGAAGAAGCAGAGGAGCAAACCAGTGACCTCGAAGACTGAGTAATGGAAATGAATCACATTGAACCAAAGAGAGAGAACAGAATTCTGCAACGTGAGATGAGACTAAGGGAACTCAGTGACTGCAGCAAAGATAACAATATTGATATTGTAGGAGTCGCAGAAGAAAGAGAAAAGGGGGCAGAAAATTTATTTGTGGAAACAATAGCTGAAAAATGCCCTAATTGGGGGAGGAAACAAACGTCCACATCCGGGAGGCTAGAGAATTCACATCGAAAATGAACAAAATCAGGCCAACATCCAGACATATTGTAAGCAAACTTGCAAATTACAGTGACAATAAAGAAAAACTCTTAAATGCAGCAACACAAAGAGACCTTCACTTAGAAGGGAAGACCCATAAGGCTAGCTACCAGATTTCTGAACAGATACTTGGCAAGCGAGAAGCAAGTGACATCACATATTCAAAGTGCTGAATGGAAAAATTAGCAGCCAAGAATACTCTATCCAACAAGTCTATCATTCAGAATGGAAGGAGACACAGACTTTCCCAAACAAAAACTAAAGGTGTTTGTACCACTAAACCAGTCCTGCAAGAAATATGAAGAGGGACTCTTTGAGTGGAAAGGAGAGACCAAAAGTGACACTATAGACGTAAAAGACACAAATCAAGTAAAACATGAATATTTTTGTAAAAAATAGTTAAGGAACTCACAGATATGGATTTGAAATATAATAACATCTACCAAAAACCTAGGGAGGGGAAAATAATGGGTTCCAAGGTAAATGACCATCAGCTTAATACAAACTGCTAAATGCAGAAGAGGTTATATACATAACCCAGCAGTAACCATATATCAGAAACCAGTCACAAATATGCTAAGAATAAAGATAAATAAATTAAAATACTTCACTAAAGAAAAATAAGCAAAACATGAAAGACAGACAAGAAAGGATCGGAGAAAATCATTAGAAACCACAAGAAAACAGGTAATATAATGGCAATACATACATACATACATACATAGCAATCATTTCTTTGAAGGTAAATGGAATGAACGCTCCAATCTAGAGACATAGGGTGTAAGAACAGATGAAAAAAAAAAAACTAGAGTAACAATACTTGTATCAGAAAAAATACACTTAAAACAAAGTACATAACAAGAGACAGAGGAGGACGTTATATAACAGTAAAGGGTACAGTCCAAAAGGAGATATAACAACTATAAATATATCCCACAATTAAGTGGGATTTATTCCCAAGCTGCAAGGGTGGTTCAGTATTTGCAAATCAATCAATGTGATACAATATATCAACAGGAGAAAGGACAAGAACCATATGATCGGGGCACCTGGGTGGCTCAATCCTTTAGCAGTCCGACATCAGCTCAGGACATGACCCCATGCTTCGTGAGTTCAAGTCCCACATCGGACTCTGTGCTGAAAGCTCAGAGCCAAGAGCCTCCATCGAACTCTGTGTCTCCCACTCTCTTTCTGCCCCTTCCCTGCTCACACTCTGTCTCTCTCAAAATTAATAAACGTTAAAAGAAAAGAACCATACGGTCATTTCAATACATGAAGAAAAAGCATTTGACATACTACAACATCCATTCATGATTATAACCCCCCAAAGTAGGTTTACAGGGAACATACATCAATGCAATAAATGTTTTCTATGAAAACCCTGCAGCTATAATCAACCTTAATGGAGAAAATCTGAGAGCTTTTCCTATAAGGTCAGGGAAAACACAAGGATGTTTACTCTTACCACTTTTAATAAACATAGCATTGGAAGTCCAAGGTACAGCCGGCAGATAAATCAAACAAAACGAAACGAAACAAAACAACATAAAGTAAATTAAAGTAAAAGAAAAGAAAAGAAAAAAAAGAAAAGAGAAAAAAGAAAAGAAAAGAAAAGAAAAGAAAAGAAAAGAAAAAAGAAAAGAACAGAAAAGAAAAGAAAAACTAATCCAAATCTGGAAGAAGTGAATCTTTCACACTTTGCAGATTACATGACACTATATATAGAAAACCCTAAAGAGTCCACCCAATAACTGCTAGAAGTGATAAATGAATACAGCAATGTCACCGGATACAAAATCATTGTACAGAAATCTGTTGCATTTCTAGACAATAACGAAGCAGTAGAGAGAGAAATTAAGAAAACAGTCCCATTTACAGTTGTACACCAAATAATAAGGTATCTATGAATAAATCTATCCAAGCTGGTGAGCGACCTATACTCTGAAAATTATAAAACAGTGATGAAAGAAATACAAGATGACACAAAAAAATGGAAGGATATTCCATACTCATGGATCGGAAGTACAAATTTCATGGAAATGTCTATACTTCCCACAGCAACTGACACAACTAATGCCATCGCCATCAAAATAGCAACAACATTTTTCATAGAACTAGAACGGTCCTAAAATTTGTACAGAACCACAAAAGACCCAAATCTTCAGAGTAAACAACCTTTATGTGAAGTGATAATTATGGATGGAACTATGCCTCTGGATCTTCTGCTCCAAAACACAGTAGTCAGCCTAAGCATTTGAACAAACGTTAGACATATCCCAACCAAGGATCATTCTACAAAATACATTCTACAAACGTACCCTCAAAACTTTGCAGATTATGAAAAATATGGAAAAATCTAAAAATCGCCATGGCCAAGTGAAGCCGAAGGAGACAGGATGACTGTCATGTGCCAGCTGGGATGAGTCTGGGACAGAAGAGGTTAAAACTGAAGCAATCTGAATACAAATACAAAGTTAGTTAATAGTACCATATCTCTTTGGGATATTGATTGTGATCATGTATCAACTTAGAGGACATCAATAGTCAGAAAACACTCTGATGTATGTGGAGACTCAATAATATCTTCCCAATTTTTCTGGTAACTAGAAACCCACCACGATTGAAAAGATTATTAGTAATCATGGTTTTATGTTTTCAACACCTAATATTATATGACTAGTTCTAGTATTAGTTACTAGTGATGGCCATGTACCTATTCTTGTTGTTCTTACTATTGTGTAATTTAAATAATAGCATTCATGGTACAGAAAACTCAATGCATGATATACACTTCATAGAAACATCCACTTTACATATTTTAAGGTAATAACATATGTAGACACCACTGTATTATGTGGTATGTAAATTAAGTGTTTTTCGGATCTGGAATGAACATGTCATTAAATGGCTTTCCATAAAGGCGGTTATCCTAGATAATGAATGATACTCAGATTTTACAGGATGTACTTCACATCATGCCTGAACAGTGTCCAAAAAAGAAAACATACGTACACACGGCCAGATGGATCATTGTGACTGGCTCACTTATTGTAAAGAATCCTTGCTTTAATATTTTCACGCATATTTTTTTTAGCAGGAATACAAGAGAATGAAATATTTTCAAATCGAAGAGATGTTCAAAGGCTGGAAGAATGATAGGGTGTTCAAGGGGTTTCAGAAGGAAAAGATGTGACCATGAAGTGGCAGTCACAGGCAAGCAGGTTTCTCTCGTCCACTTTGACAGGTTTTCATGAGGGGTTGTCCATCACAGCATGTGATCTGCAAAAGGGTAAGACCCAGAAGTACCAGAGGGAAAGACACGCTTTAGGAAGAGGTGACTTGGAAAGGGTGCTTCTGTGCCTAAGTGATGGCTCAGAAACCTGGCTGGGTGTCCCTCGGTCAAGATTTCAGGAGGCCAGCAGTAACCTAGACTCACAAAGATCTTAGTAACATACATCAATATAATTTAGAGTCACAAAAATCTTAGAGCCACAGAGTTGATCTCCATCTATGATTAGGAGATGGTCACAGATTTACAGGATATGATCATTGGGCCGGCAGTAGATGGCTAAAATATTACTTAGGGTTATGTTTTTAATAAAAAAATTGATGTGAAAAAATATGGGTTTGGAATGTAAAGAAAACTCACAGGACCATCATGGAGTTCCTTACGTTAAGGCCTCATGTCACTAACCCTAAATTCATTCCTGTAGGAATGTAACCTTTAACCAGTCAGCAATGAAATTCCTAGTCATTGCTGGAAATTTAACTGATAGACCCCTGCCATTCCCTCAAGGAGGAAATCTCGCCTAAATAAGGTATTCCATGCCACTAAATTTGTTTTAAGTTTATTTATTTTGAGAGAGAGAGAGAGAGAGAAAGAGAGCACATGCAAGGAAGGGGCAGGAATAGAGGGAGAGAGAGAAGCCCATGACCACGAGGTCATGATCTGAGCCAGGATCAAGACTCGGACACTTAACCAAGCGATCCAGACCCCGAGAATGTGGAGTTTCAAAGGTTAGCAGGCTTGGCTGGGATACAGCCCTGAGGGCACTGGTCTAATCCTTGAGAGAAGGCAGCAAACTACTTACAGGCAGATGGTATGGAAACAGTGACCTGTACATCGCCTGGTGCAAACAGTGGGGCAATTATACACTCATCATGGAGAGCATCCCTGAGAGGCAGTGTTCAGAACAAGGGGACAAAGGAGGTAGGACAGAGGAGGTGTGTGGGACCATTTTCCTCCTCTTCCCCACAGCATAAACACAGAGCCATCTGCTGGAAACAATGTCATCCCCACACTGGCTGCCTAAGATGCTTACACCAACCCCACATTCCTGTGCTCTGGTGAGACTGGCCTTCTAGGTCAATCAGGCTTGCCTCAGTCCCAATGGAGGTGTCCCCTTCCCCAGGAGACCAGCGGAAGCTCATGACCACACCACCTCTCTTGACCAGACAGTTCTGCAGAGCTTCACTTCGAGTGGCAGTCATTTCAAGTCTCATTTAAGAAGCAGATCGGAGCTGACCTAGATAAAACTCAGCACATTCTGGCCAAGGACCATACATTGTCCATACAACTGGCCTGAAGGAAAGTGCAGCCAGAACACAAAACAGTGTACGCAACACACACCACAGACACTCCCTGATGTGTCAGGCCCTGGACACTAGATGACCTCCATTTCATAAAGCCATTCATCTCACAGGCAGCTAACATAATGAACTTTTGTAACACAGAGAAGGCAAAAACTCAGCCAAAATGCCAAGACAAGAGGAATGCATCCCAAATGAAAGAACAAGATAAGGTCATGGCCAGAGACATGGAAGGAACACTTCCAAACTCATTCTATGAGGCCAGCTTGGCCTTGAGTCCAAACTGGACAAAGATCCCACCAAAAAGGAAACTACAGACCAATTTCCCTGATGAACCTGGATGCAAAAATTCTCAACAAAAAGTAGCGAACCGGATCCAACAATACATACAAATAATTATTCACCACAATGAATTGGATTTATTCCTGGGATGCACCACCAATTCAATATCTGCAAATCAACTGATGTGATACATCACATTGAGAAAAGAAAGGATAACAACCATATGATCCTCTCAATAGATGCAGAAAGAGCATTTGACACAATGCAGCATCCTTTCTTGATGAAAAAAAAAGCACGCATGAAAGGAAGGATAGAAAGATCTTGTCTGAATATCAGTATGTCCAGATATGAAAGTCCCACAACTAATATCATCTTCAATGAGAAAAACTGAGAGCTTTCCCCCTAAGGTCAGGAACACGACTGGGATGTCCACTCTCACCACCGTTATTCCACAAACTGTTGGAAGTCCTAACCTCAGCAAGCAGACAACAAAAAGAAATACAAGGCGTCCAAATTGGCAAGGAGGGTCAAACTTTCCCTGTTCGCAGACATGATACTTTCCAAGGAAATCCAAAAGACTCCATGGAAAAACTGTTAGGACTGATACTGGAATTCAGGAAAGTCTCAGGATATAAAATCAATATACAGAAGTTGACTGCATTTCTATACACCAATAATGAGTCAGCAGAGAGAAATCAAGGATTGATGTACTTTACAACTGCACTGAAAACCATCAAATACCCAGGGGTAAACATAACCAAAGAGGTAAAAGATCAGTACACTTAAAACAATAGAGGGGCGCCTGGGTGGCTCAGTCGGTTAAGTGCCGACTTCGGTTCAGGACATGATCCCGCATTTGTGGGTCTGAGTCCCGTGATGGGCACTGTGCTGACAGCTCGGAGCCTGGAGCCTGCTTCAGAGTCTGTGTCTCCCTCTCTTTCTCTTTCTGCCCCTCCCCTGCTCATGTGCTCTCTCTTTCTCTCTCTCTCTCAAAAATAAACAAAGATACAAAAAAATAAAGGAACAAACCATACAACATCTATGAAAGAAATGGAAGAAACACAAAGAAACGGAAAAACATTCCATGCTCATGGATGAGAAGAACAAATATTAAAATGTCAATACTACCCAAAGCAATCGACACATTCAATGCAATCCCTATCAAAATAACACCAGCATTCCTCACAGAACTAGAACAAACAACCCTAAAATTTGTAGGGAGCCAGAAAAGACCCCAAATCGCCAAAGTCATGTTGAAAAAGAAAAAAAAGCTGGAGACATTAAAATCTGGACTTTATGGTGTATTAGAAAACCGCAATCATCAAGACAGTATGGTACGGGCACAAAAACGGACACAGACATCAATGGAATGGAACGGGGAACCCATAAATGGACCCTCAAACATATGGCCGAGTAATCTTTGATAACACTGGAAAGAATATCCAATGGAAAAACAAAAGTCTCTTCAGCAAATGGTACCGGGAAAACTGGACAGTGAGAAGATTGGACCTGGACTATGTTCTTAAACCACACACACAGACACACACACACACACAAACACAAACACACACCTCAAAATGGATGAAAGATATAAATGTAAGAAAGGGACCATCAAAATCCTAGAGGAGAAAACAGGCAATCTACCTCCTTGATCCTGGCCACAACAACTTCTTGCTTGTCATGTCTCCAAAGCAAGGGCAATAAAAACCAAAATGAACTATTAGGACCTCAAGATAAAAAGCTTCTGAACAGCAGAGGACACAATCAGCAAAACTGAAAGGCCACTGAATGAAATGGGAGAAGATATTTGCAGGTGACATATCAGATAAAGGGTTAGTATCCAAAATCTATAAAAAATTATCACACTCAACACCCAAAAACCAAATAATCCGGTGAAGAAATGGGCAAAAGACGTGAACAGACACTTTAAGAAAGATGACATCCAGATTGGTCACACATGAAAAGATGCTCAATCTCACTGGTCATCACTGAAATACAAATCGAAACCACAATGAGATATCCCCTCACACCTATCAGAATGGCTAAAATTAACATCTCCCAAAAAGACAGATGTTGGCAAGGATGCAGAGAAAGGGAACGCTTTTGAAATGCTGGTGGGAATGCAAAGTGATGTAGACACTCTGGAAATAGTATGGAGATTTGTCAGAAAAACTAAAAATAGAACTACACTAGGCCCCAGCAATTGCACTACTACGTATTTATCCAAAGGATACACTAACGCTGAGTCCAAGTGGAACATGCACTGCAATGTTTATAGCAACATTATCAACAATAACTAAATTATGCAAAGAGCCCAAATGACCATTGACAGATGAATGGATAAAGAAGATGTGGTATATTCATACAATGGAATATTACTCCGTGGTAAAAAAGAATTAAATCTTGCTATTTGAAACAACATGGATGGAACCAGACTTGATTATGCTAAGCAAAATATGTTAGAGAAAGACACACATCATATGATTTCTCTCATCTGTGGAATTTAATACAACTGATGAACGTAGTGAAAGGAAAGCAAAAATAAGATACAAACAGAGAGGGAGTCAAACGATAAGAGACTCTGAAATACAGAGAAGAAACTCAGGGTTCCAGGAGGGTTACTGAATAGGGGTATGGGCTAAATGGGTGATGGGCATTACGGGCGCACTTGGGATGAGTATTGGGTATATTTTGTACTTGATGGATCTCTAAATTCTACTGCTGAAACTGTATATATAGTTTATATACACTATATAGTATTTATACTATATACTATAAAGTATAAAGTATATATACTATAAAGTAACTAACGTGGGCTTAAATTAAAAAAAAAAAGAAATATTAAAAAGAAGTAAAGAAATGTACTACCAGTCAAAAGAAAAGAATATTTAAATCGGGCTCTTTGAGTGGAAATCTAGGACTAAAAGTGTTACAGACAAGAAAGGATCAGAGAAAACATCAAGAAACAATGGCAAAACAACTAGTAGAATGGCACTCAATATATACCTATTAATAATCACTCTAAATGTACATGGACTAAATGCTCCAATCATAAGACATTGGATAGGGAGTCAGAATGGACAAAACAAACAAACAAACAAACAAACAAACAAACAAAAACAACACCTATCTAGATGCTGCCTACAAAGCTTTATTTGGACTTAAGTCACCTTCAGATTTAAAGTGAGGGAATGAAGAAACATTTATTATGCCAATAATGTCAAAAGAAAGCCAGTAGCAATACTTATATCAGGCAAAATAACCTTTAAAACCGAGACTCTATTTTGGCACACTTTGGGTAAATACCTAATAGTGACATTTCATGAAGCCAGTATTTATAGCAGCATTATCAACAGTAGCCAAACTATAGAGAAAGCCCAAGTATCCATCAACTGATGAAGGTATACAGAAGTTGTGGTGTGTGTGTGTGTGTGTGTATGTATGTATACGCATATTCACATATGTACATATGTGTACGTTCATATATACAAACATGTGTATATACAAAGAAATATAACTCAACTTCAAGAAGAATGAAATCTTGCCATTTGCAATGATGTGGATGGAGCTAGCATGTATTATGCTAAGTGAAATATGTCAATCAGAGAAAGACAAATATATGATTTCACTCATGTGGAATTGAAGAAACAAAACAGATGAAAACATGGGAAGGGGGCAGGAAACGAGAAGAGTGGTAACAAACTACATGACTCTCTTAATGTTAGAGAAAAAAAAAACGAAGGTGGATGGAGGGAAATGGGTCAGTGCTGGGCTAGATGTGGGATGAGTATTAAGGAGAGCACTTGTTGTGATGAGCACTGGGTATTGTATGTAAGGGATGAATCACCAAATTCTGCTCCCAAATCCGAGAATGCACTGTATGTCAACTATGACTTAAATTAAAATAAATAAATAAATAAATAAATAAATAAATAAAGCTATAACAAGAAATGGAGACGGACGCTATCTCATACTAAAGGGGACAATGAAACAAGAAGATCCAATGATTGTAAATTTTGATGCACCCAACATGCGATCACCAAGTATATAAAATATTTAACAACAACCATAAAGGAACTCATTTTTTATAATATAACGATAGTAGAGGACTTTAACACATCTCTCACATCAATGGACAGAAGCTGTAAACAGAAAATCAACAAGGAAACAATGGCTTTGAATGACACACTGGACCAGATGGGTTTAACAGATATATTCAGAACACTCCATACTAAAATGGCAGAGTACATATTCTTTTCAAGCGCACATGGGACATTCTCCAGAATTGATCATATTCTAGGTCACATATCAGAAGAAGAACAGCAGAAGAAAGGAAGTAATAGAGATTCAGACAGAAATAAGGGATATTCAAACCAAAAAGACACTAGACAAAATCAATGAAACCAGGGGCTGGTTCTTTGAAAACAGTAATCAACATGAAAACTTCTAGGCAGACTTTTCAGTAAGAAGAGAGAAAGGACTCCAATAAATAAAATCACAAATAAGAAAGGAGAAATAACAGTCCACACCATAAAAATACAGTTAGAAGTTAATATTATGAACAACTATATGCAACAAATTGGACACTGAGAAAAATGGACAAATTCCTAGAAACACACAAACTACCAAAACTGAAACAGGAAGATACCTAAAATCTGAAAACAGAAAGAAATAAGTAAGAAAAAAAAATCTCCCCCCAACACAAGAGTTCTGGGCCAGATGGTTTAACTGATGAATTCTACCATCCATTTAAGAAAGAGGTAATATGTATTCTCCTCAAATTATTACAAAAAATAAAAAAGAAGGAAAACTTATAAATTCATCTTATGAGGCCATCATTACCCTGATACCAAAACGAGATGAAGCTTCCACTAAAACCGAAAACTGGCGGGGTGCCTGTGTGGCTCGGGCTGTTTACTGTCCAACTCTAAATTTCGGACTAGGACATTATCTTGCGGTGCGTGGGTTCGAGTCCCATGTTGGACCCTGCCATGACAGTGTGGTGCATGGCCAGGATTCTCTCTCTCCCTGTCTCTCTGCCCCTCCCTCACTTTTATGTACTCTATCTAAGGAAAGAAATAAGCATTTAAAAAGATGTTTAAAAAATTTTTAAATAACACTGCAGCCCAATCGCCTGATGGCTACGTATGCCGAAATTCTTATTAAAATACCTTCAAATTAAAGTCAACAATACATTAATAGAATCATTTGCCATAATCAAGTGGGATATATTCCTAGGCTGCAAGGGTGGTTCCACATTCACAGATCAATCAACATGATGCACCACAGTAATAAGAGAAAGGATAAGAACAATATGATGCTTTCAACAGATGCGGGAAAACTATTTGACAAAATGTCACATCCATTCATGATAAAACCCCTCAGCAAAGTACATTGAGAGTCAACCTACCTGCACATAATAAAGGTCATCTAGGAAAAACCCACAGCTCATCTCATCCTCAATGGGGAGGATCATCCTGGAGGGTGCAGTGCCGCGGGCACTGGGTTCCCTAGAGGGTGCAGTGCCACGGGCACTGGGTTCACTGCAGACTGCAGTGCCACAGGCACTGGGTTCACTGGAGGGTGCAGTGCCGCGGGCACTGGGTTCCCTGGAGGCTGCAGTGCCGCGGGCACTGGGTTCACTAGAGGGTGCAGTGCCACGGGCAATGGGTTCACTGGAGGCTGCAGTGCCACGGGCACTGGGTTCACTGGAGGGTGCAGTGCTGTGTCACTAGGTTCACTGCATGCTGCAGTGCCAGGAGAACTGGGTTCACTAGAGGGTGCAGTGCCTTGGGCACTGGGTTCACTGTTGAGTGCAGTGCCGCGGGCACTGGGTTCACTCGAGGGTGCAGTGCCTCAGGCACTGGGTTCACTGGAGGGTTCAATGCCGCGGGCACTGGGTTCACCGGAGGGTGCAGTGCTGCCGGCACTGGGTTCACTGGAGTGTGGAGTGCCGCGGGCACTGGGTTCACTGCAGACTACAGTGCCACAGGCACTGGGTTCCCTGGAGGGTGCAGTGCCGCGGGCACTTGGTTCACTAGAGGGTGCAGTGCCACGGGCACTGGGTTCACTGCAGACTGCAGTGCCACAGGCACTGGGTTCACTGGAGGGTGCAGTGCCGCGGGCACTGGGTTCCCTGGAGGCTGCAGTGCCGCGGGCACTGGGTTCTCTAGAGGGTGCAGTGCCACGGGCAATGGGTTCACTGGAGGCTGCAGTGCCACGGGCACTGGGTTCACTGGAGGGTGCAGTGCTGCGGGAACTGGGTTGACTGGAGGGTGCAGTGCTGCGGGCACTGGGTTTACTGGAGGGTGCAGTCCCGCGGGCACTGCGTTCACTACAGACTGCAATGCTGCTGGCACTGGGTTCCCTGGAGAGTGCAGTGTCACCGGCACTGGGTTTTCTGGATGGTGCAGTCTCGCGGACATTGCGTTCACTGCAGACTGAAATGCCGCTGGCACTGGGTTCCCTGGAGAGTGCAGTGTCACTGGCACTGGGTGTTCTGGATGGTGCAGTGCCGCGGGCCCTGGGTTCACGGGAGTGTGCAGTGCTTTGGGCACTGTGTTCACTGGAGGGTGCACTGCCACGGGCACTGGATTCACTGCATACTACAGTGCCACAGGGAGTGGGTTCACTGGAGGGTGCATTGCTGCTAGCAGTGGGTTCACTGGAGGGTGCAGTGCCACGGGCACTGGGTTCACTGGAGGGTGCAGTGGTATGGGCATTGGGTTCACTGGAGGCTGCAGTGCTGTGGCACTAGTTCCACTGCATGCTGCATTGCCAGGGGAACTGGGTTCACAGGAGGGTGCAGTGCCGCGGGCATGGATTCACTGCAGACTACAGTCTCTCAGGCACTGGGTTCACTGTAGGGTGCATTGCCGCTGGCACTGGGTTCATTGGTGGGTGCAGTGTGGCGGACACTGGATTCACGGGAGGGTGCATTGCCGCGGGCGCTGGGTTCGCTGCGGGATGCAGTGCCACGGGCACTGGGTTCACTGGAGGCTGCAGTTTTGCGGCATTAGGTTCACTGCATGCTGCAATGCCGCGGGCACTGGGTTCACTGGAGGCTGTAGTGTTGTGTCACTAGGTTCACTGCATGCTGCAGTGCCAGGAGAACTGGGTTCACTAGGGTTGCAGTGCCTTGGGCACTGGGTTCACTGGAGGGGGCAGTGCTGCGGGCACTCGGTTCACTGCAGACTGCAGTGCCACGGGCACTCTTTTCACAGGAGAATACATTGTCGCTGGCACTGGGTTCACTAGAGGGTGCAGTGTCATGGGCACTGGGTTCACTGGACTGAAGTGCTGTGGCACTAGTTTCGCTGCATGCTGCAGTGTCAGGGGACATGGGTTCACTGGAGGGTGCAGTGTCTCGGGCACATGGTTATTTGCGGAATGCAGTGCAGAGGGTACTGGGTTCACTGGAGGGTGCAGTGCCGCGGGTGCAGTGCCTCGGGCTCTGGTTTCAATGTAGACTGCAGTGCCATGGGCACTGGGTTCACTGGAGGGTGGAGTGCCCGGGCACTGGGTTCACTGGAGGGTGCAGTGTCGTGGGCAGTGGGTTCAATGTAGGCTGCAGTGCTGCGGGCACCGGGCTCACTGGAGGCTGTATAGAACAGGGAACTGGTTTCACTACATGGTGCATTGTTGCGGCCACTGGCTTCACTGAAGGGTGCAGAGTGGCAGGCACTGCCTTCACTGGAGGGGGCAATGCCGCAGGCAGTGGGTTCAATAGAGGCTGCAGTGCAGTGGGAAGTGGGTTCACTGAAAGGTGCACTGCCGCGGGCACTGGGTTCACTGCAGCCTGCAGTGAACCGGTCATTGAGATAACTGGAAGCTGCAGTGCTGCGGGCACTGGGGTCACTGGAGGATGCAGTGCGTCGGGCCCTGGCTTCACTGGAAGCTGCAGTGCCGCAGACACTGGGTTCACTTGAGGCTGCAGTGCCTCGGGCACTGGGTTCACTGCAGGCTGCAGTGCCTTGGGCACTGTGTTCACTGCAGACTGCGGTGCCACGGGCACTGGTGTCACGGGAGGGTGCAGCGCCACGGGTACTGGGTTCACTGGAGGGTGCAGTGCCGCGGGCTCTGGGTTCACTGCAGACTGCAGTGCCGTGGGCACTGGATTCACTGAAGGGTGCAGTGCGGCAGGCACTGCCTTCACTGGAGGGTGCAGTGCCTCAGGAAGTGGGTTCACTTGGAGGCTGCAGTGCAGTGGGAACTGGGTTCACTGGAGGTTGCAGTGCTGTGGGCACTGGGTTCACTGCAGGCTGCAGTGCACCAGTCACTGAGATAACTGGAAGCTGACATGCTGCGGGCACTGGGGTCACTGGAGGACGCAGTGCGTCAGGCATTGGCTTCACTGGAGGCTGCAGTGCCTCGAACACTGGGTTCACTTGAGGTTGCCATGCTGCGGTCAGTGGGTTTACTGCAGGCTGCAGTGCCTCAGCCACTGGGTTCACTGCAGGATGCAGTGACGCATGCACTGGGTTCATTGGATGCTGCAGTGTGGGGGGCACTGGGTTCACTGGAGGATGCAGTGCTGTGGGCACTGGGTTCATTGGAGGCTGCATAGAAGCGGGAACTGGGTTCACTGTGTGGTGCAGTGCCACGGGCACTGGGTTCACTGGAGGGTGCAGTGCAGCAGGAACTTCCTTCACTGGAGGGTGCAGTGTCACGGGGAGTGGGTTCACTCGAGGCTGCAGTGCTGCAGGCAGTGGGTTCACAACAGGCTGCAGTGTCACAGGAACTGGGTTCACTGGAGGGTGCAGTGACTTGGGCACTGGGTTCACTAGAGTGTGCAGTGCCACGGGTTCTGGGTTCACTGGAGGCTGCAGTGCTGTGGGCACTGGGTTCACTGCATGCTGCAGTGCTGCAGGCACAGGGTTCACTGCAGGCTGCATGCCGCGAGCACAGGGTTCACTGCAAACTGCCGTGTCGACTGCACTGGGTTCACTGGAGTCTGCAGTGCCGTGGACACTGGGTTCACTGGAGGATGTAGTGTATCAGACAATGTTTTCACTGCAGGATGCAGTGCCGCCGGGTCTGGGTTCCCTGCAGGCTGCAGTGCGGCGGGAACTGGGTTCACTGGATGGTGCAATGCTGCGGTCATTGCATTAACAGGAGGGTGCAGTGCACTCAGGACTGGCTGCACTGGAGGCTGCAGTGCTGCGGGCACTTAGTTCACTGGAGGGTGCAGGGCCTGGCGGTCAGGCTTCATTGGAGGCACTGGGTTCACTGTGGGCTGCAGTACCGCCAGCACTGGGTTCACTGCAGGCTGCAGTGCACCGGACACTGAGATAACTGAAAGCTGCAGTGCTGCGGGCACTGGGGTCACTGGAGGATGCAGTGCATCGGGCACTGGCTTCACTGGAGGCTGCAGTGCCGCGGACACTGGGTTCACTGGAGGCTGCAGCGCCTCGGGCACTGGGTTCACTTCAGACTGCAGTGCCACGGGCACTGGGGTCACTGGAGGGTACAGCGCCATGGGCACTTGGTTCACTGGAGGGTGCAGTGTCCCAGGCAGTGAGTTCACTGGAGGGTGCAGTTCTGCGGGCAGTGGGTTCAGAGCAGGCTGCAGTCCCACGGTTCCTGCGGCAGGCAGACCCTGCAGTTCCTGCGGCACTGCAGCCTCCCCTGAACCCACTGCCCGCGGCACTGCAGCCTCCATTGAACCAACTGCCCTAGGCACTGCAGCCTCCAATGAATCCAGTGCCCGCGGCACAGCAGCCTCCAGTGAACAGTGGGCTCTGGGTTCACTTCAGACTGCAGTGCCGTGGGCACTGGATTCACTGAAGGGTGCAGTGCGGCAGGCACTGCCTTCACTGGAGGGTGCAGTGCCTCGGGAAGTGGGTTCACTGGAGGCTGCAGTGCAGTGGGAACTGGGTTCACTGGAGGTTGCAGTGCTGCGGGCACTGGGTTCACTGCAGGCTGCAGTGCACCAGTCACTGAGATAACTGGAGGCTGACATGCTGCGGGCACTGGGGTCACTGGAGGACGCAGTGCGTCGGGCACTGGCTTCACTGGAGGCTGTGAACCCGCTGCACTGCACCCTCCAGTGAAGCGAGTGCCTGCGTCACTGCACCGTCCAGTGAACACAGTGTCCGCGACACTGCACCCTGCAGTGAACCCAGTTCCTGCGGCACTGCAGCCTCCCCTGAACCCACTGCCCGCAGCACTGCAGCCTCCATTGAACCAACTGCCCTAGGCACTGCAGCCTCCAATGAATCCAGTGCCCGCGGCACAGCAGCCTCCAGTGAACAGAGTGTCCACGGCACTGCAGCAGCCAGTACAGCCAGTGCCAGCAGCACTACAGCCTCCAGTTATCCCAGTGACCAGTGCACTGCAGCCTACATTGAACCCACTGCCCACAGCAATGCAGGATCCAGTGAACCTACTGCACGCGGCACTGCAGCATCCAGTGAACCCACTGCACGCGGCACTGCAGCCTGCAGTGAACCCAGTGCACGAGGCAGAGCAGCCTGCAGTGAGCCCAGTGCCCACGGCACTGTAGCCTCCAGTGAACCCAGAGCCCGTGGCACTGAACACTCTGCTGAACCCATGCCCGGGGCACTGCACCCTCCAGTGAAAAAAGTGTCCACGGCACTGCATCCTGCAGTGAACCCAGTGCCCGGGGCACTGCAGCCTGCAGTGAACCCAGTTCCACTGCACTACAGCCTCCAGTGAACCCACTGCCTGCGGCACTGCACCCTCCAGTGAACCCAGGGCCCGAAGCACTGCACCATGCAGTGTACCCGGTTGCAGCTTCTATGCAATCTCCAGTGAACCCAGTGCCTGAAGCACTGCAGCCTCCAGTGAACCCACTGCCCGTGGCACTGCAGACTCCAGTGAACCCACTGCCCGCGGCACTGCATCCTGCAGTGAACCCAGTGCCAACGGCACTGCAGTCTCCAGTGAACCCAGTGCCCGTCACTCTGCAGCCTCCAGTGAATCCAGTGCCAACGGCACTGCAGCCTCCAGTGAACACAGTGTCCATGGCACTGCAGCCTCCAGTAAACCCAGACCCCGAGACAGTGCACCCTCCAGTGCACTGGGTGCCTCCAGTGCCGCGGGCACTAGGTTCACTGGATGATGCAGTGTCACGGGCCTTGTTTTCACTGGAGTGCCTACATCAGGCACTGAGATTGACGACTGCAGTCACTCAGAGTCACCACAGACACTGAGTGTGACTTTGACTTCAGTCACTGGGAGTGGCTATGACATCAGCCGCTGGGAGTAACTTGACTTCAGTCAGTGATAGTGACATCAGGATTGACTTCAGTCACTGGGAGTTACTTCGAGAGTGACTTCCGTCAGTGGGAGTGACTTCAGTCACTGGGATTTACTTCGAGAGTGACTTCCGTCAGTGGGAGTGACTTCAGTCATTGGGGGTGAGTGACTTCAGTCACTGGGCATGACCTCAGGCACTGGGTATGCCTGTGCCCTTCAGGCAGGGGGCTAGCCTTCAGGCACAGGGTGAGAATTCAGGCGAGGGGCGTGCCTTCAGGCAAGGGGCGTGCCTTCAGGCACTGGGCGGGGCTTCATGCATGGGGCAAGGCTTCAGGCACGGGGCTTGCTTTCAGGTGCTTGGCTTACCTTCAGGCACGGGGCTTGTCTTCAGGCACACGGGGCTTCAGTACAGGCACCTGGAGCTGTTTCAGGCAAGAGGCATGCCTTCAGGAACAGGGCGTGGCTTCAGGTGCAGGGAGCATTTTCAGGCACGGGGCACACCTTCAACCATGGGGCTTGTCTTCAGGCACTGGGAGCACCTTCAGGTACAGTGAGCGTCTTCATGCACAGGGTGCGACTTCAGGCACGGGGAGCCTCTGTGCTCTTTGGGCACAGGGTGCGCCAAGAGGCACTGGGCTCGCCATCAGGCACAGGGTGAACTCAGGCAAGGGGTGCGCCGTCACCCATGGGGTGCGCCCTCAGGGAGTGCCTGTGCCTTTCAGGCAACGGGAGTGCCTTCAGGAACGGGGTGTGCCTTCAGGCATGTTGAGTGGCTTCAGCAACTGGAGGCTCTGTGTTGCGAGCACTGGGGCCTGGAGGCTCCGTGCTGTGAGCACTGGGGCCTGGAGGCTCTGTGCTTCGAGTACGGAGCCTGGAGGCTGCTTGGAATTCTGCGTCTCCCTCTCCCTGTCCTTTTCCTGCAGTTCCTTCAGGCAGTGGGAGGGCTGACTTCAGGGACTGGCAATGCAGACTTCAGGCACTGGGATTGACTTCAGTCACTGGGAGTGACAACTGCAGTCACTAGGAGTAACTGCAGACACTGAGTGTGACTTTGACTTCAGTCATGGCAGTGACTGTGACATCAATCACTGGGAATGACTTTGACTTCAGTCCCTGGGAGTGACGTCAGGAGTGACTTCGGGAGTGACTTCTGTCACGGGGAGTGACTTTAAGAAGGACTACCTTCACTGAGTGTGAGTTGGCAAGGGACTTCGGTTTCTGGGAGTGACTTTGCCAGTGACTTCCATCACGGGGAGTGACTTTGTGAGAGACTTCCCTCTCTGGGAGTGACTTTGGGAGTAACTTTATTTACTGGGAGTGACTTTGACTTTAGTCACTGGGAGTGACTTTGGGAGTGTCTTCACTCACTGGGCAAGACTTCAGTCATTGGGAGTGACTGACTTCAATCCTTGGACATGTCCACAGGCACTGGGCATGCCTGTGCCCTTCAGGCAGGGGGCTAGCCTTCAGGCACAGGGTGAGAATTCAGGCATGGGGCAAGCCTTCAGGCATGGAGCGTGCCTTCAGGCAAGGGTGTGCCTTCAGGCACTGGGCGGGGCTTCATGCATGGGGCAAGGCTTCAGGCACAGGGCTTGCCTTCAGGCAAGGGGCTTGAGTACAGGCACGTGGAGCTGTTTCAGGCAAGAGGCATGCCTTCAGGAACAGGGAGCAGCTTCAGGCACAGGGAGCTTCTTTAGGCACGTGGCACACCTTCAACCATGGGGCTTGTCATCAGGCACTGGGAGCACCTTTAGGTACAGGGAGCAGCTTCATGCACAGGGCGCAACTTAAGGCACAGGGGGAGTCTCTGCTATAGGCACGGTGTGCTGTCAGGCATGGTATGCGCCTTCAGGGAGTGCCTGTGCCTTTCATTCAAGGGGAGCGCCTTCAGGCATGGAACATGCCTTCAGGCACAGGGTGTGCCTTCAGGCACTGGGTGAGGCATTATGCATGGGGCGCTGCTTCAGTCAAGGGGCTTGCTTTCAGGCAGTGGGCTTGCCTACAGGCATACAGAGCTCTATCAGGCATGGGTCGTGTCTTCTGGAACAGGGAGTGGCTTCAGGCACAGGGAGCATCTTCAGGCAAGGGGTGCACCTTCAGCCATGGGGCTTGTCTTCAGGTACTGGGAGCGCCTTCAGGCACAGGGAGCAGCTTCATGCAAGGGGCGCGCCTTCAGGCAAGGGGAGCATCTGTGCTCTTCAGGCATGGGGCACGCAGTCAGGCATGGGGCGAACCATTAGGCATAGGGAGTGGCTTCAGGCATGGTGCATGGCTTCAGGCATGGGGCGCAGCTTCAGGCAAGAGGAGGTCCTGTGCCATTCAGGCAAGGGGAGCGCCTGTGACACTCAGGCACGGAATGCCCCATCCTGCGCAGGGAGCTCAGTCAGACTCAGGGCATGCCTTCAGGCATGGGGTATGCCTTTAGAGAGTGCTGGTGCCTTTCAGGCAAGGGGAGTGCCTTCAGACAAGGGGAGTGCCTTCAGGCATTGGAGGCTCTGTTCTGTGAGCACAGAGCCTGGGGTTCTGTGCTGGGAGTACAGAGCATGGAGGGGCTTCTTGGGATTCTATGTCTCCCTCTCTGTCCTTCCCCAGGAGGCTCTGTGGTGAGAGCACAGAGCCTGGCGCCTGCTTGGGGTTCTGTGTCTCCCTCTCACTCTGTCCTTCCCCTGGAGTGTCTTCACGCACTGGGAGTGCCAATTTCAGGCACTGGGAGTGATGACTGCAGTCCCTGTGAGTGGAGATTCCACTTTGACCACTCCAGTCAAAGTGAGAATGACTTTGACTTCAGTCTCTGGGAGTGACTATGACATCAGTCACTGGGAATGACTTTGACTTCAGTCACTGGGAGTGACTTCAGTCACTGGGAGTGACTTCGAGAGGGACTTCCCTCACTGGGAGTGACTTCGGGCGTGACTTCTGTCACTGGGAGTGACATCTGGAGTGACTTCCGTCACTTGCAGTCACTTCGGGAGTGACTATCATCACTGGGAGTGATTTCAAGAGGGACTTCCCTCACTGGGAGTGACTTCAGGCGTGACTTCTGTCCCTGGGAGTGATATCTGGAGCGACTTCCGTCACTGGCAGTCACTTATTGAGTGACTTTCATCACTGGGAGTGACTTCGGGAGAGACTTCCATCACTGGGAGTGACTTTGGGATGACTTCCTTCACTGGGAGTGACTTTGTCTTCAGTCACTGGGAGTGACTTTGACTTCATTCCCTGGGATTGACTTTGGGAGTGACTTCATTCACTGGGCATGACTTCAGACATTGGGAGTGACTGACTTCAGGCACTGGGTATGCCCTCAGGCACTGGGCATGGCTAACCCTTCAGGCAAGGGGCGAGCCTTCAGGCATGGGGCGAGCCTTCAGGCAGGGGGAGCCTTCAGGCCAGGGGCGAGCCTTCAGGCAGGCATTGGACCTGCCTTCAGGCATGGGACATGGCTTCATGCTCGGGGCATGGCTTTAGGCAAGGGGCTTGCCTTCAGGTAAGGGGCTTGTCTTTAGGCATGAGGCATGCCTTCAGGCCCTGGGCATGCCTTCAGGCCCTGGGCATGCCTTCAGGCACAGGGAGCAGCTTCAGGCAAGGGGCTTGCCTTCAGGCACAGAGCTTGTCTTCAGGCACAGGGAGCGGCTTCAGGCTAGGGACGTGCCTTCAGGTACTGGGAGCATCTGTGCCCTTCAGGACACTTTCCATGGAAAGTAATACTGCACCACTTCTGTCCCCACATGTGTGTGGTCATATCAGATTTAGGAATTTTGTCCTCATCGAGAGAGAGAGAGAGAGTCTTAGCTAGTGTTTGGGTTTGGGCCAGGGACTTAGATAGGGCTGAATGGACAGGAGACCCGTGATCACCCTGGAAGGCTGAAGTGAGGGCCCATGCACTAATGCGTGTAAGGTTTAGGATTATGGTAAGAGTTGGTGTGAACTTTAGGTTGAGGGGTATGGTGCGGGTCAAGGTTACTGTTAGGTTTAGGTCCCAGGAGGTTCTAGGCATTGAACCCCTAGCAGTGCAGTGGTCTCCACATAGGGTTGAATGGAGACTGCATGAAAGCCTCTAGTTCAGGCTTCGTCTTTCCATGCCAGAGCCAGCCTCCCGTGTGTGCCACTCTTCAGTTGGGCCTCAGCACCCTCCCTGTGCAACTCCATGCCGGCAGTGGAATTGACATGATGATGTTCCAATTCCATACCGAATAATACTTCAGGGGTCTGGGCCCTATGGGCGTGGTGTTCTCAGAATTAGGAACTCTATCCCCATTGGGAGAGAGCCATCGCTAAGGTTAGGGTATGTTCCAGCGCCATAAGCACGGCTGAAGCGACACCAGTCCGTTGAGCTACATAGGGGGCTGAATAGGGCACATGCACAGTTGCAGGTCAGATGTAGGGTTACGGTTAGAGTTGGTGAGGTGGGTGTGTATAGTTATGTTCATTGTTATAGTTCTGTTCATAGTTATGTTCATGGTGAGGTTGGTGTGTATAGTTATGTTCATTATTGGGTTTGGGGTTAAGTCCTAGGTGGCTCCTAGCGATAAGCCAACAGCAATGCAGTGAGCTTCCCGGAGGGCTCAGTGGAGGGCATATTGCAGCTTGTCCGTCATGCTTAGTCTTTGTTTGCCAGGGCAAGCCTCCATCGTGGGCCATTCTTTGAGCCTCAGTAAAACCACTTCTGCAGCAACATCTGGGCTTTGGATATTACATGGTGATATTCCACATTCCACGCCGAGTAATACTCCTCCTCCTCTGGACTCCATGTGTGTGGTATCCTCAGACTAAAGAATTGGGTCACCATCAGGAGAGAGCCTTAGTTTGAGTTAGGGTTTGCTTCAAGGCCATAAGCATGCTGAAGCAACACTACTCATGTTATCTACATGGGGTGTTGGCTGAGGGACCATGCGCATGTGAGGGCTGGTGTAGGATTAGCGTTCGAGTTGGAGTGAGGTTTAGGTTGAGGAGTACTGTGAGGGTCACGGTCAGGGTTAGGGTCCAGGAGGCCCTAGGTGCTGAAACCCAAGCAGTGCAGTGATCTCCCTGGAGGGCTGAGGGAGGTCGCATTGGAGGGTGCCGGCCAGGCTTAGTCTTTAGGGGCTAGGGCCAGCCTTGGATATGGACCACACTTTGGTTGGGCCTCAGCCACCCCCTTGTGCAGCTCCCTCTGGGCTTTGGCAATTACCTGGTCATGTTCCACGTTCCATGCCGAGGAATCCGGCTCCTTTTCTGAACCCCACATGTGTGGTTTGCACAGAAGTAAGTATTGGGTCACCATCGGGAGACAGCCTAAAATGGAGTTCGGGTTCGGTCCAGGGACGTAAGCAGGGCTGAAGCGACAGCAGTCCCGTGATCTCCCTGGAGGGCTGAAGTGAGGGTCCCTGCGAGGGTGCGGGTCAGTTGTAGGTTATGTTTAGGGGTGATGTTTAGGTTGAGGTGTACTTTGAAGGTCATGGTTATTGTTAGGTCTCATGAGGCTCTAGGTGCAACAACCCCAGGAAGGATATGGTCTCCAAGAGGGGCTGAGTGGATCCCGCATGGGATTGTGCTGATCAGGCTTTGTCTTTGAGTGCCCGATCAAGCCTCCTGTGTGAGTCACTCTTCAGTTGGGCCTCAGGAACCCCCTTGTGCAGCTACTTGTGGGTAATGGAAATGACACGATTATGCTCCAAGATGCATGCCGAGGAATCCTGCAAAGCTTTGGGCCCCATGTGTGTGGTCTCTCAGAGTTAGGCATTGGATCCCCATCGGGATTCAGCCACAACTAGGGTTAGGGTTCGGTCCAGGGAGGTAAGCAAGGCCGAAGCAACAGCAATCCCGTTACCTTCATGGAGGGTTGAATGAGGGCCCATGCGCGGGTGAGGGTCTGGTGTAGGGTGTCAGGTGAAGCCTTAGAGCTGGGGTGAGGTTGAGGTTGAGGAGTATGTTGATGGTCACGTTTACGGTTTGGGTTAGATTCCAGGAGGTACGAGGTGCTGTACCCCAAGGAGTCCAGTGGTCTCACTGGAGGAATCAGTGGAGGGCAAATGGTAGGTTGCCCTCAGGCTTAGTCTTTGGGTGCCGAAGCCAGCATCAGTTGTGGGGCAATCTTCGGATGGGCCTCAGCAAACCCTTTGTGCAGCTTCCTCTGGGCTTTGGAAATTACCTGTCGATGTTCCACGTTCCATGCGAGTAACGCTGCAGTGCTTCTGGGCCCCATATGCGTGGTGACTGAGACTTAGGAATTTGTTCCTCAATGAGAGAGAGTCATTACTAGGGTTAGGTATCGGCCCAGGGATGTCGATAGGGCCAAATCCACATGAGTCCGTGATCGTTCTGGAGGACTCCATAGGGCCCATGCTTGGGTGCGGGTCATGTGTAGGGTTAGCGTTAGAGTTGGTGTGAAGTTTAGGTTGAGGTGTATGGTGAGGGTCAAGTTTAGTGTTAGGGTTAGGTCCCAGGAGGTTCCAGGCAATGAATACCTAGCAGTGCAGTGGTCTCCACAGAGGGCTGAGTGGAAGCTGCATGCAAGTCTACAGTTCAGACTAATTCTTTGCATGCCAGGGCAGCATCCTATGTGTGACACTCTTCAGTTGGGTCTCAGCAACCTCTTTGTTCAGCTCCATCCCAGCAGTGCAAATGAAATGATGATGTTCCAATTCCATCCTGAAGTATACTGCAGGGGTTTGGACCCTATGTGCATGGTGTTCTCAGAGTTAGGAACTGTATCCCCATTGGGGGGAGCCATAGCTAGGGTCAGGATTCGGTCCAGGGACATAAGCAGGGCGAGGTGACACCAGTCCCATTATCTACATGGAGGGCTGTATGAGAGCCCATGCAGGGGAGCAGGTCAGGTGTAGCGTTACCTTTAGAGTTGGGGTGAGGTTGAGGATGATGTGTATGGTTCTGGTCAATATAATGGTTAGGTTTTGTCCCAGGTCCCCCAGACGCTGAAGCACCAGCAGTGCTGGTCTTCCTGGAGGGTTCAGTGGTGAGCACATGGGAGGGTGTAGGTCATGCTTAGTCTTTGAAAGCCAGTGTGAGCCTCCTTTGCGGGCCACACTTTGGTTGAGCCTCAGGAACTGCTTCTGAAGCAACATCTGGGCTTTGGATATTACATGGTGATATTCCATGTTCCATGCCGAGGAATCCGCCTCTTCTTCTGGAAGGGAGGTATCCTCAGACTTAAGAATCGGGTCACCATCTGGAGAGAGCTTTAGATAGAGTTCGATTTCAGACCAGGGCCACAAGGGGGGCCACAGCTACCCCATTCCACTTACCTCCATGGGGTGATGAATGATAGCCAGTGTGCAGGTGAGGGTCAGTTGTAGGGTTAGCGTTAGTGTAGGAATGAGTTTGAGGTTCAGAGTATGGTGAGGGTCACGGTTAGTGTTAGGGTTAGGGCCCAAGTAATTCCAGGCGGTGAATCCCTAGCATCGCAGTGGTCTCCACAGAAGGCTGAGTGGTGGCTGCATGGGAGCCTTCAGTTCAGACTTATTCTTTGTGTTTCAAGGCCAGCCTCTTGTGTGTGCCACTATTCATTGGGTCTCAGTAGCCTCCTGGGGCAGCTCCACCCCAGCAGTGGAAACGAAATGATGATGTTCCACTTCCATACCGAATAATACTGTAGGGGTTTTGACCTATATGCGTGGTGTTTCAGAATTAGGACCTGGATATCCATTGGGAGAGAACCACGGATAGGGTGAGGTTCTGTCCAGGGACATAAGCAGGGCTGAAGAGACACCGGTCCCGCTATCTCCATAAGGGCCTGTATGAGGGCCAATGCACGGGTGAGGGTCAGGTGTAGGGTTAGCATTAGCGTTGGGCTGAGGTATAGGTTGAGTAGTATGGGGAGGGTCACGGTTGGGGTTAGGGCTAGGTTCCAGGAGGCCCAAGTTGCCGAATCCATGGCAGTGCAGTTGTTTCCCTTGGGGACCCAGAGGAGGGTGCATGGGAGGGTGCCGGTCATGCTTATTCTTTGGGTGCCAAGGCCAGCCTCTTGTGTGGGCCACTCTTCAGTTGGTTCTCAGCAACCCCCTTGTGCAGGTCCCTCTGGGCTTTGGAAATGGCATGGTGTTGTTCCCCGTTCCATGCCAAGTAAGCCTGCACCGCATCTGGGGTACATGTGCGTGGTTTTCTCCGAGTTAGGAATTGGGTCCCCATCGGGAATGAGCCATAGCTAGGGCAAGGGTTTGATCCAGGGAAGGGATGTAAGCAAGGCCGAAGGAACAACAATTCTTTACCTCCATGAGGGCTGAATGAGGGCTCATGCACGGATGCGGGTCACGTGTAGGGTTAGCGTTAGACTTAGGGTGAGGTTCCGATTGAGGAGTATGGAGTGGGTCATGATTAGGGTGAGGGATAGCTCCAAGGAGTCCCCAGGTGATGAACCCCATGCAGTGCAGTGGTCTCCTGGGATGGCTCAGTGGAGGGCACACGGGAGGGTTCTGGTCAGGTTTAGTCTTTGGTTACCAGTGCCAGCCTTGCATGTGGGCCACTTTTGGGCCTCAGCAAGCACTTTGGCACCTCCCTCTGGTATTTGGACATGACATGGTGGTGGTCCATGCTCCATGTGGAGTAATCCTGCACCGCTTCTGGGCCACAGGTGCGTGATATTCTCTGCATTAGGAATTGGATCCCCATCGGGATAGAGAAATAGCTAGGGTTAGAGTTAGATCCAGGGACATAAGCAAGGCCAAAGCAACAACAATCTATTTATCTCCAGTGAGTATGAATGAGGGCCATGTGCGGTAGCTGGTCAGGTGTAGGGTTAGTGTTAGAATTGGGGTGAGGTTTAGGTTGAGGAATACAGCGAGGATCATGGTTAGGGTTAGGGGTAGGTTCCAGGAGGCGCTTAAGTGCAGAAACCTAAGTAGTGCAGTGGTCTCCTAGAGGGTTGAGTGGAGGGCGCAAAGGATGGTGCCATTCCTTCTTAGTCTTAGGGTGTCAAGGCCACCCTTTGGTGTAGGACACTCCTTAGTTGGGCCTCAGCAGAGCCCTTGTTCAGCTCCCTCTGAGCTTTGGAAATGACATGGTGATGTTCCAGGTTCCAAGCCGAGTGATTTACACCATGAGTGTGCTGTTGTCAGTCATTGGAATTGGGTTCCCACGAGGAGGAGACTTAGCTAGGGTTAGGGTTCAGTGCAGGGACATCACCAGGCAAGACTGACTCCAGTCTCGTGAATTTCATGGAGGGCTTAAGTGAGAAACCTTGCGAGGGTACTGGTCTGGTATAGAGTTAGTGTGAGAGATGGGTTTCAGTTTAGGTTGAGGGCTAGGTTCAGGGTTCTGGTTACGGTTGGGGTTAGGTCCCAGGAGGCTCCAGATGCTGAACCCACAGCAGTGCAGTGGTCTCCCTGAAGTGCTGACTGGAGTACACAATGGATGCTGCGGGTCAGGGTTAGTCTTTCGGTTGCCAGGCCAGACAAGTGTTTCTGGCACTCTTCGGGTAAGCCTCAGGAATGCTCTCGGGCACAACGGAGGCTGCCGGTCAGGATTAGTCTTTGGGTTCCAAGGCTATACAAGTGTATTGGACACTCTTTGGGGGAGACCTCAGGAATCCTCTTATGCAGCAGCAGCTGGGCTTTGGAAATGACATGGTGATGTTCCACATTCCACGCCGAGTGATCCTGCACTGCTTCTCGACCCCATGTGCATTCTGTTGTCAGACATTGTAATTGGATACCCATGGGGAGTGAGTTTTAGCTAGGGTTAGGGTTCAGTGCAGGGATGTGGCCAGAGCCAAAGGACTCCAGTCTCGTGATCTCCCTCGAGGGCTGAAGTGAGGGCACATGCGCTGGTGTGGGTCTGGTGTAGAGGTATTGTGAGATATATGGTCAGGTGAGATTGAGGGTTATCATCAGGGTTATGGTTAGGGTTAGGGTAGGTCAAAGAAGGATCCAGGCGCTGTACCCACAGCAGTGCAGTTGTCTCCCCGAAGGGCTGAGTCAGTGCACAATGGAGGCTGCTCATCAGAATTAGTCTCTGGGTTCCAAGGACGGACAACTCTGTAAGGTCTGGTGTAGATAGGTGGGTCTAGTGTGATAGAAACTGTTAGATTTAGGTTGAGGGTTATGGTTAGGGTTACGGTTAGGTTTAGTTAGGTCCCAGGAGTCTCCAGGCATTGAACCCACAGCAGTGCAGTCGTCTCCTGGAAGGGTTGAGCGGAGTGCACAATGGAGGCTGCCAGTCAGGAATAGTCTTCGGTTTCCAAGGCCAGACAACTGTATTGGGCACTCTTCAGTTAGGCCTGTTGAATCCTCGAGTGCAGTGGCAGCCGGGCTTTTGAAATGACATGATGATGTTCCACATTCCACACCAAGTATTCCTGCACTGCTTCTCAATTTCATGTGCGTGCTGATGTCAGACTGTGAATGGGGTCCCCATGGGGAAGGAGCCTTAGCCAGGGTTAGGGTTCGGTGCAGGGAAGTCACCAGGGCCAAAGCAACTCCAGTCTAGTGATATCCCCCAAGGGCTGACCTGAGATCCCATGCGAGGGTGTGGCTCAAGTGTAGGGTTAGGGTTAGAAACAGGGTTACGATTAGGTTGAGGGTTATGGTTAGGGGTACAGTTAGGGTTTTCTTCGTTCCCAAGGCTCCATGCGCTGAACCCACAGCAGTGCAGTTGCCTCCACAAATGACTGAGTGGTGTGCACAATGAGGCTGCGGGTCAGGATTAATCTTTGGGTTCTAAGGACAGACAACTGTATCTGGTCTGGTGTAGATAGGTTTGTCTAGTGTGAGTGTTAGGGTTAGGTTTAGGTTGAGGGTTAGCATTGGGTCCTGGTTAGCATTAGGGTTAGGTCCCAGGATGTTCCAGGCACTGAAACCATAGCAGAGCAGTTGTCTCCCCAAAGGGCAGAAGGGCGTACACAAGGGAGGGTGCTGGTCAGGCTTAGTATTTTGGTTCCAAGGCCAGACAACTGTATGGGCCACCCATCGTTTAGGCCTCAGGAATCCTCTTGTGCAGCTGCAGCCGTGCTTTGGAAATACATGGAGATGTCCACATTCAATGCTGAGTGTTCCTGAACCGTTTCTGGTCCTGGTGTGTGTGCTGTTATTAGTCTTTCGATATGGATCCCCATGGGGAGAGGGCCTTAGGTTATAGTTTTAGATTTAGCGGGTAGAGTTAGAGCGTTAGGATGAGGGTTTTAGGGTTAGAGTTAGAGGCTGATGGTTAGAGGGTTAGGGTAAGGTTAGGGTTAGTTAGGGTTATGTTTATGTTTACGGTTAGTTAGAGGTAGGACTAGGGTTAGGGGAAGGGTAGGGGCAGGATTTAGCATTAGGGTTATGGTTAGGGTTAGGTGTTAGGTTTAGGTGGTGGGATTTTGTTTAGTGATAGGGTTAGGAATTGGGCAAAGTGTAGGTCATGCTTGCATCCCCACTTTGAGCGGGAAGGTGTTCATGCGTGGACACCACCCTCCATGTTCAAGGGATTGTGTTCTTGCTATCGCCCCAGTCTCTCTGCACTGTAGGTTGTTCTTGCCTTGCCCCTTCCAGCTTTGCTCTGGTGTTTTTCACACTGTCACCCCACCCCCTCTCGGTATGGTAAGAATTCACGTTCCACCCAATCGCCTTTGGTGCAAGGGGTGTGTTCACACATGCGACCCTCCACACCCTCTCCGTGCGATGGTGCAACCCATGAGCCTCACCGCTCCTTAGATTGGGATTACTGATGCCAGTATTAAATCTGATACTGATGCCAGTATTAAATCATGAATATCTCTTTTCTCTTTCACAACTGAAGAAGTAGGCGTTTCTTAAGGTAAGGTTTATGGTTAGGATTAATGTTAGGTGTCAGTTAAGGTTTAGGGCATGGTGCAATCCCTCTTGGTGTGGGATGGCTTCACGAATGTGTCCCATCTGCTTCCCTTTATCCGTGATGTAGCAGTGATATTCCTTGTAATTCAGATGTTTTCCTTGGCACCTGGATGTCTCTGAGTTAAGCGTCCCACTTCATCTTGGTTCATGATCTCTCGGTTTCTGGTCTTGAGCCCTGGGTAGCTTCTGTGCTGATTGCTGGGAATCTGGAGCCTGCTTCAGATACTATCTCTCTCTCTCTCTCTCTCTCTCTCTCTCTCTCTCTCTCTCTCTCTGCCCATGCCCCACTTGTGTGCTTTGTGTCTTTCAAAAATTAATGTACCTAAAATCATTTTCAATCCGACATTTCCTGGATGGCTCTTTTCACTTTCATTGCTGAAGTAGCAGGCGTCTGTCTCATTCATTGTTCTTTTGTTATCTTTGGCATAGCTGACAACATATACGACATTTCCCCAGCCAGCATCGGGGATGCACAGCATTTCTTCTACTAGCCGGACACCTCTCATCCACTGTAACACTGCATTCCTCTAGAGCATCCCACATGCTCTCGGAAACTGGACTGTAACTGTGGATGGTAGCAGTGTCCCATAGTCTTCTGATGGTATTTCAGGAGGTTTTTCATTCGTATCTTTGGTTACCTGAGTGTCTTCTGACATCTCTCATGTTTCCACTAGGCCGCCGCTATGATGCTCAACAGGGAACCTGAAGCACACAGGGATTCAGGAGCAGACCAACTACCGCTTGGCTCCCACAAATGGTCGCCTTGGAACTCTTTATGGAAGAGGAGAAAACACCCACCACCACCGTTTCATAACCCTGCACCGAATGTGGAGACAACAATCACCTACCCCCAAAGGAACTCTAGCAGGGTACATGTATCAAACCTAAGGTGTTGGTTATGTATTTTGGGTCAATAAGTGAGGTTGTACTTTTGACTGGTAAGTGTACATCTAAATCCCTCAGAGGGGATATTCTCTGAGGTCACCCCAACCTAAATTGTTGGCCCATGGGGAGATGTGTTGTCCCTATTGACTGTATTGATGTTGTCTCTGTAGGCCAGTGAATTAAAGCTCCATAGGGTCTTGTCCTGTTCTTGCCTCTTCACGGGAATGTCCATTTCACCTATTGAAAAAGAGCAAGTGAGTAGTGTTGCCACTATTAAATCTGACGTTTCATGAATGAGTCTTTTCACTTTCATGGCTGAAGAAGCAGCATCTCTTATAATGAGGGTTAGGGTTTGGGTTACCCTGAGGATTAGGGTAAGGGTTAAGTCATGCTTGCATCCCCGTTTTGGCAAGGGAGGAACGTCACACCTGACCCCCGCCACCGTCCTTGCGGAACGGTGTTCAGGCATGCAGCCTGCCTCCCCTCCACAAGGGAGTAGTGATGCCACTACTTAATGTGTTGTTTCATGAATGGCTCTTTTCCCTTTCACAGCTGAGGAAGCAGGCATTTCTTAAGGTAGGTGTTACGGTTAGGATTGCCGTTCATGGTTAGGGTAAGGGATAGGCCATGCCTGCACCCTCCCTTGGAGTGGGAGGGCGTTCACACATGAGCCACACCCCCCTCATCTCGGGAGGGTGTTCACCAATAGGAACCAGTCCCCTTCAGCGGGGATGTTGATGTATGCGCCTGCACCCATCTCGTGTGCGAGGGTGTTCATGCATGGACACCACAACCCTTGGCGAGGGAGGGCATTTGTCCATGCACCATGCCCTCCTTGGCTCAGGAGGTGTTCACGCATGAGCACAGTGACCCCTTGGCTTGAGAAGGTGTTCAGGTAGGTGCATGAACTTGCCCCCCAGCGTGGGAGGGGGTTCACGCATGTGCCCTCCCCCCTCAGGCGCTGGAGGGGGTCACCTGTGCATAGCACCACTAGTCAGCAAGGGAGTATTGATGCCACTATTAAATCTGACATTTCATGGACGGCTGCTTTCACTTTCACAGCTGAAGAAGCATGCTTCTCTTAAGGTCAGGGGTAGGGTTAGCATTACAGTTAGGGGTTAAGATAAGGGCTAGGTCATACTTGCTCTCCCCCCTCAGCACGGGAAGACTTCACGCATCACCCCACTAACCTGAGCAAGGGAGAGTGTTCACCCTTTCACCCCAATCCCTGAGAGTGGTAAAATATTGAAGCACGTGCTCCACTCCACTTCCGCTGGGGAGGGCTTTCACACATGCGTGGATCCCCCTTTCGGGACACATTGTTCACGTATGTGCATGACCACCTGTCGGGTAGGGAGGGTGTTCACTCATGGTCACACCCCACCTCTGCATGAGAGATGGTTCATGCATGTGTCTTGCTCACCTCAGCAGGGAGGGTTTTTACGCATGTGCACAGCCCCACCTTGGTGTGGGAGGAGGTCACCCATGCAGAGTGCCACCCTTCAATCAGGGAATAGTGATGCCATTATTAAATGTGACGTTTCATGAATGGTTCTTTTCAATTTCACAGCTGAAGTAGCAGACAACTCTTAAGGTAAGGGTCTAGGTTAGCATTACCATTAACAGTTAGGGTAAGGGTTAGGTCATGCTTCCACACCCACCCCCTCGTCTCCAGAGTGTATTCACGCAATAGCACCGCCCCTCAATGTGGGAGAATATTCATGCATGTGTCCTGCCCCCTTCAGGGTGGGAGGGTGTTCACACACGTGCCCCATCCTCTTCAGCTTGTAAGTGCGTTCACGCATTCTCACATTTGCACCACCCATCCCAAGGTGAGGGAGGGTGTTGACACCTGTGCCCTGTCTCCCTCGGCATGGGAGGTGGTTCACACATGCTCCTCATCCCCTCGGTGATGGAGGGTGTCACCCATGAACAGTGCCACCCCTCGGAGAGGGAGTACTGTTGCCGCTATCAAATGTGACCTTTCATCAATGATTCTTTTCACTTTCACAGCTGAAGAAGCATGCATCACTTAAGGTAAGGGTTAGGGTTAGCATTACATTTAGGCTTTAGGGTAAGGGTTAGGTCATGCTTGCTCCCCCTCTCTGCACGACAGGTGTTTCACTAATACTCCATGCCCCCCCTGGCACAGATGGATACAGCCCTCCGTCCGTGTAGAAGGGTGTTCTCACGCACAACCCTCCTTGTTGACGGAGGGCGTTTGTGCACGCACCCTGCCCCATTAGTGCGGGAGTTTGTTCTCGTGTGTGTAAGGCCCCCTCCTGGCGGAAGGGCGTTCACCCATGTGCACCATCCCCCCACTTTGGCATGGGAAGGTGTTGACCTATGTGACGTGACACGTCAGCATGGGGGAATATTCACGCATCTGCCCCGCCCCCCTCTGCCTAGGAGGGTGTTCATGCATGAGCACAGCCACCAGTCAGTGAGGGACGGTATTCATGCATGCACACAACAACCCCTCCATGAAGGAGGGCAGTCACATACGCGTCATGCATCCCTCCACAAGGGAATGGTTCAAGCGTGTGCCGCATATGCATTTTGGCACAGGAGGGTGTTGACCTATGCACCTTACCCCCTCAGCGCTGGAGGGTGTTCATAGATGTGCACAGCCTCCGTTGTGGCGAAAGTGTGAACCCCGGCTAGGGGAGGGATGCCATTCGCACGTAGGCCCCGCCCCATACCCCTGGGTGCTGTTCACACATGTGCACAGCTCTCCCTACTGGCGGAAGAGTGTTCACACATGTGCAAAACTCCTGCTCCAAGAGGTAGGGCGTTTCCACATGAGCACAATCCCCATCAGTGAGGGAGGGCATGCATGCATGCTCCTTGCCCACTACCACAGGAGGCTGTACAGGCATGCGCACAGCCCCCCCTACTGGTGTATGTTCACGCATGCACACAGCTCCCCTCAATGAGGGAAGGCATTTGCACATGTGCCCCCTTCCGCTGGGCAAGGAAGGGTGTTCAGGCATGCACAGAACCACTACCTCAGCCAGGGAGGTCGTTGGTGCATGCGCCCTGCCCCACTTAGCACAGGAGGTGGTTCAGGCTTCCGCCTGGCCCCCTGTCAGCATGTGAGTCGGTCACCCATGCACAGCGCCACCCCTCAGGGAGGAAGTACTGATGTCACTATTGAATGTGATGTTTCATGAATGGTTCTTTTCACTTTCACAGCTGAAGAAACACAGCTGAAGAAATGCGGCCAGGGAGGGCGTTGACGTATGCTCCCCGCTCCCCTCGCCAGGATGCTGTTCACGCAGGTGCAAAGTCCCCCTTCCCTGCCAAAGGGGGTTCAGGCATGCCCACAACCCCCGCTCTGTGAGGCAGACCATTTGTATAGGCACACAACCCTCCCTCGGCAAGGGACAGTGTTCATGCTTGGCCCCACTTACCTCGGTGGGAAGGGTGTTCACACATGCACATAACCCCCCTCAACATTGGAGGGCGTTCAAACATGTGCCCCACCCCACTTGACGCCAGAGGTGGTTCAGGATTCTGCCTTGCCCCTGGTTGGTGTGTGAGATGGTCACCCATGCACAGTGCCACCTTTTAGGGAGAGAGTAGTGGTGTCACTATTAAATGTGATATTTCACGAATGGTTCTTTCACTTTCACAGCTGAAGAAACACACATCTCTTAAGGTAAGTGTTAGGGTTGGCACTGACATAAGGGGTAGGGTAAGGCTTAGGTAGTACTTCCTCCACCCTGGGTATGAAAGGTTTTCAAGCATTATCTTTCCCCCCCTTTGGACAGGAGGGGGTTAACACTTGCGCCCTCCCACATCAAGGGAGGGGGTCACCATTGCACCACTGTCTCTGTGATGGAGGGGTGTCACTCATGTTCTTTCCCACACCTTGGCATGGGAGGGGATCATGCATGTGCCCCTTCTGCACCCCTTCATAGGCGATGTAGCCTTGATGTTCCTTTTAGGCCAGACGTATTTTGCACTGCCTTGGCCGCTCAGTGGATTAAGTGTCCCACTTCAGGTCATAGTCTCACGGTTTGTGGTTTTGAACCCTTGCTTCACCTCTGTGCTGATGACTCTGAACACGGAGCGTGCTTCAAATACTGTGTCTCACTTTCTGTCTGCCCCTTCCCCACGTGTGTTCTGTCTGTCTGTCTCTCTGTCTCTCTCTCAAAAAAAACAGTGAAGCTAAAAACATTTTAAAGCAGCTCCATCAGTCTACTTGTCTTCTTGCCCTATATCCGCCTCTTCACAGGAAGGTCCATTTCACCGATTGGAAGAGACTAAAACCCTCGTGTGGCCATTCAAATGAGTCACTATTTAGGAAACAAGTGATTATGCTACTTTTCCACGGTCAGGATACCATGGCCATTTCATGAATGTCCCTAGGCAGGCGGGGCCTCTAAAACTAGAAATGCTAGAGGTGATTTTACTGGTAAACAGGTGGGGTTTGTGTTCGCTGAGTTCCTTTTACTTCGTTTCATCTTTCCTTGATTGCCTATCTGTGTTGGGTCAACAATTGGTTTGATATTGACTTTACAGTTAGGTTATTTTTATCTCATGGTTAACTGTCCATGGTTATCTGCTCTGATAGAGCTTAAGCAAGTACAAATATTTCGCGTGGCACATACTAGCATTAGTGTTTCCTGTGCACCTGCAGCTGTTTCTCCCGGCCCACGGGGAGCAATCACTTCCCATCCAGCACCACCTGCTTTGTCTTCCTATGCCTAGCAGTGCACGTGCCGGTGCCTGCAGAACTTCCCTTGTTTCTCTGTCAGCTGAGTCTGAATGGGCTTCCTCTCCCACTCGTCCCTACTTCTCATCTCTTTAATGGATGACACACATAGCTGAAGGTCACAGTGAAGTCTCAAACTTCAGTATGTGGATTACGTGGCACCATTTTACGGTCTCACTTGATTACCCCCTTTCTTTAAAAATTACTTCCTTCCTCCTCCCACCGTCTGGGCCGCTGCTCACCAGTGTCTGTGTTGGTAGGTCCTCATCTTCTTCCTGTCCCCCATCTGCTTTCCATCCGCCCTTACTCTGGGGTGATCTCAGCTAGCCTCAGGCTTCTATATGCCAGCATCTGGGGCCTCTAAGTCTTTATGTGCTGCCCACAGCTGTTCATGTCTCCAGACACCTGACTCCAGCTCTGCACCACACAGGTGCTACCCTCCCCAGACTCTGCTACCTCCCTGTAGGCTTCTCCTATTCCCCTCCCCTTTTTTACTGGGCTGCTGCCACACTGGCCCCTCCCTGTTCCCTGAGCTTGTCAGGCACATACTCCTGCTTCAGGTCTTTGCACTCACTTTGCCTCTCTCTGTCGGGGATATACTTCCACGTGCCAACAAGACATACTCCCTCATTTCTGTCATAACCTTGCTCTGACATCACCTGCTCAGTGGAGTCTCTGCTAGCTCTCTATGTAAAACTGAAAACTGTTCCTTCTCCGACCTGAACACCCCATATCCCTTTCCTGCATTCTTTTTCTTCCTGGCCCTTGGCACCATCTGTTTTTCTTTCTTGCTTGCTGGATGTCGCCTACTGTAGTCCCTGCCAGATTATCGGCTCCATGGGATCCAAAGACCAAACTAGCTTTGTTTAGGGCTGGTTCCTTAGGGCCCTCGAACAGTGCCCAACTCCTTCAAAGGCTCACACACTATTTGCTGAGCAAGTAAATATTAGGATTTCTTATTATTTTGCTGGGTCCGCCATCACAATGTACCACAGACTGGGTGGCTTAAGCAACAGAAATTGATTTATTTATTTTCTCACACTTCAGATCAAGGTGTGGCCAGGGTGGGTGTCCTCTCTCCATGACTGGTGGATGGCCTCCTTCCCACTGTCTTCACGTGGTCTTCCTTCTGTGTGTGTAGTTGCCCACTCTCTTCCTATAGGACACCGGTTATCAGACTAGAGTCCCTCCCCACAAATGAGCTCATTCGACCTCCACTTTACCTTTCAAGATCTGGTATCCAAGTACAGTCCCATGGGTAGTTAAGACTTCAATGTATGGATTTTGGGGGCAAATCCATTCCATCACAGGTTTCTGTCTGTTGTACCTAGTCACTACCTACATGGGTTTTTTTTTTTTTCTCTATGCCCTTGTGCCCGTTATTTGCTCACACAGTGCTAATCCCAGTTTGCCCTTAGCCCAAGTTATAACTCTATTTATTTGTATAGACTTGCATCTTCCCTCTACCTCTATACTCCACGTTCCTGGCTGGCACTGGAATTACATCTTTAGCACGGACATCATAACCTCCAGGTGAGGTAAGTATGATTATTTTCATTTTGAAAATCAACAATCTGAAGCTCAAAAGAGAGTAGGTCATGTTTCTGAGATCACAGTACTAGTAAGTGCTGTCCTTTGGATAACTTTGTTCTTATGGGCTCCAAAGCCCACTTTCTTTCATCTACCATATGTCCCCAAGATGAACGGGGAAAAGCCATACTTCAGCCTGGTATGATATAAGCAATGGTACGTGTAAAGCTGGTGTAACAATTCAGGAAATGGGATTAAGTTTAGTATCTGAGTAATTATACCCACAGGTTGAATTTCATTCTCACATCCTTTGATTTTTTACTGCTATAATTTCTGTTATCCTTAATGATTATATAAACGTATTCTTCCCTTTGCAAAATTTAGCCAGTAAGAATACTGAGTGAGTTTGTTTCCTTTGTAACAGGTCTGAGTTATACAATGAATTCATAACGTCAAGATAATAGCGGTTATTTTTTTCCTACAATATGGAGGAAAAGGTCATTGCCTTTGTTGTAAGAGTTTACCATGTGTTCTTGGTAACATGACTGAGCTGTATTGGTGAAAACACGTTGTAGATTTTGAAAGTCAGTTATTTATAGTTAAGAGAGTATCGCTCTTTCTTTGGGTGCAGCTGATTGTTTGAAATAGAACTTAGGATTTTTCTGCATAGATTGTCTATTTCAGAATGATCTTTGTTTTAAAAAGTATGTTATATTTGCATTCATGCAAGTTGTACCATCATTAAATTGACAGGAAAGCAGCTGTTAATAGTTGTCATTTGGACATGTAGATGGAAATCCTAAGGGTCATGGTGTGACTCCTTACATGTGTTGAGCTCTGGTTTCATTTGGCATTTCCAAACCATTGCCATGACCTTATGAATGTTGATCAAGTGGCCATATAATGGTTGTTTTAAAGTGGCATCAGGGGTGTAGAGATGATTCTTAAGTTGTGTATGAGGAAGCTGTTGGTTTCCTGCTTCTATGTCTGTGTAGCTCCTAAAAATAGAAGACTAGCGCATCTTATCAAAATTACTTTTGTTCAAAGTCATTGCAACTTGTGAATGAGCTAAAGGCTTAGATAATAGTCAGTACTTTTGGAGTCTGATATTTGCAAATTTAAAATAGGTCTTCGGGTATCTGTGTGGCTCCGTTGGTTAATCCTCTGACTTTGGCACAGGTCATGATCTCACTGTTGGTGACTTTGAGGTCCATGTTGGGCTCTGTGCTGGCAGCTGGGAGCCTGGAGCCTGATTGCGATTCTGTGTTCCCTCTCTCTGCCCTTCCCTGGCTCATGCTCTTTCTCTCTCTCTCAAATATAAACTTAAACATAGAAAATAGGTCTAGAATAAATCTGTAGACCATAACATATTTATAGTGACTGCTGATTGAAACAAAGAAATAGCCTGAAATTCCAAAAATACATTACTGTTGTTTCCCTAGGCTCCCATTAAATGCCAGGTTGACCATTAAGCTGAATACAATCAGTAATCTTTTAGTAACTTGGAAGAGATAAGCATACTATCATAGCTAGTAAGGTTTGGAATATGTCGTTTTGGTAGACCTATTTTCTTTAATGATGAAAAAATTGATTTGAGGTCTCTTTTATTTGGGTATTCAGGATTAAGAGAAGTTACCCAAGGCAAATGAATTAAGACCATTTTAGAACTGACCTGGACTTAAAAAACCAGAGACTGGAGTCATGATAAAGATAGTTTGAACATGCCATTTCATCAAATAAAAAAAAATACAGCTCCTGAATGACAACCATCACGTTGGAGGAGAGTTTCTGGTGTTCCCTCCACAAATGGTGCATGATTTTCAGTCAAGGATACAGCCTCACTGACTACTTTTACTGACATGATGGTTCAGATACCAACAATGTTGTCTGTTGGGATTGTCTTTTACAAAACTGATATCCTTTCAGTTTTCAGCTTAATTAATATACTAAGGAGAAAAAAATGTTTCCCTCTTTCTGAAAAATAATCCCATTTGTATTTAGAGTTATCATTAAACATAGTATTTCGAAAAATGGCTAATAAATTGGAAGTCAATATACATTTGCTTGTGAAGTTATCAAATGGAAAACTGTTGCCAAAGCAGTTATTTTATGTTTTATAGGAAAACTAATCTTTTATGTCCTTACTGCATTTATGTTATATCCTATTCACTTTTGTTTCATGCTATTTGTGTGTGTGTGTGTGTGTGTGTGTGTGTGTGTGTGTTTGCAACTAAGTGAAATGTGCAATATTTGGTCATTTAAATAGATTCACTAATTTAGGCAAAGTCAGCCATAAACAAATGCAATACATTATGTCCAAAGTAGTCAAGCAGATTTTGCATCATGAGTAAAACTTGCTTTATGTTAAATGAATTTGCTTTTCTCTTTTCTTTTTAACAAGCCAAGTCAAAGGTGAATATATTCTTTCTGCTCACCTTGAGGCAGGGCAAGAGCAGATTTGTGTCAGAGCGCACTGTCCATATTTATGAGAAACTAGAGAAATTAAGAAAGCCACTTAGGTACAAACCTTAGTGAGGACTCATGACTGATACCTTTTCAACAATATTCTGTTGGGATGTCTTTTATTAACTGGGTTAATTTTTTTTTAATTTTTAGTTAATTTATTTTTTAAATTTACATCCAAGTTAGCATAATGTGGAACAATGATCTCAGTAGTAGATTACTTAAAGTCCCTTACCCATTTAGCACATCAGCCCTCCCACAGTCCTTCCAGTAACCCTGTTTATTCTCCACATTTAAGAGGTTTTCTTTAATGTTTTTGACCCCCTCCATGTTTTTATATTATTTTGCTTCCCATCCCTTATATTCATCTGTTTTGTATCTTAAAGTCCTCATATGTGTGAGGTCCTATAATATTTGTCTTTCTCTGACTAAATTCGCTTAGCATAATACCCTCTAGTTCCATCCATGCAGGTTAAATGGCAACATTTTATTCTTTTGGATTGCTAAGCAATACTCTATTGTGTGTGTGTGTGTGTGTGTGTGTGTGTGTGTGTGTGTGTGTGTGTGTGTGTGTGTGTACACCACATCTTCTTTATCCATTCATCCATCGATGGACATTTGCGTTTTTTCTATACTTTAGCTGTTGTTGATGGTGCTTCTATTACTTTGGGGTTCACCTTTCCCTTCGAAATAGCACATCTGTATCATTTGGATAAATACCTAGTAGTGCAACTGCTGGGTTGTAGGGTAGTCCTCTTTTTCATTTTGTGAGAAACCTACCTACTGGTTTCCAGAGTGACTGTGCCAGTTTGCATTCCCGCCAGCAGTGCAAGAGTTCCTCTTTCTCCGCTTCCTCACCAACATCTGTTGTTGCCTGAGTTGTTAGTGTTAGCCATTCTCACAGGGGTGAGGTGTTATCTCATTGTGTTTTTGATTTGTACTTCCATGATGATGAGTGATGTTGAGCATTTTTTCATGTTTCATTTGGCCATCTGGATGTCATCCTTGGAAAGTGTTTGCTCATGTCTTGGCTCATTTCTACACTGGATTACTTGTTTTTTGGGTATTGAGTTCGATATGTTCTTTATAGATTTTGCATACTAATCCTTTATCTCATATGTCGTTTGCAAATATCTTCTCCCATTCTGTTGGTTGCCTTTTAGTTTTGCTGATTGTTTCCTTCACTGTGCAGAAGCTTTTTATTTTGATGAGGTCCTAATCGTTCATTTTTGCTTTTGTTTCCCTTGCCTCTGGAGACTTGTTGACTAAGAAGTTGTGGAAGCAAACATGTAAGAGGTTTCTGCCAGCTTTCTCCTCGAGGGTTTTGATGGCTTCCTATGTTACATTTAGGTCTTTCATCCATTTTGAGTGTCTTTCGTCCATTTTGAGTGTGAGAAAGTGGTCCAGACTCATTCTTCTGTATGTCGCTGTCCAGTTTTCCCAGCACTCTTGCTGAGGAGACTGTATTTATTCCATTGGATATTCTATCCTTTTTGTCAAAGATTAGTTGGCTGTACGTTTCTGGGTCCATTTCTGTGTTCGTATTCTCTTCCACTCATCTGAGTGTCTGTTCTTGTGCCAAGAGCATACTGTCTTGGTGATTACTGCTTTGTAATACAGCTTGAAGTCCAGGATTGTGATGCCTCCTACTTTGGTTTTCTTTTTCAAGATAGCTTTGGCTATTCAGGGTCTTTTCTGGTTCCATACATATTGTAGGATTCTTTGTTGTAGCTCTGTGAAGAATGATGGTGTTATTTTGATAGGTATTGTGTTGACTATATAGATTGTTCTGGGTACTATTGACATTTTAACACTATTTGTTCTTCCTATCCAGGAGCATGCAATATTTGTCTTTTCTGTGTGTTTGCCATCTGCAATTTCTTTCATAAGCTTTCTATAGTTTTCAGTGTATAGATTTTTCAACTACTTGGTTAGATTTATTCCTAGGTATTTTATGGGTTTTGGTGCAATTTTAAATGGGATCGATTCCCTGATCCCTCTTTCTCTTGCTTCATTGTTGGTGCGTAGGAATGTAACTGATTTCTGTGCTTTGATTTTATATCCTGCCAGTTTGCTAAATTCCTGTATTATTTCTAGCAGTTTTTTGTTGACTATTGTGGGTTTTCCACATAGAGTTTCATGCCATGTATGAAGAGTGAAAGGTTGAGCTCCTCCTGGACGATTTGGATGCCTTTTATGTCTTTGTGTTGTTTGATTGCTGAGGCTAAGACTTCCAATATTATGTTGAATGCCAGTGGCGAGAGTGGACATCCTTGTCTTGTGCCTGACCTTAGGAGGAAAGCTCTCAGTTTTGCCCCTTTGAGGATGATATTAGCGTCGGGTCTTTCATATATGCCTTTTATGATCTCGAGGTATGATCCTTCTATCCCTACGTTCTTGAGGGATTTTATCAAGAAAGGATGCTGTATTTTGTCAAATGCTTTCTCTGCATCTATTGAGAGGATCATGTGGTTCTTGTCCTTTCTTTTATCGATGTGATAAGTCACATTGATTGTTTTGTGGATATTGAACCCGATTTGCATTCCAGGTATTAATCCCACTTGGTCGTGGTGAGTAACGTTTAAATGTATTGTTGGATCTGGTTGGTTCATATCTTGTGGAAGATTTTTGTATCCATGTTCATCATGAAAATTTGTGTATACTTCTCCTTTTTAGTGGGTCTTTTTCTGGTTTTGGAATCAAGGTAATGCTGGGTTCAGAGAAAACGTTTGGAAGTTTTCCTTCCATTTCTTTTTTTGGGACAGCTTCAAGAGCATAGGTGTTAACTCTTCCTTAAATGTTTGGTAGAATTCCCCTGGAAAGCCATCTGGCCCTAGGCTCTTTTTCTTGGGAAATTTTTGATTACTAATTCAATGTCTTTACTGGTTATGGGTCTGTTCAAATTTTCTATTTCTTCCTGTTTCAGTTTTGTTAGTTTATATGTTTCTAGGAATTTGTCTCTTTCTTCCAGATTGTCCATTTTATTGGCATATATTTGCTGATAATATTCTCTTATTATTTGTATTTCTGCTGTGTTGGTTGTGACCTCTCCTCTTTCATTCGTGATTTTATTTCTTTGGGTCCTTTCCTTTTTCTTTTTGATCCAACTGGCGAGTGGTTTATCAATGTTATTAATTATTTCAAAGAACAAGCTTCTGGTTTCATTGATCTGTTCTACTCTTTTGTGTGTGGGTGGAGGGCGGTTATTTGTTGTTTTTTTTTCTGTGTGTGTTTTTGTTTTTGTCTTCAGTTTCGATAGCATTGATTTTTGCTGTAATCTTTATCATTTCTTGTCTTCTGCTGGTTTTGGTTTTATTTGTTGTTCTCTTTCCAGCTCTTTAAGGTATAAAGTTGGGCTGTGTATCTGAGACCTTTTTACCTCTTTTGGAAGGCCTGGATTGCTATAAACTTCCTCTTATGACTACCTTTGCTGAATCCCAGAGGCTTAGGGGTGTGGTGTTATCCGTTTCGTTGGCTTCCATGTATTTTTTAATTTTCTCTTTAACTTCTTGGTTCACCCATTCATTCCTTTTTTTTTTAATTTTATTTTTTATGTTTTAAAATTTACATCCAAATTAGTTAGCATATAGTGCAACAATGATTTCATGAGAATATTCCTTAATGCCCCTCACCCATTTAGCCCAACCCCCTCCCACATCCCGTCCAGTAACACTCTGTCCAACATAGTTATGAGTCCATTCTGTTTTGTCCCCCTCACTGTTTTTATTTTATTTTTGTTTCCCTTCCCTTATGTTCATATGATTTGTCTCTTAAAGTCCTCATGTGAGTGAAGTCATATGATTTTTGTCTTTGTCTAATTTCACTTAACATAATACCCTACAGTTCTAACCACGTAGTTGCAAATGGCAAGATTTCAGTCTTTTTGATATATATATATCTCACATATATATATACACATATACATATATATATCACTCATATATATAAGTTATATATATATCACTTATACATATCAATATATATCAATATATATATCAATATATATATCTATATATCTATATATATATAGATATATAGATATATAGATATATATACATATATATATATATATACACATATATATATATATATATATATCACTTCTTTATCCATTCTTCCATTGGTGGACATTTGGGCTCTTTCCATACTTTGGCTATTGTTGATAGTGCTGCTATAATCATGGGGGTGGTGCATGTGTCCCTTCAAAACAGCACACCTGTATCCCTTCAATAAATGCCTAGCAGTGCAATTGTTGGGTCGTAGGGTAGTTCTGTTTTTAGTTTTTTGAGGAAACTCCATACTGTTTACAGAGTGGCTGCACCAGCTTGTATTGCACCATTCATTCTTTATTAGTAGGTTCTTTAGTCTCCAAGTGTTTGTTATCTTTCCAAATTTTTTCTTGTGGTTGAATTTGAGTTTTATAGCATTGTGGTCTGATAATATGCACGGTATGATCTCGAACTTTTTGTACTTGTTGAGGGCTGATTTGTTTTCCAGTATGATATCTATTCTGCAGACGTTCCATGTGTCCTGGAGAAGAATGTACATTCTGCTGCTTTAGGATGAAATGTTCTGAATATAACTGTTAAGTCCATCTGGTCCAGTGTCTCACTCAAATCCATTGTTTGTTTGTTGATTTTCTGTTTAAATGATCTTTCTGTTGTCATAATGGGGTGTTGAAGTCCCATACTATTATGGTTTTATTATCAATGAGCTTCTTTATATTTGTGATTAATTGATTTATATCTTTGGGTGCTTTCACATTGGGAGCATAAATGTTTACAATTGTTAAGTCTTCTTGGTGGGTAGACCCCCTCAATTAAGATACAACACACTTATTCATCTCTTGTTACAGTCTTTATTTTGAAGTCTAGATTGTCTGATATGAGTAAGGCTACTCTGTCTTTCTTTGGCTATCATTAACATGATAGATGGTTCTGCAGCCCCTTGCTTTCAATCTGAAGGTGTGTTTAGGTCTAATATGGGTCTCTTGTAAACAGCATATATATGGATCTTGTTTTTTCCCCACCCTGTTACCTTGTGTCTTTTGATTGGAGCATCTATGCCATTGACGTTCAGGGTGAGTACTCACGGATATGAGATTATTGCCATTATGTGTCTTGTAGCGTTGGATTTTGTGGTGGTATTTGTTTGTGCTATCCAGTCTTTGGTACTTTTGGTGTTTTTTTATTCTTTTTTTTAATCTTTTCTCCCCTCAGGGAGCCCCCCTGAAAATTCCTTGAGGAATTGCTTAGTGGTCACGAACTCCTTTAAGTTTTATTTGTCTGGGAAACTTTTAATCTGTCCTTCTATTTTGAATGACAGACTTGCTGGATAAGGAATTCTTGGCTGCATAGTTTTCTGATTCAGCACATTGAGTATATCTTGCCACTCCTTTCTGGCCTGCCAAGCCTCTGTGGGTAGGTCTGCTGCAAACCTGATCTTTGTTGTCTTCCCTTGTTGGTTAAGGACTTTTTTCCCTTGCTGCATTCATGATTCTTTCCTTGCCTGAGTATTTTGTGAATTTGAATATGATATTCCTTTTACTGGTGGATTTTTGTGGAATCTTATGAGAGTCCTCTGTGCTTCCTGGACTTTAATGTCTGTGCCTTTTCCTAGGTAAAAAAATATATATATATCCGCTATGATTTGCTGACTTAACACTTCTACCCCTTTGTCTCTCTCTTCATCTTCTGGGAGCCCTCTGATTCTGATGTTGTCCTTTTTAATGAGACAGGGTTAGGTGTAGGTTGAGGGTTATGGTTAGGGTTAAGGTTAGGGTTAGACTTAGGACCCAGGATGCTCCAGCCACTGAAACCCCAACAGTGCACGTGTCTCCACGAAGGGCTGAGTGGAGTACACAAGGGAGGGTACCAGTCAGGATTAGTCTTTGGGTTCCAAGACCAGACAACTGTATGGGACGTTCTTCAGGTAGGCCTCAGAAATACTCTCTTGTAGACACACTCGTGCTTTGGAAATCACATGGTGATGTTTCAGGTTCCATGCCAAGTGTTTCTGCACCTATTTTCGAACCCGTGTGCGTGTTGTAGTCAGACTTTGGAGTTGGGTCCCATGGGGAGAGAGCCATAGCTACGGTTAGGGTTTGGACCAGGGACATCGACAGGGCTGAGGCGACACCAGTATCATGAATTCCATGGAGGACTGAAGTGACGGCACATGCACAGCTGTGGGCCTGCTGTAGAGTTAGTGTGATAGATAGGGTTAGGAGCAGGTTGAGGGCTAGGGTTAGGATTACGGTTAGGGTTAGGGTGTGTCCCAGGAGACTCCAGGCACTGACCCCACATCAGAGCAACTGTCTCCCCGAAGGGCTGAGTGGAGTACACAAGGGAGGATGCTGGTCAGGATTAGTCTTTGAGTTCCAAGGTCAGACAAATGTATCGGTCACCCTTCAGGGAGGCCTCAGGAATCCTCTTGGGCAGTTGCAGCCAGGCCTTTGAAAGGACATGATGATGTTCCAGGTTTTTTGCCGAGTGTTTCTATACCGCTTCATGCACCCAGACACGTGGCGTTTTCAGACTTTGGTATTGGGTCCCCATGGGGAGAGACCTTAGCTAAATTTAGGGTTTGAATGAGTGACATCACCAGTGGCGACGCGAATCCAGTGTCGTGATCTTCATGGAGGGTTGACGTGAGGGCCCTTGCTAAGGTGCAGGTCATGAGTAGGTTTGAATTGAGATAGGGTTAGGGATCTGTTGAGATTTCTGGCTAGGGTTAGGGTTAGTTCCCAGGGGGATCCAAGCGCTGACCGCACAGCAATGCAGTTGTCTCCCTGAAGGGCTGAGTGAGGCCACAGTGGATCATGCTTGTCAGGATTAATTTTTGGTTTCAATGTCCAGACAACTGTATGGGCCACTGGTCGGGTAGGCCTCAGGAATTCTCAGGGGCAGCTACAGTGGGGCTTGGAAACAACATAGTGATGTTCCAGGTTCTATGCCAAGTGATCCTGCACCGCTTCAGGCCCCTAGGCACGTGGGGTTGTCATACTTTGGTATTGGGTACCCATGGGGAGAGAGCCTTAGCTAGGGTTAGTGTTCGATCCAGGGACATCGCCAGTGTTGACGAGACCAGTCTCGTGACCTTCCTGGAGGGCTGAAGTGAGGGCCCATGTGACGGTGCGCTTCGAGTGTAGGGTTAGAATTCGAGATAGGGTTTGGGTTCGCCTGAGGGTTCTGGTTAGAGTTTCTGTTAGGTTTAGGTCTCAGGAGCCTCCAGACACTGAACCCAAGGTAGTACAGATGTTTCCCCGAAGGGCTGAGTGGAAGACACAAGGGAGAGTGCCAGTCATGATTAGCCTTTGGATTCTAGGCCACACATATATATGGGCCACCCTTCGGGTAGGCCTCGGTAAACCTCTCTTGCAGCTGGAGTCACCCTTAGAAAATGACATACTGATGTTCCACGTTCCATGCCGAGTATTTCTGCACCGATTCTTGAACCCTTGAGCGGGCTGTTGTCAGACTTTGGAATTGGGTCCCCATGGTGAGAGATTCTTAGCTAGGGTTAGGATTCGGTCCAGGGAAATAGACCGGCTCAAGCGACTCCAGTTTTGTGATCTCCCTCAAGGGCTGACATGAGGGCACATGGGAGGGTGCGCATCAAGTGTATGGTTAGTGTTAGAGAATGGGTTAAGTGTAGGGTGAGTGTTACAGTTAGGGTTATGTTTAGGGTTAGTGTTAGGTCCCAGGAGGCTCCAGGCACTGAACCCACAGTAGACCAGTTGTCTCCCTAGAGGGTTGAGCGCACTACACAAAGGAGGGTGCCCATCAGCATTAGGCTTTGGGTTCCAAGGCCAGAAAAATGTTTTGGCCACCCTACACGTAGGCCTCAGGAATCCTCATGCAGCTGCAGTCGCGCTTTGCAAATGACATGGTGAATTTCCATGTTCCATGCCGAGTATTTTTGCACTGATTGTCGATCTCATGTGTGTGCTGTTGTCAGACTTGAAATTTATTCCACATGGGGAGAGAGCCTTAGCTAGGGTTAGGGTTCGGTCCTGGGAAGTCACCAGGGCTGAAGCGACTCCAGTTTCATGATCTTCCTAGAAGGCTTATTGAGGGCCCATGCGAAGTTTCAGGTGAAGTACAGGGTTAGGGTTAGAAATAGGGTTAAGTGTAGATTGAGGGATATGGTTTGGGTTACGGTTTCGGTTAGTGTTAGGTCCCAGGATGCTCCAAGCACTGATTCCACAAGAGTGCCGTTGTCTCCCTGAGGGGCTGAGTGGTGCCCCCAGGGAGGGTGTCAGTCAGGATAAGTCTTTGGGTTCCAATTCCAGACAAATGTATGGGAGACACTTCAGATATGCCTCAGGAATCCTCTCGTGCAGCTGCAGTCGTGCTTTGGAAATGACGTAGTGATAGCCTCTTGAATAACTGGTGCTGGGAAAATTGGATATTCACATGTATAAGAATAAAGGTTAGCACCGTATGTTACACCACTCCCTAAATACTGAAAGGAAGAAATATAGAGAGATGTGGTTAGAGAGAAACAGTGACAAAGAGGAAGTACAAAGAGGAAGGTAGACACCTGCTCGAGGTATGTGGATGGCATTAGATGCATCAGGGGAGAGGGGATGTATGAGGTGGCTCTGAGTGCTGGGGAAGAAAGGGCTTGTATCATGGGCACCAGAGTTCCATGACCCCAAGACTCCAACATCCCTGGGTCCAAGCTCTGCAGAAGCCGTTGGAATTGAACAGATGGGTATCCCTCATTTCTTCTGGAATTGTGAGGCTCAGCCTCATGATCTGTCATGGAGAGGGATGTCTTGAGGGAGATTGTGCTGCTCTTTGGCAGATATACTCCAAGTCTGCCCTGTGGGGAGGTATCCTGGGGCCATCTCTCTCACTGCCCCAGGCCCTGTTGGATTTCCCCTCTCCCCCACCAGCTGGCCTTCCTCAAGTTCTGAACCCAGGCATCAGGCATCATGTTGTCCCCATGTCCTGAAGTCTGTACCTGGCAGAGGTGGACTGCTGATACTGATTTAAAAAAATTGACAATAAGTCCATATCCTCCCTCTGGGACTAGCGGTGTGCATCCCAATCGGGGGTTGCTATCCTCCTGTCCACAACTAATCTGAGGATTCCAGAAGGTAGGTGAACACTATAAAACACTCTAGTCTTCTCTTACATCAAATTCAAAGACATTTTCTTGTCCCAGCTTTCTTTTAATTCTGAAGAGATGGCAATTAGTAATTGAAGGCATAATGGTCCTGTAGGATATTTACCTATATGACTGGTGGACATTATTTCATCCATCCGTGTCCCTAAAGCACGTTTCATTGGAAATATTAGCCAAGGATACATACTGTAAATTCACAACTGATTCACAGCTCCCTGTAAGTTTCATTCTGACCTTGTCACATATGTGTCATCAAAGATATTATTAGTGACTTTTCAGATAAGCTCCCCACATCAAGATGGTGATGTTAGAGAATCTGGTATAAATGGAATTTCACAGATTCCAAATTAGGAATTGTTTTTCATTTTTAATGTTTCTTTTTTCTTTTTTTGAGAGAGCCCGAGCTGGGGAGGGGTGAGACAGTGGGAGATACCGAATCTGAGGCAGGCTCAAGGCTCTGAGCTCTCAGGACAGAGCCTGACGCGGGGCTCAAACTCATGGACTGCAAGATCACGACTTGCGTCAAAGTCGGACACTTAACCGACTAAGCCACCCAAGCACCCCAGGAATGATAGTTTATTGGCAAAGAAGGAGAAATTAAAAATAGTGTAAAGGATGTCTATTTTTAATTGAAATATTGTTCACACATTTGTTGTATGAGTTTTAGGCATACATTGTAGTCATTCCATATGTCTAGGAATTATATTGTACTTAAGCACAAGTGTAGCTATCCTGTGAAAGCATGCAACAGTATTATTATAGGATTGACTCCATTACATTGGCTGTCCCTCGTATCCCTAGGACTCATTCATTCCATAGCTGTCGCCGATATCTCTCTCAAAGGTGTTCATTCTTTATCTAACCTAAGTATTTTGGTGGTAAACACAATTACCACTTGCTCAGCAAGTGTAAATTGGTGGTCTATTTTTCTGTGAACATTGCTTAAACCATTACAAGTGATGTCATTACGTTAATAAATTCGGTTTCTTTCTTCACTCACAAGAAAGGAGGAGGAAAAGATTTCTTTGTGTTCCAGGCGCTGTCATTAAAACCTTTCCCAATGTGGAGAACAGGTTTAGTTGCCCAGGCACCTTCAGTGTCTCAGCTGAGTGACCAGGGCCTTGCACATTGCAAAAATTCCCATGATGGCCAACAGAGAGAGCTCGAGCACCACAGACCCGGAGTGGCGGGTTCCTCTGCCTAGGCAGTGATGGCCAGCAGAAGGCGCACCATCGGCTTTTCTGACCCAGGGCACCTGAGAGCAGGAAGGGCTTTGATTGCTCCCAGAGTACTTAGGGCCTCTGCCGCTGCCTGAGTACAGAGAGCAGAGCTGCATTTCCAGCAGGTTGTGCCGCCCACCCCAGGGGAGATCTTGGGAGCTTTGTAGCAACTTGGCATCTCCTGAGTCGCCAGAGAGAATTTGTCTTATTGTACTGAGTGCTGAGGAATGGGCGCTGGGTGGCTTCCCTGGGCAAGCTGGTTGCTGAGATTCACAGACCCTTGCATTTTCTGGGCTGTCCCCGTGTTTCGTTCCTCCCCTTCCTGGACAGTATTTGAACAAGACATATTTTACTAAAGGTCTTGTGGATTGCAGAGTCCCACGACATCACCTCATCGATGCAGTCGATGGTTTGTTCCAGATTCAGGCTTATTTCCGGGAAGAAACCCTGACAGAAATTCAGAAGAACAGGAGCTGCATTCCGTTAGGACATGAATACATGAAATGCTCGTCTTGGGAACTCCTAGAAGAATGAGCTGGGACCCATGTTCCGAGTCCTGCTGGAACCAGTGACCGAGGTAAGGGCACAAACTGTCCCCCACATCATACATGCTTTTTAAAAAGTTTCATGGTTATTTTTCCAACCTAATTAAGTGATTGCAAACTACAGAAAACCTGGTAGATACCTGTCATTAACGTATGTTATCTTGAATTTAAATTGCAGTGAGTGAAGATACAGTGTAGTATTAGTTTCAGGTGTAAAATATAGAGTAACCCTTCCATACGTCATCCGGTGCTCATCCCAGGTGCACTTTTTAATCTTCAGCAGCTGTTTCACCAATTCCCCACCTTGCTCTGGAAGCCCTCAGTTTGTTTCCCAGTTAGAGTCTCTTTGTCACTGCCCCCCCCCCCGCTTTGTTTTGTTTTATTTCCATGTGTTAGTGAAATCATTGGGTATTTGTCTTTGTCTGAAAGGCTTATTTCACTCAGGATAACATTCTCTCGCTCCATCCAGCTCATGGCAAATTACAAGATTTCATGTTTTTACGGCCTAATAATATTACATTCCATAGACCACATCTCAATTTATTCATCAGTTGATGGATGCTTGGATAGTTTCTGTAATTTGGCTGTTGTAGAAAATGCTGCTGGAAACATCATGGTGCATGTATCCCTTTGAAGATTTTGTATTCTTTTGTGGAAATACCTTGTAGTGAAATTGCTGGATCGTAAGGTACTTCCATTTCCAGTTTTTTGTTGTTGTTTTTTTTTGAGAAATCTCCATAATGTTTTCCAGACTGGCTGCACCAGTTTGCGTTCTTACCCACAGTGCAAGAGGGTTATTCTTTCCCCACTTCCTTGGCAACACCTGCTGTTCCATCCTTCATTGATTTTCGTCATTGTGACAGATGTGCTGTGTTATCTCATTGTACTTTTGAATTGTATTTCCCTGAAGATCAGTATTGTTGAGTATTTTTTCATGTGTCTCTTGGCCTGTATATGTCTTCCTTCGGGAAATGTCCATTCGTGTCTTCTGCCCATTTTTAATCAGATTTCTCATTGTTTGGGTGCTGTATAACTGTATATATTTGGGCACTAACCCTTTATCTGATGTCGTTTGCAAATATCATTCTGTAGGTGTTTTAGTTTTGTTGATTATTTCCTTGGTGATTGAAGGTTTTAATTTTTATGAAGTCTCATTATTTTTGCTTGTGTTTCCCTTACCTCTAGAGATATATCTACAAAGACATTTGCACAGGCAATGTCAAATAAGATACTACCCGTGTTATCCTCTGGGATTTTTATGGTTTCCGGTTTCACATATAGGTCTTTGTCCATGTTGGATTTATTTTTGTGTATGTTGTAAGAAAGTGGTCCATTGTTGTTTTTGTTTTGTTTTACAGGATGCTGTCCAGTTTTTCCAAAACCATATGTTGAGGGGCCTTTTTTTTTAATTTATTTACTTATTTTTGAGAGAGAGCATGCAGAAGAGGGGCAGAGAGAAATGGAGACAGAGAATCCCACGCATGCTCTGCACTGCCCTGAGATCATAACCTGAGCTGAATTCACAATCACACGCTTTGTTGACTGAGCCACCCCTGTGTCCCAAGACTATCTTTTTTTTCCATTGGATGTTCTTTCCTGCTTTGTTGAGAATTAATTGACCATATAGGTGTGAGTTCATTTCTGTGTTTCTACTCTATTGATCTATGCCTCTGTGTTTTGTTGTTGTTGTTGTTTTGTCAGTACCATACTGTTCTGATCAGTACAGCTTTGTAATATTACCTGAAGTCTGGAATTGTGATGTCTCCAGCTTTGCTTTTCTTCTTCAAGTTTGTTTTGGCTGTTTGGGGACTTTTGTTATTCCATACAAATTTTGAGATGATTTGTTCTTGTTCTGTCACAAATGTTTTTGTTAGTGTGATAGGGATTTCATTATATGTGTAGACTGTTTTGAGAAGTGTAGACATTTTAACAGTATTTTGTGCTTCCCACCCATGAACATGAAATGTATTCCATTTCTTTGTGTCCTCTTCCATTTCTTTCATCAGTGTTTCATAGACTTTAGAGTACAGGTCTTTCAATTCTTTGGTTAGGTTTATCCTGGTTTCTTGTGGTATTTGTGAGCCTGTCAATGGGATTGATCCCTTACTTTCTCTCTGTGTTAATTCATGATTTGTGTTAGAAATGCAGTACATCTATGTAGCTTGATTTCTGTATATTGTGACTTGTGGAATTCATATATCAATTCTAGCAATTTTTTTTTAATTTTTTTTCAACGTTTATTTATTTTTGGGACAGAGAGAGACAGAGCATGAACGGGGGAGGGGCAGAGAGAGAGGGAGACACAGAATCGAAACAGGCTCCAGGCTCCGAGCCATCGGCCCAGAGCCCGACGCGGGGCTCGAACTCACGGACCGAGAGATCGTGACCTGGCTGAAGTCGGACGCTTAACCAACTGCGCCACCCAGGCGCCCCAATTCTAGCAATTTTTAAGGGAATCTTTCATGTTTTTTATAGAACACGTCATGTCAGTTCCAAATAGTGAAAGCGCTACTTCTTCCTTGCCAATTTGGATGCCTCTTATTTCTTTTTGTTGTCTGAGTGCTGTGGTTAGGGTTTCCCGTACTATGTGGAAAAACAGTGGTGAGACGTGTCATCCCTGTTTTGTCCCTGACCTTGGAGGAAAAATTTTCAATTTTTCCCCATTGAGGATGAGATGAGCTGTGGGTTTTTCCTAGATGACCTTTATTATGTGCAGGTAGGTTGACTCTCAATGTACTTTGTTGAGGGGTTTTATCATGAATGGATGTGACATTTTGTCAAATAGTTTTCCCGCATCTGTTGAAAGCATCGTATTGTTCTTATCCTTTCTCTTATTACTGTGGTGCGTCATGTTGATTGATCTGTGAATGTGGAACCACCCTTGCAGCCCAAGAATATATCCCACTTGATTATGGCAAATGATTCTATTAATGTATTGTTGACTTTAATTTGAAGGTATTTTAATAAGAATTTCGGCATACATAGCCATCAGGCGATTGGGCTGCAGTGTTATTTAAAATTTTTTTAAACATCTTTTTAAATGCTTATTTCTTTCCTTAGATAGAGGACATAAAAGTGAGGGAGGGGCAGAGAGACAGGGAGAGAGAGAATCCTGGCCATGCCCCACACTGTCATGGCAGGGTCCAACATGGGACTCGAACCCACGCACCGCAAGATAATGTCCTAGTCCGAAATTAAGAGTTGGACAGTAAACAGCCTGAGCCACTCAGGCACCCCGCCAGTTTTCGGTTTTAGTGGAAGCTTCATCTCGTTTTGGTATCAGGGTAATGATGGCCTCATAAGATGAATTTATAAGTTTTCCTTCTTTTTTATTTTTCGTAATAATTTGAGGAGAATACATATTACCTCTTTCTTAAATGGATGGTAGAATTCATCAGTTAAACCATCTTGCCCAGAACTCTTGTGTTGGGGGGAGATTTTTTTTATTACTGATTTGATTTCTTTCTGTTTTCAGATTTGAGGTATCTTCCTGTTTCGGTTTTGGTAGTTTGTGTGTTTCTAGGAATTTGTCCATTTTTCTCAGTGTCCAATTTGTTGCATATAGTTGTTCATAATATTAACTTCTAACTGTATTTTTGTGGTGTGGACTGTTATTTCTCCTTTCTTATTTGTGATTTTATTTATTGGAGTCCTTTTCTCTTCTTACTCAAAAGTCTGCCTAGAAGTTTTCATGTTGATTTCTGTTTTCAAAGAACCAGCTCCTGGTTTCATTGATTTTGTCTAGTGTCTTTTTGGTTTGGATATCCCTTATTTCTGTCTGAATCTCTATTACTTCCTTTCTTCTGTTCTTCTTCTAATATGTGACCTAGAATATGATCAATTCTGGAGAATGTCCCATGTGCGTTTGAAAAGAATATGTACTCTGCCATTTTAGTATGGAGTGTTCTAAATATATCTGTTAAACCCATCTGGTCCACTGTGTCATTCAAAGCCATTGTTTCCTTGTTGATTTTCTGTTTACAGCTTCTGTCCATTGATGTGAGAGATGTGTTAAAGTCCTCTACTATCGTTATATTATAAAAAATGAGTTCCGTTATGGTTGTTGTTAAATATTTTATATACTTGGTGATCGCATGTGGGGGCATCAAAATTTACAATCATTGGATCTTCTTGTTTCATCGTCCCCTTTAGTATGAGATAGCGTCCGTCTTCATCTCTTGTTATAGCTTTATTTATTTATTTATTTATTTATTTATTTATTTATTTTAATTTAAGTCATAGTTGACATACAGTGCATTCTCGGATTTGGGAGCAGAATTTGGTGATTCATCCCTTACATACAATACCCAGTGCTCATCCCAACAAGTGCTCTCCTTAATACTCATCCCACATCTAGCCCAGCACTGACCCATTTCCCTCCATCAACCTTCGTTTTTTTTTTTCTCTAACATTAAGAGAGTCATGTGGTTTGTTACCACTCTTCTCGTTTCCTGCCCCCTTCCCATGTTTTCATCTGTTTTGTTTCTTCAATTCCACATGAGTGAAATCATATATTTGTCTTTCTCTGGTTGACTTATTTCACATAGCATAATACATGCTAGCTCCATCCACATCATTGCAAATGGCAAGATTTCATTCTTCTTGAAGTTGAGTTATATTTCTTTGTATATACACATGTTTGTATATATGAACGTACACATATGTACATATGTATATATGCGTATACATACATACAAACACACACACACACACCACAACTTCTGTATACCTTCATCAGTTGATGGATACTTGGACTTTCTCTATAGTTTGGCTACTGTTGATAATGCTGCTATAAATACTGGCTTCATGAAATGTCACTATTAGGTATTTACCCAAAGTGTGCCAAAATAGAGTCTCGGTTTTAAAGGTTATTTTGCCTGATATAAGTATTGCTACTGGCTTTCTTTTGACACTATTGGCATAATAAATGTTTCTTCATTCCCTCACTTTAAATCTGAAGGTGACTTAAGTCCAAATAAAGCTTTGTAGGCAGCATCTAGATAGGTGTTGTTTTTGTTTGTTTGTTTGTTTGTTTGTTTGTTTGTTTGTTTTGTCCATTCTGACTCCCTATCTAATGTCTTATGATTAGAGCATTTAGTCCATGTACATTTAGAGTGATTATTAATAGGTATATATTGAGTGCCATTCTACTAGTTGTTTTGCCATTGTTTCTTGATGTTTTCTCTGATCCTTTCTTGTCTGTAACACTTTTAGTCCTAGATTTCCACTCAAAGAGCCCGATTAAATATTCTTTTCTTTTGACTGGTAGTACATTTCTTTACTTCTTTTTAATATTTCTTTTTTTTAATTTAAGTCCACGTTAGTTACTTTATAGTGGAATACAGTTTCAGCAGTAGAATTTAGAGATCCATCAAGTACAAAATATATCCAATACTCATCCCAAGTGCGCCCTTAATGCCCATCACCCATTTAGCCCATACCCCTATTCAGTAACCCTCCTGGAACCCTGAGTTTCTTCTCTGTATTTCAGAGTCTCTTATCGTTTAACTCCCTCTCTGTTTGTATCTTATTTTTGCTTTCCTTTCACTACGTTCATCAGGTGTATTAAATTCCACAGATGAGAGAAATCATATGATGTGTGTCTTTCTCTAACATATTTTGCTTAGCATAATCAAGTCTGGTTCCATCCATGTTGTTTCAAATAGCAAGATTTAATTCTTTTTACCACGGAGTAATATTCCATTGTATGAATATACCACATCTTCTTTATCCATTCATCTGTCAATGGTCATTTGGGCTCTTTGCATAATTTAGTTATTGTTGATCATGTTGCTATAAACATTGCAGTGCATGTTCCACTTGGACTCAGCGTTAGTGTATCCTTTGGATAAATACGTAGTAGTGCAATTGCTGGGGCCTAGTGTAGTTCTATTTTTAGTTTTTCTGACAAATCTCCATACTATTTCCAGAGTGTCTACATCACTTTGCATTCCCACCAGCATTTCAAAAGCGTTCCCTTTATCTGCATCCTTGCCAACATCTGTCTTTTTTTGAGATGTTAATTTTAGCCATTCTGATAGGTGTGAGGGGATATCTCATTGTGGTTTCGATTTGTATTTCAGTGGTGACCAGTGAGATTGAGCATCTTTTCATGTGTGACAAATCTGGATGTCATCTTTTTTAAAGTGTCTGTTCACGTCTTTTGCCCATTTCTTCACCGGATTATTTGGTTTTTGGGTGTTGAGTGTGATAATTGTTTATAGATTTTGGATACTAACCCTTTATCTGATATGTCACCTGCAAATATCTTCTCCCATTTCATTCAGTGGCCTTTCAGTTTTGCTGATTGTGTCCTCTGCTGTTCAGAAGCTTTTTATCTTGAGGTCCTAATAGTTCATTTTGGTTTTTATTTCCCTTGCTTTGGAGACATGACAAGCAAGAAGTTGTTGTGGCCAGGATCAAGGAGGTAGATTGCCTGTTTTCTCCTCTAGGATTTTGATGGTCCCTTTCTTACATTTATATCTTTCATCCATTTTGAGGTGTGTGTGTGTGTGTGTGTGTGTGTGTGTGTGTGTGTGTGTGGTTTAAGAACATAGTCCAGGTCCAATCTTCTCACTGTCCAGTTTTCCCGGTACCATTTGCTGAAGAGACTTTTGTTTTTCCATTGGATATTATTTCCAGTGTTATCAAAGATTACTCCGCCATATGTTTGAGGGTCCATTTATGGGTTCCCCATTCCGTTCCATTGATGTCTGTGTCCGTTTTTGTGTCCGTACCATACTGTCTTGATGATTGCGGTTTTCTAATACACCTTAAAGTCCAGATTTTAATGTCTCCAGCTTTGTTTTCTTTTTCAACATTAATTTGGCGATTTGGGGTCTTTTCTGGCTCCCTACAAATTTTAGGTTTGTTTGTTCTAGTTCTGTGAGGAATGCTGGTGTTATTTTGATAGGGATTGCATTGAATGTGTCGATTGCTTTGGGTAGTATTGACATTTTAATAATATTTGTTCTTCTCACCCATGAGCATGGAATGTTTTTCTGTTTCTTTGTGTTTCTTCCATTTCTTTCATAGATGTTGTATGGTTTGTTCCTTTATTTTTTTTATCTTTGTTTATTTTTGAGAGAGAGAGAGAGAGAGCGAGAGAGAGAGAGAGAGCACATGAGCAGGGGAGGGGCAGAAAGAGAAAGAGAGGGAGACACAGACTCTGAAGCAGGCTCCAGGCTCTGAGCTGTCAGCACAGTGCCCATCACGGGACTCAGACCCACAAATGCGGGATCATGTCCTAAACCGAAGTCGGCACTTAACCGACTGAGCCACCCAGGCGCCCCTCTATTGTTTTAAGTGTACTGATCTTTTACCTCTTTGGTTATGTTTACCCCTGGGTATTTGATGGTTTTCAGTGCAGTTGGAAAGTACATCAATCCTTGATTTCTCTCTGCTGACTCATTATTGGTGTATAGAAATGCAATCAACTTCTGTATATTGATTTTATATTCTGAGACTTTCCTGAATTCCAGTATCAGTCCTAACAGTTTTTCCATGGAGTCTTTGGGATTTCCTTGGAAAGTATCATGTCTGCAAACAGGGAAAGTTTGACCCTCCTTGCCAATTTGGATGCCTTGTATTTCTTTTTGTTGTCTGCTTGCTGAGGTTAGGACTTCCAACAGTTTGTGGAATAACAGTGGTGAGAGTGGACATCCCAGTCGTGTTCCTGACCTTAGGGGGAAAGCTCTCAGTTTTTCTCATTGAAGATGATATTAGTTGTGGGACTTTCATATCTGGACATACTGATATTCAGACAAGATCTTTCTATCCTTCCTTTCATGCGTGCTTTTTTTTTCATCAAGAAAGGATGCTGCATTGTGTCAAATGCTCTTTCTGTATCTATTGAGAGGATCATATGGTTGTTATCCTTTCTTTTCTCAATGTGATGTATCACATCAGTTGATTTGCAGATATTGAATTGGTGGTGCATCCCAGGAATAAATCCAATTCATTGTGGTGAATAATTATTTATATGTATTGTTGGATCCGGTTCGCTACTTTTTGTTGAGAATTTTTGCATCCAGGTTCATCAGGGAAATTGGTCTGTAGTTTCCTTTTTAGTGGGATCTTTGTCCAGTTTGGACTCAAGGCCAAGCTGGCCTCATAGAATGAGTTTGGAAGTGTTCCTTCCATGTCTCTGGCCATGACCTTATCTTGTTCTTTCATTTGGGATGCATTCCTCTTGTCTTGGCATTTTGGCTGAGTATTTGCCTTCTCTGTGTTACAAAAGTTCATTATGTTAGCTGCCTGTGAGATGAATGGCTTTATGAAATGGAGGTCATCTAGTGTCCAGGGCCTGACACATCAGGGAGTGTCTGTGGTGTGTGTTGCGTACACTGTTTTGTGTTCTGGCTGCACTTTCCTTCAGGCCAGTTGTATGGACAATGTACGGTCTTTGGCCAGAATGTGCTGAGTTTTGTCTAGGTCAGCTCCGATCTGCTTCTTAAATGAGACTTGAAATGACTGCCAGTCGAAGTGAAGCTCTGCAGAATTGTCGGGTCAAGAGAGGTGGTGTGGTCATGAGCTTCCGCTGGTCTTCTGGGGAAGGGGACACCTCCATTGGGACTGAGGCAAGCCTGATTGACCTAGAAGGCCAGTCTCACCAGAGCACAGGAATGTGGGGTTGGTGTAAGCATCTTAGGCAGCCAGTGTGGGGATGACATTGTTTCCAGCAGATGGCTCTGTGTTTATGCTGTGGGAAAGAGGAGGAAAATGGTCCCACACACCTCCTCTGTCCTAGCTCCTTTGTCCCCTTGTTGTGAACACTGCCTCTCAGGGATGCTCTCCATGATGAGTGTATAATTGCCCCACTGTTTGCACCAGGCGATGTACAGGTCACTGTTTCCATACCATCTGCCTGTAAGTAGTTTGCTGCCTTCTCTCAAGGATTAGACCAGTGCCCTCAGGGCTGTATCCCAGCCAAGCCTGCTAACCTTTGAAACTCCACATTCTCAGGGTCTGGATCGCTTGGTTAAATGTCCGAGTCTTGATCCTGGCTCAGATAATGACCTCGTGGTCATGGGCTTCTCTCTCTCCCTCTATTCCTGCTCCTCCCTTGCATGTGCTCTCTTTCTCTCTCTCTCTCTCAAAATAAATAAACTTAAAACAAATTTAGTGGCATGGAAGACCTTATTTAGGCGAGATTTCCTCCTTGAGGGAATGGCAGGGGTCTATCAGTTAAATTTCCAGCAATGACTAGGAATTTCATTGCTGACTGGTTAAAGGTTACATTCCTACAGGAATGAATTTAGGGTTAGTGACATGAGGCCTTAACGTAAGGAACTCCATGATGGTCCTGTGAGTTTTCTTTACATTCCAAACCCATATTTGTTCACATCGATTTTTTTATTAAAAACATAACCCTAAGTAATATTTTAGCCATCTACTGCCGGCCCAATGATCATATCCTTTAAATCTGTAACCATCTCCTAATCATAGATGGAGATCAACTCTGTGGCTCTAAGATTTTTGTGACTCTAAATTATATTGATGTATGTTACTAAGGTCTTTGTGAGTCTATGTTACTGCTGGCCTCCTGAAATCTTGACCAGGGGATACCCAGCCAGGTTTCTGAGCCATCACTTAGGCACAGAAGCACCCTTTCCAAGTCACCTCTTCCTAAAGCGTGTCTTTCCCTCTGGTACTTCTGGGTCTTACCCTTTTGCAGATCACATGCTGTGATGGACAACCCCTCATGAAAACCTGTCAAAGTGGACGAGAGAAACCTGCTTGCCTGTGACTGCCACTTCAATGTCACATCTTTTCCTTCTGAAACCCCTTGAACACCCTATCATTCTTCCAGCCTTTGAACATCTCTTCGATTTGAAAATATTTCATTCTCTTGTATTCCTGCTAAAAAAATATGCGTGAAAATATTAAAGCAAGGATTCTTTACAATAAGTGAGCCAGTCACCATGATCCATCTGGCCGTGTGTACGTATGTTTTCTTTTTTGGACACTGTTCAGGCATGATGTGAAGTACATCCTGTAAAATCTGAGTATCATTCATTATCTAGGAAACCGCCTTTATGGAAAGCCATTTAATGACATGTTCATTCCAGATCCGCAAAACACTTAATTTACATACCACATAATACAGTGGTGTCTACATATGTTATTCCCTTAAAATATGTAAAGTGGATGTTTCTATGAAGTGTATATCATGCATTGAGTTTTCTGTACCATGAATGCTATTATTTAAATTACACAATAGTTGGCACAAAAACAGACACATAGACCAATGGAATAGAATAGAAACCCCAGAACTAGACCCACAAACGTATGGCCAACTCATCTTTGACAAAGCAGGAAAGAACATCCAATGGAAAAAAGACAGCCTCTTTAACAAATGGTGCTGGGAGAACTGGACAGCAACATGCAGAAGGTTGAAACTAGACCACTTTCTCACACCATTCACAAAAATAAACTCAAAATGGATAAAGGACCTAAATGTGAGACAGGAAACCATCAAAACCTTAGAGGAGAAACAGGAAAAGACCTCTCTGACCTCAGCCGTAGCAATCTCTTACTCGACACATCCCCAAAGGCAAGGGAATTAAAAGCAAAAGTGAATTACTGGGACCTTATGAAGATAAAAAGCTTCTGCACAGCAAAGGAAACAACCAACAAAACTAAAAGACAACCAACGGAATGGGAAAAGATATTTGCAAATGACATATTGGACAAAGGGCTAGTATCCAAAATCTAAAAAGAGCTCACCAAACTCCACACCCGAAAAACAAATAACCCAGTGAAGAAATGGGCAGAAAACATGAATAGACACTTCTCTAAAGAAGACATCCGGATGGCCAACAGGCACATGAAAAGATGTTCAGCGTCGCTCCTTATCAGGGAAATACAAATCAAAACCACACTCAGGTATCACCTCACGCCAGTCAGAGTGGCCAAAATGAACAAATCAGGAGACTATAGATGCTGGAGAGGATGTGGAGAAACGGGAACCCTCTTGCACTGTTGGTGGGAATGCAAATTGGTGCAGCCACTCTGGAAAGCAGTGTGGAGGTTCCTCAGAAAATTAAAAATAGACCTACCCTATGACCCAGCAATAGCACTGCTAGGAATTTATCCAAGGGATACAGGAGTACTGATGCATAGGGCCACTTGTACCCCAATGTTCATAGCAGCACTCTCAACAATAGCCAAATTATGGAAAGAGCCTAAATGCCCACCAACTGATGAATGGATAAAGAAATTGTGGTTTATATACACAATGGAGTACTACGTGGCAATGAGAAAAAATGAAATATGGCCTTTTGTAGCAACGTGGATGGAACTGGAGAGTGTGATGCTAAGTGAAATAAGCCATACAGAGAAAGACAGATACCATATGGTTTCACTCTTATGTGGATCCTGAGAAACTTAACAGGAACCCATGGGGGAGGGGAAGGAAAAAAAAAAAGAGGTTAGAATGGGAGAGAGCCAAAGCATAAGAGACTATTAAAAACTGAGAACAAACTGAGGGTTGATGGGGGGTGGGAGGGAGGAGAGGGTGGGAGGGAGGAGAGGGTGGGTGATGGGTATTGAGGAGTGCACCTTTTGGGATGAGCACTGGGTGTTGTATGGAAACCAATTTGTCAATCAATTTCATTAAAAAAAAATAAATAAATAAATTACACAATAGTAAGAACAACAAGAATAGGTACATGGCCATCACTAGTAACTAATACTAGAACTAGTCATATAAGATTAGGTGTTGAAAACATAAAACCATGATTACTAATAATCTTTTCAATCGTGGTGGGTTTCTAGTTACCAGAAAAATTGGGAAGATATTATTGAGTCTCCACATACATCAGAGTGTTTTCTGACTATTGATGTCCTCTAAGTTGATACATGATCACAATCAATATCCCAAAGAGATATGGTACTATTAACTAACTTTGTATTTGTATTCAGATTGCTTCAGTTTTAACCTCTTCTGTCCCAGACTCATCCCAGCTGGCACATGACAGTCATCCTGTCTCCTTCGGCTTCACTTGGCCATGGCGATTTTTAGATTTTTCCATATTTTTCATAATCTGCAAAGTTTTGAGGGTACGTTTGTAGAATGCATTTTGTAGAATGATCCTTGGTTGGGATATGTCTAACGTTTGTTCAAGTGCTTAGGCTGACTACTGTGTTTTGGAGCAGAAGATCCAGAGGCATAGTTCCATCCATAATTATCACTTCACATAAAGGTTGTTTACTCTGAAGATTTGGGTCTTTTGTGGTTCTGTACAAATTTTAGGACTGTTCTAGTTCTATGAAAAATGTTGTTGCTATTTTGATGGCGATGGCATTAGTTGTGTCAGTTGCTATGGGAAGTATAGACATTTCCATGAAATTTGTACTTCCGATCCATGAGTATGGAATATACTTCCAGTTTTTTGTGTCATCTTGTATTTCTTTCATCACTGTTTTATAATTTTCAGAGTATAGGTCGCTCACCAGCTTGGATAGATTTATTCATAGATACCTTATTATTTGGTGTACAACTGTAAATGGGACTGTTTTCTTAATTTCTCTCTCTACTGCTTCGTTATTGTCTAGAAAGGCAACAGATTTCTGTACAATGATTTTGTATCCGGTGACATTGCTGTATTCATTTATCACTTCTAGCAGTTATTGGGTGGACTCTTTAGGGTTTTCTATACATAGTGTCATGTAATCTGCAAAGTGTGAAAGATTCACTTCTTCCAGATTTGGATTAGTTTTTCTTTTCTTTTCTGTTCTTTTCTCTTTTCTTTTCTTTTCTTTTCTTTTCTCTTTTCTTTTTTTCTTTTCTTTTCTTTTACTTTAATTTACTTTATGTTGTTTTGTTTCGTTTCGTTTTGTTTGATTTATCTGCCGGCTGTACTTTGGACCTCCAATGCTATGTTTATTAAAAGTGGTAAGAGTAAACATCCTTGTGTTTTCCCTGACCTTATAAGAAAAGCTCTCAGATTTTCTCCATTAAGGTTGATTATAGCTGCAGGGTTTTCATAGAAAACATTTATTGCATTGATGTATGTTCCCTGTAAACCTACTTTAGGGGGTTATAATCATGAATGGGTGTTGTAGTATGTCAAATGCTTTTTCTTCATGTATTGAAATGACCGTATGGTTCTTTTCTTTTAACGTTTATTAACTTTGAGAGAGACAGAGTGTGAGCAGGGAAGGGGCAGAAAGAGAGTGGGAGACACAGAGTTCGATGGAGGCTCTTGGCTCTGAGCTTTCAGCACAGAGTCCGATGTGGGACTTGAAATCACGAAGCATGGGGTCATGTCCTGAGCTGATGTCGGACTGCTAAAGGATTGAGCCACCCAGGTGCCCCGATCATATGGTTCTTGTCCTTTCTCCTGTTGATATATTGTATCACGTTGATTGATTTGCAAATACTGAACCACCCTTGCAGCTTGGGAATAAATCCCACTTAATTGTGGGATATATTTATAGTTGTTATATCTCCTTTTGGACTGTACCCTTTACTGTTATGTAACGTCCTCCTCTGTCTCTTGTTATGTACTTTGTTTTAAGTGTATTTTTTCTGATACAAGTATTGCTACTCTAGTTTTTTTTTTTTTTATCTGTTCTTACACTCTATGTCTCTAGATTGGAGCGTTCATTCCATTTACCTTCAAAGAAATGATTGCTATGTATGTATGTATGTATTGCCATTATATTACCTGTTTTCTTGTGGTTTCTAATGATTTTCTCCGATCCTTTCTTGTCTGCCTTTCATGTTTTGCTTATTTTCTTTAGTGAAGTATTTTAATTTATTTATCTTTATTCTTAGCATATTTGTTTCTGATATATGGTTACTGCTGGGATATGTATATAACCTCTTCTGCGTTTAGCAGTTTGTATTAAGCTGATGGTCATTTACCTTGGAACCCATTATTTTCTCCTCCCTAGGTTTTTGGTAGATGTTATTATATTTCAAATCCATATCTGTGAGTTCCTTAACTATTTTTTACAAAAATATTCATGTTTTACTTGATTTGTGTCTTTTACCTCTATAGTGTCACTTTTGGTCTCTCCTTTCCACTCAAAGAGTCCCTCTTCATATTTCTTGCAGGACTGGTTTAGTGGTACAAACACCTTTAGTTTTTGTTTGGGGAAGTCTGTGTCTCCTTCCATTCTGAATGATAGACTTGTTGGATAGAGTATTCTTGGCTGCTAATTTTTCCATTCAGCACTTTGAATATGTGATGTCACTTGCTTCTCGCTTGCCAAGTTTCTGTTCAGAAATCTGGTAGCTAGCCTTATGGGTCTTCCCTTCTAAGTGAAGGTCTCTTAGTGTTGCTGCATTTAAGAGTTTTTCTTTATTGTCACTGTAATTTGCAAGTTTGCTTACAATATGTCTGGATGTTGGCCTGATTTTGTTCATTTCGATGTGAATTCTCTAGCCTCCCGGATGTGGACGTTTGTTTCCTCCCCCAATTAGGGCATTTTTCAGCTATTGTTTCCACAAATAAATTTTCTGCCCCCTTTTCTCTTTCTTCTGCGACTCCTACAATATCAATATTGTTATCTTTGCTGCAGTCACTGAGTTCCCTTAGTCTCATCTCACGTTGCAGAATTCTGTTCTCTCTCTTTGGTTCAATGTGATTCATTTCCATTACTCAGTCTTCGAGGTCACTGGTTTGCTCCTCTACTTCTTCCGTCCCTTTGTTAGTTCCAGCAAGTGTGTCTCTCCTTTATTGTGTCCTCAATGTCTACTGTACTATTTCTTATCTCTAGTCAGGGGTCTCACTCTTCTGCTTATTTCACAGCTCTAATGAGTATCCTTATGATCATTGCTTTCAAATCTGTATCAGGTATGTTACCTACATCTCTTTGGCTTAGATCTCTGGCTGTGACTTTCACTAGGTCTTTCATTGTGGAAAAACATCTCTGTGTGTCCATTTTGTCTTTCTCTCTGTCTCTGTTTCTCTGTGTTAAGAAAGTCAGCTGTACCTTCTGCTCTTGAAACTAATAACGTTATGAAGAAGAGGTCCTGGAGAACTCAGCAGTGCACGTCTCCATTTACAGGACCTGGACCTTCAGGAGGCTATCGTATGGGTACTGTTCACAGCCTGCTGTTGTGTCTGGGTTACTTTTCCTTTTAGTGCAGGTGTCTGCACTGATTGCATGCTGTTGTGGGCTGTGCTTCGTCTCATTGGTTTTAGTGGGACCCAGGCAGGCCAGCTGTGGGGTGGTATGCCTGCTGGATAACTTGGGCACAGGGCAGGAGTGTTAGCAAAATTTCACAGGGCTACAAGTCCTATGCCAGATTTCCCTATGTTCTTTGTTGGCTGGGGGCTGTGGACCAGCGGTGGAAGCTAGGGGCTTGAGGATATGCACAGAGCATGTCTGTGCCTGGGGACATGTGGCTTAGTGAGACAGATGAGGGTGCATGGATATGTACAGCTGGGTGAGGTGCAGACGTGCACAGCATGTTGTGGCAGCTATGCATGCAGCTTGTCAGACAGGGTGCCCTTGTGGTTTGAAAAATGTTTGGCCTGAGACCAGCAGGCTTGGTTTGGTGAGTCCCCTAGTGAACCCTTGGGACTGGCACACTGCTAATGGGTTAGTTAGCAAGTGTCTGTGCAGCCTCACCCTCTTGTGGGTGCTTCTATGCTTATTCTGGGAGGCTGGGGGAGAAGAATGGTGCCTGTGAGCTCCCTCGTTGTTGGAGAAGTCCTCCAACACACTCCGGAATCAGCATGAATACATCTGTCTCCTGTTCCCTCAGCATTGTGCAACATGCCATGTTTACATTGCCTCTCTACACACGCAGGGATCTGGCTATCACTAATCCTCCTGGATCTCCCAGTGCTGGGTCATTGGACCTCCAAAGCTCCTGTATATGAACACAAAGGCATTCAGCCCCTCTAAGTTCTAATGCCCAATGTTATGGAGATTAGTCTTCCCTGTATGACCTCCCTGGTGTGGGGCTCACTTTTTCTGCCCCTTCTGCAGGCAGACAGCCTCCACCTTTCTGACATTCCTAACCTTTCTGATGCAGCTTCTCTCTACTTCGGTGTGGAGTTTGTTCTGCCAGTCTTTGGATCGCTCTTTGGTTCATGGACTTGGATGTGGATGTTATGCAGTTGAAAACATGGGACAGGGTGAGCTCAGGGTCCTCTTACTTTGCTATTATTAATTTTTTAAATGTCTTATTATTTTGGATTTTTGAGACATGGGAAGACAGACTCATATCACACATGCACTTCAGGATTGGAAAGGAACTTTCCCACATTTGCTTCTATTATTTTATGTTTTGAAACTCTCTTTAATGAGGTATAATTACATCTAACAAACCTCAAGTTAAAGGGTATACTTTGATGAGATTGAGGGTACAGGACCATGGGTACAGCACCATGAAATCATATGGTTTCTCCCTAAACCTTCCATCATGATCCCTTTGTGTCTAATGCTAATGTTGCTTTTGAAGTAAGGACTACTTTTTTTCCCCCCCACGTTTTCACATATTGCCCAGGTGTCTGAAAGCTGGCATTGGGGTATCTCCTTTTCCAATAGTCTATATTCCCATAAGTTTTGCAGTCGGTTTACCTTTGGACTTTTGCTTCTATTGTATCTCTCTGTATGTTCACATACTCTCGTTGCAATACTTTAATGATGAGGTCTTCATCATCGCTTTAATTTTCACTAAATGGTATGAGCTGCAGTTCCACTTATGACAGAATGCACAGGCTTCCTATGATATGTATTCAAGAGCAAGGCAGATATCCTGAGCACTTGAGCTGAGAATGTCACCCTGTCTTTTGCCGGCCCTCTTCCCTTCCCTGCGAGACAAGAATCTCCTTTTGTTCACACAGAAATGTGGGTGAAGTCAGTAGAAAACATTGCCTTCTCTCCTCTTCCCTTTATCTCTCAAAATCCTTGCCACTATCTTCTGCCTTTCCCTTTCTCTGACTCAATCTCCCAGGCCCACAGTTCCACTCCAGCCATGATCAGGGTGTCCTCCAGCTGCTGGCCTCTGCCCTGTCCATCCCTCAGTGAGAAATCTGGAGTAGGATTATGCATTTCACAGGACTGATCAAGAAACATGTGATCCTCAGAGACCTCCTGCACAAGGTTGCTGTCCGTGGAGACATGGCATCCTGAGGGAGGATCTGACTCCATGTGTGGCCTCCTCACTCATCTCCCACAGTCACTGCTGGTCCCTGATCCTTACCCACCATTACAAATCAGCCATATGCTAGGGTCAGGTACCTGTCTATCTGACCCCAAGCACCAGGAGTCAGTAAATATTTCTAAAATAAATGAGCACAGGCACCCCATGCATCTAGATATAGGAAGTTACCATCACCCCAGAAAACTCTCTCGGGCTCCTCTGCAAAAAGGGCGATCTTGCTACTATCCTACATCACTGCAACTTCTGCTAGTTTGTTACCTGTGTGTATAGGAACCACACTGTGTACATTCGATGGGGGGTGAGAGTAGGTCCTCCTAGAAGCAAACACTGAAACAGAGACAGAACAGTGAAAGTACTATTAAGGGATACTAAGAAAAACAAAGTGGAGAGCTCAGGGTTAGCAGAGAAAGCATGCAGGCAGATCTGACACATTTTTAAGATATATAATCACCATACTCTGTCACCTCACACAGTCCTCTTCAAATTTCAAAATAGTTGTCGTATAAGGCAGTGAGATTTACGAGATTTGGGGTTATTTCCCTATGGTCTTATGTTTTCCTACATGCATTCCCTCTTCGGTACTTAATCTGTGGCCTCAGATGAACACTTTAGTGTGGATGCATCTGCGAGTCTATATGTAATGGAATATGATTGTCTTCAGATCTCAGATGTAGAACTCTGATATACACATTCTCGTAATTATCTTTTTCTTTCTTTGTCTGGCAGGGCCTGAATCTTAATACAATAAGTGTGCCATTGTCTTCTTTAAAGTGGCGATCCCCAATCCCTGGGCGGAGGCGTTAACCGTCTTAGTTTAATGAACTTCTGTGACCATCTTTTTTTGATGATCATTTGTGTGGAGATATCTTAATTGAAACTGTGAGAAGGGTGAGTGGATATTTCCCAGACATTTTGCAGATGCATTCTGTATTCAATGTCTTCTTTTCATTATGTCCTTAGAAACAAATATTACCCCTCTTTCACAGATAACCCATCTCAGGCTCTGTGTAGGTCCCACTGAGAATTGGTATTCTGGCTGAGATAGCAGGAACACAGGGAAACCCTTGGGATATTGTGAGAGAAGTTTAAGGAGATAGATGCAAAGCCATAGTCAGGTTATGTCAGGGGTCCAGCAGGGGTGGCATCTGGGCATCCCTGAATTGTAGGTTTACCCAGGCTAAAGGCCAATGCAGGCACTCAGCTGATCTAGATCCTGTCTTCACTTTTAGTCTCACTGAAGGATATGAACTTATGCAGACAAGCATTTCCTTAAGACCAAGTTAAATTTTCTATATATCCAGGGCATTTTTTCACCCATAAATATCCAGAACCTTCAGACAACGCAGGGAGACAACAACCTTTTTAGATGATCACCTGGGTGCACTTTGACAAATATGACATTTTGGAGAGGAACCTTGCATTGTGCACTGAGAGTGATCCCACATAGTAGCTCCGTGTGGAACTCATGCTCCCTGCTCAGGCTGTGGTCAGTCAGGAACGGGCTGCAACTGCATCTCACTGAACCCAGGACCCTCCCCTCTGCACTTCCTCAAAGTCTGCTTACTGTCCTCTAATTTCTCAAATTTCTATTCCTGTGTGATTCAAGTTTCCCCCACTCCTTCACTGGTGCTTTCAACATGGTGACCACAAGGTCTATGTCATATAATGCATGTGCCCCATTTCACACAGGACACCTAAGTCACCTACACTTAGGGGTGCATCTCATCCTTCACAGAACTCAAAACATTGTGTCTGTAAAATATGCACCAGTACGCCCGATACATCTGTCTTTGTGTAAAAATCCTCTTTCTTGTTGACAGGAGAAACCTAAAGCTGACCTCATTACGGGGAAATGATACAGTCCATTGAACATATGTCCTGAGAAACTTGAGATATGTTACAAAGTCCTCAGGCAGTTTTGCAGTTGAATTGCCAAGCCCTAACAACCATCTCTACATTTTTCCCACAAAGTGTTTCACGAAGTAGATGAATATGCTTTAGAAATCCCTAACCACTTCAGTTTATCTACCCAAATAGAGGAGGTGGAGGATGGGGGGGGGGGGGGCTGGTTCATAGACCATGACTGGTCGTGAAGGACTGTCCATGGGGTTAGGGTTAGGGGTTAGGGTTAGCGGTTTGGGGTTAGGGTTAGGGTTAGATTAGATGGTTAGATTTAAAGGGTTAGGATTACGGTGAAGGTTAGGTTTAGGGTTTAGGGGCTAGGGTTGGGGTGTAGCTTAGGGTTAGGGTAGGGCTTAGGTGTTAGTGTTAGTATCAGCATTAGCTTCAGGGTTAGGGTCACGGTCAGGGTAGTGTCAGGGTCAGGGGATAGGGATTAGGATTTAGGTTTTATTGTTTAGAGTTTAGGTTTTAGGTTTTGGGGTAGGGGTTAAGTTTTCGTGGTTACGTGTTAGTGGTTAGGTTTTAGGGTTATGGTCAGGGTCAGTGTTTTGTTAGGGTTAGTGTTTAGTATTTATGGTTTGGGGATTAGGGTTAGTGGTTAGTCTTCAGGTCTAGGGTTTAAGTTTATGGTTACAGTTAGGATTTGGATTCGGATTTGGGGTTTATGGTTCAGCGTTTCGGTTAGGGTTTGTATTATTGTTGCAGATGGTTTTAATGTATATTAGTGCCATGGTTTGGGTTAGGGATAGGATTTAGTGCTAGGATTAAGGTTTGGGTTTGGGTTAGGGTTAGGGTTAGTAGTTAGGATTTAGGCCCTAGGGTATTGCAGGGGCTGAACCCACAGCATTGCAATTGTCTACCAAAGGGCTGAGGTGAGGTTGCAAGGTCGGTTGCCTGTCACGATTAGTCTTTTGGTTCCAATCCAGACAACTGTATGGGAGAGTGGTCTGGTAGGCCTCAGGAATATTCTTGGGCAGCTGCAGCCAGGTTTTTGAAATGACATGGTGATGTTCCAGGTTCTAAGCCGAGTGATCCTGCACCACTTCTGGACCTCAGAGCGTGGTGTTGTCAGACTTTGTTATTGGGTCCGCATGGGTAGAGAGCCTTAAGTAGGGTTATAGTTTGTTACAGGGACGTCGCCAGGGTGTAAGCGACTCTAGTTTCGTGATCTCCCTCTACGACTGAATTGAGGACCCATGCGACGGTGCTTTTCAACTGTAGGTTTAGGGTTGAGGTAGTGTTAGGATTCAGTTGAGGGTTCTGTTTAGGTTTAGGCATAGGTTTAGGGTTACATTCCAGGAGACACTAGGCGCTGAAACCAGAGCAGTGCAGTTGTTTCCCCGAAAGTCTAATTTGAAGGAACAATGGATGGTGCCGATTAGGATTAGTCTTTGAGTTCCAAGGCTAGTCAACTGTATGGGCCACTAGTCGGGTAGGCCTCTGGAAATCTCTCTGGATCTTCAACCGGTCCTTCAAAAGAACATAGTATATTACATGTCCTATGCGGAGTTATGCTGCACTGCTTTTGTTCCCCAGGCATGTGGTGTTGTCATATGTTGTTATTGGGTCTAATATCGAGAGAGACTTATCTAAGGTTAGGGTTCTGTCCAGTGACATTTCCAGCTCCAAGCGAAACCAGTCTCGTCATCTCCCTCGAGGTCTGAAGTGAGGGCCAATATGACGATGCGGAGCAATTGTAGGGTTTGGGTTCGAGTTAGGTTCGGTTTCAGTTGAGGTTTCTGATGAGGGTTAGAAGTAGGGTTCGGATTTTGTTCCCAGGAGGTTCAAGGCGCTAAACACATAGCAGTGCACTTGTCTCCCTGAAGGGCTGAGTTGAGGGCACAAGGGAGGGTGCCGGTCAGGGTTTGTCTTTGGGTTCCAAGGCCAGACAACTCTATGGGCCACTGGTCGGTTAGGCCTCAGGAATACTTTTGAGTACCTGAAACCCAACCTTGGAAACGACATGGTGATGTTCCAGGTTCTATGTGGAGTGATCCTGCACCGCTTCTGGACCCCAGGTGCATGGTGTTGTCAGATTTTGGTATTCGGTCCCATGGGAAGAGAGCCTTAGCTAGGGTTAGGGTTTGGTCCAGGGACATCACCAGAGCTGAAGCAACTCCCGTCTCGTGATCTTCCTTGAGGGCTGAAGTGAGGGCCTGGCTGATGGTACGGGTCAAGTGTACGGTTAGGTTTCGAGACTGGGTTAGGTTTTGGTTGGCGGTTCTGGTTGGGGTTAGGGTTACGGTTAGGTCCCAAGAGGCTCCAGGCACTGAACCTACAGCAGTGTGGTTGTCTACCCAACGGGCTGAGTTGAGGGCTCAAGTGAGGGTGCTGGTCAGGATTAGTCTTTGGGTTCCTATGCCAGATATCTATGGGCCACTGGTTGGGTAGGCGTCAGGATTCCTCTCAGATAGCTGCAGTCGGGTTTTGGAAACCACATGGTGATGATCCAGATTATTTGTTGAGTGATCCTGCACCATTTCTGCACCCCAGGCGCTTGGTGTTGCCAGACTTTGGTATGGGGTCCCCATTGGGAAAGAATCTTAGCTTGTGATAGGTTTCGGTCTAGGGACATCGCCAGGGCCAAAGCAACTCCAGTCTTGTGATCTCCCTCGAGGGCTGAAGTGAGGGCCCATGCGATGGTGCGGCTCAACTGTAGGGTTAGTTTTCGAGATAGGGTTAGGTTTTGGTTGAGAGTTCTGGTTAGCGTTAGGTCCAAACAGGCTCCAGGAGCTGAAGCCACAGCAGTGCAGTTGACTCCCCGAAGGGCTGAATTGAGGGCACAAGGGAGGGTGCCCTCAGGATGAGTCTTTGGATTCCAAGGCCAGACAACGCTGTGGGACAGTGTTCGGATATTCCTCAGGAATACTCTTGAACAGCTGCCACCGGGCCTTGGAAATGACATGGTGATGTTCCAGATTCTATGCTGAGTGATCCTGCACCGCTTCTGGACCATAGGCGCGTGGTGTTGTCACTTTGGTATTGGGTCCTTATGGGGAGAGAGCCTTATCTAGGGATAAGGTTCGGTCCAGAGACAACACCAGGGCCGAAGCGACTCCAGTCTCGTGATCTCCCTCGAGGGCTGAATTGAGGGTCCTTGCAATGGTGTGAGTCATGGGTTTGGGTTCGAGATACCGTTAGGTTTCTCTTGAGGGTTCTGGTTAGGGTTAGGGTTAGTTCCCAGGATTCTCCCTGCGCTGAACCCACAGCAGTGCAGATGTCTCCCTGCAAGGCTGAGTTGAGGGCACAAGGGAGGGTGCCGCTCAGGATTAGTCTTTGGGTCCCAGGCCATACAATTCTATGGATCACTCGTCAGTTAGGACTCAGGAATTCTCTTGTGCACCTGTACTCAGGCCTTGGAAATGACTTGGTGATGTTCCAGTTTCTATGCTGAATGATCCTACATCGCTTCTGGACCCCAAGCACGTGGTGTTGCGAGACTTTGGTGGGTCCCAATGGGGAGAGAGCCCTAGCTAGGGTTAGGGTTTGGTCCAGGGATGTCCCCAGATGCAAAGTGACTCAAGTCTCTTGATCGCCCTCGAGGGCTGAAGTGAGGACCCATGTGACGGTGCGGGTCAAGTGTAGCATTAGGTTTCAGTTGAGGGTTCTGGTTAGGGGTAGGGTTAGGTCCCAGGAAGCTCCTGGCTCTGAGTCCACAGCAGTGCAGTTGTCTCCCCGAAGGGCTGAGTTGAGGGCACATGGGAGGATGCCGATCATTTTTAGTATTTCCGTTCCATTTCCAGACAACTGTATGGGCCATTGGTTGTGTAGGCCTCAGCAATCATTTCAGAAAGCTGCAGCCCGGCCTGAGAAACGACATGCTGAAGTTCCAGGTTCTATCTGGAATGATCCTTCACTGCTTCTGGACCCCAGGTGTGTGGTGTTGTCAGACTTTGGTTTTGGGTGCCCATGGGTAAGAGCCTTAGCTAGAGTATGGTTCCATCCAGGGTTGTCGCCAGGCTGAAACAACACCACTGTTGTGAATTCAATGGAGGGCTGATGTGTGGCTGTGAGTCTGCTATAGAGTTAGTGTGCTAGATACGGTTAGGCTTAGGGTGAGGGTTATGTTTCGGTTCACCGTTAGTGTTAAGGTCCAGGTGAGTGAAGGCAGTGACTCTACAGCAAAGCAGTTGTCTTCCTGAAGGCCTGAGTGCAGTACAGAAGGGAGGGTTTTCGTTCGCATTAATCTTTGGGTACCAAAGCCAGACAAACATATGGCCCACCCTTTGGGTAGGCCTCAGGATTCTTCTCGTGCAGCTGCTGTCGTGCTTTGCATATGACATGGTGATGTTCCACGTTTCATGCCTAGTATTTATGCACCGATTCTTGATCCCATGTATGTGCTGATGTCAGACTTTGTAAATGAGTCCCCCTGGGGATAGACACTTAGCTAGGGTCAGGGTTCAGTATAGGGAAGTCGCCAAGTCCGAAGCGACACCAGTGTTTTGAATTCCATGGAGCGCTGAATTGAGGGCACATGCGTGGCTGTGAATCTGGTTTAGAGTTAGTGTACTAGATAGGGTTAGGGGTAGGGTGAAGGTTATGGTTAGGGTTATGATTAGGGTTAGGGTCAGGTCTCAGGAGGCTCTAGGCACTGAACCCACAACACTGGTGTTATCTCCACAAAGGGGTGAGTGGTGTCCCCAAGGGAGGGTGTCAATCAGGACTAGTCTTTGGGTTCCAAGGCCAGACAAATGTAAGGGTCACCCTTCGGGTAGGTCTCAGGATTCATCTCGTGCAGCTGCAGTCGCGCTTTTGAAATGAGATAGTGATGTTCCACATTCCATGTCGAGTATTTCTGTACAGATTCTCGAAACCGTGTGCATGCTGTTGTCAGACTTGGAATTGGGTCCCGACGGGGAGAGAGCCTTACCTAGGGTTTGTGTTAGGTCCAGGGAAGTCAGCAGGAGCGAATCGACTCCAGTTTCGTGATCTCCCTCGAGGACTGAATTGAGGGCCCATGCGACAGTTCGGGTCAAGTGTAGGATTTGGGTTAATGTTAGGGTTAGGTGTAGGGTGAGGGTTATGTTTAGGGTTACGTTAGGGCTGGGGTTAGGTCCCAGGAGTCTCTAGGCACTGACCCCACCACAGAGCAGTTGTCTCCCCGATGGGCTGAGTGGAGTACACAAAGGAAGGTGCCAGTCAGGATTAGTGTTTGGTTTCCATTGCCAAACAAATATTGGGCAAGCTTCATATAGGCCTCAGAATCCTCTCGTTCAGCTGCAGTTCCTCTTTGAAAATGACATAGTGATGTTCCACGTTCCACGTCGAGTATTTCTGCACCGTTACTCGAACCCTTGTGCATGCTCTTGTCAGACTTTGCAATTGGGTCCCCATGGGGACAGAGCCTCAGTTAGGGTTAGGTTTCGGTCCAGGGGAGTCACCGTGGCAGAAGCCATAGCAGTGTTGTGAATTCCATGGGGGGCTGAAGTGGGAGTATGTGCGTGGCTATGGGTCTGGTGTAGCTTATCAAGGTTGATAGGGTTAGGTGTAGGGTAAGAATTATGTTTAGGATTAGGGTTAGGTTTAGGTCCCAGAAGACTCCAGACACTGATCCCACAGCAGAGCTGGTGTTACCCCGAGGGGCTGAGTGGAGTACCCAAGAGAGGGTGTCGGTCAGGATTAGCCTTTGACTTCCAAGGCCAGAGAAATGTATGTGTCACCCTTCGTGTAGGACTCAGGAAGCCTCTCGTGCAGCTGCAGTCGCGCTTTGGAAATGACATGGTGATGTTCCACGTTCCATGCCAAGTATTTCTTCACTGATTCTCGAGCCCGCATGCGTACTGTTGTCAGACTTTGGAATTGGGTCCCCGAGCCTTAGCTAGTGTTAGGGTTTGGTCCAGGGAAGTCGCCAGGCCCGAAGCAACTCCGGTTTTGTGATCTCCCTCGAGGGCTGAATTGAGGGCACATGCGAGGGTGTGGTTCAATGTAGGGTAGGGTTAGATATAGGGGTAGGTGTAGGGTGAGGGTAATTGTTAGGGGTACAGTTAGGGTTATGCTTTGGAAATAACATGGTGATGATATATATTCCATGCCAAGTATTTCTACACCTGTTTCGAACCCTTGTGTGTGCTATTGTCAGATTTTGGACTTGTTTCCCCATGGGAGAGACACTTAGATAGGTTCAGGGTTTGGTCCAGGAATGTCACCAGGGCCAAAGCAACTCCAGTGTTGTGAATTCCATGGAGCTCTGAAGTCAGGGCACATGCGCAGCTGTGGGTCTGGTGTAGACTTAATGAGATAGATAGGGTTCAGTGTAGGGTGATATTTATGGTTAGGGTTACTGTTAGGTTTAGGTTTAGGTCCCATGAGACTCCAGACACTGACCCCAAACAGAGCAGGTGTCAACCTGAAGGGCTGAGTGTAGTACACAAGGGAGGGTGCCCGTCAGTCTTCGTATTTGGGTTCCAAGACCAAACAAATGTATGGGCCACCCTTTGGGTAGGCCTCAGGATTCCTCCCCTGCAGCTGCAGTCGTGCTTTGGAAGTGACATGGTGATGTTCCAAGTTCCATGCCAACTATTTCTGGACCAATTCTTAAACCAGTGTGAGAGCTGTTGTCAGACATTGGAATTAGGTCCCAATGCATACAGAGCCATAGCTAGGGTTAGAGTTCATTCCAGCGGTGTGGCTATGGCCAAAGAGACTCCAGTCTCGTGATCTCGCTGCAGGGCTGAATTGAGTGCCCATGCGAGTGTGCGGGTCAAGTGTAGTGTTTGGGTTAGAGATAGGGTTAGGTGTAGGTTGAAGTTTACGATTAGGGTTAGGGTTAGGTCCTAACCCAGCAAGCTCCAGGCACTGAACGCACAACAGAACAATTGTCTCCCCGAAGGGCTGAGTGTAGGATACAAGGGAGGGTGCCTGTTAGGATTAGTCTTTGGGTTCCAAGGCCAGGAAAATGTATGGGCCACCCTTTGGTTAGGCCTCAGGAATCCTCTTGTGCAACTGCAGCTGTGCTTTTGAAATGACATGGTTATGTTCCACGTTCCATGCTGAGTATTTTTGCACCGATTCTCGAACCTTTGTGGGTGGTGTTGTCAGATTTTAGAATTGGGTCCCCATGGGGAGAAAGCTTTAGGTAGGGTTAGGGTTCAGTTTAAGGAAGTCGACAGGGCTGAAGCGACTCCAGTCTCATGATCTCCATCGAGGGCTGTGTTGAGGGCCCTAGAAAAGGTGGGGGTCAAGTATAGGGTTCAATTACAGATAGGGTTAGGTGTAAGTTGAAGGTTATGTTTAGGGTTACGGTTAGGGTTAGTTTTAGGTCCCAGGAGGCTCCAGGCACTGAACCCACAACAGTGCAGTTGTCTCTCCGAAGGGATGAATAGAGTACATAAAGGAGTGTGCCGGTCAGTATCACTTCATAGGATCCAAGGCCAGAGAGATGTTTGGGCCACCCTTGGAATAGGCCTCAGGAATCCTGTCATGCAGCTGCAATCACACTTTGCAAAAGATATGGTGATGTTCCATGTTCCATGCCGAGTATTGTTGCACCGATTCTCGAACCCGTGTGCGTGCTGTTGTCAGACTTTTGAACTGGGTCCCCATGGGGATAGACACTTAGCTAGGGTAAGAGTTCTGTACAGGGAATTGCTAAGGCCGAAGCGACACCAATGTTGTTAATTCCATGGAGGGCTGAAGTGAGGGCACATGTGCGGCTGTGCATCTGGTTTACTTTTCATGTGCTAGATAGGGTAGGTTGAGGGTTATGTTTAGGGCTATGTTTACGGTTAGTGTTAGGTCCCAGGAGGCTCTCCATCCATGTAGTTTCAAATGGCAAGATTTTATTCTTTTTGATGGCTAAGTAATATTCCATGGTGTGTGTATGTATGTATGTGTATACACACACACACACACATACATACTATGTATGTATGTATGTATGTATGTATATATACCACGTCTTTATCCATTCATCCATCGATGGACATTTGGGCTTTTTCCTTACTTTAGCTATTGTTGATAGTACTGCTATAAACTTTGGGGTTCACGTGTCCCTTCGAAGTAGCATATCTGTATCCCTTGCATAAATACCTACTAGTGCACCTGCTGGGTTGTTGAACAGTCTTCTTTTTCATTTTTTGAGGAACCTACATACTGTTTTCCAGAGTGGCTTCACCAGCAGTGCAAGCCAGTGCACCAGCAGTGCAAGAGTTCCTCTTTCTCCATTTCCTCGCCAACATCTGTTGTTGCCTGCGTTGTTAATGTTAGCCATTCTCACAGGGGTGAGGGGGTGTTTCATTGTGGTTTTAATTTGTATTTTCCTGATGATGAGTGATTTTGAGCATTTTTTCATGTGTCGGTTGGCCATCTGGATGTCTTCCTTGGAGGAGTGTTTGCTCGTGTCTTTGCCCATTTCTTCACTGGATTACTTGTTTTTTGGTATGTTCTTGAGTTTGGTATGTTCTTTATAGATTTTGAATACTAATCCTTTATCTCATATGTCGTTTGCAAATATCTTCTCCCATTCTGTTGGTTGCCTTTTAGTTTTGCTGATTGTTTCCTTCTCTGTGCAGAAGCTTTTTATTTTGATGAGGTCCTAATACTTCAGTTTTGCTTTTGTTTTCCTTGCCTCTGGAGATGTGTTGGGTAAGAAGATGTGGACGCCAACATTAAGAGGTTTTTGCCTGCTTTCCCCTTGAGGATTTTGACGGCTGCCTATCTTACATTTAGGTCTTACATCCGTTTTGAGTGTCTTTTTGTGTGAGAAAGTGGTCCAGGCTCATTCTTCTGCATATCACTGTCCAGTTTTCCCAGCACACTTGCTGAGGAGACTGTCTTTATTCCATTGGATCTTCTTTCTTTTGGTCAAAGATTAGTTGGCCATACATCTGTGGGTCCAATTCTGTGTTCCTGTTCTGTTCCATTGATCTGAGTGTCTGTTCTTGTGCCAGTACCGTACTGTCTTGATGATTACAGCTTTGTAATACAGCTGGAAGTCCAGGATTGTGATACCTCCTACTTAGGTTTTCTTTTTCAAGATTGCTTTGGCTATTCGGGGTCTTTTCTGGTTCCATACAAATTGAAGGATTGTTTTTTGTAACTCTGTGGAGAATGCTGGTGTTATTTCGATAGGCATTCAGTTGAATATATAGATTGCTTTGGGTACTATTGACATTTTAACAATAGTTGTTCTTCCTATCCAGGTGCATGGAATGTTTTTCATTTTTGTGTGTTTGTCATCTTCAATTTCTTTCATAATCTTTCTATAGATTTCAGTGTATAGATTTTTCACCTCTTTGGTTAGATTTATTCCTAGGTATTTTAAGGGTTTTGGTGCAATTGTAAACGGGATGGATTCTGTGATTTCTCTTTCTGTTGCTTCTTTGTTTGTGTATAAGAATGCAACTAATTTCTGGGCATTAATTTTATACCCTGCCACTTTGCTGAATTCATGGATCATTTAACAGTTTTTTGGTGGAACCCTTTTATCAAGAAAGGATGCTGTATTTTGTCAAATGCTTTCTCTGCATCTATTGAGTGCATCATGTGGTTCTTGTCCCTTCTTTTATTGATGTGATGAATAACATTGATTATTTTGTGGATATCGATCCAGCCTTGCATTCCAGGTTAAATCCCACTTGGTCGTGGTGAATAAAGTTTAAATGTATCATTGGATCTGGTTGGCTAATATCTTGTGGAAGATTTTTGCACCCATGTTCATCATGAAAATTGGTCTATACTTCTACTTTTTAGTGGGATCTTTGTCTAGTTTTGGAATCCAGGTAATGCCGACTCATAGGAAGAGTTTGGATGTTTCCTTCCATTTCTATTTTTGGGACAGCTTCAAGAGAATAGGTGTTAAGTCATCCTTAAATGTTTGGTAGAATTCCCCTGGAGAGCCATCTGGCCCTGGGCTCTTGTTTTTTTGGGAGATTTTTGATTACTAATTCAATTCTTTACTGGTTATGGGTCTGTTCAAATTTTCTATTTCTTCCTCTTTCAGTTTTCATAGTTTGTGTATTTCTAGGAATTTGTCCATTTCTTCCAGATTGTCCATTTTATTTGGTATATAATTGCTGATAATATTCTCTTATTCTTGTTTGTATTTCTCCTGTATTGGTTGTGCTCTCTCCTCTTTCATTCTTGATTTTATTTATTTGGGTCCTTTCCTTATTCTTTTTGATCCAACTGGCTGGTGGTTTATCAATTTTATTAATTATTTCAAAGAACTAGCTTCTGGTTACATTGATCTCTTCTACTGTTTGTGTGTGTGGGGGGGGGTTGTTGTTTGTTTTTGTTTTTGTTTTCAGTTTTGAAAGCATTGATTTTTGCTGTAATCTTTATCATTTCTTGTCTTCTGCTGGATTTGGATTTTATTTGATGATCTTTTTTCCATTACTTTAAGGTATAAGCTTACGTTGTGTATCTGAGACTTTTCTTCCCTCTTTAGGAAGGCCTGGATTGCTAAACTTCCTCTTATGACTACCTTTGTTGCATCCCAGAGGTTTTGGACTGTGGTGTTATCAGTTTTATTGGCTTCCATGTACTTTTTAATTTTCCCTTTAACTTCTTGGTTCACCCATTCATTCTTTTTTTTTTAATTTTAGTTTTTATTATTTACAATTTACATCCAAATTAGTTACCGTATAGTGCAACAGTTATTTCATGAGTAGATTCCTTAGTGCCCCTTACCCATTTAGTCCATCCCCCCCACAACCCCTCCAGTAACCCCATGTTTGTTCTCCATATTTATGTGTGCTCTTCTTTTGTACACCTCCCTGTTTTTATTTTTGTTTCCCTTCCATTATATGTTCATCTGTTTTGTGTCTCAAAGACCTCCTATGAGTGAAGTCATATGATATTTGTCTTTCTCTGACTACTAATTTCACTTAGCAGAATACCCTCTAGTTCCAACCATGTAGTTACAAATGGCAAGATTTCATTCTTTTTGATTGCTGAGTAATACTCCATCACACACACACACGCACGCGCGCACACACACACACACACACACACACACCACATCTTCTTTATCCATTCATCCATCAATGGACATTTGGGCTTTTTCCATACTTTGGCTATTGTTGATCGTGGTGCTATAATCATGGGGGTGCATGTGTCCCTTCAAAACAGCACACCTGTATCCCTTAGATAAATGCCTTGTATTGCAATTGCTGTGTCGTAGGATAGTTCTCTTTTTAGCTTTTTGAGGAGCCTCCGTACTGTTTTCCAGAGTGGCTGCAGCAGCTTGCATTCCACTATTCATTGTTCCATAGGATGTTCTTCAGTCTACAAGTATTTGTTATCTTTCCAAATTTTTTCTTGTGGTTGATTTAGAGTTTCATAGCATTGGGGTCTGAAACTGTGCACGGTATGATCTCTATCTTTTTGTACTTGTTGAGTACAAGTAAACATAAAATTATTTATGTTTATTTATTTTAGAGAGAGAGAGAGACAGGGGCAGAGAGAGAGGGAGACACAGAATCCAAAGCAGGCCTCAGGCTCTGAGCTGTCAGCACAGAGTCCAACACAGGGCTCAAACTCACAAACCATGAGATGACGACCTGAGCTGAAGTCAGATGCTTAACTGAATGAGCCTCGCAGGCACCCACTTTAGTGACATTTTAAATGACACCGTTCAAAGTGCACTTGCTACCTTGCAAACTCAGAGAGAGAGAAAGAAATGTGAAGAATCAGGAAGTAGTTAAGAGTTGGCTGCTGAGTTTTACCGTAATTTGGCTTTGGAGGGTTTTTGTTCATTGGGTGAAGTGAGCACAGCATATTTGCCTGCCATTTACCACAGTAGACAGTGGGCCTCTGGGAGCCAAAACTCTTTCTGACCAATGAGCTGGAATTTTACTAGGACCGCCAAGATGAGATTTGCTATTTCAAGGACTAGGAGTTATCTTTTATTTTCACAACTCGGTAATTATCACATCATTCAACTCTGCCCTCCAAGATATGTAGAAAATACCCAAATATAGTTGAGAGAGAAAGGGTGATAGCCAAAGTGTATAATCCTTTCCCTTTAAAAAATATGTTTAAATTATGCTTTATGATTTTTTTTAATTTTAGTGAGGGGGCATGCAAGTGGGGGAGAGGGAAAGAGAGAGAATCTTAAGCAGGATTCACACTCAGTGTGGAGCCCAACACAGGTCTGGATCACATGATCCTACAATCGTGACCTGACACAAAATCAAGAATCTGATGCTCAACTGACTGAGCCACCCAGGTGCTCAATAGTCTCTTTCTCTCTGAATGCTGAATAGTAAATTTTCAACGTGAATGGGGGATAAACAGGCATACATACATACATACATACATACATACATACACACACCACTAAGAAAGCCATGAGTTGTTAGACATGAACTATTTTCCATCATCTTTGTCTTCTAGTTATATTCATGCCTCTAGTGTTTGTTGATTGCAATGCACGATCTTGCTGTGTGAGGTACAAATTGTTGTGTGATCAGTTTTCCGTGAAAGTCTTTCCTCATATCTGTCTTAACCACAAGGTGCCAATGTTGAATTCGAGGATGTAGAGCTAAGAGCCTTGAGGTCCAATAACTGTCAACTAGAAGTTATATTTTCTGTTGGGGAGAAATCCCCATATGATGGCAATGACTTTGCATTGGTAAGGGAAAGAATACTTTCATGCCTTCATGGTTCTTTTTTTTTTTTTAATTTTTATTTATTTTTGGGACAGAGAGAGACAGAGCATGAACGGGGGAGGGGCAGAGAGAGAGGGAGACACAGAATCGGAAACAGGCTCCAGGCTCTGAGCCATCAGCCCAGAGCCCAACGCGGGGCTCGAACTCACGGACCGTGAGATCGTGACCTGGCTGAAGTCGGACGCTTAACCGACTGCGCCACCCAGGCGCCCCTCATGCCTTCATGGTTCTTGCGCTTTTTGTGTCTCACCAAAATCAAGACTCAGGTCATGTGCATGTTTATCAAGCAAACACCTTTTTTTTTCCCAGAAAATAAAAACGCCCTGGAAGACAAGTGTAATGCATTGAGGTCTGTGAAAGCCACAAAGGAAGCAAAAGTCAAACAGCTGAAAGAGAAAGCACATAACCTGGAAGAATTCTATGAACAAAGAAAAGTGCCTACAAAAAAAGTAAGATGGGGGCGCTTGGGTGGCTCAGTCGGTTGAACGTCCAAATTCGGCTCAGGTCATGATCTCACGGTCCATAAGTTCAAGCCCCATGTCGGGCTCTGTGTTGACAGTTCAGAGCCTGGAGCTTGCTTTGGATTCTATATCTTCCTCTGGCCCTACCCAACTCGCACTCTGTCTCTATCAAAAAATGAATAAACGTTTAAAAAAATTTAGAAAAGTAAGATGTTCATGTGAGAACTGTCACAAGGACCGTATTGTATGGGAGAACATGGCAGCCAGTAGAGATAATTGTATTTCTTTTGGAACTGGGTCCAGAGTGTTTTTGCCCAATGCATTCAGTAGAATTGGACCTTCCCTTCCTACCTTGCTTTCTGTAACGTAACCTGCATTTTCCTTTCTCCTAAGTGCTTGCCACACATTGTGTCATGTTTTGGGGGCGGCAGAGGGAAGGTACCATCATTAATAACGTTAATACCTGGATCCACTCTGGATCCATCTACACTGTCCTATAGGTTTCAATCGCATCACACTGTTTTGTCACCCAGCAATTAGGTCATTTTTGTTCAGGACCAGACATGGGTCAAAAATGTGTGGGGAAAAAAATGAATTCTATTGCTGCAGAAACAATGGAAGTTGCTTTCTGGAAAGTGGGTAGGGGTACCAGCAGTACTGGATCCCTGCATCCATTATGCCAGTGAGATTGCTCACTGCAGGCCCAATCCCTAAGAAAGTCAAGTTGTTTCCTGTCCCCTGATTTTTCAAGTGTAACTTTTCTGAGTCTTGGCCAAAGCCCGCAGCTTCACTAGGGATCATCTTTGCTGGCCTCCCCTGATCTACACTTGTTTACTTCTAAGTCTGTGCCTATAAAGTTGTTCAGCTTCTTTGCCGTTCAAATGTATGCACCCCACATCAACGATGAGTCCTAGGGAGTTTGGGTCCAACTGCCAGGCTGGCTTTGTCCTGGGCTTCCTTCTTCTCCATCTTGGTCTTGTGTGTCTTTGTGGGGTTGTCAGATACTTGGTGCATTCAGTCCCATGTTTCCTCCTTTGTACAGTATTTCCTTTTGTTCTCAGGAGGAGATGGGGGACTTTAGAGTCCCTCACTCGTGTTGGAAAGTGAAGTCTTCTCTTCCCTGGAGACTCACCTTTATGTTCGTCCTTCCCACAGCTGGGGTTAGGGCTTGCTCTGTCTCACTGGCATCTTGTTTTTGTTAACTCGTAAGCTCTTTCTGTGAGTGGGTACAGCCCCTGACCACCTCTCTATCTTCAACCCCTTACAACAGAGCCACTACATTACAACCACTCCAGCAAGCATTTGCCCAAGGACTGCCTGAGAGACCAGAAGGAAATGCATGTGCCTTTCTCTGTCTAGTGCTTTTGTGTCATTTGCTAAGAGATTTTCAATTTTGCGTATGATTCTTGAGGACATCAAGTGTCAAGTTGAAACCATCTCAGTCAACACCACAAAGAAAATAGTCTGAGGGCAACACAGCAACCCAGCCTTGCCAAGCATTGCCTTCTGCTGCCTTCACTATCAATGGAATGAGTCTTGTTAAAGTAGATTTGGCTCCATGAAGTTGAGAGTTTTCCACCTGAAATCTCTTTCCTGGAAGTAAACCCAGACTGTGTGACAGTTCATATCAGGTTGTACGTCAGGAGATGATGTTGTTCTAAGAATGGCCTTTTGAAGATGGAGGCAGGGGTTGCAGTCCTGAACGCTAGCGATGTCTGGGAGTGAGCTGCAATGTTAGTGAAACCATATTCTGGAAGGTCGTCTTTCAGGTGATTGCCTGTGTCATGGTACAACTTTTGGACTGAGAATCAGGGCTCCCCATGGAGGTGTAAGACTAGTGATGATCCCTTGATTCATCCTAATGGGTACAGTTGGTCAGATACGGTTTTTCACTCACTGATGAAATGAGTCTTCGCCATATCAAACAAAAGACCAACTCTGGGAAGGCACAAAGTACAATGTTATTTGATGACTTTATGATAAAGGAGAGGAAATGAGAACTAGAAAGACAGTTCCAATAGTAGAGACGTGGCAGCAGACAGAAGTTGAATTTTCTTGAACTTAAATGGGGTGTTCACTTAATTTCTCTGATTCGGTTGTCAGTCTGTGCATTTATGGGAGAAGTGGGGGAAGGGATATTTGCATAGGCCTTCAAGAGTGCTGGGAGGTAAAAAGGGAGAACCTCTGGACCTTGTTCCTGACTGTGTGTGTATCTTTCCCATCTTAGGAAGCTTTAAATGACACTGTGAACTGGCGGCAAAGAAGAATCAGCTAGCAGCTGCAGGTAAAATTTGAAAATAGCTACAGAAGGGGCGCCTGGGTGGCTCAGTCGTTTAAGCGTCCAACTTCAGCTCAGGTCATAATTTCACAGTCCGGGTGTTCGAGCCCCGTGTCAGGCTCTGTGCTGACAGGTCAGAGCCTGGAGCCTGTTTCAGATTCTGTTACATCTCTCTCTGTCCCTCCCCCACTCATGCATGTGCTCTCTCTCTGTCTCAAAAATAAATAAACATTAGGGAAAAAAAAAGAAAATAGCTACAGAAGAAATAAACAAGTACAAGTGAGTTCAGCTAGTAATTACCAGGAGCTCATGAAACGGCTGTTATTTTTTGGTTTTTAATCTTTTTGAAAAGTTTAAAGTCAACATATGCATAGAGTATTAACAGATAAAAAAGGTAAGTTTTAGAAAGAATAAAATAATTAAGTTTCTAAACATTTGCAGATCTCAAGTAGTGACCAGACTGTGTGGAAACTTTCTCCATGCTAACATTCCTCGGGGGTGGTGTCAAGTGTCATCATCTGTAGGAAAGCAGTGTGTCGTACAATGAATCATACCCATCAACGTGGTAGTGCCATTTCATGGCCCTCGTCTTTGCAAGCCTGGGAAACATGGTGAGGATATAAGTTATAGAAGAATAGATCTTTATGATAAAAGACACTTGTCACATGATGAGTTAGAGAAAGATTGAAAATGGGAAGGAATTCTATGAACTCTGAACCCTACAGGCATGGGATAATGAGTAAGGAAAGGATGTAACAATAGCTTTGATCCTACTGTACATTGATAATCATGGGCAAAGTGTTTCATGTGTAAGAATAAATTGTATCAGGGGACAGATATGAGGTTGTTGGGAACGTGGGCAGCTTATTTAAAATCATACCCAATATTGGGCCTTATCTGACAAGAGCAATTGTAACTCACAGGCCACAAATTGAACAAACACGGGAACAGCTGCAGCAGGCAGAGCTCACCTTTAGATACCAGGTAACCTGAGTTCTGCCTGACATACTGAACCCTTAGCACCTCACGCAGGTGAGTGTAGTGGCCCTTGGAATCCCTAACCACGGGCTTTTCATTGTTGGCTTTTTCCGCTTGCAGTTCATGAGAAGAATGCTCAGGACAACTAGGTAAGTGTTTTCTTGTTTCCTCCTCTTTCTTTGGTGCACAGTGTGGCACCACCTTCCGACTGAAGGTGGATGTGTTTTTTCTCCCCCAGATCAAGACTCAGATCTGGGACAGGGAGATGGCGGAGCAGGGCAGGGAGGTCGCTTACTTGAAATACAGGTGTGGTCATTTGACTTGCGTTTTTATGGGTGTTTCCAGGGATGACACCTGCACTGTTAGTTGTCTAGTAGACGACGTGGTGTTGCAACTCTTATAGAAGTCCATTATTTTTCTGTATCCAAGACTGGACGGGATGGAACCAAAGAGGCTGCCTGAGGGATACACGAGGCAGAAACCAATCACTGCAAGAACCCTCCAAGGAGAGGTAAGGAGCACGTTGTGATGTGCCGCAGTCCAATTTCTGCTGTGCAGCCTGTTCCTGTGTGTGATCATCGTGTGGTCTGGAAAGAATCACACGCACTAAGGACGGCAGGTGGTCTGAAGGGGTGACAGAAGGGTGTTGTCCTCTGGTGCCACAGACAGTGAGGCACTTGTCCCTGTGACTGGTGGAGCTCATGCCCCTCCTCTGACGGTGACCCTCCCACCTCCTCTAGCATCCCCCTGTCTGAAGAGCCTGGAAACTTTCTTCCCACCCGGATACAATGTGAAGACTTTAGTTTATTTGAGGAGAAGGTCCTTTATTCACTAGTTTGAAAAGTCTTTCTTTTTGTTTGTTTTGGGAACTGTAGCCCTACATCCCGCCATTCAAGTTCCATAAAGCTTAGCTTAGTCCTCTGATGGTATCAGTGCAACTCTGCAGCTTCACTGCTAACTTCTCGCAGTTTTCCTTTTCTCAATAGTGTCAAATTAGTCTTTCCTTATATAATAACTGCTGTGGAAGGCAGCTTGTAGATAAGCTGGGAGATTGAACAAATTGCCTGAAGAAATGCACCCTTGTTGAGGACTCATTGAGGATATACACCAAACCAGTGTTCTCAGTGTTATTCTTTTTTGTTAAGTTTATTTATTTTGAGAGACGCCCAAGCAGGCGTCACACTGTCAGTGAGGAACCCAACGCTGGGCTTGAATTCACAAGCTGTGAGATCGTGACCTGAGCCAAAATTAAGAGTCGGATGCTGAATTCAAGCATCCTCAGACTAATTCCTGATCTGTAATGAAATCGTGATTTCCCATGATGTATACTGAGAAAACTGTTTTACTGGTGAATTCTAAATTGCTAGTTGCGCCTGACCTGTCCACAGTTATGTGATTAATTATGAAACAACATGAACTAGGGCACCGTGAGGTCTTTATCAAGGTGAGGGGACGGTTCTCCCCCTTATCCTTGGGGGCCACCTGAGGCATTTGGGATACCCTCTGCCTCTGGTCAGGGACCTGACTGTAGGGAAAAGTTTAAGATATTTGAGGAATGATTTAAGGGATTGTTTTCATTCCGCACAGTCCTCTAAAAGCAGAATAAACCTCTGTCCCTTCCAGGGTCTTTAGTAGATCGAGAAACTGCTGAAACCTCTGTGGGTTACAGCGACTCTGGCTGTACCAAGAATGCAGACAAGGGCAAGGTAAATGCCGGGGCCATTCTCAGTTGTAACTCTTTTGGGAAATCCCTCATCTTTATGTACAGTATGCTCTCCCGGCCTTGTCTCGTTTTGCATGTTGTGTGCTATGTCTGTTTGTTCTTTCTTTTCCAAATGCACACTCATAACCCAGGAGCCCACAGGCTTCTCAATTTTTAGTCTGTCAGCTTTCTGTGGTAAGTTTAGAAGCCAAAAGCGCGGAGAGACTGAGTACCTTAAGGTTTTTCCGTGAGTTTCAGGAAATAATGAGAGGAGGATGAGTGCACACTCCAAACAGATGTCTCCCGGCCTGGGTGATCCCTTCCAGACCTCACCTCTGTGGGAACAGTGTGGCTGCTGTGTCTTCCTTTCTTGATTCTGGCTAGGAGATGAACCTGTTAGAAACGACATCATGACTCCAACTTTCTATTATGTGCCCTGTGCCATTTAGAGTGGTCATAGAGAAAGCCAATATCATCACTCATCACCTTTCCGTCTTTGTTGGTAAATGACTTGTCTGGAATCCTCCAGCTATGCCTTAGGTAAATACAATTTGCACACTGTGTCCTTCAATTGTGTTTCTATGAGCAGTTTCTGGTTGTGTCCCCAGTCACTGTTAGAGCTGATATAGTCTCATGACACATACCAGTTTTATACCAAAGCACTTGCATGAAATCTGTTATGTGAATTTCTCCCTCTTTTTTTCCATTGCACATAATGACTCTGTGTCCTGTAGTATGCTTAAAGTCAGAATTCCCTATGAATTAAGATGAACACATCTGAGCTTTGTAGACATTCACCACAAGTAACTCGTTCTTCACAGAAGACTCTCCTTCCCCTGCAAGATTCCAGGCATCCTCCACTCCCCAGAGGTCTCTGAGGCCTTTGACAACACTTCCAGAGGGAAGACTCCTTTCTCAGGGAGAAGAGCAGAGGAGGCACAGTGAGGGTCCGGCTGCAGAATATTTTGCCAGGAGTGGCTGTGATTCCATGAGCAGAATATGAGCCGTGTATTCCCACTCATTTTTTTGTGTTCCTAATATAGCAAAAGCAGAGCATCTGGAGTCGCTGTAGAGGAGGGATGCAGGGTGAACCTGGACATGGATGGCTGCCTGTCTGGAGAATGCTACTTCATTAGTCTGTAATTACTTCTGTTAACCCTCTAGGACAGGACCCTTGCCCTTTTCTTCCACAGACGTGGGCAGTGATGTGTGGTGGCAGTAGGTTAACCTCTTGCATCTACTACCCCAAGCTGTAGGTGCTATCCAGTGGCAGGGACAGAGTTTTCAGGTACTGATGCTACTCTCTTGGATCCTGGTGGCAGAGAAGGTGGCAGGTGCTGACACACTCTTCTCTGGGTTACAGCTGCTTTTGGTATTGGTTCTCTTGTCTGGAATATGGATGTAGCTGTCACTTCTGTTCTGCAGGGCAGTCTGGATCCTGGGGACCTCCTCCGTTAACTGGACGATTCTGCATGCCCTACCCTGGAGATGCCCCACCCCCATGGACTATTAGGCACATACACCTCCTGAACCTTGGCAGCCCTGGGGCCACCCGGAACCCCTCCACCTGCAACACTTGGTAAGATGATCTGAGCACTAGGAGTTGACTTGTAAAACACACTCACCTTATTTTGTTACTGTTAGGTCTTGGGCCAAGGTGCAGAGGCGGTACCACAGACCATTGTGATGCAAGGGGAATGTGTCTGCTGCCATTACCAAATTCCTCAAGTTTATCAGGATCTCATCTTCGTCTTTTCCCCCACCATGGGTTGGTACAGGCGTCTCTTGTAGAGAAGGAATGGGGCCGTATGCAGCAAATCAGACATAGCGCTTCAGCAGAAATGCCCTGTACACAGTCCACGTGCTGGGATCTGTGAGGCATGAGGCACAATGTAATGTACGTCCATCTAGTTGTGCCCCCAGCCATCCATAGTTGTTCGATGAGTGATGAATACATCTGAGTCAGGGCTTTTAGGAGTTTTCATCAAGTTATAAGGGATGGTTCTTCAAGTTCTTTTTGGGTATCACCGGAGGCATGTGGGACACCCTGTGCATGTAATTTGGGATCTCACTGGGACAAAGACTTTAAGTTGTCGGAAGTATGAGGGGAGGGTTTTTTGTTTTGTTTTTGACCTCCAAACAGTCTACTCAAATCAGAATAAACCTGCATCCCTTCTGGGGCTTTTTGCAGATCCAGAAGTAGGTATCACAACCAAGAGTGACATCGACACTGGCTCTGCCAAAACTGCCAAGAAGCACAAAGTAAATGCTGTGGCCATTTTCAGTTCTAAGTATTTACGGACCACCACATCTTTCTGTACAGGACACTCTCCTGCCATTGTCTCTGGTTTGTGTGTCGTATGGTCTGTCTGCTGTTTTTGTTTTTGGTTTTCCCAAATGCAAAACCTTTACTGCCGAGTCTACGGGCTTCCCTGTTTCCCAGCTGGCATCTGTTTGTGGTAACTTGAGCAGCTAAGAGTGCCTAAAGGTGGGGACCATAGGGCTTTTCTAATGTGTTCCTGGAATAAATCAAGGAGGATGACACCACACTCCACTTGGAAGTCTCCTACCTTGCCTCATTCTTTGTGGATCTCCTCATTGTGGAATCATTGCTCTTGCTGTGTCTTCCTCTCCTGTTTCCTTCTATTGAGGATTTTAACGTGCTCAGAAAAATCTGTGGGTATCGTTACAATTTGAAAATGCGAACTGCCTTCACTCCAACTTATATTTTTGTATGTGTCCTTTAGAATGTAAATTTCATACCCATCAGCATTTTGGTAAGCATGCTGTCCAGAATCCCTTCAGGTGTGCCCTGGGCACAAACACTCTGAACTATAAGAGGTGGCATATTTGCCATAGAAAACATGCACTGGAACTTAAGTTGTGAAGAGAAAAAATCCAAAATTACCTGTGTGGCAAGTCCCCACGGTGTCCTTCACTTGTGTTCACATGAGCACGTTCTCTCGTGTCCTGTGTCACAGGTACAGCTAAAACATGGAAACTTACAGCAGACATCAAAGTGCATTTGTGTTAATTTTGTCTTTTAGAATTTCAGCTCATTTTTCCAGAGGACACAATTACCCTGCAAAGTGTACTGCACTTAAGCTGAGAAGTACCTCCGAAGTAAAATAAATTAGTTGAACCCAACTAACATGTATAGGTTACCCGTTTCTCTAAGAGCATGCTTTCCCAGGTCCTCTGCAGGCCCTCAGGATCCCCATCTCCCCATGTGTCTCTGTGTCCATGGATAGCACTTCCAGAGAGGAGGAGAACCCATTGTCGGGACAGAAGTAGTTTGGGCACAGGCAGGGGCTTAGAGGCAGAGCTCTGAGCCACGAGGGTATGATTCCATGTGTGGACACTGGGATTGTCATTCCTTCTCATTCTGTAGTTCTCCACAGACACAATAAACAGCCTCTGTGGTGGAGGGGATGAAGGGTGGAGTGTGATCCTGGACATAGTTGCTTTCCTATCTGGAATATGCTACTTTGTTAATTTAGTATTCAGCCTATAAATCTTCTAGGAAAAGGGCCCTTGCTGTTTCTACGTTTCCAGACACGTGGGGACACTAGTTTATCCCAATCACATCAAGAGTCCTGGTCCTTTCCCATGATTGCCTTGCAGGCTGTACCCCGCGGACCACCCTTCACCACCAGTCATGGGCTATAGGCCACATCCCCCTCCTCCACCTACTCTATTTGTTAAGATGACCTGAACTGGCTGAGTGGCTGGTAAAGTATATTCATCTTCTTCATGATTGACTTTGTGGGAATGATGTAGAGATAGTTGTGAGTCTTGGCAATCCAACTACAAACTGCCTGAGGACACTGTAGCATATCTCAAGTTTCTCAGGCCATACATACAATGGGCAGTGGCATGTCCCTGTAATACAGTGAGCTATACGTTTCTCTTGTCAAATGAAAGAGGAGTTTTTACACAAAAGTAGACGTATCAGCAGTACTGGTGGGTATGTTGGAGACACAATGTGTTGGGTTCTGTAATGAATGAAGTGCACCCCTAACTTTTAGAGCATCAGGTGTCCTGTGTGACAGAGGGACATTCATTACTTTTGATCACCAACATGGAAACACCAGTGAGGATCCAGGGCAAAACCGGGGGAGCCTTGAATCATACAGGAATAGAAGGGAAGTTGAGCACAGTAAGCAGAGTTTGAGGAGGTGCAGAGGGGAGGGTGTTGGGGTCAGGGAGATGCAGTTGGAGGTCTTTCCGGCCACAGCCTGAGCAGGGAGTGTGAGGTCCATACAGAACTGCTATGTGGGATTGCTCTCAGTGCAAAGTGCACGCAGGTAATCACCTAAAAAGATTCTCATCTCCCTGGATTTTCCTGAAGGTTCTGGGTATTTGTGGGGGGGAAAGAGCCCTGGATATATGGGGTATTTAACTTGGTCTTATGAAAATGCTGTATGCCCAAGTTCATATCCCTCAAGAGACTAAAAGTGGAGACAGGGTCTAGATCAGCTGAGTCATCCTACAATTCAGGGCTGGCCAGATGACACCACTGCTGGACCCCTGTCATCATCCTGACTACAGCTTTGCATCTCCTCAAACTTCTCTCACAATATTGTGACAGCTGTGTTATCTGTGAAAACAGGGGTAATATTTGTTTCTAAGAACAAGAGAAAAAGAAGACATTCAGTGCATAAAGCGTCTGCAAAATCTCTGGGAAGGGTCCCCTCACGCTTCTCACAGTTAGTTTCCATTAAGATCTCTCCACACAATGATCCTCCAAAAAAGATGGTCACGGGAGTTCATTAAACTAAGACTGTTAACAACTCAGCCCAGGGAGTGGGAATCACTGTTTTAAAAAATAAGAACAATGTCCCTCGTTTTTCTATTAGAATTCGGGCCCTGTCACACCATGAAAGAAAAGATAATTATGAGAATGTGTACATTCAGAGGCCTAGATCTGAAGACAATCATTTTCTATTACACATCATCTCACAGATGCAGCCACACACTACAGTGTTCATCTGAGGCCACAGATAAACTACAGAAGACAGAATGCATGTAGGAAAACATAAGACCACAGGGAAATAAACCAAAATCTCTTTGCCTTATAGGACAACTCTTTTGAAATTGAAGAGGACTGGGCACGGTGACAGACAATCGTGTTTGTATATACATTTTAAATGCTTTCCCTGCCCATCCTGTCCCCTCCACTTTGTCCTTCCTACTGTCCCCTAATCTACCTTTCATCGTTTTGTCTCTGTGTCAGCGTCTGCTTCTAGGGCCATCTACTCTCGCTCCCCATTGAGTGCACACAGTGGGGTTCCTGTACACACAGGAAACAAAGTGCCAGAAATGGTGGTGAGGGAGGATAGAAGCAAGATCACCCTTTGTGCAGGGGAGCCTGAGGGAGTTTTCTGGGGCGATGGGAACTACCTATATCTAGATTGATGGGGTGCTTATGCTCAATTATTTTGGAAATATTCCCTGACTCCATGGTGCCTTGGGATCAGACAGGTATCTGTCCTTAGGAAATGGCTGAGATCTAATGGTGGAGAAGGATGAGGGACCAGCAGTGACTGTGGTAGAGGAGTGAGGGTCAGACCCATGCCCAGAATGCCAGGTCCCCACAGACAGCACCACGTGTAGGAGGACTCTGAGGAGCAGAGATTTCTTGATCAGACCCATGGACTACATAATCATCCTGCAGTTTCCTCACTGAGCGATGGCCAGAGCAGAAGGACAGCAGCTGGAGGACACCCTGATCATGGCTGGAGTGGAGCAGTGGGCCTGGGGGATTGAGTCAGGGAAAGGGACAGGCAGAAGGTAGTGACAGGGAGTCTGAGAGACAAAGGAAAGAGAAGAGAAGGGACCCTTCTCTGCTGACTTCACCTACATTTCTGTGTGACCAAAACGAGACCCTTGTCTCCCAGGGAAGGGAAGAGGGCTGGCAAAACACCGAGTGACATACTCAGCTCAAGTGTCCACGGTATCTGCCTTGCTCTTGAGTACCTAACACAGGAAGCACGAGCTTTCTGTCATGATTGGAACTGCAGCTCGTAGCATTTAGTGAAAATCAATCCAATTATGCATCCCTCAGCATTAAAGTACTCCAACAAAATTAAGTGAACACACTGAAAGATACAATGCAGGATAAAGTCCAAAGGTAGATGGACGGCAATACTTACGGGAATACAGTCTATCCGAAAAGGAGGCAGGTACCCTAGTGCAGGCCTTCAGCCACCTGGGCGATATCTGAAAACGTAAAAAAAAAAAAAAAAAAGTCCTTACTCCAAAAGCAACATTAGCACTAGACACAAAGGGATCATGATTAAGGTTTAGAGAGCAACCATATGACTTCATGGTGCTGTATCCATGAGAACAAGTCTCATCAAATTATACCCTTTAATTTGAGGCTCTTTGTTATATGTAAATTGTACCTCATTAAAGAGAGTTTCAAAGCACAAAATACTAGAAGCAAATGTGGGAACGTTCCTTTCAAATCCTGAAGTGCACAGGTGAGATGAGTCTGTCTGCCCATGTCTCAAAAATCCAAAATAATACACCTAAAAAATTAATAATAGCAGACTAAGCAGACCCTGAGCTCACGCTGTCCCATGTTTTCAACTGCATAACATCCACATCCAAGTCCATGAACCAGAGAGGGATCCAAGACTGGCACAACAAACTCCACACCTAAATAGAAGATGCAGCAGGAAGGTTAGGAAGGTCAGAAAGTTGGAGGCTGGCTGCCTGCAGAAGGAGCAGAGAAAGTGAGCCCTCACGTGAGGGAACTGACACAGGGAAGACTAATCTCCATAACATTTGGCATTAAAACCCAGAGGGGCTGAATTCCCTTGAGTTTAGATCCTGGTGCTTTGGAGGTCAGCTGACCCAGCACCGGGTGATCCAGAAGGATGAGTGATAGCCAGGTCCCTGCCTGTGTAGAGACGCAACATAAACATGGCATTTCACACAATGCTTAGGCCACAGGAGACACATGTATTCATGCTGATTCTTGACTCAGCTGGCCTGCCTGGGTCCCACTGACACCACTGAGAGCAAGCAGAGCCCACAACAGACACGCAATCTGTGCAGACCCCTGCACTGAAAGGAAAAGTAACCCAGACACAACAGCAGGGAGTGAGCAATACCCATACGATATCCTCCTGAAGGTCCAGGGCCTATAAATGGAGACGTGCACTGCTGAGGACTCCAGGACCTCTTTTTCATAACGGCATTAATTTCAAGATCAGAAGGCACAGCTGACTTTCTTAACACAGAGAAATAGAGCCAGAGAGACAGACAAAATGCACACACAGAGATGTTTATCCACAATGAAAGACCTAGTCAAAGCCACAGCCAGAGATCTAAGCCAAAGAGATATAAGGAACATACCTGATACAAAATTTAAAGCAATGATCATAAGGATACTCACTGGAGTTGTGGAATGAGTAGAAGAGTGAGACCCCTGACAGAGTTAAGATATAACACAGTTAGACACTGAGGACACAATAAAGGAGAAACATGCTTGCTGGAATGAACAGAGGGATGGAAGAAGCAGCCGAACAAACTAGTGACCTCGAAGACTGAGTGATGGAAATTAATCACATTGAACCAAAGAGAGCGAACAGAATTCTGCAACGTGAGATGAGACTAAGTGAACTCAGTGACTACAGCAAAGATAATAGTATTCGTATTGTAGGAGTCCAGAAGGAAGAGAAAATGGGGAAGAAAATTTATTTGAGGAAACAATAGCTGAAAACTTCCCTAATTGGGGGAGGGACACAAACATCCACATCCAGGAGACTAGAGAACTCCCATCAAAATCAGGCCAACACACAAACTTTTGTAAGCAAAGTTACAAATTAGGGTGAGAATAAAGAAAACTCGTAAAAGCAGCAAAACAGTCCTTAACTTAGAAGGGAAGACCCATAAGGCTAGCTACATATTTCTGAACAGAAACTTGGCAAGCCAGATATGAGTGACATCACATATTCAAAGTGCTGAATGTAAAATCAGCGGCCAAGAATACTCTATTCAGCAAGGCTATCTTTCAGGATGAAGGAGGCACAGACTTTCCCAAACAAAACCTAAAGGAGTTTGTACCACAAAACCAGTCCTGCAAGAAATATGAAGAGGGATTCTTTGAGTGGAAAGGGGAGACCAACAGTGACAGTATAGAGGTAGAAGACAAATTCAAGTAAAAAATGAACATTTCTGGAAAAAAATCAGTTACAGTACTTAGAGAAATAGATCTGAAATATAATAACATCTGCCAAAAACCTAGGGAGGAGAAAGTAATGGGTGCAAAGGTAAATGACCATCAACTTAATACAAACTGCTAAATGCAGAAGAGGTTATAGAAACACCTAACTGTAGCCATATCCTAAAACCAGTCATACATATGCTAAGAATAGAGATTAAAAAAATCAAAATATATCACTAAAGAATATAAGCAATACATGAAAGAAAGGCAAGAAAGGATCAGAGAAAATCATTAGAAACCACAACAAAACAGGCAATAAAATGGCAATACATATAGACATATCAATCAATTTTGAGGGAAATGGAGTGAATGCTCCAATCTAGAGAGGTAGGGAGTAAGAATGGATGAAAAAACAAAACAGATTCAGATGCCTACAAGTGACCCACTTTACACCTCAAGAATGATAGTGAGGATAGAGAAACATCACACAAATGAATGTCAAAAGAAAGCCGGAGTAACAATACTTGTATCAGAAAAAAATACACTTAAAAAAGTACATAACAAGAGACAGAGGAGGACAGTCTATAACAGTAAATGGTACAATCCAAAAAGAAGATATAACAACTGTAAATATATCCCACAATTGAGATTTATTCCCAAGCTATAAAGGTGGTTCAATATTCGCAAATCAATCAATGTGATACAATACATCAACAGGAGAAAGGATAAGAACCAGATGATCGGGGCATCTGGGTGGCTCATCCTTTAACAGTCTGAAATCAGCTCGGGTCATGACTTCATGATTCCTGAGTTCATGTCCCGCATCAGACTCTGTGCTGAAAGCTCAGATCCAAGAGCCTCCTTCGAATTCTATGTCTCCCTCTCTCTCTGCCCCTCCCCTGCTCACGCTCTGCCTCTCTCAAAATTAATAAACGTTAAAAGAAAAGAACCATACAGTCATTTCAATACATGCAGAAAGGAACATTTGCAAAGTACAACATCCGTTCATGCATGTAACCCCCTAAAGTAGGTTTACAGGAAACATACATTAACGTCATAAAGGTTAACTATAAAAACCCTGCAGTTATAATCAACCTTAATGGGGAACATCTGAGAGCTTTTCCTGTAAGGTCAGGAAGAAGACAAGGATGTTTACTCATACCACTTTTAGTAAACAAATTACTGGAAGTCCTAGCCACATCCAGCAGACGAAACGAAATGATTTGCAGATTACATGACACTATATATAGAAAACCCTAAAGAGTCCACCCAATAACTCTTAGAACTGATAAATGAATTCAGCAATGTCACAGGATACAAAATCATTGTACAGAAATCTGTTGCATTTGTAGACAATACGGAAGCAGTAGAAAGAGACATTAAGAAAACAGTCCCATTTACAGTCATATGCCAAAAATAAGATATCTATGAATAAATCTAACCAAAGTGGTGAGCGACCTATACTCAGAAAAGTATAAAACAGTGATGAAAGAAATTCAAGATGACACAAAGAAATGTAAGGACATTCCGCACTCATGGATCAGAAGTACAAATATAGTGAAAATGTCTATACTTCCCAAAGCAATTGACAGAATTCATGGAATTTCCATCAAATTACTGACAGCAGTTTTCACAGAACGACAACAGTCCTAAATTTGTATGGAACCAAAAAAGACCGCAATATTCAGAGTAAATCTTTATGTGAAGTGATAATTATGGATGGCACTATGCCTCTGGATCTTCTGCTCCAAAACACAATAACTCTGGCTTAAGCATTTGAACAAACGTTAGACATATCCCAGCCAAGGATCATTCTACAAAATACATTGTACCAACGTATCCTCAACACTTTGCACCTTATGAAAAATATGGAAAAATCTAAAAATTGTCATGGCCAAGTGGAGCCTAAGGAGACAGGATGACTGTAATGTGGCAGCTGGGATGAGTCTGGGCTAGGAGAGGTTAAAACCGAAGCAATCTGAATACAAATATAAACTTTACTTCATACTACCATATCTCTTTGATACCTTGATTGTGATCATGTACCAACCATTATGACATCAATAGGGAGAAAACAGTCTGATGTATGTGGATACTCAGTATTATCTTCCCAATTTTTTTTGGTAACTAGAAACCCATCATGAGAGAATAGATTATTAGTAATCATGTTTTTTCTACACATAAGAGTATATAACTAGTTCCAGTATTAGTTACTAGTGATGTACATGTACCTATTCTTGTTCTTACTATTGTTTAATTTAAATAATAGCATTCATGGTACAGAAAACTGAATGCATGATAAACACTTCATAGAAACATCTAGCTTTACATATTTTACGATAATAACGTATGTATATACCACTCTATTATGTGGTATGTAAATTAAGTGTTTTTCTGATCTTGAACGAGCATGTCATTGAATGGCTTTCCATAAAGGTGGTTATGCTAGATCATGAATGATTCTCAGATCTTACAGGATGTACGTCACATCATGCCTGAACATTGTCAAAAATGAAAACATACACGCGGACAGATGAAGCATTGTGACTGGCTCACTTATTGTAAAGAACCCTTGCTTTAATATTTTCACGTATACTTTTAGCAGGAATATAAGAGAATCAAATATTTCCAAATCAAAGAGATATTCAAAGACTGGAAGAACGATAGGGAGTTCAAAGGGTTTCAGAAGGATAAGATGTGACCATGAAGGGGGAGTCACAGGCAAGCAGCTTTCTCTGGTCCACACTGACATGTTTGCATGAGGATATGTGACTTGCCAAAGGGTAAGTCCCAGAAGTACCAGAGGGAAAGACAACGCTTTAGGGCGGGGTGACGTGGAAAGGGTGCTTCTGTGCCTAAGAGATGGGTCAGCAACCTGGCTGGGGGTCTCTGCGTCAAAGACCTCAAAAGGCCAGCAGTAACCTATACTCACAAAGATCTTAGTAACATAGATCAAAGTAACTTAGAGCCACAAAGATTTTAGAGTCACAGAGTCGATCTTCAACTATGATTAGGAGATGGTCAGAGTTTCACAGGATATGATCTTTGAGCCGGCAGTAGATGGCTAAAATATTATTTAGGGCTATACATTTAATGAAAAAATGTATGTGTAAAAATTTGGGTTTGGAATGTTAAGAAAAATCACAGGCCCATCATGGAGTTACTTACGTTAAGGCCACATGTCACGAAACCTAATTTTATTCCTGCAGGAATGTAACCTTTCACCGGTCAGCAAATAATTTCCTAGTCAGTACTGGAAATTTAACTGATAGATCCCTGCCATTCCCCTCAGAGAGGCAGTCTTGCCTAAATAAGGTATTCCATGCCACTTTTTTTTAAAAGTTTATTCAAGTTAGAGACAAAGAGAGCACATGCCAGAGAGGGGCAAGACAACAGGGAAAGAGAGAATCCCACAACCAAGAGGTCATGATCTGAGCCAAGATCAAGAGTCAGACACTTAACCAAGCCATCCAGGCACCCCGAGAATGTGGAGTTTCAAAGGTTAGCAGTCTTGGCTGGGATACAGCCATGATGGCACTGGCCTACTCCTGAAAAGAAGGCAGCCAACAACTTGCAGTCAGATGGCATTGAAACAGTGACCTGTACAACGCCTGGTGCACACACTGGAGAGATTATACACTGATTGGGGAGAACATCCCTGAGAAGCAGTGTTCACAATGAGGGGACAAAGAGCTAGGACAGGTGGGCTGCGTGGCACCATTTCCCTGTTCTGCACACCTCCCCCCCAGCAAAAAAAACACAGAGCCATATGCTGGAAACAAGGCAATCCCCACACTGGGTGCCTAAGCTGCTTACACCAACCCCAACTTCCTGTGTTCTGGCGAGACTGGCCTAGGTCATTGAAGCTTGCCTCTGTCGCAATGGACCTGGCCCATTCCCCAGAACACCAGTGGAAGCCCATGACCAGACCACCTCTCTTGACCAGACAGTTATGCTTCACTTCTAGTGGCAATCGTTTCAAGTCTCATTTAACAAGCAGATCGGAGCAGACCTAGATAAGTCTCACCACATTCTGGCCAAGGACCATACATTGCTCATACAACTGGCTTGAAGGATAGTGCAGCCAGAACATAAAACAGTGCATGCAACACACACCACAGACACTCCGTGATGTGCTAGGCCCTGGACACTTGATGATCTCCTCTTCATAAAGCCATTCATCTCAGAGGCAGGTAACATAATGAGCTTTGGTAACAGAGAAGGCAAATACTCAACCAAAATGCCAAGACAAGAGGAATGCATCCCAAATGAAAGAACAAGATAAGGTCATGGCCAGGGACATGGAAGGAACACTTCCAAACTCATTCTATGAGGCCAACATGGCCTTGAGTCCAAACTGGACAAAGACCCCACCAGAAAGGAAAACTACAGACCAATTTCCCTGATGAACCTGGATGCAAAAATTCTCAACAAAAAGTAGCAAACCGGATCCAACAATACATAAAAAGGATTATTCAGGACAATGAGGTGGATTTTGTTCCTGGAATGCACAATAGATTCAATATCTGCAAATCAACTGATGTGATACATCACATTGATAAAAGAAAGGATAACAACCACATGATCCTCTCCATAGATGCAGAATAAACTTTTGACAAAATGCAGCAGCATCCTTTCGTGGTGAAAAAAAAAAAAAACACCTCATGAAAGGAGGGATAGAAGTATCATGCCTCAACATGAGACTATCCAGATATGAAAGTCCCACAGCTCATATCATCTTCAATGGTGAAAAACTGAGCTTTCCCCCTAAGGTCAGGAACACGATGGGGATATCCACTCTCAGCACTTTTATTCACCATACTGTTGGAAGTCTTAGCCTCAGCAATCAGACATCAAAAAGAATACAAGGTGTCCAAGTTGGCAAGGAGGAATCAATCTTTCCCTGCTCACAGACATGATACTCTCCGTGGAAAATCCGAATGACTCCACCAAAAAACATCTAGGATTGATACAGGAATTCAGGAATGTATCAGAATATAAAATCAATATGCAGAAGTTGATTGCATTTCTATACACCAGTAATGAATCAACAGAGAAATCAAGGAATTGATGTCATTTACAACTGCACTGAAAACCATAAAATACCCAGGGATAAACCCAACCAAAGAGGGAAAATATCAGTACAGTTAAAACAATAGAGGGTCTCCTGGGTGGCTCAGTCGGTTAAGTGCTGTCTTCGGTTCTGGGCATGATCCTGCATTTGTGGGATTGAGTCCCTTGACGGGCTCTGTGCTGGCAGCTCAGAGTCTGGAGCCTGCCTCAGAGTCTGTGTCTCCCTCTCTCTCTCTGCCCCCCCCCCACTCATGTGCTGTCACTTGCTCGCTCACTCTCTCAAATATAAATAAACATTAAAAAATTAAAAGAACAAACCATACAACGTCTATAAAAGAAGTTGAAGAAGACACAAAGAAATGAAAAAAAAATCCCATGCACATGGATTAGAAGAACAAATATTGTTAAAATGTCAATACTACCCAAAGCAATTGACAAATTCAATGTAATTCCTATCAAAATAACACCAGCATTTTTCACAGAGCTAGAGACAACAATCCTAAAATTGTATGGAATCAGAAAAGACCCCAAGGAGCCAAAGTAATGTTGAAAAAGAAAAACAAAGATGGAGACATTCCAACTCTGGACTTTATGGTGCATTAGAAAGCCACAATCATCAAGACAGTATGGTACAGGCACAAGAACAGACACATAGATCAAAGGACCAGAATAGGGAACCCAGGAATGGAGCCTCAAACATATGGCTGAATAATCTTTCACAAAGCAGGAAAGAATATCCAAAGGAAAAAGAAGAGTCTCTTCAGCAAATGGTACTGGAAAAACTGGACAGTGAGAAGTATGAACCTGGACTATGTTCTTGAACTTCTCTCGCTCTCTCTCTCTCTCTCTCTCTCTCTGTCACACACACACACACACACACACACACACACACACACCTCAAAATGGATGAAAGATCTAAATGTAAGACAGGAAACCATCAAAATCCTAGAGGAGAAAACAAGCAACCTACCTCTTTGATCCCGACCGCAACAACTTCTTGCTTGTCATTTCTCCAGAAGCAAGGGCAATAAAACCAAAATAAACTATTGGGACCTCAAGATAAAAAGCTTCTGCACAGCAGAGGACACAATCAGGAAAACTAAAAGGAAACTTAATGGAATGGGAGAAGATATTTGCAGGTGACATATCAGATAAAGGGTTAGTATCCAAAATCTATCAAGAACTTATCACACTCAACACCCAAAAACCAAATAATCCAGAGATGAAATGGGCAAAAGACATGAAGAGACACTTTAACAAACAGGACATCTAGATTGGTCACACGTGAAAAGATGCTCACCCTCATTCCTCATAAGTGAAATACACATCAAACCCACAATGAGATATCCCCTCACGCCTATCAGAATGGCTAAAATTAACATCTCAGGAAACGACAGATGTTGGCAAGGATGCAAAGGGAAAGTTTTGCAATGCTGGTGGGAATGCAAAATGGTGTAGCCACTCTGGAAAATAGTATGGAGATTCGCTACAAAAACCAAAAGTAGAACTGCACTAGGACCCAGCAATTGCACTACTAGGTATTTACACAAAGGATACATTAATGCTGACTCCAAGTGGCACATACACTCCAATGTTTATAGCAGCATTATCAACAATAGCTACATTATGCAAAGAGGCCAAATGACCATTGACGGATGAATGGATAAAGAAGATGTATATTCATACAATGGAATATTACACGGCAATCAAAAGGAGTGAAATCTTGCTATTTTCAACAACGTGGAGTGAACTGGACTTTATTATAAGTAAAATATGTCAGAGAAAGACACACATCATATTAAATTCCACAGATGAGAGAATTCATAACACTGAAGAACATAGTGAAAGAGAAGCAAAAATAAGATACAAACAGAGATGGAGTCAAACGATAAGACACCGTTAAATAGAGGGAAGAAGCTCAGGGTTCCTGGAGGGTTACTGAATAGGGGTATGGGCTAAATGGGTGATGGGCATTAGAGACAGCACTTGGGATGAGTACTGGATATATTTTTGTAATTGACGGATCACTAAATTCTAATCCTGAAACTGTATTCCACTATAAGGTAACTAACTTGGGGTTAAATTTTAAAAAAAAGAAGGGGCGCCTGGGTGGCGCAGTCGGTTAAGCGTCCGACTTCAGCCAGGTCACGATCTCGCGGTCCGTGAGTTCGAGCCCCGCGTCGGGCTCTGGGCTGATGGCTCAGAGCCTGGAGCCTGTTTCCGATTCTGTGACTCCCTCTCTCTCTGCCCCTCCCCCGTTCATGCTCTGTCTCTCTCTGTCCGAAAAATAAATAAACGTTGAAAAAAAAAATTAAAAAATAAAATAAATAAAATAAAAAAAGAAGAAATGTTAAAAATAAGTAAAGAAATATACTACCAGTCAAAAGAAAAGAATATATAAATCGGGCTCTTTTAGTGGAAATGAAAGACCAAAATTGTTACAGACAAGAAAGGATCAGAGAAAACATCAAGATACAATGGTAAAACAACTAGTAGGGCACTAAATATATACCTATCAATAATTACTCTAATGTAAATCGACTAAATGCTCCAATCAAAAGACATTGGATAGGGGGTCAGAATGGACAAAAAAAGAAAAGAAAAGAAAAGTAAAGAAAAGAAAAAAGAAAAGAAAGAAACAAACAAACAAAACAAGGCCTATCTAGGTACTACCTACAAAGCCTTATTTGGACTTAAGTCACCTGCAGATTTAAATGGAGGGAATGAAAAAACATTTTTCATGCCAACAATATCAAAAGAAACCCAGTACCAATACTTATATCGGGCAAAAAAACTTTAAAATCGAGACTGTAGTTTGGTACCCTTTAGGTCAATACCTAGTAGTAAAATTGCATGCACCCAATATTTATAGCAGCTTTATCAACAGTAGCTAAATTATGGAGAGCTCAAGTATCCATCAAGTGATGAAGGTATAAAGAAGTTGTGGGGTCTGTGTACGTGTGTGTCTGTGTATTCATGTATATGCATGTGTGTGTGTGTTTGTATATATTCATACATACATACATATGTATATACAATCTAATATGTCTCAGCTTCAAAACGAATGAAATCCTGCCATTTACAACGATGTGGATGGATCTAGAATGTGTTATGCTAAGTGAAATATGTCAATCAGAGAAAGACAAATATATGATTTCACTCATGTGGAATTGAAGAAACAAAACAGATGAAAACATGGGAAGGGGGCAGGAAAAGAGAAGAGTGGTAACAAACTACATGTGTCTCTTAATGATAGAGAAAAAAAGTGAAGGTTCATGGAGGGAGATGGGTCAGCTCTGGGCTAGATGGGGGACCTATATTAAGAAGAGCACTTGGGGCGCCTGGGTGGCGCAGTCGGTTAAGCGTCGGACTTCAGCCAGGTCACGATCTCGCGGTCCGTGAGTTCGAGCCCCGCGTCAGGCTCTGGGCTGATGGCTCAGAGCCTGGAGCCTGTTTCCGATTCTGTGACTCCCTCTCTCTCTGCCCCTCCCCCGTTCATGCTCTGTCTCTCTCTGTCTCAAAAATAAATAAACATTGAAAAAAAAATTTAAAAAAAAAAGAGCACTTGTTGTGATGAGCACTGGGTGTTGTATGTAAGGGATGAATCACTGAGTTCTACTCACGAATCCGAGAATGCACTGTATGTCAACTAAGACTTAAATTTAAAAAATAAATAAAGCTGTAACAAGAGATGAAGACAAACACTATCTCATACTAAAGGGGACAACCAAACAAGAAGATCCAATGATTATAAATTTTGATGCCCCCAACATGCAACCACCAAGTATATAAAACATTTAACAACAACCATAAAAGAACTCATTTATAATAATATAACGATATTAGAGGACTTTAACACATAACTCACATCGATGGACAGAACCTGTAAATAGAAATTCAACAAGGAAACAATGGCTTTGAATCACACACTGGACCAGATGGGTTTAACAGATATATCCAGAACACTCCATACTAAAATGACAGAGTACACATTCTTTTCAAGTGCACATGGGGCATTCTCCATAATTGATCACATTCTAGGTCACAAAGCAGGCCTCAACAGGTACCCAAAGACAGAGATCAGACCAAGCATTTTTTCTGACCACAAAGCTAAGAAACTTGAAGTTAACCACGTGTGCGTGCGCGCGTGCGCACACACACACACACACACACACACACACTAAGGGGGAAAGGCCACAAATAAAGGGAGGTTAAATAACATGCTACCAAATGAATGGGTCAAACAGGAAATCAATGAGAAAATACACTGAAACTAATGAAAATGAAAATACACTGGTAAAAATATTTGGAATGCGGCAGAAGCAGTCTATGATGGAAGTATATAGCAGTACAAGCTACCATAAAGAGCAAGAAAAATCCCAAACAATCCTAACTTATAACTAAAGGAATGAGAAGAACAGCCGAAGGAAGGAAATAATAGAGATTAAGGCAGAAATAAGGAATATAGAAACCAAAAAGACACTAGACCAAATCAATGAAACCAGGGGCTGGTTCCTTGAAAACAGTAATCAACATGAAAACCTCCTAGGCAGAGTTTTCACAAAGAAGAAGGAAAGGACTCAAGTAAATAAAATCACAAATAACACAGGAGAAATAACAGTCAATGCCACAAAAATACAGTTAGAAGATAATATTATGAAAATCTATATGCAACAAATTGGACACTCTGAGAAAAATGGAACAATTCCTAGAAACACACAAACTACCAAAACTGAAACGGGAAGATACATAAAATCTGAAAACAGAAAGAAATCAAATCAGTAATAAAAAAAATCTCCCCCCAACACAAGAGTTCAGGGCCAGATGGCTTCACTAATGAATTCTACCATCCATTTAAGGAAGAGATAATATGTATTCTTCTCGAATTATTACAAAAAATAAAAAAAGAAGGAAAACTTACAAATTCATCTTATGAGGCCATCATTACCCTGATACCAACGCCAGTTAAAGCCTCCACTAAAAATGAAAACTGCCAGGGCTCCTGTGTGGCTCGGTGGGTTTAGTGTCCAAATCTTAATTTTGGATTAGGACATTATCTTGCAGCGCATGGGTTCGAGTCCCACGTTGGACCCTGTGCTGACAGTGTGGAGCATGGCCAGGATTCTCCCTCTCCCTGTCTCTCTGCCCATCCCTCACTTTTATGTACTCTGTGTCTCTAAGTAAATAAATACTTTAAATATGTTAAAAAATTTTAAATAAAACTACAGACCAATATCCCGATGAATATGTATGCATAAATTCACATCAAAATACCTTCAAATTAAAGTCAATAATACATTAATAGAATCATTTACCATAATCAAGTGGGATATATTCCCGGACTGCAAGCGTGGTTCCACATTCACAGATCAATCAACATGATGCACCACAGTAATAGAAGAAAGGATAAGAACAATATGATGCTTTCAAGACATGCAGGGAAACGATTTGACAAAATGTCACATCCATTCACGATAAAACCCCCTAGCAAGTATATTGGGACTCAACCTACCTGCACATAATAAAGGTCATCTATGAAAAACCCACAGCTCATCTCATCCTCAATGGGGAAAAATTGAAAGTTTTTCTTCCAAGGTCGGGGACAAGACAGGGATGATCCCTCTCACCACTGTTATTCCACATAGTACTGTAAGTTTTAGCCACAGCAATAAGACAACAAAAAGAAATAAGAGGCATCCAAATTGGCAAGGAAGAAATAGAACTTTCACTATTTGGAAATGACATGATGCTCTCTATAGAAAACATGAAAGACTCCCCCCAAAATTGTTAGAATTGATATATGAATTCGACAAATCAAAATATACAGAAATCAATGTACATAAATCTATTGCATTTCTGTAGACAAATAATGAATTAACAGAAAGAGAAAGTAAGGGATCAATCCCATTGACAGGTGCACCAAATACCCCAAGATACCTGGAATAAACCTAACCAAAGAGGTAAAAGATCTGTACTCTAAAGGCTGTGAAACACTGATGAAAGAAATGGAAGAGGACACAAAGAAAAGGAAATACATTTCATGTTCACGGATAGGAAGAACAAAATACTGTTAAAAGGTCTACACTCCACAAAACAATCTACACATGTAATGAAATCCCTATCACACAAACAACACATTTGTCACAGAACTAGAACAAATAGTCCCAAAATATGTATGGAGTGGCAAAGACCCCAAACAGCCAAAAGAAATTGAAGACCAAAACTAAAGCTGGAGACATCACGCTTCTAGACTTTAGGTTATATTACAAAGCTGTACTGAACAGAACAGTATGGTACTGGCAACCAACAGCAACAACAAAAACACAGACGCAGAGACCAATAGAATGGAAACCCAGGCATGAACTCATACATATATGGTCAATTAATTCTCAACAAAGCAGGAAAGGATATCCAATGGGGAAAAAAAGATACTCTTGGGACACATGTGTGGCTCCACAGCGTGTGACTGTGGATTCAGCTCCGATCATGATCTCAGGGCAGTGCAGAGCATGCGTGGGATTCTCTCTCCATTTCTCTCTGCCCCTCTTCTGCATGTTCTCTCTCTCACTCTGTCTCTCTGTCTCTCTCTCAAAAATAAATACATAAAATTTAAAAAAGTCTCCTCAACATGTGGTTTTGGAAAAACTAGACAGCAACCTGCAAAACAAAACAAAAACACAAACGGACCACTTTCTTACAACATACACAAAAATAAATCCAACATGAATAAAGAACTATGTGTGAAACCTGAAACCATAAAAATCCCAGAGGATACCTAACACAGGCAGTATCTTATTTGACAGTGGCTGTACAAACATCTTTGTAGATATATCTCCTGAGGTAAGGGAAACACAAGCAAAAATAATGGGACTTCATAAAAATAAAAAGCTTCTGTCACAAAGGAAATAATCAACAAAACTAAAACACCTACAGAATAATATTTGTAAACGACATCTGATAAAGGGTTACTGTCCAAAATATATAAAGTTATACAGCACCCAAAAAATGAGAAATCCAATGAAAAATGGGCAGATGACATGAATGGACATTTTCCCAAGGTGACATAAACATAGCCAAGAGACACATGAAAAGATGCTCAGCATTACTCATCTTCAGGGAAATACAATTCAAAAGTACAATGAGATAACACGTCACATCTGTGAGAATGACTAAAATCAATGAATGATGAAACAGCAGGTGTTGGCAAGGATGTGGGAAAAGAGAAACCCTCTTGCATTGTGGGAAGGAATGCAAACTGGTACAGCCACTCTGGAAAACATCATGGAGATTCGTCAAAAAAAAAAATGGAAATAGAACTATGTTACAATCCAGCAATTTCACTACGAGGTATTTACAGAAAGAATACAAAAATAATTCTTCAAAGGGATACATGCATCATGAGTTTACAGCAGCATTTTCTACAAAAGCCAAATTAAGGAAACTGACCAAGCATCCATCAACTGATGAATAAACTGAGATGTAGTATATGGAATGTAATATTATTCAGCCATAAAAACATGAAATCTTGTCATTTTCCACGAGGTGGATGGAGTGAGAGAATGTTATGCTGGGTGAAATAAGCCTGTCAGAGAAACACAAATACCAGATGATTTCACTAACACATGAAAATGAAACAAAACAAAGGGGGGGGGAGGAGACAGTGACAAACACTCTTAACTAGAAAACAAACTGAGGGGTTCCACAGTGAGGTGGGGGAATGGATGAAAAAGCTGCTGGGGATTACCAAGTGCACCTGGGATGAGCACCAAGTGACGCATGGAAGTGTTGCTCTATATTGTATGCCTGAAACTAATATTACACTGTAGGTTTCTTAAGTGCAATTTAAAGTAATAGATAACATAAGGTTAAGACACCTACCTACCGGGTTTTCTGTAGTTTTCAATCACTTCATTAGGTTAGAAAAATAACCATAAATTTTTTTAAAAAGCATGTATGATGTGGGGGACAGTTTGTGCCCTTACCTTGGTCACTGGTTCCAGCAGGACTCTGAAAGTGGGTCCCAGCTCATTCTTCTAGAAGGTCCTGAGACGAACATTTCGTGTATTCAAGTCCTAATGGAATGCAGCTCCCGTTCTTCTGAATTTCTGTCAGCATTTCTTACCGGAAACAAACCTGAATCTGGAACAAACCATTGACTGCATCTATGAGGTGAAGTCGTGGAACCCCGCAATCCACGAGTCCTTTAGTAAAATACGACTTGTTCAAATACTGTCCAGGAAGTTGAGGAATTAAATATGGGAACGACCCAGAAAATGCAAGGGCCTATGCTGTTTAGCAACCATCATGCCCAAGGAAGCCACCCAGAACCCCCTCCTCAGTACTCAGTACAACAAGGCAGCTTCTCTCTGGCGACTCAGGAGATGCCAAGTTGCTGCTAAGCTCCCAAGGTCTCCCCTGGGGCGGGCGGCAGAACCCGCTGGAAACACAGCTCTGCTCTCTGTCCTGAGACAGCGGTAGAGGCCCTGTGTCCTCTGGGAGCAGCAGCAGCCCTTCCTGCTCTGAAGTGCCCTGGGTCAGAAAAGCCGATGGTGCGCCCTCTGCTGGCCATCACTGCCTAGGCAGAGGAGCCCGCCCCTCCAGGTCTGTGGTGCTTGAGCTCTCTCTGCTGGCTACCATGGGAATTCCTGCAATGTTGAAGGCCCTGGTCGCTCAGCTGAGGGACTGAAGGTGCTCTGGGCAACTCCGCCTGTTCTCCACAATGGGAAGGGTTTTAGTGACAGGGCCTGGGACACAAAGAAATCTTTTCCTTCTCCTTTTTTTTGAGTGAAGAATGAAAGAGAATTTATTAACATAATGACATCATTTGTAATGTTTTAAGCAATGTCCACAGAAAAATAGACCGCCAATTTACACATGCTGAGCAAGTAATGGTGTTTACCACCAGAGTATTTAGGTTAGATAAAGAATTGACACCTTTGAGAGGGAGATAACTGCTTCCAGCTATGGAACGAATGAGTCCTAGGGATACAAGAGACAGCCAATGGAATAGAGTCAATCCTGTAATAATATTGTTGCATGCTTTCACAGGATAGCTACACTTGTGCTGAAGTACAACATAATTTATAGACATATGGAATGACTACAATGTATGCCTAAAACTAATACAACAAATGTGTGAAGAATATTTCAATGAAAAGTTGACATCCTTTACGCTATCTTTAATTTATCTTTTTTTGCCAATGAACTATCATTCCTGGGGCGCTTGGGTGGCTTAGTCAGTTAAGCATCCGACTTCCCCTCAGGTCATGATCTTGCAGTCCATGAGATTGAGCCCTGCATCAGGTTCTGTCCGGACAGCTCAGAGCCTGGAGCTTGCCCCAGATTCCGTGTCTCCTGCTCTCTCCCCCCTCCCTCCCTCAGGCTCTCTCCAAAAAAGAAAAACAGAAACATTATAAATTAAAAACAATCATTCCTAATTTAGAATCTGTGAAATTCCATTTATACTAGATTCTCTAACATCACCATCTTGATGTAGAGAGCTTATCTGAATAGTCACTAATAATATCTTTGATGACACATATGAGGCAGGGTCAGAATGCAACTTACAGGGAGCTACACATCTGTTATGAATTTATTGTATGTATCCTTGGCTAATATTTCCAATGAAATGTGCTTTAGTGATACAGATGTATGAAATAATGTCCATCAGTCATATAGGTCAAATTCCTATAGGACCATTCATTATGCCTTCAATTACTAATTGCCATCTCTTCAAAATTAAAAGAAAGCTGGGACAAGAAAATGTCTTTGAATTTGATGTAAGAGAAGACTATGGTGTTTTAAAAGGTTCACCTACCATCTGGCATCCTCAGTTTGGCAGTGGACAGGAGGATAAAAACCCACGATCTTGATGCACACCACTAGCTCCAGAGGGAGAATATGGACCTTCTTGTCAAATACTTTTTATCAATATCAGCAGTTCAACTCTGCCAGGTCCAGACTGCCGGATCTGGGGGCAACACAATGCCTGATGCCTGGGTTCAGAACATGAGGAAGACCAGCTGGTAGGGAGCAGCGGGGAAATCCAACAGGGCCTGGGGAAGTGAGGGAGATGGGTCCGGGTTCCCTCCCCACAGGGCGGCTCTAGTGTTTACCTGCCAAAGAGCAGCACACTCTCCCTCAAGACATCCCTCTCCATGACAGAACATGAGGCTGTGCCCCCACAATTCCAGGAGAAATGAGGGATACCCATCTTTTCAAATGCAATAGCCTCTGCAAAGCTTGGCCCCAGGGATGTTGGAGTCTTGGAGTCACACAACACTGATGCCCATGATACCTGCCATTTCTGCCCCAGCACTCAGAGACACTTCATACATCCCCTCTCCCCTGGCCCATCTCACCCCATCCACATTCCTGGACCAGGTCTCTACTTTCTCCTTGTACTTCCTCTTTGTCTCTCTTTATCTCTAACCACATCACTCTCTATTTCTTCCTTTCACTCTCTAGGACTTGCCCAATTCCCCTATCACAAATTCAATGTCTCTCTCCCTGCCTGTCTCTTTCTCCACCTCTCCCCAGGCTTCAGGATATCTGCTTTGTGCATGGAGCCCTGTCCAGGAGCACAGGGCACTCCTGTCTCTCCCTCTCTCATGTCTTGTTTTGTCCCAGGCCCTGATCACAATGGAGGAGAATCCCCTGTACAGCAGCTGCTCATGTTGACATTTGCTAGAGCAATGCTGGCAGCATGTGGACAGCCAGACATTTACCCTTGGTGGCTAATCCATGACCCAAAAGCTTCTGGAGGGCTGGCTGCTTCCCTAAGTTGGGAGGAAAAAGGGGCTCAGAGGTTTCGGGGTGCCTGGGGCAAAGTGGATTGGCTTGGCCGATGTAGAAGGAGCCATATGCTTACCCACAACTCTCCTGGGTGGTGTCCAAGGAACCTATCTCAGACCATGGAGCTCTGCCCTCCCGATTCCTCAATAAGGCAACAGGGGAAGCTTTGTGGGACATCATGTGGGACTCACCACAAAAGCTGCGCCATTTGCCCCCTTGAGGCCACCTAGATTGGTGCTATTGGGGGAAGCTGGTAAGGTGCACAAGGGCACAAGAGCTGAGTTAATGCAGGGCCTCCTTACCGGTCTCCTGAATCCATTCCTCACCATCGGAAGAGACCCTTTCCTGGAGACAGATACCTGCCCTCCTCATCAGCACGAACCCCATCAACTAGCACGCACGCCATGTGCTCATGAGTATCTATCTACAGATATAACAACCATCACCAGATCTCCCTAAAGGATGTATCCAACTCCTCAGATGGAACTATAGGTCCCTTCCAGGCATTACAACCCCAAAGAATGATCTGTCTTCTTCCACCAATCCTGTACATACTATGTGTTGGCTGACTGCATATACAGGAACCCCAAAGTGTACGCTTGATGGGGAATGAGTGTTGATTTTCCTGGAAGCTGACGCTGACACAGAAACACAACTGTGACAAGTGTATTAGGGGACATTAGGAAGGACAAAGTGGAGTGGACAGGGTGGGCAGGGAAAGCATTCAGACCAAGGGGCAGATTAGACACCATCTCTAAATATATAATAACCATAGCTGGTTTGTAATGGTTCAGTGTCCTCTCCAAATTTCAAACGGATTGTCCTCTACGTCAAAGTGATTTTGACTTATTGCAAAGGGATCTTCTGTTCTCCTCTATGCATTTTGTCTTCTACAATACATCTGTGGCCTTGGATGAGCACATATTTGTGTGGCTGCATTTGTATGTCTACCTCAGATCTTAGATGTAGATGCCTGAATATACACATTCTCATACTTATCTTTTCCTTCTTTGTAAAGTAGGACCTGAATTTTAATAGAAAAAACACACAGGTCTTTTTGTTGTATCTTTGGAAACAGGAATTGCCAATCTCCCAACCTCAGGCATTATACCCTTAGTTTCATGAAACTGAATGAACATCTGTTGATGATCTTCTGTGTGCAGATACATTCATTTCCACCCTGAGAAGGGTGAATGCCCACTCATCCCATACATTTTACAAATTCCTTATGTGCTTAACCACCTCTTCATCGCACTGACCTCAGAGACCAACATTGTTCCTGCTTCTCAGATTACAATGCTGAGGCTCTGAGATGGCCCCACTGAGAGCTGGCATTAGGGCTGAGACAGCAGGATCACAGGCAGTGCCTCTGGAAATTGTGAGGGAAGTTTCAGAGATGTACACCTTCATGCAGGGTCATGACAGTAGGTTCAGGGGTGCGGTGACAAGATTCCAGCAGGGGCGTTTCCTGGTCAACCCTGATTTCCCTGGTAAGAGTCTGATTCAGGCTGAAGGCCAAGGAAGCCACACAGCTAATCTACAACCTTTCATCACATTTAGTCTCACAGAGGCACACAAACTTAGGCAGACAAGCATCCCATAAGAACCAAGGAAAACTACAAATCTCCAGGGCATTCTTTCACAAGGATCCAGAATCTTCAGGAGAACCTCCAAGAGAAACAACAGTCTTTATTTAGATAATGAACTGGGTGCACTTTGGCCACAATGACATTTCAGAGATGATACCTGCATGGACTATCCTTGAACCCATACAGCAGCTCTGTGTGGATGCCACTCTGCGCTCACTATCCCTGCCCAGGTTGTGGGCCCTGCCACAAATGGCCTCCAACTCCATCTCACTGAGTCCAACACCCTCCTCTCTGTACCATCTCAGCTCTCCCTTCTCATGCACAGTCTCCAATTCATTTCCATGAGTTTCATGTCTCCGTCTCTTGTACTTGAGGACCCATTACTGGAGCTGCCATTATTGTAGACCAGAAGCTCCATGTAATTTAACGCACGTGACTCTCTCCCCATTAGGACAGTTGAAGCCCCTGATGGTAAGGGTTTGCCTCATCTCTCACAGAGCCAGGGACATGGACTGTGTGCTGGGCACATCTGCAGAACTGATATGCCTGCTTTTCTATTAAAAGACTCTTTCCTTCTCCACAAATGATATATGCAGCCCAGCTCAGTAATGGAAATGACACAGCCCAACATATGTATGTCCTGAGAAACTTGAGGAATCTTAACAGTGTCCACATCCAGCAGCACCCTTGCATTACAAAGCGTGTGAGGCCATCTCTCCATCTTCTCAAAGACTCAACAACATAGAAGCTGAACATGCTGAACATGTCAACTCATACAGCTCAGTTTATCTCACAAATAGTCGAGGTGGAGGTGATGGGTACTGTCCCACCATCAAGGAGCTGGAAGCAGCCCATAGAGCCCATGAACAGTGATAAATTGTATCTGTGCAGGGTGGACCTGGGAAAGAAGGAGGTCCTCTTGCATCCATAGGGACCTACAGAAATGACAGGTGTGTTGGTATGACAGACAGAAGCAGAACGCCCACAGGAGCTGAAACACAATGAAGCAGGTGTCAGCACCTGGCCCCTTGTTCATTCATGGGTTCTAGTAGAACAGAGCATCAGTGTCAGAAAACTCTACCCTTCCATGAGGTCCCACCTATATCCTGAAAGTACCAGATGCCACAAGGAAAAACGACTGTCACCACACATCACTGCCCATGTTTAAAAATGCAGAAAGCCAAGGAGTCCTGTTCTAGAAGATTGATGGCAGTAATGCCAGTCTAATAAAGGAAAGTATTCCAGAGAGGCAGGCATCTGTGTCCAGGATCTCTCTGGTGTCCTCTTCCACCAGATCTGCAGACTTTTTCTTTGCACATTGAGAACAGACAGAACATGAAGGAATGAAAGAAATGACCAGAACCACACAGAGATCCAGGGCCACCCCAAGGTCAAAGCTCTACCTGTGATCCCATGCCTGTCCTCACTCTGCTTCCCTCCCTTACAAACACATCTTCTGTGCAAGGCCACAAAGACCTCTGAGGAGATGGGGATTCCTGGAGTCCAGCATTGGGGCCTGGATATGAGTTTTCTGAGGGAAACACATTACCTGTGCATATTCATTGGTCTCAAGTATGTTTATCTTAATTCACAGGTAATTCAGCTTTTAAATACAACATGAGTTGCAGAGCTATTTTGTGCCTTTGTAAAAGGGAGGTAGAAATTCTACGTAAAAGAATGAACACAAACATGTCTCAATTTCAGGTGAAAAACTCCCATAAGGTATCATGAGACAAAGTACCAATTACAACTGCTCCCGGGACACAAGAGAACCTACTCCTATAAACACAACTGGAGAACTCTGTGAGGTATTGGCCCTGCAAGTAATCACTGATTCTCTGCAGTTCCACGTACATTTTTTATTACACATGGACTTCTGAAAATTCAGAGTATTTCCACCTAGGGGACAACTGGAGAAATTCTCTATCGTACATTTGCCAACACAGAAGGACCAGTAATGAATTCTGAAATTTTTCTAAGAACACTCAGCACTGCACAAAGCACACAATATAATGTTGGAAAGAGTTTTTATCAATTCCAGTCATGAGGCTCATAGCAGACATTCTGAACACATTCATGGCCTACACTGAAAAGGAAAAAAATGAAAATAATCAGGATAATCCCGTGTAAAGAAGGTGTGGAAGGAGTCAGACGCTCCAGAAGACTTGAGGGTGCAGTGAAGTGTCATCCTCCTCAAGTTATTTCCACAAACACTAAGTGAGAGCCAGGTGGTCCTCAGCCTCTATGCACTTGTGGCGTCCAGAGGCACTAGCTAACATGATGATGTTACATTGGAGAAGCCTGGAGGCTTGTGAGGACATAAATCAAACAGTAAAGACACCAGAAGACCAAAACAACAAAAACAACAACAACAACAACAACAACAACAAAAAAACAAAAAACAGACAAGGCCAGATAAAAGTTTCCAGAAAGTATTGCAACTGAAACTGGCAACAGAATTTACCTTGTCTTTTTCTGCATCCTTGGTAGAGACACAACTGATATTTCCCATTGGAGCTGCATCACGTCTTAGGTCTCATAAAGGATGGAGGCGGATGGAGGTTGATTCTGACTTGCATAGACTGTGTGGAAGAAAAACAAACCATCCTGAACATGTTTCATTATATTCAACTCGTTCACACTCTCGGGTCCCTTACCAGGGACAGAGCGTTTTCCACGTGCCTCGGGTGACCCTTGAGGACAAGAGGGAGATCTGATCCTGTCCCTGGAGGAAGGTTTACAGGGCCCTGGTTCAGGTGTTTTTATAACTAATCAAGCAGCTGTGAACAGCTCAGGTCTCAACTCGCTAGAAAGTATGTTAGGGGTGTGTTTCATCCCTCAGAGAGCCCAGCACATGGTCTCTGTACAAGCTACATCCTAGGGAATGCTATGTCTGTCAGCACGTATAAGGCCTCTTTCCTTCTCTATCAGAGACACGTGTTGCCCAGCTCACTATGTGGAAATGACTGCCCATTTCATGCATGTCCTGAGAAACTTGAAGAACCTTACAACGTCCTCACTCAGGCTGACCTGAAAGCCCTGTGGTGCCATCAATGCATCTCCTCCAAACACATAACAAGTAAAAGACACAACGTGTTTTATAAGTCAACTCATACTAGTCATATCATCTTTCCACATGGTGGAGGAGGAAGGTGAGGTCCCAGAGGACCCCAGTTTGGAGAAGGTGGGGGTGGTCCATAGCCCATGGGTGGTGATAAATGTCAGCCCACGGGGTATGACATGGAGGGCACTTCTGGGAAAGGAGGAAATATCCTGGAAACCACGTGGACCTGCAGGACAGAAATTAAACTTTTGAGATGTGTTAGGGTAAAAGGTGAAAAATTCAACACCAACACCAACACTAACATACCTGAACCCCAATGAAGCCGAATGGCACCTGTCTCCTTCCTCTCCACCTGGTTTCAACAGGGCAGCATCAGTGCTTCTAAACTCCACCCTTCCCACTGGGTCCCACCTAGAATTTCTAAGAGTTGGAGGAGGCAAAGCAGTGCATTGCTGGCAGCATGGTACTAGCTGTGTCTGCAAATGTGGGGAAGGAAGTGGCTAGTCTTAAAGAATCAGAGGGATAATTCCAGACTACTAAAGAAAGTCTGTTCCACACACACACAGTCTTCTATGTCCAGGACTACTTTCCACCCAGCCCTTCACCACCTCAACAGCTCCGTCTTGGCATAGTAAGAGCGGAAACGATGAGGAAGAATTTTGTTTCCATACTATTCATTTACATCTTTAATCCATTTCAAGTTAATTCTTGGAGTGGTATAACATAAGGTGCTAAGCTTTATTCTTATGCACGTGTATATCCAATTTTCCCAGCCCCAGTTATTCAAGAGAATACCCTTCTCCACTATGTATTCTTGACTCCCTTGTCAAATACTAGTTGACTGTTCATGCAAGGGTTTAGTTTGGGCTCTCAATTTCCGTTCCATTGTCTTGTGTGTGTGCTTATGCCAGTGACATAACTGATTTCTTTGTATTAGAATGCAGCTAGAAATCGAGAAGTGTGATGCCTCCCATTTTGTTCTTTCTTGCGTTGGCTACTTGGGGTCTTTTTGTGGTTCCAAATACATTTTAGGATATGTTTTTCTAATGGCATAAAAATTGCATTGGAGTCTTGATAAAGATTGCACTGAATCTCTAGATGGCTTTGGGTAATATGGACATTGTATCTATATTAATTCCTCTGAAAGACAGACGTGGGATGGCTTTTCACTGACTTGTGTGTTCTCCTGTTTCTTTCATCCAAATTGAATTTCTTCCGTTTCAGTACATGGGTGTTATAGTTTTCTGTAGAGAGATCTTTCACTTCCTTGGCTAAATTTATTCCTATACAGTTTATTGTTTTTGATGCTATTGTAAATGGATTGTTTTCTTTTCTTCTTAGATAATTTGGTTAGTGTATAGGAAAGCTACAGGATGTGATATAGTGACTTTCTAGTTTGGAACTTTAATGTATTTCTTGATTAGATATTAACAAGTTCTTTTACACTGAACTTTATTTCATTCTTTTACCTTTTTAAAAAATCATGTTATTTGGGAATAGCTGATACAGTATGTTACATTAGTTTCAGATGAACAACAGAGTGATTGGACAAGTGTATACATTCTGATACGCTAACACAGGTGTAGCTACAATCTGTCACCATGCATCACTATTCCAGTACCATTCTCAATGTTCCCTATGCTATATCCTCTATCTATAATTTATTATTCCATAACCAGAAGCCTGCATCACCCAACCCCTTCACATATCTAGGGCATCCTTGTCTTGTTCCTGATCTTAGAGGACAATCTTTCACAATTTCACTATAGAGTATGATGTTAGATATGGGCTTCACATACATGGCCTTTCTTATGTTGAGATATGTTCCCTCTACGGGGAATTTTTAAAGAGTTTTTTAGCACAAATGGATACCAAATTTTCTCAGAACTTTTTTGTGTATCTATTGACATAGTCACAGCAGTTTTCTTTTTAATTTTTAAAATGTATGGGGCGCCTGGGTGGCTCAGTTGGTTGAGCGTCCGACTTGATTCACGTCATGATCTCACGGTCTATGGGTTTGAGCCCCGCATCAGGCTCTGTGCTGACAGCTCAGAGCCTGGAGCCTGCTTCGGATTCTGTGTCTCACACTCTCACTACCCCTCCCCTGATCATGCCCTCTCTCTCTCTCTGTCTCTGTCTCTCTCTCTCTCTTTCTCTCTGTCTCTCTCTTTCTGTCTCTCTCTCTCTGTCAAAAATAAATAAACATTAAGAAAAATTTAAAAAATGTATTTATTTTGTTAACTTTAAATTTATTTATGTATTTCTTTAGTATATATTTTTTTCATGTTTTTATTTAAATTCTAGTTGGTTAACATACAGTGTAATGTTAGTTTCAGGAGTACAATGTAGTCATCCATCACTTACATACAACATCCAGTGTTCCTCACTACTAGCGCCCTCCTTAGCCGATCACCCATTTAACCCATCCCCCTGCCCACCTCCCTTCTAGTAATCCTCCGTTTGCTATTTATAGTTGATTCTGGTTTCTGGACGATTTTTCTTTCATTCAATTATGTGAGGGGTCATATTTATTGATTTTCATTTCTGAAACATCCTTCCTTTACAGGGAAAAACCCTACATCATGGTCAATGATCCTTTTTATGTGATGGTTAATTTGGTTTGCCTGTATATCACTGGGAATTATTCATCTATATTCATCATGGGAATACTGGCCTATAGTTTTCTGTTCAGGTAGTATCCTTTTCTGGCTTCCTACCAGGGTAATTCCAGTCTCATGAAATGAGTTTATGGTGTTCATTCCTTTTGAATCAGTGAGAGGACTGCTGTTATTTCTTCTACAAACGTTTGGTCACATTCACCAGTGAATCTACCTGGTCCTGGGCTTTTCTTCCCTGAGAGAATTTCGATTACTGATTCAATTTACTTACTTTGGTTATCTTCTTGTATTGATGCAGTCTTCCTTTAATGGGTCTGTGCAAACCTTCTATTTCTTCCTGATACAGTCTTGGTAGGTTGTGTGTTTCTAAGAACCTATCCATTTCTTCTATGTAGGCGGTTTGCTGGCATCTAATTTAGCCATGGTCGCCTCTTTGTCTCCTTTATGTTTCTTTGGTATCAGGTGTAATGTCTGCCCTTTTATTTATAATTATTTTGAGTTGGGTCCTCTCTCTGTCTTAGCATAGTCTACGTATAAACTTGAAATTTTTGTTTCACTCTTCAGAAAACCCACTGTTGACCTTCTTCATATTTTCTATTGATTTCATGGTCTCAGTTTCATTGGTTTCCACTCTCATATGCATTACTTCCTCCCTTTTGAGAACATTGGACATTGGTAGATTGTTGTTTTTTTCTAGTTCTTTTAAATTAAAGGTAGGTTGTTCATTTGAATCCCAAATCTACCCTCCACACATGCAAAACCAGTGACTCATCAGAGAACCTTCAATAGGTCTCTTCTGCCCTATTTCTCATTCTCCAAACTCTGAGAAATGGAACCAGAAAATTTATTTGAAGACACAATAGATGAAAACGTCCTTAATGTGGGGAATGAAACAGATCCAGAAGTAGGAGGCACAAAGAACCCCCAAAATATTCAACAGAAGCAGATCCACATCAAGTCATATAGGAATTAAAATGCAAAATGTCGTGATAAAGAAACAATTTAATAGCAGAAAAACCAAAAGATGACAATTACCTACAAGAGAAGCCCCATAAGGTTATCACTGGATGTTTTTCAGAAGAAACTTTGAAACCGTAAGTGAGCAGCACGGTATGGTACAGGTGCTGAATGGATAACATCTGCAGCCAGAGAGTCTATCCACAACACTATCATTCAGATGGAAGGAGAGATGAAGAGGTTCCCAAATAAATACTCGGCGAGTTCACAACCAACAAACCACCCCTGAAAGAAATGTTAAAGCGGACACTTTAAGTGGAAAAGAAACACCTAAAGTGACACTATTAACGTGCGAAACGCAAAAGCAATAAAAATGAGTACATCTATAAAACATCAGCCAAAGTATTCGCGATATGAAAGGTTTTGAAATATGACACTACATATCTACAACACGGGGAGGAGAGGAGTAAAGAACTGGTTCAAACTTAAACAACTATCAACTAAATATAGACTTCTATATGCACAAGTGGTTTGGTACAAACCTAATAATAACCACAAATCAAACACCACCAATACATATGCAGACTATAAAGACAAGCAATTTCAACTGTGGTACTAAAGAAACCAAGCAAACCATAAAAAAGAGAAAGAGAAGAAAGGATCAGAAAGATTCAGAAACAACAATCATCAAGTAATAAAAGGACAAGTATATGTCTATCAATTACTTTGAAAGGAAACAGGATAAATGCTCAAATCAAAGGCACAGGGTGACAGATAGGGGCGCCTGGATGGCTCAATCACTTGAGATTTCAACTCTTGACTTTGGATCAGGCTATGATGCCAGGGTCATCGGATTGAGACCTAATTGGGCTCTGCACTGAGCAAGGAACTTACTTAAGATACATACTGAGTCTCATTCTCTCTCTTTCTCTCTGTCTTCCCCATTTCCCCCAACCAGCCCTCCCATACCCGAGCTCTCTCTCCTCATAAAAAAAGGCACTGGGTGAGAGAATGAATGAAATATAGGACCTATCTATTCTCTACCTACAAGAGAGTAATTACAGAAGTAAATTATCAAAAGAAACAGCAGTAGCCATACCTATATCAAACAAATACATTTAAAAATAAAACTCTAAGAAGAGAGAAAGAAGGAAATTATAATGAAAAAAGGTATAATCCAACGAAAGATACAACAATTGTAAACATATATGTGCTCAACCTGAGAGAATCCAATACACAAAACACTGAAAACCTAAAGTAAATAATTGATACTCATACAATCATAGAAGTGCACTTTAACACCGCAAAGACATCAAGGGAGATATCATTCCATCAGAAAATACACATTTGTATATTTTCTAATAACAGCATGCACATGGGTTCCAGAATTGATGAAGAAATACTCGACATGGAACGTTGAATATCACCATGTCATTTCCAAAGCGAGACGGCAGCTGCACTGGAGGATTCCTGAAGCCTACAGTAAGGGTGGCACATACATATGTCTAGCCTTGGAAACCACAGAATAATCTTGACCGGCACACACCCTTGTGACTCCACTCAGCCCTTTGGAGATACACCTGCTATGCTCTGGGGTAACAACCCAGAGCCTCCAGGGAGCTAACCCTAAACCTAATGGTAACCCTAACTAGAACACTCACCCTACACCTAACCCTATATATCACACTAACTTTACAACACATCCATGTCGGAGCATGTGCCCTCATTTCAGCCTTCCATGGAATTCAAAACACTGATGTCGCTTCGACCCTGGCGACTTCCCTGGACCGAACTATAAACCTCTGACAACACCACGTGGCTGGGGTCCAGAAGCAGTAAAGGGTCACTCGGAAAGGAATGTGGAACCTCACCATGACATTTCCCAGGCCCGACTGCAGCTGCCCGAGAGGATTCCTGAGGCTTACCCTACAGGGGGCCATAGATTTGTGTGAAATAGGAAGCCAAAGACTGGTCTTGATCGGCACCCTCCCTGTACCCTCAACTCACACCCTAACCCCACCACAAAAGGGGACCCTCCAACGAAACTAAAGGGGGCCTAGAACCCTACCCTACACTTGAGCAGCCCCGTGTCATAGGCCCTCACTTCAGCCCTCGAGGGATATCACGAGACCGGAGTCGCTTCGGCCCTGGCGAGGTCCCTGGACCGAACCATAACCCTAGCTAAGGCACTCTCCCCATGGGGACCCAATTCCAACGTCTAACAACACCACGTGCCTGGGGTCCAGAAGTGGTGCAGGCTCACAAGGCATGGAACCTGGAAGCTCAGCATGTCGTTTCCCAAGCCGGGCTGCAGCTGACCCAGAGGATTCCGGAGGCCTCCTCGACCAGGGGCCCATTGACGTGTGTGACCTTGGCAGCCAAAGACTGATACTGACCTGCACGCTCCCTTGTGCCCTCAACTCAGCCCTTCGGGGAGACCACTGCCCTACTGTGGGTTCAGCGCCTGGAGTCTGCTGGGACCTAAACCTAACCTTACCCAAAACCAGGACCCTGCTCTGAAAACTAAGCCAGCCTCGATCCCTAACCCTACATTTGAGCCACCCCATTGCATGGGCCCTCACTTCAGGCCTCGAGGAAGAATATGAGACCGGAGTCGCTTCGGCCCTGGCGACGTCCCTGGAAAGAAACCTAACCCTAGCTAAGGCACACTCCCCAAGGGGACCCAATACCAAAATGTGACAACATCACGTGCCTGGGGTCCACAAGCAGTACAGGCTAACTGGGCATGGAACCTGGAAGCTGTCCATTTCGTTTCCCAGGTGGCTGCAGCTGCCCGAGAGGATTCCTGAGGCCTCCCCGACAAGGGGCCCATCGACGTGTGTGGCCTTGGCAGCCAAAGACTGATCCTGACCGGTAGTCTCCCTTGTGCCCTCAAGTCAGCCCTTCGGGGAGACCACTGGTCTGCTAAGGGTTCGGCGCATGTAGACTCCTGAAAACTAACCCAAACCCTAACCCTACCTCAAACCGGTTGCCTCCACCAAAAACTAAGCCGGCCTTGTAATAGAACCCTAAACTTGAGATGCCCCGTCGCATGGGCCCTCACTTCAGCCCTCAATGGACATAACGAGAGCGTAGTCGCTTCGGGCTGGCGACGTCCCTTGACCGAACCCTAACCCTAGCTGAGGATCTCTCCCCATGGGGACCCAATACCAACGTCTGACAACACCACGCGCCTGGGGTACACAAGCGGTGCAGACTCACTCGGCATGGAACCTGGAAGTTCACCATGTCATTTCCCAGGCTCGGCTGAAGATGCCCGAGATGATTCCGAAGGCCTCCCCGACCAGGGCCTGTCGATGTGTGTGGCCTTGTCAGCCAAAGACTGAATCTGACCGGCACCCTCACTTGTGCCCTTAACTCAGCCCTTCGGGGAGACCACTGCCCTGCTGTGGGTTCGGGGCCTGGAACCTACTGGGACATATCCCTAACCCTAAAACTACCTCGATCCGGGAACCTCCAATGAAACCTAAGCGGGCCTCGAACCCTAACCCTACACTTGTGTCACCTGGTCGCATGGGCCCTCACTTCAGCACTCGAGGTAGGTCACGAGATCGGAGTCCTTTCGGCACTGGCGACGTCCCTGGACCGAACCCTAAACCTAGCTAAGGCACTCTCCCCATGTGGACCCAATACCAAAGTCTAAAAACACCACGGGCCTAGGGTACACAAGAGGTGCAGGCTCACTCAGCATGGAACCTGGAAGCTCACCATGTCTTTTCCAAGGCCCTGCTGCAGCTGCCCGAGAGGATTCGGAGGCCTCCTCGACTAGGAGCCCATCGACGTGTGTGGCCTTGACAGACAATGACTGAACCTGACCGGCAAACTCATTTATGCCCTCAACTCAGCCCTTCGGGGAGACCACAGCCCTGCTGTGGGTACGGCGCCTGGAGCCTCTTGGGACCTAACCCTAAACCTAACACGACCCTTAACTGGGAGCCTCCACCGAAACGTAAGCCTGCCTTGAACCCTAACCCTGTACTTGAGCCGCCTTCTCACATGGGCTTTCACGTCAGCCCTGGAGGGAGATCACGAGACCTGAGTCGCTTCGGCACTGGAGACGTCCCTGGACCGAACCCTGATCCTAGCTAAGGCTCTCTCCCCATGGGGATCCAATTCCAACCTCTGAACAAACCACGCATCTGGGGTCCAGAAGCAGTGCAGGCTCACATGGCATGGAACGTGGAAGCTCAGCATGTCATTTCCCAGGCCGGGCTGCAGCTGCCCCAGAGGATTCCAGAAGCCTCATCGACCAGGGGCCCATCAACGTGCGTGGCATTTGCAGCCAAAGACTGATCCTGGGTGGCACCATCCCTTGTGCCCTCAATTATGCCCTTCAGGGAGACCACTGCCCTCCTGTGGGTTCGGCGCCTGGAGACTCCTGGGACCTAACACTAACCGTAATCCTAGCCGAAACCGGGACACTCCACCGAAACCTAAGCCTGCCTCGATCCTAACCCTGCACTTGAGCCGCCTTGTCCCATCGTCCCTCAATTCAGCCCTGGAGGGAGATCACGAGACCGGAGTCGCATCAGCCCTGGCAACGTCCCTGAACCGTATCCTAACCTTAGCTAAGGCTATCTCTCCATGGGGACCCAATTCTTCCATCTGACAACACCACGTGCCTGGGGTACAGAAGCGGAGCAGGCTCAAACGGCATGGAACCTGGAAATGTCATTTCCCAGGATGGGTGGAGGCTGCCAGAGAGGATTCAGAGGCCCCTCGACCAGAAGCCCATCGACGTGTGTGGCCTTGGCAGCCAAAGAGGGATCCTGAATGTCACCATCAGTTGTGCGCTCAACTCAGCCCTTTGGGGAGACCACTGCCCTGCTGTGGGGTCGGCGCCTGGAGCCTCCTGGGACCTAACCCTACCCCTAACCGTACCCCTAATGGGACCCTCCACCGAAACCTAAGCCTGCCTCGAACCCTAACCCTGCACTTCAGCCACTTTGTCACATGGGCCCTCACTTCAGCCCTCGAGGGAGATCACGAGACCGGAGTCGTGTCGGCCCTGGCGACGTCCCTGGACTGAACCCGAACCCTAGATAAGGCTCTCTCCCCATGTGGACCAATTCCAACGCCTGACAACAGCACGCACCTGGGGTCCAGAAGCGGTACAGGCTCACACGGCATGGAACCTGGAAGCACACCATGTCGTTTCACAAGCCAGGCTGCATCTGCCAGAGAGGATTCCGGAGGCCTCCTCGACCATGGGCCGATCGACGTGTGTGGCCTTGGCAGCCAAAGACTGATCTTGACCGTCACCATCCCTTGTGCCCTCAACTCAGCCCTTCGGGGAGACCACTGCCCTGCTGTGGGTTCCATGCCTGGAGCCTCCTGGGACCTAACACTAACCCTAATCTTACCCGAACCAGGACCCTCCACCGAAACCTAAGTCTGCCTCGAACCCTAACCCTGTAATTGAGCCACCTTCTGGCATGGGCCCTCACTTCAGCCCTCGAGGGAGATCACGAGACTGGAGTCGCTTTGGCCCTGGCAATGTCCCCGGACCGAACCCTAACCCTAGCTAAGGCTGTCTCCCCATGGGACCCAATTCCAACGTCTGACAACACCACGCGCCTGGGGTCCAGAAGCGGTGCAGGCTGACTGGGTATGCAACCTGGAAGCTCACCATGTTGTTTCCCAGGCCCGGCTGCAGCTGCCCGAGAGGATTCCAGAGGCCTCCTCGTCCAGGGGCTGATCGACATGTGGGGCCTTGGCAGCCAATGATGGATCCTGACTGGCACTGTCCCTTGTGTCCTCAACTCAGCCCTTTGCGGAGACTACTGCCCTCCTCTGGGTTCGGCACCTGGGGCCTCCTGGGACGTAACCCCAACCCTACCCTTAACCGGACCCTCTTCCAAATCCTAAGCCGGCCTTGAACCCTATCCCTTCATTTTAACCTCACCTTCACATGAGCCCTCACTTCATCTCTCGAGGGAGATCTCGAGACTGGAGTCACTTCGATCCTGGCTACGTCCCTGGTCCAAACACTAACCGTAGCTAAGTCTCTCTCCCCTTTGGGACCCAATCCCAAGGTCTGTCAACACCACGTGCCTGGGGTTCCAGAAGCGGGCAGTGTCCCTCGGCATGGTGCCTGGAACCTCACAATGTCAATCTGCATGCCCGGCTGCAGTTGTCTGAGGGAATTCCTGAGGCCTACCCGACCAGTGGCCCATAGATTTGCGTGGCCAGGAAGCCAAAGACTGAACCTTCCCGGCCCTCTCCCCTGTGCCCTCAACTTAGCCCATTCAGGTGACCACCGCTCTGCTGTGGGTTCAGTACCTGGAGCCTCTTGGGTCCTAATCCAAACCCTACCCCTAACTGGAAACCTCAACCGAATCCTAACCCGATCTTGAAACCTAATCAAACAATTGACCCCCGCTGTCTCCTGGTCCCTTACTTCATTCCTCTAGGGAGATCACGAGACTGGAGTTGCTTTGGCCCTGGCAACGTCCTGGACCGAACTCTTACCCTAGCTCAGACTCTCTCCCAATGGGGATGTAAGCAACAAACCATGAATCATCTGTGAGAAAAATTGAAGAAACCCAAAGAAATGGAAAACATTCCATGCTCACGTATTAGAAGAACAAACATTGTTAAGATGTCAATACTACCAAAGCAATCGACACACTCAATGCAATCCCTATCAAAATAACACGAGCTTTCTCCACAGAGCTAGAACAAACAACCCTAAAATGTGTAAGGATCCAGAAAAGATACCAAAAGCCAAAGTCATGTTGAAAAAGAAAACAAAGGTGGAAACATGACTATTTTGGATTTATGGTGTATTAGAAAGCTGCATTCATCAAGACAGTATGGACAGGCACAGAAACCGAGACAGACGTCAATGGAACAGAATATGGAACCCAGAAATATACCCTCAAACATATGGTGAGTAATCTTTGTTAACACAGAAAGAATATCCAATGGAATCAGAGTCTCTTCAGCAAATGGTACTAGGAATACTGGACAGTGAGAATGATGAACCTGGACACTGTCCTTAAACGACACACACACACACACACACACACACACACACACCTCAAAATGGATGAATTATCTAAATGTAAGTCAGGAAACCATCAAACTCCTAGAGGAGATAACAGGCAATGTACCTCCTTGATCCTGGCCGCAGCAACTTCTCGCTTGTCATGTCTCCAGAAGCAAGGGCAATAAAACCCACAATGAACTATTGGGTCCTGAAGATAAAAAGCTTCTGCAAAGCAGGGGACAAAATCAGCCAAACTAAAAGGCAAAAATGAGAGAAGATATTTGCAGGTGACATATCAGATAAAGGGTTAGTATCCAAAATCTATAAAAAACTGATCACACTCAACACCCAGAAACCAAATAATCCAGTGAAGAAATGGGCAAAAGACATGAAGAGACACTTTAAGAAAGACGACATCCAGATCGGTCACACATGAAAAGATGCTCAATCTCACTGGTCATCACTGAAATACAAATCAAACCCACAATGAGATATCCCCTCACACCTATCAGAATGGCTAAAATTAACATCTCCGGAAACGACAGATGTTGGCAAGGATGCAGGGAAAGGGAACCCTTTTGCAATGCTGGTGGGAATGCAAAGTGGTGTAGCCATTCTGGACAATAGTATGGAGATTCGTCACAAAACAAAAAATAGAACTACACTAGGACCCAGCAATTGCACTACTAGGTATTTATCCAAAAGATACACTAACGCTGACTCGAAGTGGCACGTGTACTCCCAATATTTATAGCAGCATTATCAACAATAGCTAAGTTATGCAAAGAGCCCAAATGACCACTGACAGATGAATGGATAAAGAAGATATGGTATATTCATACAATGGACTATGACTCGGTGATCAAAAAGAATGAAATCTCGCTCTTTGCAACAACGTGGATGGAACCGGACTTTCTTAAGCTAAGCAAAATATGTCAGAGAACGACACACATCCTATGATTTCTCTCATCTGTCGAATTTAATAAAACTGATGAACATAGTGCAAGGAAAGCAAAAATAAGATACACACAGAGAGGGAGTCAAATGATAAGAGACTGTTAAATAGAGGGAAGAATCTCAGGGTTCCTGGAGGGTTACTGAATAGGGGTATGGGCTAAATGGGTGATGGGCATTAGGGGTGGACCTTGGGATGAGTATTGGGTATATTTTGTACTTGATGGATCACTAAATTCTACTGCTGAAACTGTATTCCTCTATAAGGTAACTAACTTGGGCTTAAATTTTAAAAAGAAGAAATATTAAAAATAAGTAAAGAAATGTACCACCAGTCAAAAGAAAAGAATATTTAAATCGGGCTCTTGAGTGGAAAGGAAAGACTAAAAGTGTTACAGACAAGAAAGGATCAGAGAAAACATCAAGAAACAATGACAAAACAACTAGTAGAATGGGACTAAATATATACCTAGCAATAATCACTCTGACTATAAATGGACTAAATGCTCCAATCCAAAGACATTGGATAGGGCGTCAGAATGGACAAAACAAACAAACAAACAAGCAAACAAAAAACAATGTCTATCTAGATGCTGCCTACAAAGCCTTATTTGGACTTAAGTCTCCTGCAGATTTGTTATTTTTTTAATTTTTTTAATGTTTATTTATTTTTGAGACAGAGAGAGACAGAGCATGAACGGGGGAGGGTCAGAGAGAGGGAGACACAGAATCTGAAACAGGCTCCAGGCTCTGAGCTGTCAGCACAGAGCCCGACGCGGGGCTCGACCTCACGGACTGCGAGATCATGACCTGAGCCGAAGTCGGCCCCTTAACCGACTGAGCCACCCAGGCGCCCCACGTCTCCTGCAGATTTGAAGTGAGGGAATGAAGAAATATTTATCATGCCAATAATGTCAAAAGAAAGCCAGTAGCAATACTTATATCAGGCAAAATAAACTTTAAAACCGAGACTCTATTTTGGTACCCTTTGGGTAAATACCTAATAGTGACATTGCATGCACCCAATATTTATAGCAGAATTATCAACAGTAGCCCAACTATGGGGAAAGCCCAAGTATCCATCAACTGATGAAGGTGTAAAGAAGTTGTGGTGTGTGTATGTATACGTATGTATATGCATATGGACATATGTGTATGTTCATATATACATACATACATATATACAATGAAATATAACTCAGCTTCAAGAAGAATGAAATCTTGCCATTTGCAACGATGTGGATGGAGCTCGAATGTATTATGCTACGTGAAATATGTCAATCAGAGAAAGACACATATATGATTTCACTCATGTGGAAGTTAAGAAACAAAACACATGAAAACTAAGGAAGGAGCCAGGAAAAGAGAAGCGTGGTAACAAACCACATGAGTCTCTTAATGTTAGAGAAAAAAAAAGTGAAAGTTGATGGAGGGAGATGGGTCAGCGCTGGGCTAGATGGAGGACGAGTATTAAGGAGAGCACTTGTTGTGATGAGCACTGGGTGTTGTATGTAAAGGATGAATCACCGAATTCTACTCCTAAACCCGAGAATGCACTGTATGTCAACTAAGACTTAAATTAAAATACATACATACATACATACATACAGCTATAACAAGAGATGAAGACAGACACGATCTCATACTAAAGGGGACAGCCAAACAAGAAGATCCAATGATTGTAAATTTAGATGCACCCAACATGCGATCACCAAGTATACAAAACATTTAGCAACAACCGTAAAGGAACTCATTTATAATAATATGATGATAGTAGAGGACTTTAACACATCACTCACATCAATGGACAGAACCTATAAACAGAAAGTCAACAAGGAAACAATGGCTTTGAATGACACACTGGACCAGAAGGGTTTAACAGATATATTCAGAACACTCCATACTAAAATGGCAGAGTACACATTCTTTTCAAGCATACCTGGGGCGTTCTCCAGAATTGATCACATTCTAGGTCACAAATCAGGCCTCAAGAGGTACCCAACGACAGAGATCAGACCAAGCATCTTTTCTAACCACAAAGCTAGGAAACTTGAAGTCAACCACAAAAAGAGGGCGGGGGGGGGGGGGGCGGGAAGGCCACAAATAAAGGGAGGTTAAGTAACATGCTACTAAATGAATGGGTCAAACAGGAAATCAATGAGAAAATACACTGAAACAAATGAAAATGAAAATACACTGGTAAAACCCTTTGGAATGCGGCAAAAGCAGTCTATGATGGAAGTATATATAGCAATACAAGCCTACCTTAAAGAGCAAGAAAACTCTCAAAGAATCCTAACTTACACCTGAAGGAATGAGAAAAAGAGCAGCAGAAGGAAGGAAATAATAGAGTTTAGGGCAGAAATAAGGAATATAGAAACCAAAAAGACACTAGACCAAATCAATGAAACCAGGGGCTGGTTCATTGAAAGCAGTAATCAACTTGAAAACCTCCTAGGCAGACTCTTCACAAAGAAGACAGAAAGGACTCAAATAAATGAAATCACAAATAAGAAAGGAGAAATGACAGTCAACACCACAAAAATACAATTAGAAGATAATATTATGAACAACTATATGCAACAAATTGGACACTCTGAGAAAAATGGACAAATTCCTAGAAACACACACACTACCAAAACTGAAACAGGAAGATACCTAAAATCTGAAAACAGAAAGATACCCCATCAGTAATTAAAAAAATCTCCCCCCAACACAAGAGTTCATGGCCAGATGGCTTCATGGATGAATTCTACCATCCATTCAAGGAAGAGGTAATATGTATTCTCCTCGAATTATTACAAAAAATAAAAAAAGAAGGAAAACTTACAAATTCATCGTATGAGGCCATCATTACCCTGATACCAAAACGAGATGAAGCCTCCACTAAAACCGAAAACTGCAGCGGCGCCTGTGTGGGTCGGTCGGTTTACTGTCCAACTCTTAATTTTGGATTAGGACATTATCTTGCGGTACGTGGGTTCGAGTTTCACGTTGGGCCCTGCCATGACAGTGTGGGGCATGGCCAGGATTCTCTCTCTCCCTGTCTCTCTGCCCCTCCCTCACTTTTATGTCCTCTATCTAAGGAAAGAAAGAAGCATTTAAAAAGATGTTTAAAAAATTTTAAATAAAACTGCAGAGCAATAGCCTGATGACTATGTATGCCGAAATTCTCATTAAAATACCTTCAAATTAAAGTCAACAATACATTGATAGAATCATTTCCCATAATCAAGTGGGATATATTCCTGGGCTGCAAGCGTGGTTCCACATTCACATATCAATCAACATGATGCACCACAGTAATAGAAGAAAGGGTAAGAACAATAGGATGCTTTCAACAGAGGCAGGAAAACTATTTGATAAAATGTCACATCCATTCATGATAAAAACCCTCAGCAAAGTACATTGGGACTCAACCTACCTGCACATAATAAAGGTCGTCTATGAAAAACCCACAGCTCATCTCATCCTCAATGGGTAAAAATTGAAAGTTTTTCTTCCAAAGTCAGGGACAAGATAGGAATGACCCCTCTCACCACTGTTATCCCACATAGTACGGGAAACCACAGCACACAGCACTCAGACAACAAAAAGAAATAAGAGGCATCCAAATCGGCAAGGAAGAAGTAGCACACTTTCGCTGTTTGGAACTGACATGATAGGTTCTATAAAAAACATGAAAGGCTCCCTTAAAAATTGCTAGAATCGATATATGAATTCGACAAGTCACAACCTACAGAAATCAAGGAACATAGATGTATTGAATTTCTAACACAAATCATGAATTAACACAGAGAGAAAGTAAGGGATCAATCCCATTGACAGGCTCACAAATACCACAAGAAACCAGGAATAAACCTAACCAAAGAGGTGAAAGACCTGTACTCTAAACGCTATGAAACACTGATGAAATAAATGGAAGAGGACACAAAGAAATGGACATACATTTCATGTTCATGGATGGGAAGCACAAAATACTGTTAAAATGTCTACACTCCTCAAAGCAATCTACACATATAATGAAATGAAGTGTGATAGGGATATCACACTAACAAAAACATTTGTCACAGAACAAGAACAAATCATCTCAAAATGTGTATGGAATGACAAAAGTCCCCACACAGCCAACACAAACTTGTAGAAGAAAAGCAAAGCTGGAGACATCACAATTCCAGACTTTAGGTTATATTACAAAGCTATACTGATCAGAACAGTATGATCCGTATGTCCGTACTGAACAGTACTGACAAAACAACAACAAAAAGTAACAACAACAACAAACTCATACGCATAGATCAATAGCATGGTCACCCAGAAATAAACTCACACCTCTATGGTCAATTAATTCTCAACAAAGCAGGAAAGAACATCCAATGGAAAAAAAAGATAGTCTTGGGACACATGGGTGGCCCAGTCACGAAAGCGTGTGATGGTGGGTTCAGCTCAGGTCATGATCTCAGGGCAGTGCAGAGCATGCGTGGGATTCTCTCTCTCCATATCTCTCTGCCCCTCTTCTGCATGCTCTCACTCTCTCTCTCTCTCTCTCTCTCAAAAATAAATACATAAATTAAAAAAAGGCTCCTCAACATATGGTTTTGGAAAAACTGGACAGCAATCTGCAAAACAAAACAAAAACAACGGACCACTGTCTTACAACATACACAAAAATAAATCCAACATGGACAAAGACCTCTATGTGAAACCTGAAACCATAAAAATCCCAGAGGATAACACGGGTAGTATATTACTTGACATTGCCTGTACAAACGTCTTTGTAGATATATCTCTAGAGGTAAGGGAAACGCAAGCAAAAATAATGAGACTTTATAAAAATTAAAACCTTCCGTCACCAAGGAAATAATCAACAAAACGAAAACATCAACAGAATGATATTTGCAAACGACATCGGATAAAGGGTTAGTGTCCAAAATATATACAGTTATACAGCACCCAAAAAATGAGAAATCTGATTAAAAATGGGCAGAAGACACGAGTGGACATTTCCCGAAGGAAGACATATACATGGCCAAGAGACACATGAAAAAATGCTCAACAATACTGATCTTCAGGGAAATACAATTCGAAAGTACAATGAGAGAACACATCACATCTGTCACAATGACTAAAATCAATGAAGGATGACACAGCAGGTGTTGCCAAGGATGTGGGGAAAGAATAACCCTCTTGCACTGTGGGTAGGAATGCAAACTGCTGCAGCCACTCTGGAAAACCACATGGAGATGTCAAAAACAAAACAAAACTGGAAATAGAAGTACCTTACAATCCAGCAACTTCACTACAAGGTATTTCCACAAAGAATACAAAATCTTCAAAGGGATACATGCACCGTGATGTTTACAGCAGCATTTTCTACAAAAGCCAAATGACAGAAACTATCCAAGCACCCATCAACTGATGAATAAATTGAGATGTGGTCTATGGAATGTAATATTATTAGCCGTAAAAACATGAAATCTTGTAATTTGCCACAAGGTGGATGGAGAGAGAGAATGTTATGCTGGGTGAAATAAGCCTGTCGGAGAAAGACAAATACCCAATGATTTCACTAACACATGGCAAGAAAACAAAAGAAAGGGGCGGGGGGAGGAGACAAAAGGACTCTTAACTAGGAATCAAACTGAGGAGTTGAGGGAATGGGTGAAACAGCTGATGGGGATTAAGAAGTGCACCTGGGATGAGCACCGGGTGACGTGTGGAAGTGTTGCTCTATATTGGACACCTGAAACTGATATTACACTGTGTCTTCACTCAGTGGAATTTAAATTAAAAGATAACATAAGGTTAATGAGACTTACCTACCGGGTTTTCGGTAGTGTTCAATCACTTCCCTAGGTTGGAAAAATAACCATGAAATTTTTAAAAAAGCATATATGATGTGTGGGACAGTTTGTGCCCTTACCTTGTTCTCTGGTCCAGCAGGACTCGGAACATGGGTCCCAGCTCATTCTTCTAGAAGGTCGTGAGACGAGCATTTCATGGATCCACGTCCTAATTGAATGCAGCTCCCGTGCTTCTGAATTTCTGTTAGGGTTCCTTCCCGGAAACAAGCCTGGAATGGAACAAACCATCGACTGCATCTATGAGGTGATGTCGTGGGACCCCGCAATCCACAAGTCCTTTAGTAAAATACGTCTTGTGCAAACACTGTCCGGGAAGGGGTGGAATGAAACACGGGAACAGCCCAGAAAATGCAAAGGCCTGTGCAGCTCAGCGACCAGCTTGACCAGGGAAGCCACCCGGCGCCCCCTCCTCAGCACTCAGTACAACAAGGCAGCTTCTCTCTGGCGACTCAGGAGATGCCAAGTTGCTGCTAAGCTCCCAAGGTCTCCCCTGGGGCGGGTGGCAGAACCTGCTGGAAGTGCAGCTCTGCTCTCTGTACTCAGGCACCAGCAGAGGCCTGAGTCCTCTGAGAGCAGTCTAAGCCCTTCCTGCTCTGAGGTGCCCTGGGTCAGAAAAGCAGATGGTGCGCCCTCTGCTGGCTATCACTGCCCAGCAGAGGAACCCGCCCCTCGGGGGTCTGTGGTGCTTGAGCTCTCTCTGCTGGCCACCATGGGAATTCCTTCAATGTGGAAGGCCCTGGTTGCTCAGCTGAGAGACCGAAGGTGCTCTGGGCAACTAAGCCTGTTCTCCTCGTTGGGAAGGTTTTAGTGACAGGGCCTGGGACACAAAATCTTTTCCTTCTCTTTCTTGTGAGGGAACAATGAAACCGAATTTATTAACGTAACGACATCATTTGTAATGTTTTAAGCAATATTCACAGAAAAATAGACCACCGATTTACACATGCTGAACAAGAGGTAATGTTGTTTACCACCAAAATACTTAGGTTAGATAAAGAATGGACACCTTTGAGAGAGAGAGATACCGGCGTCCAGCTATGGAGTGAATGAGTCCTAGGGATACAAGGGACAGCCAATGGAATGGAGTCAATCCTGTAACAATATTGTTGCATGCTTTCACAGGATAGCTACACTTGTGGTTGAGTACAACATAATGTAGAGACATATGGAATGACTACAATGTATGCCTAAAACTAACACAACAAATGTGTGAACAATATTTCAATTAAAAATAGACATCCTTTACACTATCTTTAATTTCTTCTTCTTTGCCACTAAACTATCCTTCCTGGGGCGCTTGGGTGGCTTAGTCGGTGAAGCGTCCGACTTTGAGTCAAGTCAGGATTTGGCAGTCCATGAGTTTGAGCCCCGCATCAGGCTCTGTCCTGAGAGCTCAGAGCCTCGAGCCTGCCTCATATTCGGTGTCTCCCACTCTATCCCCCTCCCCAGCTCGGGTTCTCTCAAAAAAAGAAACATTAAAAAGGAAAAATCATTCCTCATTGAGAATCTGCGAATTTCCATTTATACCAGATTCTCTAACATCACCTTCTTGATGTTGAAAGCTTATATGAAAAGTCACTAACAATATCTTTGATGACACATATGTGACAACGTCAGAATGCAACTTACAGGGAGCTACACATCTGTTGTGAATTTACAGTGTGTATCCTTGGCTAATATTTCCAATGAAATGTGCTTTAGGGATACGGATGGATGAAATAATGTCCATCAGTCATATAGGTCAATTTGCTATAGGTCTATTATGCCTTCAATTACTAATTGCCATCTCTTCAGAATTAAAAGAAAGCTGGGTCAAGAAAATGTCTTTGAATTTCATGTAAGAGAAGACTAGGGTGTTTGAAAGGGTCCACCTACCTTCTGGATTCCTCAGATTGGTTGTGGAGAGGAGGAGCGCAACCTATGATTTGGATGCACACCGCTAGTCCCAGAGGGAGGATGTGTACCTTATTCTCGAATATATATATTTTATCAATATTACTAGTCCACCTCTGCCAGGTTCAGACAGCAGGACCTGAGGGCAACACAATGCCTGATGCCTGGGTTCAGAACTTGAGGAAGGTCAGCTGGTGGGGAAGGGGGGAAATCCAACAGAGCCTGGGGCAGTGAGGGAGATGGCCCTGGGACACCTCCCCACAGGGCAGGCTATGGAGTTTACCTGCCAAAGAGCAGCACACTCTCCCTCAAGACATCCCTCTCCATGACAGAACGTGAGGCTGAACCTCACAATTCCAAAAGAAATGAGGGCTACCCATCTTTTCAATTCCAATGGCCTCTGCAGAACTTGGACCCAGGGATGTTGGAGTCTTGGGGCCATGGAACTCTGATGCCCATGATAGAAGCCCTTTCTGCCCCAGCACTCAGAGCCACTTCATACATCCCATCTCCCCTGGCCCATCTAACCGTGTCCACATACCCGGACCAGGTCTCTACTTTCCTTCTTGTACTTCCTCTTTGTCTCTGTTTCTCTCTAACCACATCTCTCTCTATTTCTTCCTTTCACACTCTAGGGAGTGGTGTATTATACGGTGCTAAACTTTGTTCTTATACATGTGAATATCCAATTTTCCCAGCACCAGTTATTCAAAAGGCTACTCTTCTCTACTGTGTATTATTGACTCCCTTGTCGAATACTAGGTGACTGTAATGCATGGGTTTAGTTTGGGCTCTCAATTTCTGTTCCATTGTCTTGTGTGTGTGCTTATGCCAGTGACATCATTGATTTCTTTGTGTTAGAATGACGCTTGAAATCAAGAAGGGGGATGCTTCCTGTTTTGTTCTTTCTTGCGTTGGCTACATGGGGTCTTTTTGTGGTTCCAAATAAATTTTAGGATATGACTTTTCTAATTGCATAAATATTGCATCGGAGTCTTGATAGAGATTGCACTGAATCTCTAGATGGCTTTGGGTAATATAGACATTGTATCTGTATTAATTCCTCCAAAAGTTGGACATGGGATGGCTTTTCACTGACTTGTGTGTTCTCCTGTTTCTTTCACCCAAATTGAATTTCTTCCATTCCTGCACACAGGTTTTATAGTTTTCTGTAGAGAGATTTTCATTTCCTTGGCTAAATGTATTGCTTTAATTTTTATTGTTTTTGATGCTATTGTAAATGGGATTGTTTTCCTTACCACTTCTTAGATAATTGGGTTAGTGTATCGGAATGATACAGAATTTGATATGGTGACTTTCTAGTTTAAAACTTCACTGCATTTCTTGGTTAGATATTAACAGGTTCTTTTACATTAAACTTTTTATTTTAGCCCTTTACCTAGTTTAAAAAAAAAACATGTTATTTGGGAATGTTGACAAACTACGTTATATTAGTTTCAGAAGGACAACATAGTCATTGCACAAATGTATACATTCTGATACGCTAACACAGGTGTAGCTATCATCTGTCACCATGCATCCCTACTCCAGTACCATTCTCTATGTCCCCTATGCTATATTTTCTATCTGTGATTCATTCATTGCATAACGAGAAGCTGCATCACCCAATCCCCTTCACATATCTAGGGCATCCTTGTCTTGTGCCTGATTATAGTGGAAAATCTTTCACAATTTCACTGCTGAGTATGACATTAGCTGTGGGCTTCACATACATGGCCTTTGTTACGTTGAGATTTGACCCTTCTACACAGAATTTTAAAGAGATTTTTACCACAAATGGATACCAAATTTTGTCAGAACGCTTTTTCTGTGTCTATTGACATCATCACATGAGTTTTCTTTTTCTTTTTTTTAAATATTTTTTTTCAACGTTTATTTTATTTTTGGGACAGAGACAGAGCATGAACGGGGGAGGGGCAGAGAGAGAGGGAGACACAGAATCGGAAACAGGCTCCAGGCTCTGAGCCATCAGCCCAGAGCCTGACGGGGGGCTCAAACTCATGGACCGCGAGATCGTGACCTGGCTGAAGTCGGACGCTTAACCGACTGCGCCACCCAGGCGCCCCTCTTTTTCCTTTTTAACATGTATTTATTTAGTTTAGTTTAAATGTATTTATGTATTTCTTTAGTATTCATTTTTTCAAGTTTTTATTTAAATTCCAGTTGGTTAACATACAGTGTAATGTTAGCTTCAGGTAAAGACTGTAGTCATCATTCACTAACATACAACACCCAGTGATCCTCACTAATCGTGCCCTCCATAGCCCATCACCCATTTTAACCATCCCCCTACGCCACCTCCCTGGCGACGTCCCTGGACTGAATCCTAACCCTAGCTAAGGCTCTTACCCCATGGGGACCCAATTCCAACATCTGACAACATCACGCGCCTGGGGTCCAGAAGCGGTTCAGGCTGACTCGGCATGGAACATGGATGCGCACCATGATGTTCCCAGTCCTGGCTTCAGCTGCCCGAGAGGACTGCGGAGACCTCCTCGACCAGGGGCCGATCGAAGTTTGTGGCCTTGGCAGCCAAAGACGGATCCTGACCGGCACCGTCCCATGTGACCTCAACACAGCCTTTCGGGGAGGTGACTGCCATGCTGTGGTTTCGGGGCCTGGAGCCGCCTGGGACCTAAACCTAACCCTAACAGTACCGCAAACCGGGACCCTCCACCGAAATCTAAGCCTGCCTCAATCCTTAACACTGCAATTGAGCCGCCTTCTGGCATGGGCCCTCATTTCAGCCCTCGAGGGAGATCACGAAACCGTTGTCACTTCGGCCCTGGCGACGTCCCTGGACCGAACCCTAACCCTAGCTAAGGCTCTCTCCTCATGGGGACCCAATTCCAAGGTCTGACAGCATCACGCGCCTGGGGTCCAGAATCGGTGCAGACTGACTCGGCAAGGAACCCGGAAGCTCACCATGTCATTTCCCAGGCCCGGGTGCAGCTCCCGAGAGGATTACGGAGGCCTCCTCGACCAGGGGCTTATCGACGTGTGTGGGCTTGGCAGCCAAAACGAGATCCTGACCGGCACCGTCCCTTGTGCCCTCAACTCAGCCCTTCGGGGAGACCACTGCCCTGCTGTGGGTTCGGCGCCTGGAAACTCCTGGGGCCTAACCCTAACCCTAACCCTACCCCGAACCGGGACCCTCCACCGAAACCTAAGCCTGCCTCGATCCCTAACCCTGCAATTGACCACCTTCTGGCAGGGTCCCTCACTTCAGCCCTCGAGGGAGATCAAGAGACTGCAGTCGCTTCGGCCCTGGCGGTGTCGCTGGTCCGAACTCTAACCCTAGCGAATGCTTAGTCCCCATGGGGACCCAATTCCAATGTCTGAAAACACAGTGCGCCTGGGGTCCAGAAGCGGTGCAGGCTCATGTGGCACGGAACGTGGAAGCTCACCATGTCGTTTCCCAGGCCTGGCTGCGACTGCCGAGAAGACTCCGGAGGCTGCTCCATCAGGGGCCAATCGACATGTGTGGCCTTGGCAGCCAAAGAGGGATCCTTACAGGCACCATCCCTTGTGTCCTCAACTCAGCCCTCTGGGAGACCATGGCCCTGCTGTGGGTTCGGCGCCTGGAACATCCTGGGACCTAACACTAACCCTAACCCTACCCCGAACCGGGAACCTCCACCGAAACCTAAGCCTGCCTCGAACCCTAACCCTGCATTTGAGCCGCCTTCTGGCATGGGCCCTCACTTCAGCCCTCGAGGGAGATCACGAGACCGTAGTCGCTTCGGCCCTGGCGACGTCCATGGACCGAACCCTAAGCCTAGCTAAGGCTCTTTCCTCATGGGGACCCAATTCCAAGGTCTGACAGCATCACGTGCCTGGGATCCAGAAGTGGTGCAGGCTGACTCGGCAAGGAACCTGGAAGCTCACCATGTCGTTTCCCAGGCCCGGCTGCAGCTCCCGAGAGGATTCCGGAGGCCTCCACGACCTGGGGCTTATCGACGTGTGGCCTTGGCAGCCAAAGAGGGATCCTGACCGGCACCGTCCCTTGTGCCCTCAACTCAGCTTTTCAGGGAGACCACTGCCCTGCTGTGGGTGCGGCGCCTGGAACCTACTGGAACCTAACCCTAATACTAACCCTACCCTGAACCGGGACACTCCACCGAAACCTAAGCCTGCCTCGATCCCTAATCCTGCATTTGTGCCGCCTCCGGGCGTGGGCCCTCAATTCAGCCCTCGAGGGAGATCACAAGACCAGAGTCGCTTCGGCCCTGGCGACGTCCCTGGCAGAACCCTAACCCTAGCTAAGGCTCTCTCCTCATGGGGACCCAATTCCAAGGTCTGACAGCATCACGCGCCTGGGATCCAGAAGTGGTGCAGGCTGACTCGGCAAGGAACCTGGAAGCTCACCATGTCGTTTTCCAGGCCCGGCTGCAGCTCCCGAGAAAATTCCGGAGGCCTCCTCGACCAGGAGCTTATTGACATGTCTGGCCTTGGTATCCAAAGAGGGATCATACCGGCCCTCCCTTGTGCCCTCAACTCAGCCCTTCGGGGAGAGACCACTGCCCTGCTGTGGCTTCAGCGCCTGGAGCCTCCAGGTACCCTACCCTAACCCTAACCCTACCCCAAACCGGGACCCTCCACCGGACCTAAGCCCGCCTCGTTCCCTAATCCTGCATTTGAGCCGCCTTCTGGCATGGGCCCTCACTTCAGCCCTCAAGGGAGATCACGAGACCGCAGTCACTTCGGCCCTGGCGGTGTCCCTGGACTGTACTCTAACCCTAGCGGATGATCAGTCCTCATGGGGACCCAATTCCAACATCTGAAAACACCACGCGCCTGGGGTCCAGAAGCGGTGCAGGCTCCCGCGGCATGGAACTTGGAAGCTCACCATGTAGTTACCCAGGCCTGGCTGCAGCAGCCCGAGAGGATTCTGGAGGCTCCTCGATCAGGGGCCGATCGACGTGTGTGGCCATGGCAGCCAAAGACGGATCCTGACCGGCATCGTTCCTTGTGTCCTCAACTCAGCCCTTCGCGGAGACCATGACCCTGCTGTGGGTTCGGCGTCTGGAACCTCCTGGGACCTAACACTAACCCTAACCCTACCCCGAACCGGGACCCTCCACCGAAACCTAAGCCTGCCTCGATCCCTAACCATGCAATTGACCGCCTTCTGGCATGGGCCCTCACTTCAGCCCTCAAGAGAGATCACGAAACTGGAGTTGCTTGGGCCCTGGTGACGTCCCCGGACCGAACCCTAACCCAGGCTAAGGCTGTCTCCCCATGGGACCCAATTCCAACGTCTGACAACACCACGCACCTGGGGTCCAGAAGCGGTGCAGGATGACTTAGCAAGGAACCTGGAAGCTCACCACCATGTCGTTTCCCAGGCCCGGCTGCAGCTGCCGGAGGATTCCAGAGGCCTCCTCGATCACGGGTGGAAGAACATGTATGGCCTTGGGAGCCAAAGAGGGATCATGACCGGCACCGTCCCTTATGCCCTCAACTCAGCCCTTCGTGGAGACCACTGCCTCGCTGTGGGTTCTGCGCCTGGAACCTACTGGGACCTAACCCTAACCCTACCCCTACCCGGAACCGGGACCCTCCATCGAAACCTAAGCCTGCCTCAATCTCTAACCCTACATTTGAGCCGCCTTCTGGCATGGGCCCTCACTTCAGCCTCAAGGGAGATCACGAGACCGCAGTAGCTTCGGCCCTGGCGGTGTCCCTGGACTGTACTCTAACCCTAGCGGATGATCAGTCCTCATGGGGACCCAATTCCAACATCTGAAAACACCACGCGCCTGGGGTCCAGAAGCGGTGCAGGCTCCCGCGGCATGGAACTTGGAAGCTCACCATGTCGTTTCCGAGGCTCGGCTGCAGCTCCCTAGAGGATTCCGGAGGCCTCCTTGATCAGGGGCGGATCTACGTGTGTGGCTTTGGCAGCTAAAGGGGGATCCTGACCGGCACTGTCCCTTGTGCCCTCAACACAGCCCTTCGCGGAGACCACTGCCCTGCTGTGGGTTCTGCGCCTGGAGACTCCTGGGACGTACCCTAACCCTAACCCTAACCCCTAACCCCTAACACCTTACCCTAACCTTAACCCTAACCCTATCCCCTAACCCCTAACCCGTAACCCTAACCCTAACCGCTAAACCCTAACCCCTAAACCTAACCCTAACCCTAACCCTAACCTCTAACCCTAACCTCTAACCCTAACCCTAACTCTAACCCTAACCCCTAACCCTAACCCCTAACCCCTAACCCTAACCCTAACCCTAACCCCTAACCCTAACCCCTAACCCCTAACCCTAACCCTAACCTCCTGGGACCTAACCCTAACTCTATCCCTTCCCCTAACCAGAACCCTCCACCAAAAGCTAATCGCACCTTGATCCCTAACCCTACACTTAGCCGCCCTGTCGCATGGGCACTCTCTTCAGCCTCCAGGTAGATCCCGAAACTGGAGTAGCTTGGGCCCCAGCAACGTCCTTCACCCGAACCCTACCCCTAACTATGTCTCTTTCCCATGGGGACCCAATACATTGTATGAGTACACAACGGGCCAGTGGTCCAGAAGCGGTGCATGATCAGTCGGTATAGAACCTGGAGCATAATCATGACGTTGGCCAGGTCCAGTTGCAGCTGCCCGAGAGGGTTTCTGAGTCCTACCCGACCAGTGCCCATGGATTTGTGTGGCCTTGGAAGCCAAAGATTTATCCTGACTGGCACCCTCCCTTGTGCCCTCAACTTAGCCCATTTGGGAGACCACTGCCATGCTGTGGGTTCACCACCTGGAGCCTCTTGGGATCTAACCCAAATCCTACCCCTAACCAGAACCCTCAACCCAATCCTAACCCAATCTTGAAACCTAATCAAACACTTGGCCCGCACAGTCACCTGTTCCCTTACTTCACCCCTCGAGGGAGACCACGAGACTGGAGTCTCTTTGGCCCTGGCGACCTCCTGGACCGAACCCTAACCCTAGCTCAGACTCTCTCCCAATGGGGACCCAAGGAGCAAACCATCATTCATCCATGAGAAAAATTGAAGAAACCCAAAAAAATGGAAAACATACCATGGTCATGAATTAGAAGAACAAACATTGTTAAGATGTCAATACTACCAAAGCAATCAACACATTCAATGCAATCCCTATCAAAATAACACGAGCTTTCTTCACAGAGCTAGAACAAACAACCCAAAATGTGTAAGGAGCCAGAAAGATACCAAAAGCTAAAGTCATGTTGAAAAAGAAAACAAAGTTGTAGACATAACAATTTTGGACTTGTGGTGTATTAGAAAGCCGCATTCATCAAGACAGTATGGTACAGGCACAGAAACGCAGACAGACGTCAATGGAACAGAATAGGGAACCCAGAAATATACCCTCAAACATATGGCTGAGTAATCTTGATTAACACAGAAGAATATCCAATGGAGAAAAAGAGTCTCTTCAGCAAATGGTACTAGGAATACTGGACAGTGAGAAGAATGAACCTGGACACTCTTCTTAAGCCACACACACACACACACACACACACACACACACACACACCGCAAAATGGATGAAAGATCTAAATGTAAGTCAGTAACCATCAAAAACCTAGAGGAGGTAACAGGCAATCTACCTCCTTGATCCTGGCCGCAGCAACTTCTCGCTTGTCATGTCTCCAGAAGCAAGGGCAATAAAAACCACAATGAACTATTGGGTCCTGAAGATAAAAAGCTTCTGCACAGCAAGGGACACAATCAGCAAAACTAAAAGGTAACTGAATGAAATGGGAGAAGATATTTGCAGGTGACATATCAGATAAAGGGTTAGTATCCAAAATCTGTAAAGAACTTATCACACTCAACACCCAAAAACCAAATAATCCAGTGAAGAAATGGGCAAATACATGAAGAGACACTTTAAGAAAGAAGACATCCAGATTGGTCACACATGAAAAGATGCTCAATCTCACTCGCCATCACTGAAATACAAATCAAAACTACAATGAGATATCCCCTCACACCTATCAGAATGGCTAAAATTAACATCTCCGGAAACAACAGATGTTGGCAAGGATGCAGGGAGAGGGAACCCTTTTGCAATGCTGGTGGGAATGCAAAGTGGTGTAGCCACTCTGGAAAATAGTATGGAGATTCGTCACCAAAACAAAAAAATAGAACTACACTAGGACCCAGCAATTGCACTACTAGGTATTTATCCAAAGGATACACTAACGCTGACTCAAAGTGGCACATGTACTCCAATGTTTAAAGCAGCATTATCAACAATAGCTAAGTTATGCAAAGAGCACAAATGACCACTGACAGATGAACGGATAAAGAAAATATGGTATATTCATACAATGGACTATTACTCGGCGATCAAAAAGAATGAAATCTCGCTCTATGCAACAACGTGGATGGAACCGGACTTTCTTAAGCTAAGCAAAATATGTCAGAGAAAGACACACATCCTATGATTTCTCTCATCTGTCGAATTTAATAAAACTGATGAACATAGTGAAAGGAAAGCAAAAATAAGATACAAACAGAGAGAGAGTCAAATGATAAGAGACTGTTAAATAGAGGGAAGAAGCTCAGGGTTCCTGGAGGGTTACTGAATACGGGTATGGGCTAAATGGGTGATGGGCATTAGGGGTGGACCTTGGGATGAGTATTGGGTATATTTTGTACTTGGTGAATCAGTAAATTCTACTGCTGAAACTGTATTCCTCTATAAGGTAACTAACTTGGGCTTAAATCTAAAAAAGAAGAAATATTAAAAATAAGTAAAGAAATGTACCACCAGTCAAAAGAAAAGAATATTTAAATCGGGCTCTTGAGTGGAAAGGAAAGACTAAAAGTGTTACAGACAAGAAAGGACCAGAGAAAACATCAAGAAACAATGACAAAACAACTAGTAGAATGGGACTAAATATATACCTAGCAATAATCACTCTGAATATAAATGGACTAAATGCTCCAATCAAAAGACATTGGATAGGGCGTCAGAATGGACAAAACAAATAAACAAACAAGCAAACAAACAAACAAAAAACAATGTCTATCTAGATGCTGCCTACAAAGCCTTATTTGGACTTAAGTCACCTGCATATTTAAAGTGAGGGAATGAAGAAACATTTATCATGCCAATAATGTCAAAAGAAAGCCAGTAGCAATACTTATATCAGGCAAAATAACCTTTAAAACCGAGACTCTATTTTGGTACCCTTTGGGTAAATACCTAATAGTGACATTGCACACCCAATATTTACAGCAGAATTATCAACAGTAGCCAAACTATGGAGAAAGCCCAAGTATCCATCAACTAATGAAGGTATAAAGAAGTTGTGGTGTGTGTGTGCGTGTGTGTGTGTATACGCATGCGCATGCATATGTACATATGTGTATGTTCACATATACATACCTATATATGTACAATGAAATATAACTCAGCTTCAAGAAGAATGAAATCTTGCCATTTGCAATGATGTGGATGGAGCTCGAATGTATTATGCTAAGTGAAATATGTCAATCAGAGAAATACAAATATATGATTTCACTCATGTGGAATTTAAGAAACAAAACACATGAAAGCTAGGGAAGGAGCAGGAAAAGAGAAGCGTGGTAACAAACCACATGAGTCTCTTTATGTTAGAGAAAAATGTGAAAGTTGATGGAGGCAGATGAGTCAACGCTGGGCTAGATGGAGGACGAGTATTAAGGAGAGCACTTGTGATGAGCACTGGGTGTTGTATGTAAACGATGAATCACCGAATTCAATTCCTGAATCCGAGAATGCACTCTATGTCAACTAAGACTTCAATTAAAATAAATAAATAAATAAATAAATAAATAAATAAATAAGCAATCCATAATAAGAGATGAAGACAGACACGATCTCATACTAAAGGGGACAGCCAAACAAGAAGATCCAATGGTTGTAAATTTTGATGCACCCAACATGTGATCACCAAGTATATAAAACATTTAGCAACAACCATAAAGGAACTAATTTATAATAATATAACTATAGTAGAGACTTTAACACATCACTCACATCAATGGACAGAACCTGTAAACAGAAAATCAACAAGGAAACAATGGCTTTGAATGACACACTGCACAGATGTGTTTAACAGATATATTCAGAACACTCCATACTAAAATGGCAGAGTACCCACTCTTTTCAAGCGTATATGGGGCATTCTCCAGAATTGATCACATTCTAGGTCACAAATCAGGCCTCAAGAGGTACCCAAAGACAGAGATCAGACCAAGCATCTTTTCTGACTACAAAGCTAGGAAACTTGAAGTCAACCACAAAAGAAGGCGGGGGGAAAGGCCACAAATAAAGGGAGGTTAAATAACATGCTACTAAATGAATGGGTCAAACAGGCAATAAATGAGAAAACACACTGGAACAAATGAAAATGAAAATACACTGGTAAAACCCTTTGGAATGCGGCAAAAGCAGTCTATGATGGAAGTATATAGCAATACAAGCCTACCTTGAAGAGCAAGAAAAATCTCAAGCAATCCTAACTTACAAGTAAAGGAATGAGAAAAAGAACAGA